>NW_024429184.1:2113207-2810707 GCF_017639785.1 Mesocricetus auratus
GATATTCAATGCAGACCTGAGAACGCTGACATTGATATCAGATCCCAGACAATGGGAATGCAAGTTGTTATCACACTTTTAGGAAATCAATGTTTTTCATTACCCATCAATAAAATACTGATAGTCTGAGGTCAGGTCTATGCACGGAACAAATATCAAAAATATGTTTAAGCTGGTGTGTAAAACTGTCTACAAGAGTAAAATCTGGAACCAAATTAAAAGTTCTTCAACATGCTTTCCTGAAAGAAATCATATTTCGTGTGAACATGAAGGGGACGTGTAAAAAGCCTTCTTAAGTTCTGAAGATCACTCAAGAGTGCAAAAGGTGTTCTACTTGCCGGGCGGTGGTGGCGCATGCCTTTAATCCCAGCACTGGGGAGGCAGAGGCAGACAGATCTCTGTGAGTTCAAGGCTGGGCTGGACCGATAGCCTCCGAAACAATACAGAGAAACCCTGTCTCGAAAAACCAAAAAAAAAAAAAAAGGTGTTCTACTGCATTGTGCTTAAAACACAAGGGACAATACGTATGTACGCCGCCCCTATAGAGGGTGGGAAGAGCGGTATGAAAACCACACCAGGGGGATGTGCTTCATTCTCCTTTCCTATGAAACGCTGTGTCTTCTTATTCCCGTGCTGATGATACAGAAACCGAAAGAAGAGAAATGTGCTGCCGACGTTATCAAATATTTGTTTGTCTCCGTAAGGTGTCGGTCCATGTCCATCCAGCCTTCACCCCACCTTACCTCTTCCCAATTGGAGAAGTGGCCATCACCTACACAGCGACTGACTCATCCAGTAACCAAGCCAGCTGCACTTTCTACATTAAGGTTATCGGTAAGTCTTCTCCAAATTGTGTATGGAGGGGAGGAGGGTTACAAAAGCAATCCCTTTGTATTGATCAGTGTCCCCTGCCCGGGTTCTTCATCCTGAAATTGAAAGCTCATTCAATCAGTCCTTAAAAGCATGGCTTCCCATCCTGCCTCCAAGCCATCTCTTCTAGGCACACTCCTGTTGTGATAAAACACCATGATCCAAAGCACTTTAGAAAAGGCAGGGACTTGTTTGGAGTATAATTCCAGCTAACAGTTGACCACTGAGAGGAAGTAAAGGCAGGAACTCAAAGCAGCTACTCCCCTCTCACATCTGCAGTCAAGAGCAGAAATAGCAAACGCACCCATGCTGCCTGCTCAATTGCTAATGCTCAGCTACTTTTCTTCATGCTTACACAGCTCACAGGACCCCTATCTAGGGGGTGACACCACCTACGGTTAGGGTGGATCTCCCCATCTCAGTGCCCAGAACAGTCTCACACAGGCATGCCCGCAGATCAACATGGTCCCTCACCCAGACCCCTTACTCGGATGAGTCTAGGTTGTGTCAAGTTGACCGTCGAAACTCACCAGCATCCCCCCCTTCGGTGTGGAATCGAATGCTCAGTAAGGTCATCAAACTTAAAGGTCATAGTCTGTGCCTCCAGCTAGGTCTGACCACCCATCCTTAGTAAGCCGGTTAAAGGAGTCAGATCAATACCGGAAAGAAAAAATAACTAGTCCGTTATGGCCACACTGGAAAGAGGGATTAAGAGCTCCAGCGAACCCTCCAAGTCTGTCTCTTGGGCCCCAAAGTGAGGCTAGCGTTTAAGGGACAGGCCAAGGACGTGAACCTCTAAGCAGTCCACCTCAAAGAGTGGCTCCACCCACCACTGACGTTGACGTCATTGTCTGGGCTTCAGTCTCATCCTGTAAGAGGGAGGTCTAACACGTTGTTTGAGCTGTATGAGATCTCTTTCTGGGAGACAAGCTCCCTTCTCTACCTGGTGCCTTTTCCCTTCTCCCAGCACAGTTTCTCTCTGGAAACGTCTGGGGTCCGTGGCTTCATTAGTCTGATAGCCTGGGAAGTACAAGGGTCTCCCTGGAATGTCTTCATTTCCGCCAGGCTTGTTACAGTTATTAGAGAACAGTCACGATTCTGTGTCTGACTCCATGTTCTGCAGATGTGGAGCCTCCTGTCATAGATCGGTGCCGATCTCCACCTCCCGTCCAGGTGGTTGAGAAGGAGCACCCTGCCAGCTGGGATGAGCCTCAGTTCTCAGACAACTCCGGTGAGGACACGCAGATCTTGTCGGCTGGGTGGCGCCAGCCAGGTTTTACTCTTAAAAACTTCTTTGCATGGCAAAATAAATAGATAAGTAACAGCTAAGACGCGTGGGAAATGGCTCCAACGGTGTGTTTTAATAATCAGAAAGCTTAGCATTAGCATCGTTCTTAGCCATCGGGCTTCCTCTTTATTCAATAACCACGGGGCATTTACTAGACCTCTGCTAGGTTTTGGACTTGTAGGTTTTAACGAGTTTACTAAACTGAGTCTGTGATGCCATGGAAACTGTTAAGAGAAGCTTTTCCTTGCTAGCCGCTTTGGTATATCCCCCGCCAGCCGCCTGGGCTCTGCCGCATTGTAGTCCCCAAATAAACACACAAGACGCTGTATTAATTATGAAGCTGTTGGCCTTGCTTGTTTCTTACTGGATAGCTCTGACTTAAGTAATTACCCCATAATTGTTAATCTAAGTATGTCTCTTACCAGAGAATGGTTCCGGGCTTCCTACCCCCATGGCGTTACATGTCGACTCTCTTGTGTTTCTCCTTCCCAGAATCCTCCTGGCCTCCTAGCCCCACCTATCTAGATTCCTATTGGCCAGCAGTAATTTATTGACATATACACAGGACTTCCCCAACATCTCCTCTTTTCTGTTTAAACAAAAAGAAAGGTCTTAACTTTAACATAGTCAAATTGTATATGACAGAACAGTTATCAAGTAAGAACACAGTTACAACATTTTGTCTATTAACATTTAGCAAGATCTAAAGAAAATATCATCCATCCCATCCTTGTGAGTCCAAAGTCCTATATGTAGCTTATCTTTTATCATAACTAAGGAAAACTATAATTATAACTATCTGTCTTCAACTCCATCAAAGACCACAGAAGGATAACATATAAACACTAGGATTGACAGAGGTATCTTACTGCCTGGACAGTCACCCGAAGTTCCTCTGTAATGTTGGGGCATCCATCTTCAGCCCATAGGCCACAATGTATCCAGAAGATTTCTCAGCAAAGCAGGAAATTTCAAACTGTCCATCTGCGTTGGCAGTCTGTCAGTCATTTTTCTTTGTCCTGCAGAAAGTCTTGTAGATTCTTCATGAAGCAGGAACCCTGTAAGACTGAGTTCTACAGTCACTTTCCTGTGGGTCCTGCATGTCCAGATTATACAACAACAGTCAAACAATCTAGGCAAGAGCAGTTTCTTGCCCAAATGGCTAATCTTGCCATGTTGAAAGCAAACTCCATAACAAGTTTCTTCGATGCCCATCTTCCTCTCAGACATAATTGGTGCTGCCAAGAGCAGATATTTCTCATTGTCAAGAAAAACACTAAACCATTTTAAATGCCATTTTCTGAAGGTCTTTGAGAGGTTTGAAGACTGTTCATCTATCTCAAATATATTTTTGTATATCTAGAAAACCTAACTTACCTAACTATAAATTCTATTATAAGTAACTATCTATAGTCTGTATTCAATTATGCATTACATTTTAAAAGATCAGTATAAGCACAATACTTAAGAGAAATACACACATCACAAAATTGACCTTGAATTTGTATCAATAAATGAAAAACAATACCCATACCATAATTCCCCTTTTTACCATTAAAAAGAGATTGGTTGTGATCATTAACCAATTATAAACAATCCCATTTAAATGAAAACAAAGGTTTATAAACAAGATGGGAATTAGGACGTCGCTCATTCCAAACTGCTTCATGCTGGAAGGGGGCGCTGTTCATACCATGGGGATCATGACAAAACTCAGAAACTTTATAAGTCCGTATTTTCCAGGTCTGTAAAGCTGCATCATCTTAGCTGTCTCAATAGTTGGAACACCTGGTCTACTGCTTCCGGGGGTCTTGGTTCGTCAAACCACAGAAGCCTGGAAGGAATCCTCAGCTTTTCATTTTCTGTAGAAACATAAGTAAAATCTCCTTTCCCAAGTAACATATCATTATACTTAAATTTTGAAGTCAAGGCATTTTTAAAAGATAAAAGTTGAATTAATTCAGCAGCATTTATAATCAAGTGTACTTTAGTTGTTCCTTCCTTAGTAATGAAAAAACTGAAAAACACAATAGTGTACAGTGTCCAGACTCTCTGTGTATTTTCCATCTTTACATGGCTTATTTATTTATGTATTATTACTTTATTTATTTTACTTTTATTTATTTTTCTCTGAGACAGGGTTTCTCTTTGGAAAGCCGCCTGCCTCTGCCTCTGGAGTAAATCTTACCGGCGTGCGCCACCACAATGCCGGCTTTTCTATTTATTTACCACTTTGCTGTTTCATTTTCTCTCTCAATCTCACGTATATTTTTTAACATACTGTAAACCTTTAGAGATTTTCTTCATCCAAGTCTGACTTTACTGTAAATCTTTATGTTTTTCTGGCCACGTGTCTTATCTGTAAAACCGCGGCTGTTTTAAACTGCCGTTTCAAGATGGCGGGCGTAAGCGAGATTCCAGCTTACTGCCTCAGTCCATGTTGACATCCAGCAAAAGCTGTCACTTCCATTTGTACGTATACACCTTTTAATCGTTAGTAGAGTCTCTTAAAACAACCTTGTTGTTTTTGTTTTTGTTTTTGTTTTCTTTTTATGCCGAGTCAGGAAGACTCCAGTAAGCAAGCCGCGTGAATCTCGGCTTGTGGCTAGCAAAACGCCTGAGAAAAATGCTGCTACCAAAAATCTGTGCTTCTCTCCATTCTTCTGTTTCCAAAATTCCTTTAAAGCTTTTGTTATTTTGCGTGGAAATTCAATCCCACTCCTGACAACCATTCTGTTAAGAGAAGCTTTTCCTTGCTAGCCACTTTGGTTTATCCCCCGCCAGCTGCCTGGGCTCTGCCGCATTGTAGTCCCCAAATAAACACACAGGAGGCTATATTAATTATGAAGCTGTTGGCCTTGCTTGTTTCTTACTGGCTAGCTCTGACTTAAGTAATTACCCCATAATTGTTAATCTAAGTATGTCTCTTACCAGAGAATGGTTCCGGGCTTCCTACCCCCATGGCGTTACATGTCGACTCTCTTGTGTTTCTCCTTCCCAGAATCCTCCTGGCCTCCTAGCCCCACCTATCTAGATTCCTATTGGTCAGCAGTAATTTATTGACATATACACAGGACTTCCCCAACAGGAAACATAAAAGATGAGCTCCTATTGGCATCCCCAGTCGAATTCTGTGCATTCACTTTCATCCCTAATACTAGATGAATAAATTACAGCAGGCCACAGGAAGGTGGGGGGAAAACCCAAGCGAACGTATCTGAAGTCCATTTAAAAACTTCCCCTAAAACAAGGAAAGTCGGATCCGTTTCTTAAACTGCCAATATCCTAACACACCCAGTCAAAGATACTTCTGTTCATCAACAGCCCTTAATTTAATGGGATTTTTTGAGTGTATGGTTTCTGTGGTGTGGACTCAATATTGTGTCTTTGATTCTTTAGCAGTAGACCAGACAATTTGCATGAACAAAAAATGAAAGTTCCTCAGACGAAAGGGTAAGGGCAGAGAGGCAGAGTGAGGTGACTCAGAAATCACACCTTCTCTTCCCTCCCTAGGGGCTGAACTGGTCATTACCCGAAGTCACACACAAGGAGACCTCTTTCCTCACGGGGAGACTATAGTGTGGTATACAGCCACTGACCCCTCAGGCAACAACAGAACCTGTGACATCCACATTGTCATAAAAGGTACTCTCTCCACCAGACACTCCCCAGCCTAGCCGGGAGGTAGGAGGAGCTCTCTCCTTAGCTCAGTTTTAATCCTTGGACTGTGCTGCTCCAAAGCTATAATTGAATAATACAGTGTTATTTTGACACAGGTTCTCCCTGTGAGGTTCCATTCACCCCTATAAATGGAGACTTCATCTGTACCCAAGATAGCGCTGGAATTAACTGTACCCTGAGTTGCCGGGAGGGCTATGATTTCACGGAAGGGTCCACTGAGAAGTACTACTGTGCTTTTGAAGATGGTATCTGGAGACCCCCATATTCTACTGAATGGCCAGACTGTGCTAGTAAGTTCCAATTCTGCACCTTTTCAAGTGTCCCGCTGCGTGCCTTTCTGCAAGCTGCTCAGGAAACCCCCGCTTATGATGAGAATTGGCGGGAAGGTTGTCGTGAACGGGCAATGCGTGTTTAAAATGTTAGCCACCAGAGTCTTGCTTAGAGACTGGGTTACTATGGAAAGAACAAACTGTCTTTATCCTCTCATGATTTACTGAAACTACTCGGAGAAGTTTGGGAACATGGAATTCTCGGTCTGGAAGCAAGAACCTGAGGTTCCTTAGTGAAAGAAGTCACGTAACTTAGTATCCAGTGTAGATGATGTAATACAGTAGATTGTGTGGTGTCTTTAGATTCAGCTTCGATCCAGAGCTGCTCACTCTAAGTGTGGGGATGGGTGGAGTTTGTGTGTTAGTGCGTGCGTGCATGTGTGGTGTGCATGGTGTGTGTGTGTGTGTGTGTTTGTGTTTGTGAATGTAGGGGGGTGAGTGGTGTGTGTATGTGTGTGTGGGTGTGTGGGGTAGTGGCTGGAACCCCTGGGTCACCACATCCTAGACCCTAGCAGCCCACGATGTGAGCTTTGGCTCCAAGAGCAAAGCTGCCTCTGCGGGAATTATGCTTTCAAGGGTTACGACGACACAATAATAGTTAAAACTTTTAAATGTTTGTTAGTTGGAGATACAAACACACAACTAGAAACTTGTACAAATTTAAACTACTTTGATGTAGTCAAGATCAAAGGACCCCTTGCTCTCCCTGGTGCCCCTTCTCTCATAGGACTGGAGGTTACGGAATGTTAGACCAAAGGCAACTCATCTGGGCAAAGGAGCCCAGTGTCGCTGAGCTGGGGTTTACTGTGGCTAGTGGATGCCTGGAAACCTTCACTGCTGCCTCTCCCTACAAAAACAACCATGTCAGAAGCAAGAGAAAATCAGCTTTAAAATACTTTTTAAGTTAGCACACAGAGTATTAGCCCTCACCGTGGAATTACCACACGTGTGTAGTGATCCTTTGTAGGATCGGTCCTCCTCTAGGATTAAATTCTGGTGTCTCAGTTTTTCACAGAAAGCTACATCTTTGAACTGGGGGTATAGCTTAGTGATAGAGTACTTACCTAGTGTGTGTGAATATGGGGAGGGGAGGGGCAGGGAGGAGAGGGAATAAATGAAGTTTGACTTGGAAACACTACCCAACTGAAGACGTCTCCCCTAAACTTTCCTAGTAAAACGTTTTGCGAACCACGGGTTCAAGTCCTTTGAGATGCTGTACAAAACCACTCGCTGTGACGACATGGATCTACTGAAGAAGTTTTCGACCGCGTTTGAAACCACCCTGGGGAACATGGTACGTCACCAGGAGACACCCAGGGCACTACTAAGGCGGTCTTAACGGGTCCTCACTTCACTGGGTCGTTTACAACTGAAATCCCTACTCCCCAATGTGCCCCTCTTTGAGATTCAAATTCGTGCTTAGAATGACTCATTGAGTTTAGACTTTTGAATTCAGTTTGCATCAAGACGTTGAGTTTTGAAATAACATGAACCAGAAAGCTAACAACAAAAAAAAAAAGGGTTTAGGGTCTTTGTGGTTTAAAAATACTTGCCTTATTATTTAAAGTCTGACAGAAAATGCCCAAAATTATTCTATGATAAGAACTAATTGAACGTTTTAAACGTTTTATTTTTTTGTTGCTGCTTTTTGGTTTTAATTTTGGAATCCAAGAGAGAGGCCTCTACCTGGCTATGTAGCCAAGGACCACCCTGAAATGCTGGTCCCCCTTCCTCCGCCTCCCTAGTGACAGGATGACTCTGCAGTGGTTTTCAAGCTGTAGGTTGCAACCCCTCTGGGGTTTGAACTGCCCTTTCAAAGGGGTCACCTAAGACCATTTTCTTATCAGATATTTACATTATGACTCATAACAGTAGAAAAGACAGTTATGAAGTAGCAACGAGAATGATTTTATGGTTGGGGGTCACAAAGACGTGAGGAGCTAAGAACCGCAGCGTTAGGGAGGCTGTGAACCACCGGATTGTGGGCACATATGACCACACCCTAGTGCGGGTCGTATCCGGGTCGTATTCGGGGCTCTGTGGGCTCGAGGCGAGGACCCTAGCTCTTGAGCTACATCTCCGTCCGAAAGGATTTTTCTATTTATAACACGTAGAGCTCTGGAAACACAAAGGACCTTCTTCCACTCTCCTCTTGACGATGGGGTTCCGCGGTCCGGGGGAGCCAAGGGCTTCACCAGAAGCACACAGGGGTGTGATTCCCAGGTTCTTCCTCCTCGTGTTCGCTTGCAGGTCCCGTCCTTTTGTAGTGACGCTGACGACATTGACTGCAGACTGGAGGACCTGACCAAAAAATACTGCATTGAATATAATTATGACTACGAAAACGGCTTTGCAATTGGTAATGGCATTATTCAGCGGGCGGTGGTCTGCAGACTGGATCGGCAAAATGCAATTGCCCCCGCGGGAGTGGTGGAAAATGGAAAAAAGAAAGTTTAGCTTTCATTAAATTTAATCATCAAACATTTTAGGATGGCTACACGATCCGATCATGTGATAGTTCATTATGGATATCTTAAATGTTAGTATGAAATAGATCACTTTAAAATATTAGCCAAAGCACTTCAGGATAAAGGTCACACTGTGGTGGCAATTTTATTTTATTTTTTTATTATGTATTCAGTCTTCTGTCTAAGTGCCAGCAGAGGGTACCAGATCTCATTCAAGGTGGTTGTGAGCCACCATGTGGTTGCTGGGAATTGAACTCAGAACCCCTGGAAGAACAGTCAGTGCTCTTAACCTCTGAGCCTTCTCTCCAGTCCTGTGATGGCAATTTTAAAAGTGACCTATCAAAAAAAAATTTAAGTGACCTATCATAGAATATAATCATAACAGTCAGAAAGTAGGTAACCAGTAATTTTTATATGGCATTTCAACCGGCCATTAATTCAAAATAGCTATACGTAAGAAATATCCATATTTCTCACCTGGGTTATAAAATCCAGTTTTAAAATCCAAAATCTAAGTTTAAGCATAATTTTGAGTGTTTTTCCAAGTAGACTGAAATTTTCCCTCAAAGATTTTCTCAGTGTGGTAAATCAACTTTTCATAATAGCTACATAGTAGTTGGGAGAAACCATGTAACTCGAATCTCACAAAAATATCGACCCCAGCTTTTTAAAGACATACAGAAGGCCAAGAAATCTTTGAAGAGAGTTTACCTCGGTGACAGGCTCACAAACACAACTACCGTGTAAAGAACATAATTAAGTATCAGTATGGCCAGGACAACATGGATATCACTGAATTAGTTGACACACCGGGGTTTCGTAATGAGTCAGATATTAAACCAGGTGGCGCATATAAATTGCCCCATCTCATTAGAGACAATGCTGTGAAGTCAGGCTCATTACCTCCATTTACTAATGAAAGGATCGGAGTTCGGAAAGAGGAAAGCAACTGGCCGAGGTTATACAGTCATGCATCAGACTTTCATGAAGTGGAAATACGGCTGATAATCACAGTGATATCAAGGGCACTTTACAAGTCACGCACATCCTTGTCTTCTCCAGTGACACAAACTTTCTAGGCTGCCTTTGCCAGAATATCTGTGAGGCAGATATTCTGAATAATATTTACAACAGAAAACCTGACTACGTTCATTAAGCTCATAAAGGCCATTTCTAAGATGGAGGAAGGTATAATTAGACTGCCGCATCCCCCTCCCCAGTTCCCTTTAAAATGAGGCAATTGCCTGGCAACTTAGAGATGCTATCAATCCTATATACTTTCAGAGGTAAATGGGCAATGGTCTCGAAATTAAATGCAAAATGCCCCCCCAAAAATGACAGTGTAAGGCTATGGGCCAAACCCATATGTACACCAGGGGCAATTGAGTGAATGGTTGCAGGCAGTTTGACTTGTGACGTTAGAACCTGAACATGGAGGAAGATGTGCTTGTCTGATCACTTGTTTTTCCTGCACCAGGACCAGGGGGCTGGGGTGCAGGTAACAGGCTGGATTACTCTTATGATCACTTCCTGGATGTTGTGCAAGAATCACCTACACGTGTGGGCAAAGCCAGATCGGCACGGATTAAAAGAACGGCCCCATTGTCCGACCCCAAAATTCAGCTCATTTTTAACATCACAGGTAAGGATAGACTTTCCACTTGCCAAGGTAACAATGAGGCGAAATTTAGGGTTGGGAAGCTGGTTCTGAAACCTGGCGTGCCTTATGTGTATTAGGAAGTAGCCCTGGAGAGAACCAGAGAGAGTGCGGCCAACTAAGCACGGCCATGAGTTGCTGCTTAATGTCACAGACGTGTTTTCTGGTCCTTGCAGTGACCGGCACCCTGCGTTGCTTGCATGGTGGCAGGATGAACTAAGAGGCCTGTTTTAAAAAGCAAGAATACAGGATAATTCATGCTGTCATGATGAACTCCCTCAACAGATGATGCAAAACCAGCATCCAGGGAAAGAGTTCAAACAAACATGTTTTGGTCTTCACACTACCCACGTGTGACTCATCCAGTGCGAGCTGATTGGCCTATTCTAAACTATTATTTTTTTTCTTCTAAAAGACTTTAAGATACAACTGCATTGGGGGCAAAACTTATTATTATAGTTAGCACCTAACACACCCTTTGTGCTTATATGAGTGTGTGTGTGTGTGTGTGTGTGTGTGTATACATGCATGCTTAATTTTATATGACTGTGTGTGTGTGTGTGTACAGGCATGTTTAATTTTATATGAGTGTGTGTGTACATGCATATTTAATTTTATATGAGTGTGTGTACATGCATGTTTAATTTCATATGAGTGTGTATGTATGTGTGTGTGTGCATGCATGTTTAATTTTGTTGTGATTTTAATCTCAGCTAGTGTGCCGCTGCCAGAGGAGAGAAACGATACCCTTGAATTGGAAAACCAGCAGCGACTCATTAAGACGCTGGAAACCATCACAAACCGTCTGAGGAGCACCTTGAATAAGGAGCCCATGTACTCTTTCCGGCTTGCCTCTGAGATGGTGGTGGCTGACAGCAATTCCCTGGAGACAGAGAAGGCCTTTCTCTTCTGCAGGCCGGGCTCTGTGCTGAGGGGACGCATGTGCGGTAAGCCTCCTCTGGGACCTGGCTGTTCACTGCACACGGGGTGGAATGAGCTGGGTGAGGACATTTCCCAAATGTGTGTGAAGAGCACGGACGTGGAACAGGCATTTTTGCGTTGTTGTCGTGTGGCTGTCACCGCACTGTGTTATCTGGAGAACATGAGTGTGTACCGCTGTGGAGGACAAGCCAAGTGTTCTACGTGAGGGAAACAAGTCTTATTTTTCAATTATTATAGCTCTTTAAGCCTCGCTGTGGTGCTGGAGAAATGGTCATCATCCGTATTTGGCAGCTCACGGGGATTCTGATTCCCTCTTCTGGCCTCCGCTGAAACTTGTATGCATTCACACACACACACACACACACACACACACACACACACACACAAATAAATAAACAGATAAATAAGTAAATAAAAATTATCCTTAAAATCAAAAACAGTCCCATGACTTTCTATCAGTTGCTCCAATTTGACCATTTCTATATATGAGACACACACCTTTCCCATTTAGTGCAGTTCAACACCTCTCTGGTGTACTCTTAACATTAGTACACAGTACAGAAGAGAAAAGTAAATCCAGAGAGGCACAGGACATACTCAGAGAAGGTGATACAGCAGAGATTCCTAACTACACAGCCAGTTCTAAAAACCTTGTAAATAAGTACTTTATAATGTACAACTCAATGGCATTAGTTCACTAGTAGGGTGTAGCCATTACTTCTGTCTGTTTTCAGAACATCTTCACAGAGTCTCAGACTCATTAGTCATTACCCACCTTCCTCCCTATCTCCTTAGCCCTACTCCACACAGCTACAATTATCATCTGGATGAACTCTGACCTGTTTCCCAAAGAGGCCAACACACACAGACACACACACACACACACACACACACAGACACAGACACACGCACACTCGCTCGCTCGCATGCACACACACACACACACACACCAAACACCGTGAATGACATCACACACACACACACATACACGCACGCACACATGCACGCATGCACCAAACACCGTGAATGACGTGAATCTCACGTTAGTCTCTCCTAAGTCATGGCCCTGGTATCCTGTCTGAGAAACCTCCTTTGACAGTTTTTCCTGCCGTCTGTTGTGCTTTCCCTAGTGTGGCGAAATCAGCTCACTCAAAGCTGTTCTCACGAGCCTACTCTGGTTCCTTTTGCACTGTCTGAGAACAAGCGGGAACTGTCTCGATCACTGTTTCTCCAGTCTCAGTGGGGTCTTCAGACAGCCTGTACCAGCTTAGAATGTTCGTGCTGCATCATAACTCCGGGCCCACCCACAAGCTAATGCACCTGGCACTTTAGGGAGAGAGAATTAGAAACACATTTTTAATAAGCACCCAGGTACTAGCTGTACTCATTATCATCTCTGAGTCACCAGGTCTGAAGTTCAGATGTCTCTCTAGAACGCTGAGTTTAATAGCAGCCTGCTCGGTGAGTCTAACATTCTATTTGACCTCAGAATGTCCATGCCACTACAAGTTATAAAATGCACCTGTTTCCTCGGAGCCTCTGGATTCGAGGATGCCTTCATAGGGCAAGAGCTCCTGTAAGCACTGCCAAGGCTCTTCCTTACCTGTTTTAGTCCTACTGTGTTGAACCGTTTCTTGTCTCTAGAAATGAAATTGAAATGGACACATAATTTAATTTTATAGGGGGAGCATGCAGAGAGAAAACATTTTCCATATCACAAAGCCATCACAAGTTCATCTAAATATCCATTATTTTATCCCTGCCTTCTGGCAGCTTTCCCTTGGTTAACTGTGTATTCCCTATAATGCTATGGCTTGTCATAGCTTTCCTCCATTATTTAGAGCCCTGTCATAACAACCCTAAGGTTGGTCAATAAAACTTAATGCATCTTCTCAAAATAAAAAATCTACTACTATTGGTTTTTCAGAAGTATATTTCTGGAAGGTCTACTCACTGCGGGTGAGAGACTCTGACAGTCAAATTTAACACATGAATAATAGTACCTAGAAGCAAGCTTCATTGGGAAAAAAAAAAGAACCAAAGGGAGCCATGGGGGCAGAGACCTGAATTTCCTGGCTGTTTTCTCCACAGTGAACTGCCCCCTGGGCACCTATTACTCGCTGGAGCATTCCACCTGTGAAAGCTGCCTGATGGGATCCTATCAAGATGAAGAAGGGCAGCTGGAGTGCAAGCTCTGCCCCTCCGGGACTCGCACGGAATATCTCCACTCGAGGAGCATCTCTGAATGCAAAGGTAGAGGCTTACATGCTTTGACCAGCTGGGCTTCGTATCCAGTCTTAACGGGAGGAAGGCTTTCTTTGCCCGTCACTTGGTCTTGGCCAAGGCTCCTGTATCAAAAGATAAAAACATCAAAAGACAATCACACTCACTCACTTAATGAGAATTTTTCGTGTGGCACGGGAGTCTTTAGAAATGAGGACACACCGAAGCTAGGAAGTGTGCCGTGTGTTTGATGATGAGGTGAGTGGCTATGGAGAAGTATGACGGGACCAAGAGAGTGTGACCTAGTGTCACGAACTAGGAAGGTGTTGCCAAGGCCTGTCTGTCTGCAACTTCCCCAACGCATCCCAGCGTCTTCAGGGTCAAGGGTGCTTCCTTCCTCTGGGTAGCAGAATGGACTCGTCTCATACGGTCTTAAGATCCACTGTGAGAGAAAAAGGGTGCATTAGCTTGTGGGTGGGCCCAGAGTTATAATGCAGCACAAACATTTTAAGCTGGTACAGGCTCGGAGGGACCTGTCTGCTTCTACAGAGCTCTCAAGTTCCGTTAGCTTCAAATAATGTAAATTAGATACCATACTCTGGGGGTAGCACAGTGGTTCTCAACCTGTGGGTCATGACTGAAGAACCCTTTCATGGGGGCTCACACATCAGATACCCTGCATGCCAGATACTTACGTTACAATTCATAACAGTAGCAAAATTACAGTTATGATGAAGTAGCAACAAAGATAGTTCTGTGGTTGGCAGTCACTGCAATATGAGGAATTGTATTAAAGGATTGCAGCATTAGAAAGGTTGAGAACCACTGGGGTTCTGTTTCAGTTCATCAGTCTAAACATAGGATGAAATAAGAACATTATTGAGACCAATTCTACACATTCTTTCTAGTTATAAAGTACTGAGTGTCTCTGTATCCCAAAAAAACCGCATGCCTTTCTTCCTGGGACTATGCCTTGCTACATGCTTCTCTCTCAAGCTTCAGTCCACATGCATCATTTAGCCGGATTTTTTTTTTCTTGACCCTCACACTAATTAGTAGAAAGGACTTTCGTGGCACTTAGCAATCATCAACTTAGTTTCTGTTAGAACAGCATTCTATGTGATGAGGTCAATTCTCTGCTGACTTGGGAGTGAATTCCAACACACACAGGATGAATAGATTCTTGCTACTAAAATAGGCAGCATTTTCCACATTTCTCTGTTCTTCACAATGCAAGACCACCCCTCCCCTAGTGGAAACGTTTTCTTTCATGATGAAGGTTAGCAGAAGACACACCTTACAGAAGAAATTTTGTAATTGCTTCTCCGTGTTATGGACACGAAGAAATAAGTTGTGGGTACTTAATGATAAGCCTAAATTCTAGGAGGTACCAGGTGACTGGAAAGGTACCAGAAATGCTAAAAATGAGAACCCCTTGGAGAACCTAAAGGAAAAGACAATGGTTGGGCCTCACCCATGAAGTGATTGGGGGAGCAGCAGAATCCATTCTTACTTGGAGATGTGAGGCGTTGTAGTAGTTGGGTGCAGGGAACCTAGTTTGAGAGTCTATTTCTGTCACCCTTGACACTTTCCTGGTGCACGACTTGTCTTTAAGACAGTGCCTTGCCCCTCACCATGGTGTCTGTTTCAAGCTTTGTTCCGTGACTGCTAATCAAACTGTGCTGTTAGAATACTAATAGGCAGAGATGGAAGGAACTGGGTATGTGTGTCTAAAACTTAGTAGTACCCAGAAGCACAGTACTCTACCACGAGTGACCAGCTATAGAGAAGGAGTTCACGTCTCCCTTCTTGCCATGCCTTAGGCTGGGGAAACCCCACCCTGTACCACTAATTTTGAGCACCTTAATTTTGCTCACTTGCGTTGTATGTTTCTTTTCAGCTCAGTGCAAGCAAGGCACCTACTCTTCCAGTGGGCTTGAGACCTGTGAATCGTGTCCGCTGGGTGCTTACCAACCAGAGTTTGGATCCCGGAGCTGCCTCTTGTGCCCAGAACCCACCACAACTGTGAAAAGAGGAGCTGTAGACATCTCTGCTTGTGGAGGTTATCGCCACCGCTTTAAATGTTTATAATTATTTACGTATGCTAAGTCCTCTGCGTGGAGGAGCGGGATGCTCTTAACAAAACTAAGTGTCCACAGTATGTGAAGAATGTAAATAATTGTCTCTTCACGGGGAGGTCCTTTTCTTCTGCTGGTCAGCGCTTCGGTATAAACAATGGGCTCTCTGTATATAGCACAAGACTTCTATCCCAGGCCTCAGTAATGAGCTTGAGGCTTCATGGCCCTGTAGAAATACAGGTTTGATTCACTAAGGGTAATACGCATTTCTTCCTAGTATTCAGGTGATGCCTGCTTTTGCTAGTCCAGGGATCACACCATGACAGCCACTGGTTTAAATAGAAATGAAAAGGCCAGCATTCTGCTTTGAATATCTCTAATATCCCAGCTGAGTATAGTTGCCCCACCAGAAATTCCTGAAGACGTAAACAAAACTAGAAGATAAAAACATCACACTATCTCAAAACCAGGACTGAGAGTCAAAGTCGATCTGTTATAGGCTAGGGAGAGGCTTCAGCCACTCGATGCTTATTGTACAAGCATGGGGGCCAAGTTAAAATTGACAGCACCCATGTAAGAAAACAGACACGGCAGCACTCATGAGATCCCAGCAGTAGGAGGTAGGGGCAGGAGGATCTCTGGGGCTCACTGATCAACCAGCCCCATCTACCGATGAGCTCCAGGTTCAGTGAGAGACCCTATTGTAAACAATAAGATGAATAGTGATAGAGGAAGACACCCAATATTGACCTACACACACACACACACACAAATGTATATACACCCATGAATATACACACATACACAGACACAAATGTATATATACACATCAATACACACATATACAAATGTGTACACACATGAATACACACATACAAATGTGTACACACATGAATATACACACACATACACACAAATGTATATGCACACATGAATACACACACATACACAGACACAAATGTATATACATGCATGAATATACACACACACAAATGTGTACACCACATAAATACACAGATACATGTGCAAAAATGTGGACAGACACAAATGTATACACATACATGAACACACACTAATGTGTACACACACGAACACACACTAATGCGCGCGTGCACGCACACACACACACACACATGCACACACACACACGCACACCAGCCTGTTGCTGGAAACTCTGAAAGTCTGTCCACCTGTAAATCCCGTGGAACTGAATTCAGAGTAAAAGGTTGGTGGGCTGCCCCAGCAGTATCAGAGACTCACAAGCTGGCCTGTGTTATGACTCTTAAGAGCATGTGCCCTCCTGCTCTTCATCCTCTGCCTTAAAAGCCTAAGGTCTGTGGCAACCCGGAGAGTAAAAAGATGTTTCCTAAGAGCCAGCCTGCTCTGTGCCAGTTTTCCAGGCTACACAGCTTCCTCCCTGAGCTACAGCCACATACAGCCATAACCCAAAACAGACTGAGACTCAAAACCCGCGAGTGGGCAGTTTACATGTGTCAGTGGAAGGGGTATGCTAGGGCTACATCTTAAGAAATGTAGTCCTCAGAAGTTGAGAGTCACAGGACACAGGAGAATGGGTGTTGAGCGATATGATTTACATGTCTTCCCATTTGTTTAAACTGCCTCATGTGTACCAGGGTCACAGATTCCTTGAGCAGTATTCATCAATCCAATGTTTCACCAAAGTGTTGAGAAAAGGATTTTTCTAGGCCGTGGCTGAAGCCCATGACCCATGCTTTATTGTGTCAAAGCCACCTCCAAATTTTTTAGAAGTCAAAAGTCTCACATTATGCTTGAAATGGATCTGGTAGACACTCTTTGATTTTGTTACTATGCAAACTAATTTTGAAAGAAAGTCTGCAGTAAAATAGTTCTGTCACCACCCCCAACATCCTCCAACCATAAAGCGACTGGAATTTTTGCAGGGAAGCGAGTTCACGTTTGCCTTTTCTTTTAGCTTTCCAAACGAGCCTTGAGGTTTGCCTAGCTCCAGCTTTGCAATTAAGCAGTTCTAATTCCCAGAATGTGGCAGACATTCTGGTAATGTCTCCCAGTATTCCTAGCACTTTAAGCCACATTCTCCTCATCAGGGGAAGCAGGAATAACTCAGCTTTCTCTTGTGGACCAACACTGTTATACTTTAAAATGGAAGTATATGTGATTCATAAAATGGACCCTCATATATTTTCTCCTACTTTTGAACTTTCTTCCTTACTTACTCTCTTCTTTCTTCCTTTCCATCTGTCTGTCTTTCACTATTATTTTCTTTCTATATTGATTTACGTTTATAGGTGTGTCATTCTGTATTTTGCCGAGTTTACCTAATGCTTCTTAAAAACAAAATACCTTTTATATTTCCATCATGCTAAAAATTAATTGTTATAATCACTGTAACAATTATATGCCACACATTACCACCATGCTCATGCAATACAAAATTTATGCATTTTGTCTCTTCTTACATACCTATCCTTCGGCTTGTGGCTACAAAATCTGAAAGCTTTTGGTCCTATGAATGGTATCTACTCATACTTGTTGACACACCTACCCAATAAGACAAGGATTAATGTTTTATGAGGACCACCTCACACTCAGACCCTTTAGAGTGGACTTTAAGTCATTAAGTGACTTCTGGCGTTGTCTTTGGAAACACATTAACTGAAAGCATACGTCTTTGTTCACTGCATATATGAATACAGATGCACCATTTCTCATCTTATAGTATCAGTTGACTAATTTAATTAAGCATCTGGGACGTCCCCCTTCCAAATAGAAAGAGGTGACACAAGTGTTTCAGTAGCTTTCTCACACTGAAGGTTAGGAAGCTTATCTTAAATGCAATGAGTTATTTTATACATACACACAATCTCTTTTTTTTTCCTTTGTAGTGCCCTGTCCAGTAGGAGAATTCTCTCGTTCTGGGCTAACTCCCTGCTATCCATGCCCTCGAGACTACTACCAGCCCAATGCAGGGAAGTCCTTCTGCCTAGCTTGTCCCTTTTATGGGACTACAACCATCACCGGTGCCACATCCATCACAGATTGCTCAAGTGAGTTCTCAGACCTTATGCTAGGGTCTTATCTGTGCCTCTCTGGCCTCTTCTACTCTGACCATCACCATTTCAGGTGGATTCCCATATCTGGGCTCAAGTCATCCTTCTATGGCCTTTTAAAACAATTTTATTACATTTCTTTATTTACGTAGTTATGTGTGCACACATGTGAGTACACATGTGTGTGCAAGCATGTATGTGCATGTGTATATACATTCACACATGCACATGTCACAATACTCATGTGTGGTCAAACAACAGCTTACAGGAATCGTAACTTACAACTTCCACCATGTGTGTCCTAGGATCAAACTCAGGCCACCATGCTTGATGTTAAGTGATTTTACTCACTGAGCCATCTTACCGGCTCCTTTTACGGTCTTTTTGGTGACAAGACTGGAAGAATTATTTTGGAAAGGTTGCACTTGGTAACTTCCAAACATCTCTCTCAGAGCCTAGGATGGAATGACATGCCACCCATGGCTGTTTTCCTGTTTAGTTATTACTGAAACAAAATACATGTGGTTTGACTCACTCTGCAACCAGATCGTGTTTTGAGAGGGTTTAATTGTGAGCCACACCTACCACACGCTGACATCTTGCCTGTTTGTCTTGTTAGGTTTTAGCTCCACTTTCTCGGCAGCAGAAGAAAGCATAGTGCCCCTCGCAGGCCCTGAACGTACCCAAAGGAAGTACGAAGTTGGCAGCCAGGCAAGTCAGCCCCCTGCACAGAACTTTCTCTTTGATGGGATGCTCAGAGAGTAATTTGTCATTTTACATATCACACAATGCTGGGATTGAAACCTTAATCAGATTATGAATACTATAAAGTTATATTTAGTTATGATTCTTAATAAGAACTTTCAAAAAGTGCCACGTTAGACCTTCTTAGTACCAAACATTGGAGCTATTTTCCCAGAAATGTCTGCTCAATCATGTATAGATGTAGGAGGCTTTGATCTACTAATTGGTCCATCGGAGCAAAAGGGGGCTTGGTTTACTAAAGGCTTTTTTTCTGGAGATAGAAAGATAATTCACATTTTATTTCAAAATTATTTACATATTTTTGTGACCAAAGAAAATGTTTCTGTGGATAATGTATAAAGAATTAAGAACTGCCACTCAGGAACATAATTAAACCAATTGTTTTTCTTTTGTGCAGGCGTGTACTCGCACACGCCTGCACATGTGTGCGTGCATGCATGCACATGCATATGGTGTTTGGAATTGAACTGACAACCTCACAGTGTTTGGCAGGTGCCCTGCCAAGGAACTCTATTCCCTGGCCTGTTCTGCTCTTTTTTTTTTTTTAAGATGGTCTGCTATGTCAGATTCTGCCATTACCCTTAATCCATCCTTCCCAAGGTTCATGAGTCCCTAGGGATTGGCATTTTTAAAGGCCGATGACAATGTATTTCTTATGTCAACCTCCTAGAGCCTCCTAGAGCTGTTAGGACTCTACATCGTGTCACATTTGAAAATGAACTGGCTGAGCACAGAAGCCTGTGCGATCCTCTAAAACAGTGGTGTAATGGAGCCCACTGGCCGCTTTTAAATAATAACATATGAACTTCACACTAGAGGATCTATTTAATCTGGCCCTGGTTGACCCCAGTACTTCATATATCTCAAAAACATCTCTAATAGATTCTAACTTGCAACCGGCACTTGGGACCCCTGACTGCACTTAACCTCACTGAAGCAGCATCATTTGTGCCCGTGCATAGCAGGCTCCTGTGACACAGCTAGCTTGAATGAACTCACCTGGAAGCAACATAGCAACGTTAACAGCCCCGAGGTAGGAATGCTCTGAAATGAACTGAGTGCTGCTCTGTGACACATGTCTTTTCTGTCCCCGCAGGTCTTCCACGAATGCTTCTTAGACCCTTGCCACAACAGTGGAACCTGCCAGCCACTTGGGCGTGGTTATACCTGTCTCTGTCCACTCGGGTACACAGGTAACATAAAGGAATGCTAATTTTAACGTGTTTCATGTGAAATTGGTGAAGCTATTCGAGTCAGACTTTGGAATGCTAAACACAGATCGCATAAGATACATTGGACCATGTTAGTGAGGAGAAATACTGGGTTGAACAAGACAAAAGGGGTGTAAACCCAACAGTTTACTTTGTGTAGTTTGGAGAAAAGGGGGGGGGGGAACCATTACAATGAAAGCTGGGGAGGTTTATGGGAATACTCCAGGAGTCATGTCCAAGGTTTTGTTCTAACACAAATTAAAGGCATGACACTCAACTTTGTCCAACACAAACATTTTAGAACAAATTCCTGGCTTCTCTTATTTGTTACTCAAGAGGGGAAGTTCTTGTTCGTAGATGAGATTTGTTACTTTGTTTCTAACTTCAGGAGAACACCATCGCTTTGGACTAGAGGCCTTAGGGATTATGCAAGAATTATTTTTTATTTGCAGTTTGGTTCACATTACAGATGTGTCCAGAGACAATTTTAGGAGAAAATAAACTATATTTTACAATTACAATTAATTTAAAACAATCCCTTATTTTCTATTAAAAAATGAGTTTTTGCTGCAAAAAAGAGTATGCAATGAATTCTGAAAGTTTTTCCTGGAAAATTATATTTAAGTAGTATTCACCAAAAAAGAAATAAACAAAGGGAAAATTAGAAACAAAAGGTAGCCAAAGGCTAGCAAGAATATTAGCATTCCATTTATCACAGTTGGCTCACATGCATGCATTCTTAAAAACAGAAGCACTGACATTTCATAGGATATATGGAATTTTCCAGCACTGGGAGGCAGAGACTGGGCATCTCTCCGAGTTCAGGGCCAGCTTGGTCTACAAAGTGAGTTCCAGGACAGCCAGGCATGCACGTGAGATCATATCTAAAAAGACAAAAAGCAAGGATTTTCTGAGAATCCTGCACTTCAGTGGTGACTTAAAGAAAGCACATAGGATAGTGCATCTCATAAAGTAGTGTGTTCCATAGCTATTTGGAAGGCTTGCCAAACTACAGGTCACTGGACCCTGGAGAGTCTGGCAGTCCCAGCATTTTTGATTCAGTGGTGTAGGGTGTGGCTTGAAATACACCATTTCTCTTCAGTCCAAAGGTAATGCTAATGCTGGTGAGCTGAAATCACAGTGCCCTGGGTTTCTAACAGAGCTAGCCCAGAAAATTGTATTCTCCCTATGGAAAGACGATGCCCACTGAAGGGCATCTTGTACACAAGCTGAGATTTAGAGAAACTTGGCCCCGCCCCGCCCCACCCCTTGAGTCGGACGACCTTGGTAGCAACTCTTTATAGTTCTGTGGGGTTTGCTTTATGGTTCGCATAATTCGTGGTCCCTGTTTATAACTGCAAGCTTCCCTCTCCATTCTCCTAATGCTTTAAGATATTTTTGCTATTTTCCATGAAATGCTGTAAGGTATCTTAAATCTGTATGGAATCATGTAGTGCCTCCTTGATGGTAGCTCTTCCTTACAAACCTAGATCATGGAGATCATCGCTTCAACTGATCACTCATGTTTGCTACTCCCGTTCTTTGATTTATCATTCAGTTGTTTGGTTTACATTTTAGGCTTAAAGTGTGAAACAGATATTGATGAATGCAGCTCACTGCCTTGTCTCCACAGTGGAGTTTGCAGAGACCAAGTTGGGGGATTCACTTGCGAGTGCCCACTGGGCTACACGGGTAAGGCGCAAGGCTAGTGTCCTTGCAACACAAACCGAGTCTTGTCCTGGATTATTTGTGTACATCTGGAACGCGCTCATGACTCGGTCATGTAAGGAAAGCAAAGGCATCAGTTTGTCAGCATGAAACTACTTATGGCTTATAAGATGGTAAAATGGGCAGATCTGGCACCCTCTTATCTGCAAGACGTGTGACTTCAAAGCCTGTGAATGTTCCTGAACCTGTTTTCCAGGCTCATAAATGGAGATGAGGAGACGTGTTTGTTCTCATGGGATGCCAGACAAGGTCCAGGTCCTTCCCGATCCCTTGGCCTTCACCTTACTGAAATCTGGATTTGTATGTGTGTGTGATTGTTACTATAGATCGGTTACTTTTGTTGCTACAGACTGTGATTATTACTATAGATTGGTTATTTTTGTAGCCACAGACTCTGCTCCTCTCTCTAACTCAAAGGCATTCATGTATTGAAGTATGTGACGTATTAATTCAGAGAATTGCAGCCTTGAAGTATCCTCCCTCTAAAATAGTCCAGAAACACCAACCTCACTATCAATTCCCATGCTGAATTTCATTATAACTATCCTGGTACTGATAATAGAGTCTTACGAAATAGAATGTGTACCAGGCTTTCTTTGGAGCCTCCAGCCAGCTCCCAAATCAAGACACGGACGACGCTTCTTACTAATTACAAATTCTTGGCCTCATCTTAGCTCTTGTTTTGATCTGTTGTCTTTATCTATGTTTTGCCTCAGGGATTTTTACTTTTCTCTCCTTTTGTATGCCTTCCTTTCACTGCTTCTCATATCTGGATGGCTGGCAGCTCCAACCTAAGCCTCTCTTTCTCCCTCATTCTCTCTTCCCTATTATCTCTCTGGAGCCTAGTTTTCTCTTCCTTCTTATGTCCTCTGCCCACCAGCCCTGCTTATCCCTCCCCTGCCTACACATCGGCTGTTCAGCTCTTTATTAGACCAATCAGTTGCCTTAGGCAGGCAAGGTAAAACAAATGCAACTTTGCACAACTAAACAAACATAACACATCCTTACATCATCAAACAAATGCAGGAGAAACAAAAGTAACATGCCTTCACATACTTAAAGTAATATTCTGTAGCATAAACAAACATAACATATTTTACATAAACATGTCACAAGAATATGATTTATAACCTAAGAAGCAATAGCAATCTCATAATATTGTTATGACAGAAGTAGAGACCTATTGAGGAGTTATCTCTGTACCTAACTCATGAAATTATTATTCAAAAAGTATTTTAAATAAGTATTTTAATTTATGCATGTATATGATTTTCTGTATTTAATAACTCTTTTATAATCTTTATAACATATTTCACAGTAACTAGATTCTGAAACATCATCTCCAAAAAAACAATTTTCATAATGAAATTAAAATTTTAATATAATATATGGTGACAATCCTTGAACCAGTTCTGTTTTGTCAACTTGGGATCCATGACATTATGGTAGAACTAGTTTTCTGGGGAGGGACACTGAGTTTATACAGTGGAATTATATGTTGTTTGGAAGTCCAATTCAAAGATTTCTGGGTATTTTTATTTACAAACTTTTATTTTTAAAAAACATCTTGCAAATAGAAAAATATCACACACACACACACACACGCCAAAATTAGCCAGACCCCAAATCTATACATCTCAAAGAACTTCTATGCAGTTTAAATAGCGATTCAGAAACCGTGAGGTTTCACACTGGATTTCTCAGTTTCGCTATTAAGCAGAATTTTACTCACTTATCTGCCATCAAAAGAAAAAAAAGACAAAATAGAAAAACAATTACTTTATGTCCTCTTTCATAACTCATGTACATTGCCTGAATTATTCAGTGCTCCATCATCCCCTAATATTTAGACTTTCTTGTTCTGTCTCACACTAATCACACTGCATCCTCATGCACATTCGTTTGTAAGTATTCAAAGATTTTTACGAGTAAACGTCCTAAACAGTGAATAGCATCCCAAAGTCCCCTCTAGTTGGCAATCGGGCAGACGGATAATATATGCCTACGCGTCCCCAACAGGAACAGAGTGTGTGTTTTCTTTTAGGGGTTTATCGCACATGTAAATTCAACTGTATTTCAAGAGGTAGGCATGCTCAGACTTAACTGAGAAAGCTGTAGATCTGCATGCTTGCTACCTCTGCCTCCTGTTGAAGACACGTGTTCAGCAGGTGGACCCACCGCCGGATTCATTGTTGTTTCAATTTCATGCCCCCTGCCCCCTCTCTTCATTCTTTGCGGTGTAAAGATGATGCCTCTGCACCCACGCATATCTACTTAAAAGACAATCTCCAAATCTCAGGTTAGCTTCACCTGGGACTGTCACATCAATCTTGTGAAAAGAGTGGCAGACATATACCACGAGAAAATTAGACCCAGGCTTCTGAATCACATGCATTTATTAGACTTTGAATATACTGTGCCGCTTGCTAAACATTGGATGTGCTGGCAGTACTTATCACAAAAAAGCACCTATAGCTTGATCTCTTGCTGTGATGAAACGCTGTAACAAAAAGCACCCTGGGGAGGAAGGGTTCATTTGACTTATACTTCAGATCACAATCCATCGTTGGAGGAAGTCAGAGTAGGAGCTCAAAGCAGAAACTTGGAGACAAGAGGGAGCTCCGCTTACTGGCTCTCCCTCTGGCTCACGTTCAGCTTCCTCACAGAGCCCACCCACTTGCCTAGGGATGGCGTTGCCCACGGTGGGCTGGTCCCTCACACATCAGTCTTCAGACACCACAGTCTCTCACAGACCTGGTTATAGCCCAATATTATTGAGGTCCCATTGTAAAGAGAAGCCTTCCCGCCAGCCTGGTTCCAGAGCCGCATCAGTCCCAAATAAACGTTTACACAGGAGGCTATATTAATTATGAAGCTGTTGGCCTTGCTTGTTTCTTACTAGCTAGCTCTGACTTAAGTATTTATCCCATAATTGCTAATCTAAGTATTTCTCTTACTGGAGAAGTTTCCGGGCTTCTTATCCCTATGGCGGTTACATCTTGACTCCCTGTGTTTCTCCTACCCAGAGTCCTCCTGGACTCCTAGTCCCACCTATCTTGCTTTCCTATTGGCCAACAGTGCTTTATTGACATATACACAGGACTTCCCCCATCATCCCATCTTCCCAGGTGACTCCAGGTTGTATCAAGTTGATAATGAAAATTAATAGAACAGTATTGTGCTCTGTGTAAATGTAGATTTGTTAGAATTGCTACCTTCAAAATCTTTCATTGGTGAAATCTCTCTCTAGTGTAGTTTGTGGTAGGGTGTGTGTGTGTGTGTGTGTGTGTGTGTGTGTGTGTGTGTGTGTGTGCCGCTAGACATCTGCTACATGATTCCATGTGCACCTTGGATTTAAGCATCCTGCACTTGGTACTATCACGTGCTGGGTATCTGTTGCTAAGCAACAGAGGAAAGGATGTGGATGACAGCACTTTGCCCTCAGAACTTGTTCACAGAGCACGGTGGACAGCTGCACAGAAGTCTGGCTACTGTTTTCTGGACGTTCAGAACAAAATAAGTTATTTTCTTTATTCAGCATTTTTCTCAAATACATTTTGTCAGTTGTGTGCTGTCACAGCTTAGCTTCAGAAGGGTTACACAGCAAAGAATAAACAACTAATGAGCAGATGATGAGAGAAAACAACTTTAAGGAAGATCACACCTTCTTAGAAATATGGTCACATGTTCACAGGTGTCATCTCTCACCGTATGCCAAACATGTTACATTTCTGGCTAAACTTTTCTTTTTTGAAATTCAAAAATGGAGAGAAATATTTGTGTTGGTATTTGGCAAGGAGCAAAAATTTCACAGGCTCGTCAGCCACGATTTCCAATTGCTCAGTTTTCACTCCGAACAATTTGCTTGAACAAAACTTACGTTTTCTCCAGATCAAAGCCTCTGTGGTTCTTTGCAGGCCAACTGTGTGAAGAAAACATAAATGAGTGTAGTTCCAGCCCTTGCTTGAATAAAGGAACCTGCACCGATGACTTGGCAAGCTACCACTGTACCTGTGTAAAAGGATATGTTGGTAAGAAGCTTGCCCTTCTCTCCTGTTTCAAAATTCTGTAAATAAAAATTAGTGCGTTAGCCGTTATAATATCTAAGTACTATATTTGGATTTTATGAGCATGCTATTGGAGATAAATCATGTAAATGATGTTCATAAAATGAACATAAACTGGCAGGGCGTTGGTGGAGCACGCCTTTAACCCCAGCACTCGGGAGGCAGAGGCAGGCGGATCTCTGTGAGTTCGAGGCCAGCCTGGTCTACACAGTGAGTTCCAGGACAGCCTCCAAAACAATACAGAGAAACCCTGTCTCGAAAAACCAAAAAAAAAAAAAAAAGAATTTAAATTGATGCAGACTAATATATCTTGCAAACTGATGGAAGCAGTGTGGTTAAAGAAATATGTACTTAATTTTTAGGGAGTAAGTCCGAGAGGGGCGAGCACGAGGGAAAACACGAGGTCACAGAGACAGAAAATAAAGAGAGAGAGAGAGCTAAGTGTATTGTCTTTTTAAACATCGTTTCAGCTTGATGTCCCTTGCTGAAACCACACTTTCAGAAGGAAGATAAAATAAACTGAGTCCCCAAAAGTGCAGAGTCCTGAAATGACTCCACAAAGCCAGGGATCCTTCTAAGGGGCATCGTGAGCAGGGCTAATGGCAGTGGCTCTGCCACCTCCCTCCTTTAGGTGCCCTCGAGGAGTCACGCTGAGCTCAGTTTTCCCACGGAGGTAACCACCAACCCCAGCTCTTTCTCATCCTCACCCACCCTAGGTGTGCACTGTGAGACAGACGTCAATGAATGCCAGTCAAGCCCCTGCTTAAATAATGGGGTCTGTAAAGACCAGGTTGGGGGTTTCTTGTGCAAATGCCCGCCCGGATTTTTGGGCACTCGGTGTGAAAAAAACGTGGACGAGTGTCTCAGCCAGCCATGCCAAAATGGAGCCACGTGCAAGGACGGTGCCAACAGTTTCAGGTAAAAGGCCAAGTCTAGAGTTTCCGCTTTATGCTTCCTCCTAGACTGAGCAGTCGCTGCGCAGTCTTTGTGGAGTACTAGCTGCAAAGTCCCAAGCCAGCTAGCCTCACACGATCACCCCAAAGGTAGGCACAGTAGAATCGCACCACCGCCTGGATGTGAGCCTGTAGTTTCTGTTGTTGTTGCTTGTTTGGTGTGTGTGTGTTTGTGTGAGTGTGTGTGTGTGTGTGTGTGTGTGTGTGTGTGTGTGTGTTGTTTTTGAGACGGAGTCTCCTTAGGCACGTCTGACCTGGAACTCGCTACATAGTTGAAGATGACTTTGAACTTCTGATTCTTCTGCCCCTACCTGGGTGCTGCAATCATATGCAGGTGCCACCATGACTGGTGTTTTTTGCAGCGCTAAGGGTTGAACCTGGGGTTCCCCGCAAGTCAGGCCAGCACCACCGAGCTGCACTTCCAACCTGAAATCTGTAACTTTAATGTAGGCAGCCTAAGGCGGCATTTGAAGTCTATGAGTCTGATACGTGACAGGTTTAGAAACTCTGGCTCTTGAGAACTCATGAGTTGTGGAAGGAGGGAACTGCAGAGATGGCATGGTCATCACGTATTTGCCAAAAACGATAGAAAAAAAAGCATGAAGAACTTGAGTTTGAATCCCTGTGTAAATAAATGAAGCTTGGTGTGGCAGCACCCTGTGATCCCAGGGACGGACAGTGGAGACGTGTGGGTTACAGAGCTCACTGGCCAGCCAGATTAGCCAGAATGTGGAACTCCGAGTCCAATGAGAGACCCTGTCTTGGAAAATAAGGTAGAGAAAGGCAGAGGCGGATGGCTGACACCAACCTCTGACCACCATGTGTGTACACGTGTACAGAAACACACACATGTGCAAAATAACAGTGAAGGGAAACTACAGTCCCAGCACGTGGACGTTAACATGTGAGCACTAGGCAGAAATCAGTATTTTTGAACATTTTGCATCTTAGCCAAAACCTTTGCACGAGGTAAGATGAAAAAACGGGCTGTATGATCATACCGCCTGCGGGCGGGCCATCTGCACTGGAATCCACGGTGTTCTGGCATCTACTTAGGAAATCTTTCGTTTAAAGAACTCGAACATGAGCACAATAAATAAAATAGCAAAAACTGAGCCTTTGTAGATGAATCAAAAGTTCTTGGGGGGGAGATCTTGTCTTCCTGAGGGAGCACTTAGGGTGTCAGTAGAATGTGATTTCAGAAACAGCCCCTCCAGTGTGTGTAAGCAATTGGTTGTGACGACAGGTCCTGGCACGATGATCAAGAATGAGGTTGAGACTCCCACCACTCAGCAACGGCAGGACTTCCTCACGCGACTTAACTGCTGTAGCAAACTTATAACTCATCAATAAAGTCGGGATGACACCAGCATTACCTCATTACCTTAACATTGGAATCATAAATTAAAAGGCTTTAGAATAGAGCCTGAACTATCCGTGTTTTCCTAGGGATCTCTGTGGGGGAAAGAACTCACATAAACCAAATTTCACTTGGACCAGAATTCCTTTTTGCTGTGTTTTGTTGTATTTATGATGCAGAGTGTCTTGAAGTAGTTCAGGCACAATCTGATAATTGGAAAAGAAAACACAATTTAAGTGCTTTTTGGACTGGGGAACAGGTTTTGCCATTTCAGTCTTTTAAAGTCTTCTGAGACAAGGTTGTCGTAATTGGGGACACAGTTTCTCTAATGGATCCTCTTATGGTTCCTGATGATGCATCTCATTTTCTTCCAGGTGCCAATGCCCAGCAGGCTTCACAGGACCACACTGTGAGCTGAATATCAACGAATGTCAGTCCAACCCGTGCAGGAACCAGGCCACCTGCGTGGATGAGCTGAACTCATACAGTTGTAAATGTCGGCCAGGGTTTTCAGGCCGCAGGTGTGAGACAGGTATGTGTGAATTCAGGTGTGAGACAGGTGTGTGTGAGCACAGGTGTGTGTGAGCTCAGGTGTGATACAGGTATGTGTGAATTCAGGTGTGAGACAGGTGTGTGTGTGAAGTCAGGTGTGAGACAGGTGTGTGTGAGCTCAGGTGTGAGACAGGTGTGTGTGAGCTCAGGTGTGAGACAGGTATGTGTGAGCTCAGGTGTGAGACAAGTGTGTGAACTCAGGTGTGAGACAAGTGTGTGAACTCAGGTGAGAGGCAGGTGTGTGTGAACTCAGGTGTGAGACAGGTGTGTGTGAGCTCAGGTGTGAGACAGGTGTGTGTGAGCTCAGGTGTGAGACAAGTGTGTGAACTCAGGTGAGAGGCAGGTGTGTGTGAACTCAGGTGTGAGACAGGTGTGTGTGAGCTCAGGTGTGAGACAGGTGTGTGTGAGCTCAGGTGTGAGACAGGTGTGTGTGAACTCAGGTGTGAGACAGGTGTGTGTGAGCTCGGGTGTGAGACAGGTGTCTGTGAGCTCGGGTGTGAGACAGGTGTGTGTGAGCTCAGGTGTGAGACAGGTGTGTGTGAGCTCAGGTGTGAGACAGGTGTGTGTGAACTCAGGTGTGAGACAGGTGTGTGTGAGCTCACAATGACTGTTAACAATACTCTGAATAATTATGGAAGTCTCAGCTTCTGCCTGGGTCATGTGCTGCCCACATACGATGGGCTCCGCTAAGCCCTTGGTGCTCATTTCATCTTCACAGCCATCAATAAACTAGGTGCTGCTGTCACCATCACCAACAGCTTGGATGAGGAAACTGAAGTTTAGGGATCCATGAGGGAAATGTAGAAAACAATTTGGCAGACCTCTTCCGGGTTTCCCTTTTTAACCTTTTGTTTTTTGCTGCGTGCATCCCGGCTCTGCCACACACCAGCTGCTCAATTATTATTTCTCCTCCCCCTTCTTTCTTGTTTACTTCCTTCTTTGTGGTCTTGAGGCCGTGTGTGTGTGTGTGTGTGTGTGTGTGTGTGTGTATGTGTGTGTGTGTGTATGCGCCTGCATGTGTGTGTATGCATGCATGCGTGTGTCTGTGTGTGTGCGCGCCACATGTTCTCTCACTGAACCAAAAGCTCACTGTCTAGATTGGCAGACCAGCAAGTTCCAGGGATCCCCCATCTCTGCCTCCCAGCATTGGGATTATAGACATGCCACCATGTCTGACTTTTTATGTGGGTGCTAGCGTTGGGAAATCATGTCCTCATGTTTGTATGAACTGACACTTTACTCACTAAGCCCAGTGGTTCTCACCCTTCCTAATGCTGTGTCACGACTGCTGCGCGGCCTGTGTCCGAGAACGTGCGGAGGGTGTCGGGTATTGATAACACAGAGACTCGTTCAATGATATAAAGAGAACTTTAAACAGGCTCCAAAAAGGTTCAAGAAAAACTTCCTAAGAAAAGCTCCCACCAGAGAAGCTTCTGCTCTCTCCTCTACCCTCGCTGGTTCTGCTCTGACACCAGAGGTGGATGTGTGTGGGTTTTTGAAGGTGCGGTTAGTCTCTGGACAAGGTCGAGGTCAGGGCGGTTTCCGTGGGAAGGCCTTTCCCAGGAACTTATTGTATCATTTTTAGTAAACAGGTTTTTACTAAACATTGTCTTACAGCTGCCTACTCCCAGGCAGAAGGGGAAGTGGCCAGGAACTTATTGTATCGTTTTTAGTAAACATGTTTTTACTAAACATTGTCCTATAGCTGCCTACTCCCAGGCAGAAGGGGAAGTGGGTCTCTGCTCAAGGTCTGGTGTTCCCACAATGCTGTTTTGATACAGTTTCTTATGTTGTGGTAACCCCCAACCTACAATTATTTTGTTGCTACTTTATAACTATAATTTTTCTACTATTATAAATCCTAATAAAAGGTAGGTGTTTTCCAATGGTTTTAGGCAACCCCTATGATCCACAGGTTGAGAACCATTGCACTAAGCCATTTTGTTAATTTTAACGGCATTTTCATGATAGAAAGTTGAAACATTACAACTACATAAATTTATTGGACTATGAGAACATGTTATGACTTATGAATATTTAAAGCAATCTAGTCAACATATTTATTACCGCAGCTGCTTCACACATTTTGTTGTGAGAATACTTAATATGTACTCTCAGTAGTTTTGAATTGTACATGTGCTGTTATTAGCCATATTTACCATGTTATAAAGTTGAGCTCGAGCAAATGAACCAGCCAAACAGAGTGCTCATCTCTGTGGCTGTGAATTCTAATTATCATCTCTATTTCTTCCATGTGTCCTGAAAGGACACTTGTAAAAAAGCCACTGGGCTTGTTGATAGACAAGTATGTCAGAGAGTCAACGGAGCAACGCTAATTTCCTTCCAAGCAGACTGAAGTCTTTTGTGATAGAACAGGCTTTGCAGAGCTGAATAGGAGAAGAGCTGAATTGTTCATCAGCTATGGAAGAGACAGATCCCTGAGTAAGGGCAGATGCTACCCCTGAGTTAGCCTCTCCGTCCTCTGCAGCATCAACCGTCTCTCCACAGTCCCTCCCAGCAACATACACACTGCCTTATCAGCTCTCAGACTTTCTACCTCCACAACCCTGTTTTCCTGCTCCCTGGTACGGCTGTGTTCTCCCTTATTACGTATACTCACTAGTTATATAGATGCAGATATATGTTTCATAAAGGTGCTGTAAATTTTGAAACCGATTCTCAAGCCTTCACGTGTGATGAAGTTAACGTCTTTGGATTTGGTGCTTCTTGTCCGCTGCTTTCCCCAGACAACTGGAAGCACAGAGGCATGCCACATTCTGCAACTCTCCTTATTTGTTGCAGAACAGCCTTCGGGTTTTAATCTGGATTTTGAAGTTTCTGGCATCTATGGGTATGTCATACTAGATGGAGTCCTTCCATCTCTCCATGCCGTAACCTGTGCCTTCTGGATGAAGTCCTCTGATGTCATCAACTACGGGACACCCATCTCCTATGCCCTTGAGGGCGACAAAGACAACACCTTCCTCCTGACCGATTATAATGGGTAAGCAGAAGTGTTTGGGTGGGTGTGGCGGGAGAGCTTCTCCTGACACCAAGTTAGAACTGAATCCCGCTTAGGGCTCACATTCAGACGTTGGGGCTTGGGAACGAGGGAGGCATGGAGGCTTGAACGACAGCAGAAAGTTGGGACACCTAAACAAGCTCTATGAGAAAGTCAAGTGTGAGTGTTGTCATGGGTATTGTTTTATTTTACCTTACCAATGCCCTGAGGAAATACTGCCCCTCCTGCAGACTGCAAAACAAAATTTCAGGAAGCCTAAATTTTTTTTGCCGTGCCCTGCCCCTTGCAAATCATATCATGGGAAGATCGGGTCTAACTCTCAGGAGACCCATGCTCTTTTTTACATAGTAGGACATCCAAAGATTAAGGGTCATCCGGAGCACTTGTGTGTGGGAGACAAGTGTACTGAATAAGAACCAGTGCACAGCCTCAGGGTACAAGGGGGAATTCTTGATTCCTTCAGTTAAGCCTAACTCCAGAGTCCTTCCCTCTGCACGGTCATCCCAGTTGTGTCTAAAGTTTTGCCGAGGAGCCGCAGACTTGGACAGCCCCCACCACTGGTCGCCTGCCCACACTAGTTATTGCCGAGCTGTTCACTGGCTTAACCTCTGGGGTCCTATGATGACCCTCCACTCGTTTCCACACTTGGATTCCTCAGTGAGGCTGCAAGACCACCCCTGACTAGGCTTCACCGTGCTCCAAGGGGCCCTTTTTTCTCAGGTTCATCCATCACTGTGGCCTGTGGTGCATGTTGCAGGTCCCAGAGACCTACTGGGACTTTCTTCTCAAGTTAGAGAGGAGTGCCATTATTTTGGTAGAAATCTCATCAAACGCAGTTCTTCTTGGTGAACTTGAACTTTCAGGGAGGAAAAAAAATAAAGGCATTGGCAAACACTTAAGGTACAATATCCATAAAAAGGTAACTGTTGCCTTCTGGTTGGAGAGAGGAAAAGGGAAAACATCTAGAGGAAACAGTGTTGCAAGGATGTTCCTGTGGATGTTGTTACCAGTATCTGCGAAGACTTATTCTCACCCTCTTCTTTCTACAATCATTTTTTCATTGGACACTTTCCACTTTAAACTGTTTACTGTCTTTACACCACTCCCCTGGGTGGTGGGGTTTTTAGAACCCTCTTTTGGTTCTTTCATTTGGGCAGACATATTTGGATTACCATATGACCAGTCTGTTCAATTTGATATAGAAAGTCTATGATCCAGACAGCAGCAGAACCAGGGTCTGGGAAGAACCCTTGACTGGTTCACAGATTCCCTCCAGGAATGTTCTTTCTGTGCCCTCAAAGACTGAAGCAGCAAGTGGTTTCTTCTGACCTCTTCTGTTACTACAGAAATCCTGTTCAGATGGCCCTGTCCTCATGACCTAGTCACCGCCAAAGGCCTCTCTTCTTACACTGCCAGATTGTTGGTTAGGATTTTGAACATACAAGTTTTGAGGGAACACAGATGCCCAGTTCATAGTATAAGCCCTGAAATAGACTTCCTTCTATGGATATCTGAAGACTAATTCTGGTCTTGGAAAACATGTTCTAGAAGAAAGCTGCTGGTCAGACATTTCAGCAATTCTCACCCCTTGACTTTTGATGCTAAATTGTTTCAATTGTCCGGGCTCTCCCTAAGGTTTTTCTCATTCACCAGTGTTACTTTGAGCTAGAATTTTAGTAACTCTTGCTTCTAAAATACTATCAGATGGAGGGTTGAAATAACTGATGGATTACATGAATGCTACACACACACACACACACACACACATACTCATACACTCATGTGCGTGCAATAAAGTGTAACATGGCCCAAGGAAAGAATTGTGTGACCATTCACTGTATTCTCTGGAATATTTCTCTCCACAGTTGGGTCCTTTATGTGAATGGAAAGGAAAAGATCACAAACTGCCCATCTGTAAATGACGGCACTTGGCATCACATTGCAATCACATGGACAAGTACCGGTGGAGTCTGGAGAGTCTACATAGACGGGAAACTATCTGACAGTGGTACCGGCCTCTCTATCGGCAAAGCCATACCTGGTATGTTTTAGGAAAAAATGGGTATATGTGTATGAGACTTTGGAGGTGACTGTGCTTACACAGATGTGACATTGGCCAACTTTGTTGCCGTTGCTTCCAGACAAAGATCCACAGTTATGTCTTTCCCTCACCAACCATCAGCTATCTAGACTATAGCCATCAGACCATTTTCCCTGGGTGAACTGCATGACTGTGTGAGTAATGGCTTTGGAGGTCTTGGTTTGACCAAGAAGCAAACTGGGCTGAGTGTTTATCAAGCTGTCTTCTAAGGAAGCGATTGGCTGTTGATGGAGTCTGCTTGCTTGCCTACTGTTTTTTAGGGGCTTTCTGTTTTGTTTGGGACAGTATCTGTCACTGGGCATACTTTCCAGCTTTTGTGTCCTTTCTCAGATAGAACTCACCCTTTCCTCTAAAGTCACTTTAACTGTTCATGGAGCTTTAGTTTGAAAATTGCTGAAGACTTACATGGCAAGAAATTTGACCTGTGTAGACACAGCCATGGAAGAGCTGTGTAGATGTCATTATCCTTCACTTTCCTCTTATTTCCAATACTTAAAAACAGTGCTGAGATAAACTAAAATTCAACTCAAATAACTTAAAATATTTAAAATAACCTTCTAGAAGCAAGTTATATTGAACCAAGGTAAATATACTAATAATTTATATAACTGAGATCAACCCTCATTGAAATGTGATGAGATCACTTTGCAGAGACACAAAACAGGTATTTCATTTATATTTTAGGAACTGCGTCCCTTTGTTTTACTTTATAATGCTAAGATATTACAGAAATGACATTAAAATCCATTTATTGGTGACTACAGAGAATATACACTGATAACTCACTCCCATCAGGCTCACCCTACAACCACCTTTGACTGTCACATAAACTTAATTTCAGTCTGCCTTTGTCGCTAAGTCATGCAATAAAGTGTCATAGCTTAGCCTTCAGTGACACTTTCATTCATTCGTATTAGTTAGACTCCCATTGCATTGGCATTTTAGGAAATAACCAACCATTTGGCCAGTTTTCTTCTTTATTCTCACACTGCCCCTCCCTCTCTTTCTCTCTCTAGGTGGTGGCGCATTAGTTCTTGGGCAAGAGCAAGACAAAAAAGGAGAGGGATTCAACCCAGCTGAGTCTTTTGTGGGCTCCATAAGCCAGCTCAACCTCTGGGACTATGTCCTGTCTCCACAGCAGGTCAATTCCATTTTCAGTGTATGACAGTAATGAGATGCAGAGGTACAAACCTAGCAAAACCACCAACAGTCTAACGATGGCATAGCGTATTTGTAAACTCCTAGTTAGCAGGATTTATCACTGATGCTGGAGAGCTTGCCCTGTTAGGCAAATGTTATCTACAGTGATTTCTACGGTGACTCTTTTAATTTCTCAACGATATTGCGACATTTAAATGGGAATGGGTATTGTGTGAAAATATGTTAGTATCTTCGATGGAAAGAACATAGAGACTATGCTTAGAGTAGTTGTAAGAACATCCACAGATGGCAAGAGATAGATCTGTACTTCAAGTAGAGCTTGAGTCCAACAACCTGAGATCCAACCACAGTCTTTCTGGGATGGTTTCAATCATGTTGCTCCACTTTACACTTCGTTTTTCTTAGCTACAAAGGAGAGGGGGAATCTATATAAGAGAGTTCTGGCAAGATTGACGAAAGGCCGCCACACATTTGTGGGGTTGTTTGCACTGTGACAATGGCTTGATAAATCATCACTCTCAAAATCATACTTACAGATGGGACTGAAGAGATGGCTCAGTGGTTTAGAACACTTGTTTCTCTTGCAAAGGACCCAAGTTCAGTTCCTAGAACCCATTTTAGACTGCTCACAATTTCCTATAACTCCAGCTACAGAGGATGATGCCCTCTTCTGGTGACTTTGAGCACCTGCACACAGGTGGTGCACACACACACACACACACACACACACGCATAAATAATTTCTTTTGAAAAAAATATGACTTAACCAACATTAATATCTAGACAAGAAACTCTGTGCAAATGTTTTCAAAATTGCAGGTAACCGTGAGTCTTTTTAAGTGGGAGAAATAGTAGGGAGGCCTGATAGCGGGGATTTGGAAAAAAGAAGAAAATTCTCTGTTGCCTTTTAATCATATCATACAAAAAACATATTCTCCCCTTCACCTCTGCCTCAACAATCTGTGGCTGTTTCACCAGGATTATGTGTGACATCAAGCTCCATTTTAGTAGAAGCTTTATCTAAAAGTGTGTTTTAAACTCGCAGGTGAAGTCGCTGGCCAGCTCCTGCCCAGGAGAACTCAGTAGGGGAAATGTGTTAGCCTGGCCTGATTTCCTGTCAGGAATCACAGGGAAGGTGAAGGTTGATTCCAGCAGCATATTCTGTTCTGGTGAGGACCTCTTTCTTATGCCAACTTTGCCATGTCTTGACTCTTCTGGAATGCTCTGTCAAAAGCAACACAATTCAAAATTCTTTGATCTTGTGGCCACATCATGGCACATGACAATCTGACCCCTAGGATTTACATCTACCTCATGTCCATCCAAAGGGTGTTTTGAATATTGAAATTGTTTCTGTACAGCAGAGTGCAAAGTAATTGGGTAGGGTATTTGGATGAAGATAAAATAAGATTAAAAAGATGAGTGGGAGGCTCTGAGTTTGTGTTGGCTTTATTCGTTTCTAGACTTTCAATTTTTATTTTTATATGCATGTGTTTCCTGCGTGTAGTCTGTGCTGCACCACATCAGAGCCTGGAGCCCCTGAAGGCCAAATGAGGGCACCGGATCTCCTGGATCTGGAGTTAAGGATGGTTGTGATCTTCACTTTGGGTCCTGGGAATGGAACCTGGCTTCCCTACAGAGCAACCAGTGCTCTTAACCACCAAGCCATCTCTCTCCGGTCCTGTTTTTGTTTATAATAATCGCCAACTTTTCTAGGCTCCTATTTGAGATGAGGACACTTTTGTGAAACAGATAAAACCAATGGCTGTTCCCATACATGCCCTGAACATTCACTCTGGATAACCCAAACTATTTCTAAAAATCAACATATTTAAACCAATTTTTAAAGTACTGTGGAATTCATGACTTTTGATAATGTACAATAACAGTGCACTACTATCCCCCGAATGCCATTTGTTCCTTTAAAAATATCCAATAGATAATATTTATCCCTGGTGTACAAATAGACTTTGAGTGCCCATGCCACAGTATGGGAGGCTCTCTCAGCCGGGACTCTTGTGGGAGGGCCTAGGCCCTGCCCTGGATGAAATGACAGTCACTGGAGATGCACCATGGAGTGCCTTACCTTCCTTGGTGATCAGAGTGGAGATTGTGTGGGGGACTGGGGGACCTGGTAGGGAGGGCGGGGGAGTAGGGGAGGGAGAGGGAGCTGGGACTGACATGTAAAACAAGATTGTTTCTAACCTAAATAAAAAAATTAAAAATAAATAAATAAAAAGAAAAAAACACCCAACAGATTTCTGTTGAAAGGAGGAAAATTACTTGATGACGCAAATATTTTTTTTTTCTTATCGTTTTCTTTGTCCATGACCGGGGTACTTGAAAACTTGTTTTAATTCAGCCAAGCTGGCACAAAAGAGAGTTTGAGCCCTTGACTCGGTGGCCCTGCTGCTGTGTTGCTGGCATGCTCTTCTTACCTGTGTTCTCTGCCCCCCCCAGATTGCCCGTCTTTAGAAGGAGCTGTACCCCACCTGAGAGCTGCACCGGGAGATCGAAAGCCGGGCTCCAAAGTCAGTCTGTTCTGTGACCCAGGCTTCCAGATAGTTGGGAATCCTGTGCAGTACTGTCTGAACCAAGGGCAGTGGACACAACCACTCCCTCACTGTGAACGTGAGTTTGCTCAGCTCACGTGGATGGTTCTGGAAAGTCAGGGGGATCCGTTTAAGCACTTGGAGGATGCTAGATAAAATGCTCGTTGTCTGCAAACACAGCAAACATTCATCAAGTCCTTGCCCTGTGTGAGAGACTGGGCCAGGCTCCATGTGGGGGCTGGAAAGGATGAGCCTGCAAAGGACACCCCTTGACAAACACATCCAAGGCGACAAAAGCCAGGACCTAGAGATGAGTGAAATAGGGGACCCATGGGCTGGAGAGCCACCTTGAGGTGTGCTGTTGCCGGACGAGGAAAGAGAGACAGCTGTCTTGAGCTGAGGGTATCCACGCATTCACTGACTAAACGATTTTTAAAAATACTGGCCTTATCTGCACACTGATGTATGTTCTGCACATGCTGGCCGTATTCTTTTTTTTTTTTTTTTTTTTTTTTTTTTTGGTTTTTCGAGACAGGGTTTCTCTGTGGGTTTGGGGGCTGTCCTGGAACTCGCTTGGTAGTCCAGGCTGGTCTCAAACTTGCAGAGATCCACCTGCCTCTGCCTCCTGAGTGCTGGGATTAAAGGTGTGCGCCACCAACGCCCGGCTACTGGCCGTATTCTTGTGTTTACATTCTGGCGGAAGTGGCAGGGGAAAAAATAAATAAATAAACCAGTGCATACAGTAATGTTTACTTATAATGAATAATAATGATCAAGGCCAGAAAATTAAGGAGGCAGCCATCGCCCCACACAACAAGCCTTTATCTTGTTTTCTGTCCTCCTCCCTGGACAGGAAGTGTCACAAAGCAGGAATCCCGTCTGCTTTGTTTCACCGTCGTAAGCCAAGCACCTAGGACAGTGCAGTGCCAGGGGTGTTTTTGAATGAATGAGTGAGGGAAGGAGGGAGGGAGGGAGGGAGGGAGGGAGGGAGGGAGGGAGGGAGGGAGGGGGGAGGGAGGGAGGGAGGGAGTGGGTTGCATGCCTACTGTGAACCAGGCAACGCACCATGCGCTGGGAGCACGTGTGTGGTCCCGCGCGATGTAGAGCCCTCTCTAGCCAGTGCTCTTACGAGCTAGAGGACTTTGCTCCCACTGCAGCGGCTGTTTCTCCGCCCCATCCAGGCATTCGCTGTGGGCTGCCTCCTGCCCTGGAGAATGGCTTCTACTCAGCCGAGGACTTCCACGCCGGCAGCACCGTGACTTATCAGTGCAACAATGGCTACTACTTGTTGGGTGACTCCCGAATGTTCTGTACGGACAACGGGAGCTGGAACGGCATCTCACCGTCATGTCTAGGTGAGGCAAACGCTGGCAGCTGCTACGAAGATGCAGTCAACGTTCTTTGGAAAACGTCTGCCACAAACCCCACGGTTCTCCTGGCATCCCCTTGCTGACTCCACCCCATCCCAGTAAGCCCCCGGGCAAAACGGGCAATGGCAAAGCAGCTGTTTCCTCCCCCCAAGGCACCAAAAATGTTCCTCGTTTTAATCAAGTTCATTATTAAGACGACCCTCCATCCCTCTCCTGCTTCCCCACTTGTCAACTGAGGAAGTAGCGGATTCTGTTGTCCATTTGCAGTGTGATCGCCATGGTCGCATTTAAATTTCATTAAAAAAATACATACAGCGGGGCTGGGGGGATGGCGGTTCAGGGGTTAAGAGCATTGGCTGCCGTTCCAGAGGTCCTGAGTTCCATCCCCAGAAACCACAGGGTGGCTCTCAGCCACCTGTAATAGGATCTGACGCCCTCTTCTGGTGTGCAGGTGTACACGAGGAACGCTTACACATAAAATATAAATAAGTAAGATTTAAATCCACCGAACTGTTGGTAAACTGTCTTCATTTTTCAGATGTTGATGAGTGTGCGGTTGGATCAGACTGCAATGAGCACGCTTCCTGCCTGAACACCAACGGTTCCTACGTATGCTCGTGCAACCCGCCGTACACAGGAGACGGTAAAAACTGTGCAGGTATTGAAAGCTCTTATCTCAGTTACTTAATCCAACTGTGCATTTTAGGGGTGGGTATGTTATTTCAAAACAAGACAAAGGCCAAAGGGGCAGGTGAGGAACATAACATTCTTATCAAGGACATACAGTAGCCGTTAAAGATACAACTAATTAGCCTTGAACTTCCCCTGACTTCCCATTTTCTGCAACACGAACTTGAGCCAGTGCCGTCAGATGTCAAAGGAAGCTACATAGTAGAAGAGGATTTGTGCATTCAAAAATATCCCTGGGCTTCGTGGCCACAAACAGAGCGTGGAAGATGCTTGACTTCACCATCAGCCTCAGACACGCACAACTACGTTCTTGACCGGAAACTGACATGTCTTCCCTCAGGATTTCCCCCCTGCTAGCACTGGTAATGCTGGCCAACTGCTCAACTCGCTAAATTCTTCCTAATTTCCTTTGTTAGTACAGCTGCCAGAAAACAGTGGCATAGAGACTGGCCGTGGACCACCAGAGTAAAACGACACAATTTGAAACAGACAGGAAGGATGGAAGGGTTAGAAGACGTAGGGATCCTCTTTCAGGGGGATGGGAGGGGAAAAGAGGAAGGAGGGGAAGGGGAGGACGGTAAGTATGAAACAGTAGCGGCAACCATAAAAGCAAAATGCCAAAGACTCACACAGTGGAAAATAGAAATGCAAACTAGGTTATACGCCGATAACTTCCTGGCTGCAGAGAACGTTGAGTGTCAGCATCTCCATCGTGTTATTCTCAGGCTGGAAAGATCTGAGTGCTATCCCTACTGTTTGAGAGCAAGATGCAAAAAATGTCCCAGAAAAATATCCTGTTTAGATGCATTTCCTCTCTTTTAAAAAAAAATCCATCTTAAATGGAACAAAACATAAGAACATTGTAAAAAAAAAAACATTTCCACTCAACAGGAAAGTAATCCTGAAAATACAGAATGTGACCCTTAAAATGAATTAACACAGGAACCAGGGAACAAGTTCAAGAGGCATCTTATGCCTGATTGGAAACAGGTTCACAATTATCATTTCATGTCCCCTCCACCGAGTTTGAGAACGTAACTTTAATTTCTGTTTTATAATCCACCTTACAAATTTCCCCTAAGTAACTTTTCTCCGTGTTTAACATTAGATAATACCTACCATGGAAAATAGTAAGTATTTGAACCTCATTTTTTTCTGCTCACTGATGGCATTTTTCCAAAATTCAGTCCTATAGTTGCAATTGCTTCCTGAGATTATTTCATTTAAAATCCTTAAAGGGCAGAGGGTATAGTTAAATACTAGAGCAATTGCCGAACATACTCTGTGCTAAGTCTCTAGTGCTAAGTAAATAAATAAACAAAACCTTTGATTTCCGTAGCCTGGATGATCTTGAAAAAGATTAAATCAACACAGCCTCCACCCCTCCCCCTTTTTTATGCAACTTGTGAGAAGGTCAAAGAACAATTTGAAAGAGTCAATGCTTTCCTTCTACCATGTGGGTTGCAGGGATTGAACTCAGGTGATCAGCCTTGGTAGCAATCAAGATTATGCAGTCTTTATACCAGCTTGAAATCAAGTTGATTGATGTTTTTAACTGTGTCTGAGGTTGGGATGAGGTGAAAAGGGAAAGCCTTCAGAGACATGTGCATATGACATCATTATTTCCCGTTAGATAGCCACCTTCAGAGACACAAGCTCACAGCATCCCTGCTTCCCTGTTAGATAACTGCCTTCAAGGCCACATAACATTTCCATTGTTTCATGTAATGTGTAGTCTTCCCGCCAGCCACCTTGGTCTCAGCCCCCAAATAACACACTAAACACTTAATTATGAAGCTGTTGGTCATTCGTTTGGTTTCTTATTGGCTAGCTCTGATTTAATTATTAACCCATAACTGCTAATCTGAGTATTTCCATGTGGTCTTCTCTTACCAGAGGAAGTGTCCAGGCATGTTGTTTCTCCTGCGTCCTACATTGTGACTGACTGTGCCTCCATTTCCCAGAATCCTCCTCGACTCCTAGTCCCACCTACCTTGCTTCCCTATTGGCCAACAGTGCTTTATTTAATCAACCAATAAGACAACATATACACAGAAGGACTCCCCCAATCATCTCCTCTTTTCTGTCTAAATAAAAAGAAAGGTTTTAACTTTAACATAGTCAAATTATATATAACAAAACAGTTATCAAGTAAGAATTATAGTTACAATATTTAGTCCCTTAACATTTAGTAAGATTTAAAGAAAGCATTTTATCATCCATCCTATCTGTGTGAGTCTTAAGTCTTATATGTAGTTTATTTTTCATCATAACTAAGGAAAACTATAATTATAACTACATGTCTTCAATTCCATCAAAGACCACAGAAGGTTAATATATAAACACTAGAATTGACAGACATGTCTCGCTACCTGGACAGTCACCCTAAGATCCTCTGTAATGTTGGGGCATCCATCTTCAGCCATAGGCCACAGTGTGCTTGGCAGACTTCTCAGCAAAGCAGGAAATTTTAAACTGTCCACCTGCATTGGCAGTTTGTAAGTCATTTTTCTGTGTCCTGCAGAATGTCTGGCAGACTCTTCCATGAAGCAGGAACCCTTTAGGATTGTCTGAGTTCAGCAGTCACTTTCCTGTGGGTCCTGCATGCCCAGTTTATACAGCAACACTCAAACAGTCCAGGCAAGAGCAGTTTCTTGCCCAAATGGCTAATCTTGCCATGTTGAAAGCAAACTCTATAACGAGTTTATTCGATGCCCATCTTCCTCTCAGATGTAATTGGTTTGCCAGGAATAGTTGTGTCTCACTATCATGAAAGATCCTAAACCATTTAAATGTCACATGTTCTGTAGGTCTTTGAAAGGTTTAAAGAATATCTATCCATCTCAAATACATCTCTGTATATCTAGAAAACCTAATTAACCTAACTATAAATTCTGACTATTATAGGTGCCTATATACAATCTGTATTTAATTATGCATTATATTTTAAAAGATTAGAATAAGCAATATTTAAACAAGAGGAGAAATATACATATCACAAAATTGATCTTAAATTTGTATCAATGAATGAAAATCCATGCCAAGACAAAATATCCATTTCTGTACCATAATCCCCTTTTACCTTTAAGAAGAGATTGGTTGTGATCATTAACTATTTATAAGCAACCCCATTTAAATGAAAACAAACATTTATAAACAGTATTTGGGAATGTGGGCATTGTTCTCTCCAAACTACTTCCTGCTGTTAGGGGGAGCTCTCTTGAGGATCCTAAGAAGACCCAGAAATACTGGCTATTGTCTGTAACTGCATCATCTCAGCTGTTTGGGGATGTTGGATCACCTGGGCCACTGCTTCAGGAGGTCTTACTTCAAACCATAGAAGTCTGGAAGGAATCCACATCTTTTCATTTTCTGTGGAAACACAAGCAAAAACTATTTTCCCAAGTAACCTGTCCTTATATTTAAATTTAGAAGTTAAAGAATTTTTAAAAGATAAATGGGGCCAGGCATTGGTGACGCATGCCTTTAATCCCAGCACTCGGGAGGCAGAGGCAGAGGCAGTCGGATCTCTGAGTTCGAGGCCAGCCTGGTCTACAGAGTTCCAGGACAGCCTCCAAAGCCACAGAGAAACCCTGTCTTGCAAAAACCCAAGTGTATTCTAGCAGTATTTATTCCTTCCTTAGCAATTGAACAACTGAATGACAACACAATAGCATATAGTATCCAGACTCTCTTTGTATTTTCCATCTTAACGTGGCTTTTTTATTACTCTATATCTTTTAATTTTACTTTTTTGAGACAGGGTTTCTCTGTGTACTTTGGTTGGCCTTCAACTCGCTCTGTACACCAGGCTGTCCTTGAAATCATAGATATCTGTTTGCCTAAGCATGTGCCACCATACCCAGCTACTCTCTTTGTTTATTTTACTTTTTTTTTAAGTTATAATGCTGTTTAAATACATTCTTTAAATCTTACTAAATGTTAATGGACTAAATATTGTAACTATAGTTCTTACTTAATAAGTGTTCTGTTATATATAATTTGACTATGAATTCAGATCCCAGCATCTACCCCGGACAGCTCACAAATGCCTATAACCCAGCTCCAAAGAATCTGGCTCCAAAGAATCTGGCACCCTCTTCTGGCTCCCATGGGCACCTGCACACACACACACACACACACACACACACTTTCTCTCTCTCTCACACACACACACACACACACTCTCTCTCACACACACACACACATACACGTACACGAGCGCATACACACAGACACTCACACACACACACACACACACACACACACACACACACAGAGGACCAGGAGAACATACTGCTCTTGATGAGGACCTGAGTTTGATTCCCAGCACCCATACTGGGCAGCTCACAACTACCTATAAATACAACTCCAAGGGGATCTGGCAGCCCTGGTCATCATGGGAACCAGCACTCAGGTGTGCTTTCTGCCACACAGACACAGACACACACACACACACACACATACACATACATACACATACACATACATACATAAACACATACATACATATACACATACAAATAATTTAGACTAATCATTTGAAAACAACAAAACTAACCTTTTAAAAAAATACTCTTTAAGTGCCAGCCAGCGTATTTTCTGGCTAACGCCCAGCAAGTCCATGACCCCTGCGCCTCCCCCTTCCATAGCCTTTGCCCCCATGTTCAGAGTTGCCTTAACTGCTGTGGAAATTCTTTTGCTTTGAGACTTTCTATGGTGTGTGTGCGCCACCCAACAGTCCACACAAACTTTTTCCTTCAAGAGCCTGTAAAATGCAAAGCTCCAGAGAACCCAGAAAACGGCCGCTCATGGGGCGAGACTTACACGGTGGGTGCCGAGGTCACGTTTTCTTGTGAGGAAGGACACCAGCTGCTGGGAGTGAGCAAATCCACCTGCCTGGAGACTGGAGAGTGGGATCAGGTCATTCCGGCCTGCAAAGGTACACTGAGGAGATGGCTGGGGTCACTGGGTCAGGAGGTCCTAGAAAGATACAATGATTGACGCGGTGAGTTCTGGGTCATGTCGGTCTTTGTTCTGAAAGCCAGTCTAAGCGTGACAAGGGGGATGAGGTCTGAAAAGCTGTGAGCTCTCAGAGGGCTTTGCATGGAGTCTCAGGAAAAACTTACTTTTTGTTTCCGTCCCTCCAGCCGTTTCCTGTGGCGCCCCGCCTGCTCCTGAAAATGGCGGTGTTGACGGGTCAGTGTTCACCTATGGCAGTAAGGTGACATACAGGTGAGTGCCTAACTTCAAAGGTGTAGTGTAAGGCCGGGCACCGTGGCACACTCCCTTAATACCAGCTCTGGAGAGGCAGAGGCAGGCGGATCTATGTGAGTTCGAGACCGGCCTGGTCTACAGAGCGAGTTTAAGAGATCCAGGGCTGTTACACAGAGAAACCCTATCAAGAAAAACAAAAACAAAAAGCAAACAAGCAAAAAAAAACAAAAAAATGCACTTGCTGATGCCGTGTCATTGGTGGTAGAGTACCAGGGAAATGGAAGTAATCCCAGGGTTTTGTTTTGTTTTGTTTTTATAAAGATTTGTGTTTAGTTTTTAGGTTTATTTATTTATTCATTCATTCATTTATATGTCTGTGTGTGTATACGCCCCATGCGTGCAGTTGGCCATGAAGGCCAGAAGAGGGCACCAGATCTCCTGGAGCTATAGTTACAAGAGATTATGAGCTGCTGATGTAGATGCTGGGAACCAAACTCTGGTCCTGTGTAAAAGCAGTGTACTCTCTTTACTGCTGAGCTTCCCTGGAGGGTTTTATTATTATAATTAGTATGAAATTAATTGGGTACAGTATAGTGTAAAGAAATCAAATTTGATAACCTATTGGTAGTCATATCCTTAAATCTGACCAATGGCTTGTTGTTGTCACTAGCGCCCCCATGAGGCGTCATGGTGAAAGGCACTCCCAGTGGATGGATAACCTTGATTACTAGCCGGCTGGGAGTCCAAGCCTTATAGACTAGGGGCATAGCCCACATTACTCTCAAACACAGAATTGTCTATTCCCAGCTACTCATCCATAGCACATATTGGAGACAAGCCAAAGTCTCACATCTGCCCTTTGCATATTACCCAAGGTTACTGTGGAAAGATGTATGACATTCAGCCTTGTGGAAAAAAAATTTAAATCATTCCAGTGTGGGAAAAAAATCCCCCAACACATAAATGCTTTGTGCTTTTTTAAGGGGTTGGGTACATTAAAATAATGCAAATCAGGGCTGGGGAGATGGAGGACCTGAGGTTGAGTCCCCAGAGCTTGGGTAGAGCTGGGTGCAGAGGCGCACATCTGCAATCCTCATGCCGGGCAGGGAGGTGAGGGGCAGAGACAGGCAGGAAAACCCCCAGAACTCCCATGCCCGCCCGTCCGGTGTGTGCAGCAGCGTGATCCTGCCTCAAGCAAGGCGGAAGGTGAGGATGGATGCCTGAGGGTACCTCCCCACTCACAACACGGCATGTGCATGGCCACACTCACACACACTCACACACACACACACACTATACACTCACACAATTTTCAAGTGTGTGGAACAGAGCTATTCATGCTCAGTGGCGCCCTCTGTCTTCTCCAGGTGTGATAAAGGATACACTTTGGCTGGAGAAGGGGAGTCAACCTGTCTCGCTAGTGGTGCGTGGAGCCATTCCTCCCCTGAGTGCCAGCTGGTGAAGTGCCCCAGTCCCGAGAGCATAAACAATGGGAAATACATCCTAAGCGGGCTCACCTACCTTTCAATCGCTTCGTATTCCTGCGAGAGCGGCTACAGGTGAGGCGTGGCCCGGCAGCCTGGCTTCCTGCTGTCCCTAGGCTTGAGTGGACGAGCCGGCCGACTTTCGGTGCAAATCTGTGAACGTAGGGGTACTCTCGCATGTGCGTTCTGCTTGGAGCCTGGCTTACCGGCAGATGCCGGGGAAGTGGTCAGTCTGTGACTCCAGGGGCCCTCGCAGCTCAACTGCTGGAGCATCCAGACTCTGAAGGGCAAGGCCAAGTTGGTTGGGGAGCTCGGCATCATCCTTAGGAGATGCCTTTCCGCAAATCTTGTTTTTATAAACACGCCTTAGCAAGATTGTATTGAGCAGTACGTGGCATAGTGTAAGGAAAGTATGGGTCTTAAATCTGTACATTTAGTTGACTGAGTGTGTGTGTGTGTGTGCGCGCGCGCACACCTGAATGTGTGTATGTGTGCATGTGTGTGTGAGTGTGCATGCAAGTGTGTGCGCGCACCTGAGTGAGTGTGTGTGTGTGTGTGTGTGTGTGTGTGTGTGTGTGTGTGCGCGCATGCCCCAGAAGGAGCAATAGGGAAAGTGAGGCTATACCTAGAAACACATTCAACAGGTTCTGGAGTGAACAGATTCAGTGGACAGGAGGTAGAGAATTAAGGGCCAGTGAGGTAACTCAGAGGACACAGGTTCCACCCCTGGGACCCACGTGACAGGAAGGAGGAACTGACTCCTCCAAGTTGTCCTCTGACCTCCATGCACGCCCCCCAACAAATAAACAAATGCGCTTTTTTAATTTTTGGAAAGGAATCATCAAGGCTGCCAGAACCGTGCTGGAAGCACAGGTGGGTAAGCCATGACGTGATGGCGTGGCAGGCAGGGTTTGTGAAGTCAAACGACATCCGGGGGTCAGAGTCACGAGCTACAAAGCCCAAATGCCAGGTCCGTGCCCTTTGACCTCGGTAGCCCTGATCTATCTGTGCGGTGTCCGCCCTCCAGTGAGTGGATAATAGTTAGTCTATTAACCCTTCTCATCACAGTTATCCGCCAGTCAGAAGTCCTGGAGTCCCTCCTCTACCAAGAGGCCCATCAGGCTTGAATTTTTCACCAAGTGGTTGTTATTTCCCTTTGCCCACTCGTAATTTTAAAGGGCCTGGGCGACGTGGATTTCTCTTCTGCGCATAGAAAGCAGCACAATGTGAAGACTCGTTGTTTTACGCACTAAGACTCATCACGCAGCCTGTGTGTCCTTCCAAGTTCCATTTCTCCGCAGCAGTGAGCAATCACCCTGCGGAAAGGAATGACCTGAGCCCCCTTTCCTATCCGTAGCTTGCAGGGCCCATCCGTCATCGAATGCACAGCTTCGGGCAGCTGGGACAGAGCGCCGCCTACCTGTCACCTTGTCTCCTGCGGAGAGCCCCCAGCCCTCAAAGATGCCGTCATCACTGGGAGTAACTTCACGTTCGGGAACACGGTCACTTACGCGTGCAAAGAGGGGTAAGTGGGGTCTGTGAGAAGCGTGGAGCAGTAAGGACAGAAATGAAGCCTCCTGGCAGCCAGCCCTGAGAGCAGAGAGGAGGCACACTTGCCTGTGCAAACTGGGTCTCCCTGGAATGCACTGTAATTATCAAGTTGAGATTCAGACAATAGCTGGGCAGTAGTGGTCCACGCCTTTAATCCCAGAACTCAGGAGGCTAGAGTAAGGCGGGTCTCTTAGTTCGAGGCCAGCCTGGTCTACAGAGCTAATTCCAGATCAGCCAAGGCTACACAGATACCCTGTCTTTTTAAAAAAAAACAAACAGAAAAGAAAAGGAGATAATAGACAATGAGCAATTCAGTGCAGAATATCTTTATACTTTAACCAAGAATGTGGAAAAGCCATCGAAGCTGGCTTGTATCTGTCTATTGTCCACAAAAGCCGAAGCTAAGTCACCATAAGGATAAATCAGTGGGAGAATAAAAAAGGTAGGGCTTGGCCTTCTCCACTTGGATTATTTTACTTTGTAGAAAGATGCATTTGGAAAACCAGGAAACAACTTACAAAGGCTTTAATTCATGGCCTCATTTATGGTCTCAAGGAGCAAGGCATTGATTGTGGCTAAACCCCAGGTGGTCTTCTGATGAGGGAGGTCAATGCAATATGGAAAATAATATATTTATTTACCGGAGAAAGAACTTACACACAAGCTGGAAGATCAGAAGTGTGGCAGGCTTCCAAGATAGAGAGGCTTTTCTTTCTCTTTCTTTAAATATTTCGCCTGTGCCCATCCCCCTGCCCCCACCCTTTTGGGCGTGGACAATATTGTGGGATGACCCCTACAGTCTTCCGTTGTGGCCACCATGTTTCTTCTCTGTCTACACTTCCTTGTTAAATATTTTCCTCGTCCCCGTTGTTTGCGCACTCCTGAGTGTCCGCGGCCGCTGCCCTCTGGATTTCTGCTTCAGCTCTGTTTTCTGATACCTGTCTGTCCTCGGGGAAGCAGTGTGCCCTCTCTGTGTCTTGAATGTCCTCCTAAGTCAAGCGGGTTCACTGGAAGCTACTATTTGCGGGTGTCGGGAGGGACCGAAGACTATGATGAATGGTGTAGCTGGAGGGATAAATCAACCAAGCCTTAACTGGTACCCGGGGTAAGGGCGTACAGAATCTGAACTGTCCAAGACACATTCATGTCATCAGTCTGTTGTGCCCACATTGCAAAGTCCCCAGAGACCACCAGGAAGACAGACCCACTAAACAGCAAAAGCAAGGCTTAATGATTGTTCATCCAACCATGACAGGGACCCCGTCTGGCTAGCTGTCACAGCAGCCTCCAGAGGGAGTGGAGTTCCCTGTCTACTGCTAGGTTATATAGACAAAGATTACAGGATGACATCAGTAGGTTTGGTTGACATTTGGAAACAATCAGGAGACTTTCTCAAAGTCATATTTCGGCGTGAAATACCTGTGTACCAATTATTTTCATTGCTCAGTGCTGAGAGGGAACATTCTGTGGATTCTGTGGCATTGTCTTGTTACTTGCAGGTGGCCTGTTGTTTATAGATACCAATAGTCTTCAGAACTGTATCCTGGAGACTACAGTTGGTTTTGGTCACCCCACCCCCACCCCCGGAGTTTCTTTTGTGGCCAAACAGTTCCCAGGAACCAAGCATCTAGGAGGCTGGGGGGGGGGGGGCGGCGCGTGGCGCTGGAGTTTCTTTGTGTTCAGTTTTGGCCCTAGACTCCAGGAGGCCAGAGGACCTGGAGTTTCCTTGTGTCAGGGGCCTACGTGTCTTTTCTGTAGCCTGTCATGGCTACTAAAGCAGGGGGCTGAGTGAGGGTCTGGTCCCTTTATTTCTAGATTATTAAAAGTAAAGCCATTGAGTTTAGTTTATCCCTTTCACTGTGTAGACTCTCACCAAAAGGTGGTGACAACATGTTCTTGACATCCTGAGCTTCAAATGCCGACATAAAAACTTCCTGAAATCCTAATTAAAACAAAAGAAAAAGAAAAAACCTGATTCTTAAAAGTGCGAAAACTGAACTGGGCGGAAACAAGGGTATTTCTGGACTGGAGAGATGGCTCAGCCGCTAGAGGCTAGGCTCACAACCAAAAGTGCAAAAACTGCACATTGGTGGGACCCCAAATCATGTTCTCACACACGTGCATTCTGTGCTGTTTACCTGGAGTTTTGAGTAGCTGTCTCCTTGGGTGTTGTCATTCCTTCTTGGAAGAAGTGTTCAAAAATCCTCGCTTCCAGCTACACGTTACTGCCTGTGACTTTGCTCCTTTTTCCTGTCTGACTATAGTTGAGTTCCTATTTACGGACTTTTCCTCAAACCTCCCAACCCCCACTAGCGACCACCATTCCATTCTAAACGCCTGTGAGATTAGCGTCTTCGGTTCCGTATTTTAATGTCTTAAGTGAACAAGAGATCTCTAATACCAATGTCAGCGCAGGGCTGGAGAGATGGCTCAGCATCCAAGAGCACTGGCTGTTCTTCCAGAGGACCCGGGCTACACTCCCAGCAACCATGTGGCGACTCACACCATCCATTAACCACAGTTCCAGGGTATTTGACGCCTTCTGGCCTCTCAGACACTGCACACATGTGGTGCACAGGCACACGTGCAGGCAAGACACTCACACGTGTGAAATAAAATAAACGAAAATTTCAATGTCAATGCAGTAGTGACTTTGGGAGGACTCAGGCATCCACTGCAGATTGACTTACCTGAGATTTTCCCCCTGGAGCTAGGGGGTATGGATCAGTTGGTAAAGTATCTGATTTGGACCTGAGGGGAAAAGCCAGATGTGAGTAATTAAAGCAATGTATAACTACCATATAAAATGAGAGAATATAAAACCTGTGTGTACGCAAAAGTTCCCTGTAATTTCACTGTCTAGAAAAGCAATTGCATTGACACTTTGCTTCATTTCTCCCCTGGAACTTTGTATATATTTTTAATATTAACGGTCTGTAGAGTGTAGTCTTCCTTGCCAGTTGCCTGGTTCCTGTTGCTGCTTTAGCCCCCAAATGAATGCACAGGAGGCTGTATTAATTATGAAGCTGTTGGCCGTTTGCTTGGTTCCTTACTGGCTATCTCTGACTTAAGTATTTACGCCATAATTGATAATCTAAGCATTTCTCTTACTGGAGAAAGGGGTCCGGATCTTACTCCTCTGGCTCTTACATGGTGTTTCCTCTGTCTCTCTTTCCCAGAATCCTCCTCAACTCCTAGTCCCACCTATCTTGCTTCCCTATTGGCCAACAGTGCTTTATTCAAACCAATTAGACACATTTTTACAGAATGACATCTCCCAACAAGGGTCTTTTATCTTTTCTTCATAAATTATTTGCATCGCCAGAGGGATTTTTCGCTGGCCTGTTGTTGTGTCTTACCTTGGTTTATTTGTACAACAAATAAAGATAGCTACGTAAATTGTATCCAACCCATTTGCTTGAAGAGATTTTTATTTTACTCAAGGAAATTTCTTATGAATCACTGTACATGGTTACATTAGAATCACGGATGACTTTATTAGTCAGACTATTCCCCCCATCTGGGCTCTGGGGCTCGAACTCAGGTCCTCATGCTTGCACAGTGAACACTTCACCAACTGAGCCATCTCCCCAGACTCCTCTACAAAGATGAAATTTGGAAGAACTCTCTTAGAGCCACTGTTCCGTCTTCACAGGTAATGTCTGTGAATGAGTGGAAACTGGATCCTTCCCATAAGTATCATAGCCACTGAGGAAAGGCCATGGGTTTTTTATAGTGATGCTTTATATACACATGAAGCATTAGTGCAAATATGGCTTTATCGTTGCAATATGATTGTCATATGAAGCGATGGGCAGTCCGTAATACAGGGGGGGAATTGTCTTCGCTTTTTGAACAAACGAATGGTGAGTACCCACAGTCACAAATCGCTACCCATTTGCAACTTCTTTTGTGAAAGGCAAAAATCAACTATTAACGGATAGCTTTCCTTCTCTGGACTTCAAACTCTTGCTGATAGAAAGGACATTAAATAAACCCTTTTGTGGACGCCCTCCTCTCCTTGTGGTCCCTCAGGGAGCAGCAACTCCGGAGAGGGGGGTGGGGGTTCCTGTCTTGTTCCCTTCCCTCCTGGCCACAGTTTTAACGAAGTCTTTGAAATATACAGAAGTAAAAATAACCGAACACTTTGTTTAAAATCACCTGTGTTCCCATTGCTGAGATAAAAGTGAGTGTAGTTGTTTTTTGGTTTTTGTTAGGCTCTTGGGGGGCCTACCAACCAGTTCCCAAGTAAATACTTGGAGACCTATTCTTATGAATGCCCAGCCTTGGCCTGGCTCATTTCTAATCAGCCTTTCTTAAATTGCCCCATCTACCTTTTGCCGCTGGGCTTTTCTCTCTCTCTATTCCGTGTGTCTTTCCATCCCTCTTACCTCGTGGCCGGCTGTGTTGCCCAGTGACTAGTCCCCGGCATCCTCCTCCTCTTCTCCTTCTCTTGCTCCCCGACCCCTTCCCCAGATTTCTCCTCCTATCTATTCTCTCTGCCCTCGAACCCCGCCTATCCTTTCTCCTGCCTTGCTATTGGCCATTCAGTTCTTCATTAGACCACTCGGGTGTTCGAGACAGGCAAAGTAACACAGCTTCACAGAGTTAAGCAAATGCAGCACAAAAGAATGCAACACACCTTTTGCATTACTAAGCAAATGTTCCACAGCCTAAATGAATGTAACACAGCTTCAGCTAACAGTCCACAGCAGGTACATGTTCCGTTTTTGGCATAATTAAATCAGTTTATGAGAGAAATATACGACATGACAGGTTCCCCTGCAAGCTATTCTCAATATTCTTCTGTTCTCCTCAAGGTAACAATGCCTATTTTGCTATATTACATATATATTTTACATAAGCAAGCATATTCTTAAATTATCTGTTTATGTATATTCGTACATATTGTTTGTTGAAGAGGTAACATTTACATCTTTCGTTCTCACATGAAGTCACTTTTCTCTTTAAATAGCTACTTTATTTTTATTATGTATGTGTATGTGTATGAATAACCTCTCTCAGATACATGATAGTCAGTGAAACTGCCTTCTCAACCGCTGTAAAATACGTCCTATAAGAACGTGTCGTCCCCGAGCTGCGGAGATGACTCGATGAGTACAGTTGCTTGCTGCACAGAGTGAGGACTGAGTTCGGATCCCCGGCACCCAGGTGAAAAACCAATCGGTGTGGCACGTATAATGAACCCAGTGCTGGTGTAGGCAGAGACGGGCGGATCCTGGAGGCTCCCTGGCCAGTCAATCTAACCAAAGCAGCAAGCTCCAGGTTCAGTAGGAAACTTGTCCCCAAAAAATAAGCTACAAAGTAATAGAGAAAGACACCTGATGTCATCGTCTGTCTGCCCTAAACAAACAAACACACACACACACACACACACACACACACACACACACACACACATGTACACATGCACAGGAACCATCCTTAGATTACTCACATCTCTATGGGCAGGAGGCTAGTTTGTCCCCTAATAAAAGCAGAGCTGCACAGAGTACTCTTGCACATTCCCTGGCACATATAGAAATGGGATGGATACCCCTGGCCTAGACATTGCAAGCTGTGACCATGATCGTGGGATTTTCACACTCTGAGTATTTTCAAGATAGTAACAAAATTAAAAGTGACCTTGCCAGCCTGATTAAGGTGCAACTTACAAGTGCCTTGCCAGCAGGTGGCGACAACACCTTCAGAAAGAAACCGGTAAGTTTCCAAACATAAACAGCTATCTGGAATTTCAAATCTATTTTATTAAAAGGAGGGAGGAGAGAAGGGAAGAGGGGAAGAGAACTTGAGGGATCAGGAAGGTCAAGTTGGGTGGAGGACAGAAAGGAAAGAGATGCCTTATAGAGGGAGCTGTTAATGGATTTAACGAGAAACCTGGCACTAGGGAAATCTCCAGGGATCCACAAGGATGACCCCAACTAAAGCATCTAAGCAATAGTGGAGAGGCTACCTTAAATGCCCTTTCCCTATAATGAGATTGAAAACTACCCTAAGTGCCATCCTAGAGCCTTCATCCAGTAGCTAATGGAAGCAGAAGCAGAGATTCACAGCTAAGCCCTGAGCCATACTCCTGAAATCCAACCCCAGGGAGGAGTGATGAGCAAAGGGATCAAGACCATGTTGGGGAAACCCACAGAAACAGCTGACCTGAGCAATGGGAGATCACAGACTCCAGGCTGACAGCTGGGGAACCTGCATATGACCAAACCAGGCCCCTGAAAGTGGGTGTCATTGGGGGGGGGCTGGGCACTCTATAGGGCCTCTGGCAGTGGAACCAGTATTTATCCCTAGTGCATGAACTGGCTTTTGGGAGCCCATTCCCCCACTGAGGGATACTCTCTCAGTCTAGATACACTGGGAGGGGGGTGAGGAGAGGTGAGTGGGGACTAGGTCCTGCCCCAAATGATTTGAGAGACTTTGATGATCCCCATGGAAGGCCTCACCCTCTCTTAGGAGTGGATGGGGAGTTCGATGGGGAGAGGGTGTAGGGAGTGGTCAGCCCTGAAACCATACATACAAGCAACACTCAGTGGGCTCAGCAGGTTGTATGTATACATTTATGCACGTATATGTAACATGATAATTATTAAAGAAAAGATGACCATCAGTCTGAGAGAGGACAAGGCAGGGGGGCATGGAAAAGATTGAAAGGAGGAGAGAGAAAGGTTAAATGATGTAACTGTATTTTAATTTTAAAATGATGTTTTTAAAAGCTGACACATGAAAGTCTAGGAATTGTATACATTGTATGATGGGGTGCCATGTAATGCTTCAGTATATGTGTACACAATGTAATACTTCCACCAGGTTAAATATATTTAAATATAAATAGATTATCAGTTATTTATCATTTCTTTATACTGGAAACTACTAAAGTCCTTTTTATAACTTATTGAAATGCAGGGTGCACAGTTGTTACCTACAATTTTGTCTTTCACTCTGCATGTCTGTGACTTCCTGCCTTGTAGCCAGGCTTCCCCTGAACCTCCCGGTTCTGCTCTTTCTGGCCTCTGATGCCCAGTGTTCTACTCTAAACTTCAACAATAGCCGCTTTTTTTAAACCAGTGGGTTGACAGTTTTCTTCTAGTATCTCATTTATCGGTGCTCTATTCTTTCCTCTCCTCTGTGTGCTGAACTTCTCATGATGGGAAACGTGCCTGTTGTACTGGCTAGTTTTAAGTCACCTTGACACAAGTTAGAGTCACCAGAGAGCAGAGAGTCTCGATTGAGGACAATTCTTCCACAAGATAGGACTGTAAGTAAGTCTGTAGGGCATTTTCTTAATTTGTGATTGATGGGGGAGGGCCCAGCCCATTGTGGGTGGTACCATCCGTGGGCTGAGATGGTCCTAAGTTCTATAAGAAATCAGGCTAAGCAAACCCTGCTTAGAGCAAGCTAGAAGCAGCACCTTCCATGGCCTCTGCATGAGCTCCTGCCTCCAGGTGCTGGCCCTGCTTGAGTTCCTGTCCTGACTTCCTTTGATGATGAACAGCAATATGGAAGTGTAAACCAAATAAACCCTTTCCTCCCAAACTTGATTTTGGTCCTAATGTTTCTTCACAGGGATGGTAACTCTAACTGAGACACCTGTGTATGTCTTGTAATTCCTCCCCTTCCAGGAAGCAAGGCTTTCTGTGTCAACAACCGCTCATGAGCTGATTCTCTGGAATCTTTTTCCTATCAGCTACCCCAGGGCCCTCAGCTTTATATTAATTTCTCAGTTGGGAAGGTTTTGCATACAAAGCAAGGGCTATGAATTCTAACGTGGAATCCATATCAGGAACAGAATTATAATCAGCTGGGGCCTCATTTTTCTGCCAAGCACCTCTGAAGACACAGAGGTGGACTGAATTTTTCAACTTCACTGTGTCAGCAGACCTCCTTCTAGGATGTGGATTCCTGCCAGACACTCCATTTACTGATTCAGTTCCAAGGCTCTGTTTCTTTTCCTCTCTGGTCCCTTTCTTTGTCTGATCCAAAGGCAACCACAGAGTCCACTGGCAAGCTTTGCTTTCCTGGTTTCCAATTTCTTCCCCTCGTCGGAAGCACGGAGGTTTCCTCTCTGGATAGAACCGGCTGTGCTTTTAAATTGATGTCTGTTATATCTCACCAGGCATTATAGGTTTTCAGACTATGTGATAGCCCAAACCAGGAATCATCTCATCCTCTCTCTGTGTTTTCCATTTATAATTTCCTCTCAGGGGCTTGTTTGGCACAGCCCCATGCATCTTGTTTTATTAAGAATAGCATCGTTGTATCCACTCCATGACTTCTTCCATGCTCTCAGCCTCACGAAAGTGGAGTTTACTCCCTTTCAAATCTAAAGTCTGCCTTCCCTCTGCCCTCCATACTGTACAAGCTACCCGGACCTCCACGCATCACGAGCATGCATGCATATATTTCTACTGTTGTCTCGCCGTTGTAACTTTAATATAATATTTTGTTAGTTCTTTGAGAATCTCATGCATGCCTACAATGTCCTTTGACCAAATGCACTCCTCCACTTCTCTCCAAAGCCTCTCTAGTATCCACCCCTACTCCCGACCGCCCCCTCCCAACTTCACGGCCTTTTCTGTTTTCATTTTTGCCTCCCACTGAATCCAGTATTGCTGCATACGTACGCATGGGTATGGAGCCGTACCCTAGAGTATGGACCACCCACCAGGGGGCCACACCCTTAAAGGAAGCTGTCTCTCCTCCTCTCCGTCACTTGGCATCTGCGATGGCTCTTCAGCTAGGGAGGGACGCCGGACTGTGGTCTGGCTTTGATGGAGTCTTTCCATGAAGGGCGGGAGCAAGACACAGTCTCGAGTTTACAGCGAGGAGGCAAGGGCGTCAGGAGACCAGAGCAGACTAGTGGATGCCCGGAGAGAAGCAGGCGCGCCGTCAAACTCGCCATTCCCAGTTTGTCTTTCACCCAGACATTCGTCTTTTCTAAGCGTTTAATCAGCCAGGCGAGAGGCGCTTCAGCTGTTTGGCCAAACGTAGAGGCGGCCATTCGTTTGTCATTTTTCTTCTCTCCCTCAGGTTGACATTCACTGGTGTGAAACTCAGAGGCATAGGAAGGGTTAATGAACCTCGCTGAGTTTCTTTCCCTCTTGGTTCTCCTCACATATAAGCTTCTAAATGCGATTATTGGGACTATTAAACAGCTTTGGTCTTCGGTTGTTGTTATGGATTGAAACAAGATCAATCACGGATGCGTCTTCGCACTTTCTGTTATTGGCATTGACCAGCAGCTGCTTAATGAGCTGCTTCTGTCGTTTGGAAGGGAATCTGATGCTTGCCCTCAGAGCTCACTCATTAAGGGCCCAGGGCCCATGCTGGCTAATATGCTTCCTCTGGGTGTGTGAATCCAGCTACTGAAAAACCACTTCCAAAAAGTATTTTGTCTGTTTCCAGATGACTCTTGTGTTTGCTGGGGTCCTATGGTATCCTTGGGGTACTGATGGGCCATTTCATCTGGAACATAGTGTGTGCTGTTGATTTTTAATAAAAGTATAAGAGATTGCCCCCAGGACCTTTTGAATTAAAATATAAAAGGCTACAAAGAGTTTAAGTGAGTATTCCTTCAACTTAGGTTGATATTGATTCCAAGTGTTTCTTACACTTTAGACTTAGCCCAGTTTCACATTTTCTTGCTGTGGTAGCAGGCATTTATAGGCATATGTTATCAACTGTAAAATGTTTACCATCCTCTGAATGATCCCTCAACAAAGTAAATGAGTAAAAGATGTGCCCATAGTTCAAATACACTTTCAAACTTCAAACAGAATTAAATAGTACAAGCAATTTGGTTTTCTTTTTTTAAGTGATTAAGCTACAGCTTATAGTAATTCCCCTTTTGTGTGATTTAGAGTATAGATCCTCCTTTATCATCTCAAAGTTTTGACATTTTTAAAAAATACTTATCTTTGTTTATCACCTAGGCTCACTGAGCACACTATCTAGTGACATAAAACTTTGGAATGGTGGCACTTGGGACATTACCAAGGCCCCAGCGACTCCATGTTAGGCACAGGGAAGAGACCACATATGCGTCTTACAATGTCCCACATCTGGACTCTGGCCATTGCAAACAAATACTTCACTAGTGCAGCATCTATGCCCCAAGGAATTGTCTGGCCCACAGCCGGCTGCGAAAAGTCATGTGTGAAAAAAAATAAGTGTTACCTGAAGTATGTAAAGAAAAACAGAGGTCTTAATCCAGACTGGGGGACACTAAAGATTCTAAAAATGAATTATTTACATCTGTATGTTTTAAACGCCAGTACTCTGTGGTCATTATCCATTCTGTTAGAAAGCCTGTTTGCTGTGGATCTTTCCATGAAGAAAAAGTAGTTGGTAGAGAGTTATCAGGAGGTTAATGGTAAGAGTCTCCACCAAGTGCTGCCAAATTATGCAACACTGTTTCGTGTTCTCAAGATTCTCTGTGGGATACAGAAGTTTCTAGAGGCAGATGCTTCTGCCTCAGAGCATCTGGAGCCAGGGAATAAAGGCAAAACTTTATGTACAATGGATTCCTATAAATCAGAGCTGTCTGGTTCTGTACATACGAGCTTCAGCCAATGAGCAGTGCCAGCCACATCAAAGGGTTGGGGACCACGATGACGCATGCTTCAAAGTGTATGAATGATCCAAGTTGAGCTGTAAAACAACCGAAGACTCAGTAAGTAGACCTTCCACCCAGGACCTGCCCTGTGCAGGGACAGTCAAGTCAGCAGGCCAGGCCTATTGGGTCTCAATTACAAAGTCCTGCTCTGAACACACCTCGGTGGATGTCTTCCTGTGACTGTTAAGAAAAATGCCGTCTAAAACACCTGCTAAGTCCACATCTACTTACAAAGAACTGGGGTTTTCCCAAGATGCCAACTGAAAGGGCTCTAAGCTGAGTGGGAATTTCACTTAGCCATTGGGAGCATCTGGGAGTGTTCATGTAGACCCATTTCTGTGCGTTGCATGGTTCATGACCATGGATAGGGTGGATGTGTGGATGCAGAGTGTTCTACTGGTGTCTGTCATTTTTTGTCGACTTGTCCATCAGTCTCCTACAGGTATTATGAATATTTCCGGTGAGGATGATAGAATCCCAGCTTTTCTCCAGTAGACTTTTCCTTTTAGAACTAAAAGGGACCTAGGTGAAAGTTTTGGTTACTAAGGACTTGAGAACCTTTGCCGAAAGCTGGGCTAAATAATTTGTACAGTGGCAGCTCTGTGTGGTTTCCACGGCATGCCCACACACAGAGAAGTCTTACTAACTAGTCTGAAAAGATAAAAGAGAGAGAGAGCAGCGCTGCGGAAAAGATGTCAGTGTTGGGATCAAGTAGCCAGATTTGGACCTCACACACTCTGCTAACAGGCAAGGGACCGACCGGGCCTGTCTGATTTGCCACTCGGCTGACTATAAGCCCAGTCATGGTGTCTAACAAGGTATTCAATTAGGCACCTGGCTATTTTAATTCCCTTACTCATCGTTAGTATCGAAATGGCAGACTGATTGGATGTCAGACACCCCTTCAGAACCCTGCGGTCTAAGAGAGTGAAAGTGAAGATCAGAACGCCTCGGCGGATACAGCTCCCCTGATAGCGCACAGCCTACTGGCTCGTTCTGCTTTATTGAGACAGCCCTGGGGAGCATATCGCCAATCCGGCATCAGACATGGGCAAATGCCTGGTACACAAAGAAAGGCTGTGAGCTACTGGGCAAAATGTATCCATACGCTCATTGCATGGCATAGCCATTCACCGAGCAGAGCTTTTTTAAACTCTAACCGCGTGTGCAGAGGTTTTGAAAACACTGGAGCCCAGAGTTTTAATCACTGTTTTAACCTTCACGGAAAGGAAGTTAGCAACTATAAGCTGTATCTAGGCGAAAGAGGGCTCGTTGAAGCTTTTCCAAAGGTGAGTATTAAAACCCACAGACTAAAGCTACAAACATAAAATAAATAAATAAAATAAGTATAAAATCCACAGGCTCAGCTGATAAAACGAGGACCGGGGTTTGATGCCCGCATCTGTGTAAAAATCTAGCGTGGTATTAGTGCCATGGCCACCAGCTGGCCTAGCCTAAGCAGCAAACTTCAGGCCCCACAAAACAAAACAAAACAAAAAAAGACTTCCCTCTCAAACAATAAGGTACAGAGCTCCAGGTAAATGGTCATGACCTCTGACCTCCCCAAGCATGCACACACATGGGCACGTGCACACACACACACACACACACACACACACACACACACCTGTAACAACCACTAGAGGTCTTCAAATAGCAAAAGTCTTCGCTTCTAGTTCCCTTCTGATCAAGCATTAAAATCATTTGCTTGCTAAGCTCAATATCCTGATGCTAAATATTATTTTTAAAAAGAAAACAATGAATAAAGGCAAAGTTAGTATTGGAAAGATTTCTTTAAAAGCGAGAAAAGAAGAAGACGGATTGTCTTTTCTCGTTACTGCACTGAGTTGCTCCTTTCTCCTCCACCCCACAGCTTCACCCTTGCTGGCCCTGACACCATCGTGTGCCAGGCCAACGGCAAGTGGAACTCGAGTAACCACCAGTGCCTGGCCGTCTCCTGCGACGAGCCCCCCAATGTGGACCACGCCTCTCCCGAGACCGCCCACCGGCTTTTCGGAGACACAGCCTTCTACTACTGTGCAGACGGCTACAGCCTGGCTGACAATTCCCAGCTTGTCTGCAATGCCCAGGGGAAATGGGTGCCCCCGGAAGGCCAGGCGGTGCCGCGCTGTATAGCTCACTTCTGTGAGAAACCTCCGTCCGTCCCCTACGGCATTCTGGAATCCGTGGGCAGAGCTAAGTTTGCAGCGGGCTCGGTCGTGAGCTTCAAGTGCACGGAAGGTTTTGTGCTGAACACCTCGGCAAAGATCGAGTGCCTGAGAGGGGGACAGTGGAGCCCTTCTCCCCTTTCGGTCCAGTGCATCCCCGTGCGGTGCGGAGAGCCCCCGAGCATCACCAACGGCTACGCGAGCGGAACAAACTACAGCTTTGGGGCCGTGGTGGCGTACAGCTGTCACAGGGGATTCTACATCAAAGGGGAGAAGAGGAGCACCTGCGAGGCCACGGGGCAGTGGAGCAGACCCCTGCCCACCTGCCACCCGGTTTCCTGTAGTGAACCACCTAAGGTGGAGAACGGCTTTCTCGAGGTAAGCGACTCACTGCCAAACGATCCGTGGCCTTTCGCCCCCTCGTTAGGGCTGTGTCTACCACGGCTAACCCGGTTACCTAGGAGTAGAAGCAGCGAACATATCAATTGCTGGGACAGAAGTGGCTCGAATCCACGCACAGTGTGTATTGCATAAAAACGAGTCAAGGTAATTGCCAAACCTTACGGCATGCATCCTTCAATCTTTCTTACTTTATTTTGTGTGTGTGGGTGTTTGCCCGCGTAGATGATTGTGCACCGCGTGCGTGCCTGGCGTCTAAGGAGACCAGAAAAGGGCAACAGATTTCACGGGACTAGAGTTACAGTTGTGAGCCTCCATGCGGGTCCTGAGAATTCGATCCTCGTCCTCTGGAGGGGCGCCCAGTGCTCATAACCACTGGACCATTTCTCCAGCCTCTGCAGCAGACAACATTCTGCATTATAGTAAGCTACAGACACCCCAAGGCCTTTGTAGCCTTTTCTTAGCCTTAAATATGGAGTTAGAGTAAGCCAATTTTAACGAAACACCATTTTCCTTTATGCAATTCATCGCCTAAATGGAACTCGGAGATGTTTGTAGTCGCTGTGATTTTTACATGAAATGTGAGGTGCCGTTTTGCAATTGCTCTTTTGAGACACTTAAAGGTCATTTCAGTACGGTGAGCAAATTGTTAAGCAGGTGAGCAAATTGTTAAGTATGACGCAAATACGATCTGCTTCCCCGCTAAAGCGTCTTTCCAGTAAGTGTGCTAGGGAGACAAGAACGAGCGCTATAGCGGTATCTCAGGATGGAATGTGTTCTGTGCAAGAGGGGGGTTGTAAGCTTGCTCTCCGAACCCTAGGGTAAGGAAAGTCAGGCACTGAGCTGCACACCTGTCACCCCAGTGCTGACCAGGCAGAGACAGGGTCTCCAGGGGTCACTAAGGACTATCTCAAAGAACGAATGAATAAAATCAAGGTGGATGGCATCTAAGAAATGACACCTGAGGTTGACTCCTGGACTCCATACACATGTGCCCACATACACCAAAAGAGAAGAGGAGGGAGAAGGGAAGGAAAGCCTAGTCTCCCAAGTCAGAGGTCATAGTGCCATTTGGGGGCAGGGGTTCGAGACAAAGTTTCTCTGTGTAGCTTTGGAAGCTGTCCCGGAGCTCGCTCTGTTAGACCAGGCTGGCCTCGAACTCACAGAGATCCTCCTGCCTCTGCCTTCCCGAGTGCTGGGATCAAAGGCGTGCGCCACCACCGCCCAGCTCACAGCAGTGCCTCTTTAAATGGACAATATTTCAAGTGAAACAGTTTTTAAAGCATCTATGGGGACTCTTTATTTTATCTTACCAAGTTCTCTGTGTATCCTGTTGGCATTGCCCTTCAACTCATCAATCTGTATAAACACCGCCCCCCCCCAATCTTATCCCCCTTGGGTCCCATGAGAGTTTCTACAGAGGAAATGACCTCTGTAGAAATGACCATGTCTTACTTCTTGCACGTTCACCTCCTCCAAAACTTAGGGTAGGACTGTTGCAAGCAGCATAAACGTTTATTTGTGGAGGTCCTAACCGAGTACTTCTAAGTGTGGGCCGTCCCTGAGTCCTGTTTGGCTGGCAGTGCTGCTCCCCCTGTTAGCCTGCCTGTTCTGTGAGCTGCACTGACTTTTTCTCTCCCCGTTGTTCAGCACGCCACCGGCAGGACCTTTGCGAGCGAAGCGAAGTTCCAGTGCAACCCGGGCTACAAGGCAGTTGGAAGCCCCGTGTTTGTCTGCCAAGCCAATCGCCAATGGCAGAGTGAGGCCCCTCTGTCCTGCGCCCCTCTCAACTGCGGGAAACCCCCGCCCATCCAGAATGGCTTCCTGAAAGGAGAAAGCTTTGACGTGGGGTCCAAAGTTCAGTTTTTCTGCAACGAGGGCTACGAGCTTGTTGGTGATAATTCTTGGACCTGCCAGAAGTCTGGCAAATGGAGTAAGAAGCCGAGCCCAAAGTGTGTCCCCACCAAGTGCCCGGAGCCTCCCATCTTGGAAAATCAGCTCGTACTAAAGGAACTGACTTCCGAGGTGGGGGTGGTGACCATTTCCTGTAAGGAGGGGCATGCCTTGCGAGGCTCCTCTGTCCTCAAGTGTTTGCCGTCTGGGCAGTGGAATGGTTCCTTTCCCGTCTGTAAGATGGTCCTTTGTGGCTTGCCCCCCCTGATTCCCTTCGGCCTCCCTGCTTCTTCCGGGTCTCTTCATCTCGGGAGTACTGTCAAGTATTCGTGCGTGGATGGGTTTTTCTTGAGAGGTGGCCCAACCATCCTCTGCCAGTCTGACGGCGCCTGGAGCTCCCCACTGCCTGAATGTGTCCCCGTAGAATGCCCCCAACCCGAGGAGATCCTCAACGGCATCATCCACGTGCAAGGGCTCGCCTATCTCAGCACCACGCTCTACTCCTGCAAGCCGGGCTTCGAGCTGGTGGGCAACGCGACCACCCTCTGTGGGGAAAACGGCCAGTGGCTTGGAGGGAAACCAACGTGCAAACCCATCGAATGCCCAGAGCCCAAAGAGATCCTAAATGGCCAATTCTCTTACATAAGCTTTCAGTATGGACAAACCGTCACGTACTCCTGCGACAGAGGCTTCCGGCTTGAAGGCCCCAAAGCCCTGACCTGTCTAGAGACGGGTGACTGGGACATGGATGCCCCCTCTTGCGATGCCATCCACTGCAGCGACCCACAGCCCATCGAGAACGGTTTCGTAGAAGGTGCCGACTACAGATACGGCGCCATGATTATCTACAGCTGCTTCCCCGGCTTCCAGGTGGTTGGTCACGCCATGCAGACCTGTGAAGAGTCGGGGTGGTCAAGCTCCAGCCCAGCCTGTGTACCCATAGACTGTGGCCTCCCTCCTCACATAGACTTTGGAGACTGTAGCAAAGTCAAAGGAGGCCAGGAGTACTTTGAGCAGGAAGACGACATGATGGAAGTCCCCTATCTGACCTCTCACCCTGGACATTTGGAAGCAACAGCTAAGACCTCGGTAGACACCAAGGAGTCCCCTGCCACACACGCATCTCACTTTCTGTATGGCACGATGGTTTCCTACAGCTGTGACCCTGGCTACGAACTGCTGGGAAATCCAGTGCTGACCTGCCAGGAAGACGGGACGTGGAACGGGAGCGCTCCTTCTTGCATTTCAATCGAGTGCGATTTGCCCGTTGCTCCCGAAAATGGCTTCTTGCACTTTACCCAGACTACCATGGGCAGCGCCGCCCAATACAGCTGCAAGCCAGGGCACGTTCTAGAAGGCTCCCACTTAAGACTCTGCCTGCGGAGTAAGAAGTGGAGCGGCGCCGCACCGCGCTGCGAGGCGGTTTCATGCGGCGAGCCAAACCCACTCAGGAATGGGCTCATCAAAGGAAGCGACTACTCTTACCTGGGCGTGTTACACTATGAGTGTGACCCTGGCTACGCGCTCAATGGCACTGAGAGGAGAACATGCCAGGGAAACAAAGCCTGGGATGGGCAGGAGCCCACGTGTGTCCCTGTGGACTGTGGCTCGCCCCCTGTCCCGGACGACGGCCGAGTACAGGGAGAAGAGCGCACGTTCCAAAAGGAGGTCGCGTACTCTTGCAGTAAGGGGTTCGCGCTTGAAGGAGCCAGGAGCCGCATCTGCCTTATCAATGGGAGTTGGAGCGGTACCACCCCGCGCTGCGTGCCTGTCAGATGTGCTGCCCCACCACAGGTGGCGAATGGGGTGACAGATGGCCTGGACTATGGGTTCAAGAAGGAAGTATCATTCCGCTGTCTGGAGGGCTATGTGTTACACGGGGCCGCTAAACTCACCTGCCAGTCAGATGGGACTTGGGACGCAGAGGTTCCCGTCTGCAAACCAGCTGCCTGTGGTCCTCCTGACGACCTTCCCCATGGCTTCCCTAACGGCTTTTCCTTTTACCACGGGGGCCACATACAATATCAGTGTTTTCCTGGTTATAAGCTCCACGGGAACTCTTCTAGAAGATGCCTCCCTAATGGCTCCTGGAGCGGCAGCTCGCCTTCCTGCCTGCCCTGCAGGTGTTCCACGCCCACCATTCAGCATGGAACCATCAATGCAACCGATCTGGGCTGCGGGAAGACGGTCCGGATTGAATGCTCCCAAGGCTTCAAGCCCCTTGGCCTTCCCGAGATCACCTGTGGCGCTGACGGCCAGTGGTCTGGCTTCCCGCTCTGCGAACATGCTGGCTGTGGTTCCCTCCCAACCATAACCAACGCCGTCGTCAGCGAGAGTGTCCCCTTAGAGGACAATGTGGTAACTTACAGCTGCAGACCTGGCTATGTCATGCATGGCAGTTCGAATCTGATTTGTACGGAGAAAGGGACATGGAGCCGGCCTTACCCAGCCTGCGAGCCCCTGTCCTGTGGACCCCCGCCGCCCGTTGCCAACGCGGTAGCAACAGGGGAGGCATACACCTATGAAAGCAAGGTGAAGCTCAGGTAAGACCCGGGTGGCTAGAGAGTCTGCCAGCGGTGTAGGCAAATGAAGGGAGGGATCAAAATGTAGCTATTCAGGAGAGGACCTCCTCTGGACCTCCCCCAGCCCCAAAGCCCAAAGCTTTTAACACTTGACTTTATTCATTTGGGATTTACTGTGAAAATAAATGTATACCCTCTTCAGACCATGGTTTCTAGCACAATCCTCATGGCGCTCATGAAGCTCTGACCGGCTTCAGTCACTTTTTGAATCACTGGGCCATACGAACAAAGCGGCCATCCAGCCTGTGCTACCTAAACTAAGTATATGGTACTCAAATAATGGAAACTTCAGGTCTGGAGGGTATTGTTAAATTAAATACTAAAATGAAAGGTGTAAAAACTTGGGATGAATTTGAGAACTGGGATTTTTATTGGTAGCCATCACACTCAGAAGCATCTCAATACCTCATGTTCCTGGTGAGCAGGGCCCCCCAGGCATTTACACCTCAGACCTGATCCAAACTTAGCCCCTTTTCTGGGGTGATCCACCATGAGCAGTTTAGCCTGGCTTTCTGATCCCTAACTGTAGTGAAAAGTGGAATCTATGGAAGGATGGGGTGTGAGGGAGTCAGACAGAATGGTAGGACAAATAGCCACTCCGGGACTCTGAAGATCATTTCACAACCTCCTTTTGACGATGTCACGCGCTCCTCAGGATTCTCCTGGGGCTTCTTCCCTGGTGTGTGATGATGACACCCAGTAGCAGATCTTTACTTAGTTTCCGCTAACCAGGTTGTTCCAACTGTGTAAGACTTCTGCCTCCTGCCTAGCCTGGTAATATTTGGAATGAAAAAGAAAAGTGTGCTCCAATGGTTACTACGAATTGATTAAATGAAGGGATTTAAAAGGCAGCATGTAGTGGTGGTAGGCACGTGGATCCCGAAACACTCCCTCTAGAGTACACAGTTTTACTGCATCCCACACAAACCGTGCGGCACTGTGTGGCTTCCAGAAAGGTACCTAATCTCTCTGGTGCTACCCTCATCAGTGTCAAATGACATGAAAGTCCTCATGGCACCTGCTAAGGAGGTGGACATGAGAATTTGAGAAGTTGGTATCTGTAAAACATATAGAACTCAATCACTGTACCAAACCATTTGCTGCATAAATATGCACTTTTTTTTAAGTCGCAGGGGGCTTGAGAGCCAATTTTACTTGAGTTTGAACTACACTGCAGCTAGAGTGATACTTAATGATCACGCTTAGAAGTAGCACCTTGTACAAGCACCTTACAGTGCTTGTTGCACAGTAGATAAACCATAAACACTATGTTATAGTCCTACCAGTGTGTAACTATTAGCAGTAATTGGACTTCTCTATAATTTCTTGAACTGGTGGCTACTTTAGAATCAATGGATAAGTAAGTAAAAGAGACTAATTTCAGCCACATCTAAGGCAACTTTGGTCTTGGCTAATCTTGAACGTGGATCACTGGGAATTTATCCGGATGCAGTTACGTTAGTGTTTTTGTACAGCGATGCTAACCATCTGACCTCTGAGGTAGTTCTGGGGTTTCTCATAAAAACGTCTCCTGTGCCTCCTGTGACAGCTCCTGGAATCTCAGCAGACAGTCAGGCAAAGCAAGCTGCCTTCTTCTGCCGCCAGGTGCTCATTTTCTCATCTGCATTTCAGGTGTCTCGAAGGATACACGATAGACACAGACACAGACACGTTCACCTGCCAACAAGACGGCCACTGGTTCCCCGAAAGAATCTCCTGCAGTCCCAGGAAGTGCCCTGCGCCATCAAACACGACGCGCATGCGTGTTCACGGAGATGACTTCCGGGTGAATAAGCAGGTTTCTGTGTCCTGTGCAGAAGGGTTTACCCACGAGGGAGTCAACTCATCAACGTGCCAGGTGAGACACTGTGTCTGAACGAGGGCAGGCAAGTCTAGCCGTGGCATCTGCGGCGTCGTGCTGGCCAGGAAAGAAAGGCAGATGCTTCAAGTTTCACGTGCATCCAAAGAGCTGAGACGTTTCTCAGAAAGATGGAGCTGGGGAGATGGCTCCGTGGTTAAGAGCCATCCGGAGGACCTGCGTTTGGTCCCCAGCACCCACGTGGTAGCTCACAACTGTCTGTAACTCCAGGTCAGGGGAACCTGATACCCATGTGACAGAGACCTGCAGGCAAAACGCTCACACGTATAAAATAACTTTTTTTTCCAACAAAGAGGAGAAAAGAAATAGAACCTGCTTTCCTCCTGATATTACCCATTTTTTAAACTGAGAAGGAACCAACGTTAGGGAACATGCTTAAAGATAATAGTAATAAGATATTCATAGTCACACAAGCAGACAGGACACCGTGGTCAAACTGCGCCTCCACAGTTCATTGTTTGCTTGCTTTAGAAAACCACTTATGCTGGGCCTGGCCGCCCATCCCATAATGTAGCATCCAAGAGGCAGAGGCAAGCAGGATCACCAGACCTGTCTTGGCTGTGTAGCAAGACTATGGGGGAATAGGGTTGGGGAAGGGACATAGCTCACCCAGTGTGCCTGAGGCCCCCAGGTTTTACCTCTGTATCACATGAAACTGGGTATTGGTGATGCACACCTCATCGAAAGAATAACATTATTTGATGTGTGTACGTATCCAGAAGATGCCTGACTCATAGTGGAGACTCAGGATTTTTTTTTTATTCTCCTCCTAATTTCCCACTTGTAAACCATGCGTCCCCAGTGATTAGTTGCTTTCAAACCTACAGCCAGAACCATCGCACCAAGCAGGCTCTCAAAATAGCCCCCTTTTATTAAGAGCCCAAGATCATGAGGGGAAATTTTCTCCAAGGCGTAGAGCTTCCTGAACAAATAGGGTCTCCCCATGATGGAGATCTGATGTTCTCTGCATTGGGTTAGGGAGCATTGAGTGACTCCACATGTGCCCTCTGGGATCCTGGGACACTGGTGACTAGGTTCTCTATTCCGAATCAGTAGCTTATTTTTTTATAACCTTTATTGCTTCCTCCATACCAAATGCGGCTTCTGTCCTTTACCCAACTGGGCTCTGCTTTAATTTTTGCTCTGAAAGCTAAATTGACTCTTTCTAAGTATCCCAATGCAGACATTGCACAGAACTGTGTTCAGTGCCTAGAAATATTTTTGTTATAATGTAATAAAATTATTCTGCATGTCATAGAGCTAGTTTAGAAGGTAAATACAGCTGTTAAAAAATTAATGCTGGGCCGGGTGGTAGTGGCGCACGCCTTTAATCCCAGCACTCGGGAGGCAGAGGCAGGTGGATCTCTGGAGTTCGAGGCCGGGCTGGACCGATAGCCTCCGAAACAATACAGAGAAACCCTGTGTCATAAAAACCAAAAAAAAAAAAAATTAATGCTGGGCTGGAGAGATGGCTCAGCCATTAGAGGCTAGGCTCACAAGCAAAAATATAAAAAAATGAATGCCCTCCCAGAAATTATGGCGCATTACAGAATTACAAAGCTTCCATCAGTGAAAACTGGGCCAAAACAAAAGAGGAGGAAGGAGAGTTTGAACCAAATGTAGACCATGACGAAGAAGCCAAGGTGAGGAGTAACTACTAAATGATTCTGATATTAAATAACCATCACGGAGAAACCTGATATAATCAAAGCCAAATAACAGATATTTCAAAAGCACACAACAGAATGTAGTTTTAATTTTTTTTTTATCCAAGAAAACAGAACAGGGAACAGACTGGGGAAACCACCCTGAGACGGGACATAAAGGGGGGAGCCTGGTGTGGGAGGGAAATACATGAAAACAAAGTGTAACATGTGTGTGACAAGGCCATGATGAAACTCACTGTTGGGTATGCCAGCCTAAAAGGTTAAAAATTTTCCACTAATCTTCGCAATTATTTGCGCAAAACTTTGGTCTGTTGAGGCATCAGTTAAACTATTGAAAAGCTGGGTGCAACCTCCATACATTTAGTTGCAAAATGGGCATATTTATACATTTGTTCCTGTAAAATCAATTCTGTATTATATGTACTTTAAAGGGTTTTGCCTCAAATAGTGTTTCAGACTTTTACCAACAGCACCCTTCTAATACCAGCTGCAGACAGCTGTCCACACACACACACACACACACACACACACACACACACACACACACACACACACACAGCAATCAGTTCTGCCGCAGACGCTAGCTAGCCATGAGCCCCTGCTCAACTCGGACACTCTGTACCTGGAGGCTGTGCTATGCCCCACAGGTTGAGGGCTCAGTTCCTAAGGCCGCCCACTTCAGACACCAGCAGTGAGCCTGAGCCTCTGGTATGTCCTCTGACCTACTGACAGCTGGTCAGGGTTCCCTCTACCTCACCTGCTTCTCGGGATGCAGTAACCTGCTAGGTGTCTCACTGGGATCAGAAAAGAGGTCATTGGAAAGGGCCGTTTTAGGAACCTGAGTGAGCGACCAGGTGAAGAGATGTTTAGGGCAAGGATCGGAAAAGCCCAGCGGGTGGCAGCTTCTGCCCGGTCCCCGCCACATTTAGGTGTGCTGCCTCCTGGAGTGTGGATGAGTGTTGTTTACTGTTGCACAAGCCTCCATGTGCTCAGCCGTCTAGACAAGTCTCTGACTGCTGCTCTTTGGGGGACTTCACTAGAGACTGCATCCCAGTCGCAATCAGTAAAGCTGGCTGTGTAGGAATGTGATTGGCAGTGGGGGATGTTCTAACCCGCAGAGGCCGAGTGCACTAACCAAGTGAAGCTTGTCCAGAGAATCCCTGGCCTTTCCAGGTAGCTCCCCTTTCCTGCTAGGTTCAGGCCAGGACCCCCCTCTGGAACCCAGAACCTTACAGCCTACAGGCAAACAAGGCAGGCCAGACAGTGTGTTCATGGGCCACTCTCTAAAACAGCCGGGGAAAGATCTGGGCGTCTACGGCCTGCCTGGGAGAAAAAGTTATGAACAGGAACAGCAGATGGCACCCAACACACACACACACACACACACACACACACACACACACACACACATACACACATACACACACACCACACACACATACACACACCGCACACACACACACACACAACGCACACACACACACACACACACACTAAACGCAAATACATGCCGTGTTCATATAGAGCACAGGAAACCCACGCTTCGGGCTTCCAGCTCATCACCCAATGCTGCTGTTTCTCTGAAACTTGAAATTAACACATGTAAATCTCATGTTACTGGGTGCACTGTTTGCACAGACCCTCTCTCTAAGCCCTGTACTCTAGTCCACACTCCAGTTAGTGTGTGTGCTACAGCAGAGACTTCCTCATGGGATGGGTCTTCTTCTTGGGAGAAAGAGCGTAGTTTGTGGGTATCAGAGATGTCAGCAAATGTTTGGTGCTGTGTAAAACCTCATGATAGATGTGTTTTGAAGAACTACAGATAGACAGCAAAACAACACCGTTAGGGGAAACCTTGGGTCCTTCTGGCTCTCACTTTGGGGATGAGTCTGCCCGTGAATAGCATGCTCATGTGTGAATTCCTAAGTGTGACTTACAGCCTGTGATCTGTTCTTTAGCCCGATGGTACGTGGGAGCCACCATTTTCTGATGAATCCTGCATCCCTGTATCTTGTGGGCGCCCCGAAAGTCCAGAGCATGGATTTGTGGCTGGTGACACATACAGCTTTGGGAGCACCGTCGTTTATCAGTGTGACTCTGGCTATGAGTTAGAGGTACAGTAACAAGTTACTTAAGAAAAGTTAATGCGCTATTCAGATATGATGTGAATAAATTAATTCTGCCAATACTGCTCCTAAAACATCCTATTATATTTTTGCCTCTTTATCCTCTTAACACTTTCTGGGGACAAAAAAAAAAAAAAACAGTAACGAGATGGCTTAGGATTTTGAAACACACGAAAAAATGTCAGCCAGGTATGGTGACCAATATCTGTGATCTCAGCTGCTCAGAGTCAGAGACGGGAAGGTGACTGGTTCAAGCCTGCCGGAACGACTGTCAAGGCTCTGTCGCAACACAGACATAAAAGAAAGGGAGGGGTGTGGCTCACAGGCAAAGTGGTTACCTGGCCTATCCAGAGGCCTGATTCAATCCCCAGCTCAAAAAAAGAACCAATGGGGGCTGGAGAGACGGCTCATCAGTTAAGAGCACTGGTTGCTCCTGCGCAGGACCTGAGTTAGGCTCCCAATACCCTGCCGGGCAGCTCCCAACTGCCCCCACTATGTGCATCACTGTAGCACAGTCACAAGAAGGTTCTTGAGTAAAGCCAGACCTGGCCAGCAGTGAGCACACAGGCACTGGCAAGCTCTTACTGGAGATGCCAGGTTCCCCTGTGACATAGCTAGCCCGAAACGCCTCAGAACTCTCCTAAGAAAACCCCAGCCTTATCGTGAAGTGACTCCGGATTGTAGCAGTAGTACACGGTCCCGTGGGCAGCGTGAGCAACGAGGTTAATGTCTCTGAAAGCGTTATCTCACCATCAACTCTGTCTAGGAGAGCTCCTGTGAGGCTCAAGAGGCTGCCGTCTGGATTCTCGGGAATCTCCTAGTGTTTGCAGCGGTGTGTAAGAACAGGTCTGCCTGAAGTATTCGCTAACAGTCGGCTGTATATGTGTGGCACGGACGTGTGTGTGTGTGTGTGTGTGTGTGTGTGTGTGTGTGTGTGTGTGTGTCTGTGAAATCAAGGAGTTCTCATGGGAGGCCCATAAAAACTGGAGCCAGATTTCTGTGGCTCTTAGTTTATTTCCCCCAAAGGTTAAGAAAATAAATACAAAAATAATGACGGCAACCTAATAGTGGATTGTGACTGGGGGATTTTCCTGTTTTTGAGACTGGGGCATTCCTTACTTGAGATTACTGATCTTGAAATTCCTTAAGAAAACATGTATACATTTTTGGAGACAAAAACATACCACAAACTCGCGAAATTTGAAGCTTGTAATTTAACTTAAAATGTCGGGGGGCAAAAGCCTGCTGTTAGCTACAAAGCTGGAAGTTTGTTAATAACTGTTCCCGTTCCAACCAACTTGTTAAAATCACCAGAGAATCTTTTCGAAAGATTTATGCCCAGCCACTTGGAGAAAAAAAAACAAATACCAGTCCATAGTGAGAGATGTAAAAGACTGCCCTGAACCCTCATCACCTGAGAACCTGGAGGGGAATGGAGAGATAGCTCAGCGGTCAAAAGCACCAGCTGCTCCTTCGGAGGATCTGGGTCCTATACCCAGCACCCACGCCATGGCTCACAGCCCTCTGTAGCTCCAGACCCAGGGACTCCAATGCCCTTTTCTGTTCTCTGGGCAATGGGCCCACATGGTTCCCAGACACATATGCAGGCAAAAGAATAAACAAATCTTTTAAAGGAAACATGGTGCCAACTAGACGAAGTTTCAAAAGCCATTTGAGCAGCCATACGGATCGTCCCAGAAGAGTAACGTGTGTCAAACAGCATGAGCAGATAGGAGACTCACGACGGTACTAAAAAAACAACGACTTGGAACTATTAGCAGACGTGGCTGTGCAAACTCTCGTGTCGAGAACACCCAACTGGGGAGGAAGGCTTGGCTCCTCAAGGCAGACTGCAGCTACAGGTAACCAAAGGCTAAGTGAAGGGGACACTCACCCTCGTAAGAACACCCCAGTTAACGAATGAAAAACCGTAATTCACGGTCCCTGTGAGCTGCAGGCTTTAGGGTTTATCAGCTGGGCCTGTTGATGTCACACTCTCCAAACAGAGACAGTAGACTTTTAGTGTCTCTGGGTGGAGACAGCTCATAGGTGACGATGACTTGCTCCCTTCCAGGAAGAAAACGAACTTGGCCTTACCAAGCTTCTCTATCAGTAACGTCACGTAAAGCCGCCAACAAAAGTGCGTCTGGGAGCATCAGCGCAACAAATGACAAGTTTTCCAGATCTGGGGCAAATAAGTGGGCAGGGACGAGCAGGGGAAATAGAGAAGGAATTTAGGGATTTAGGAAGGCATAGTTTTTAAAATATATATATATGACATTATTATTTACTGTAGTTATGGTATTCTGTAGGGGCATGCTGGTCAGGTTTTTGGTCAGCTTGACACAAGGTAGGGTCATCTGAAAAGACAGAACTCGAGTTGAGAGAATGCCTCCCTCAGTTTAGCCTATAGGCATGTCTGGCATGTTCTTTTCCCATAATGGACGTTGAAGAGCCCCAGCCCACTGTGCGTGGGGAGTGCCACCGCTGGGCAGGTAGTCCTGGGTTATCTAAGAAAGCAGGCAAAGCAGACTAGGCAAGTCATGGGGGCAAGCCAGTCAGGGGCATTCATCCCTGGTCTCCGCATCGGTTCCTGCTTTTAGGTTCCTGCCCTGACTCTTCATGGTGAACTGTACACTGTATGCTGAAATAGCCCCTCCCCCGTCACAGGTTATGTTTGGCCATGGTGTTTTATCAGGGCACTAGAAAACAAACGAGGTCGAAGGGGTTGTTTTTGTTTGTTTGTTTTTTTGTTTGGGTTTGGTTTTGTTTTTTTGAGACAGGGTTTCTCTGTGGAACTTTGGAACTTTGGAGCACTCGCTCTGTAGACAGGACCTGCCTCTGACAACAAAAGCTGCAGGACAGGGGAGTGGGCCCACATCAGGTCTTAGTCCCAGAAGACTAAGCGGCCGTCTTGCTCTACCGAAGGAGACGCTGGAGAGCTGGCCCGCTCGCCCTCAGCCTGTTGGTGCACACAGCACAGCAGGCCTCCTTGCTTACACGGATGTGACGGTGCAGGCAAATGGCAGTGGCAATTGTCACTCAATGCAGGGGTAATTATCGTCATCCACTCCCAGCACTTGAATTGCTACCCAAACCAAGCAGAACAATCAAGACGCCCAATATAAAGTATATTGCATTCCTCTAGTGTATAAACATGCCCCCGTTAGCGTGTGAGGCAAACACCTTTTTATGAGCTATTTGAATCTCAAAAAAAAAAATCTGCCAGGCAGGGAAAAATATATATATACCTAAAGTCAACTAAAGAGCAAATCAAAATAAACAACTTGAGACTGGGTTGGTTACTTTAAAAAAGTCACCACCGGTGAGTAACACTGCGGCTGTTAAGGCTCTAAAGTGCCGTACGAGAATCTGTGCACGTTGCTTGGAAACTGAGCTATGGTATGGTGGGGTGTGGGGGGTTTGTGCTCACCGATGTAAAACTCAAGCTTAAGAGAAAGCAAGGCAATTGGAGGGGTGGAGGAGGAAAAGCAGGGTAAACGGTGCCAGTGACTGAAGAGGAAGTGAGTGGATGCTGTTTGCTTTTTAGAGTCAGTAGTCGCTGGTAATTCATTTGGACTTATATTAGAATAAAAACTGACACGATCAAACAGAGCTATTTGTCATTCAAGCCATTACAGGAAGAGAACACGTTGAGGACACTGGGAAAATGCAAAACCTTTGACTAGACTGCTTGAGTGCAGCTGTGAGTACTCTGTGAGAACCTGGCTAATAAGCTACATAGGTAGGCAGTTGTCTAGTTCCTTTAAATGTTAAAAAGTAATAAAAGTAAAGAAAAGTAGTTTTCCTGTTTACAGAAAAAGCACAAACGTTAAAATTTGTCTTTGGATGAATAGTGGTGGAAGCTTTTTTTCTCTCGTATATGTTTTCAGTTTTTCTACAATGAATGAAGCATTACTATTTTATTAAGGAGATAAAAATGTGTTAAAAAAAAAACAGTGAAACCTATGGAACCAGAGTGTTTTGCTTTGTTTTGTTTTTGAAAGTTAGGATAGGACCATCTCATTAAAGTCAGTTAGATCTTTACAAGTGAAGATTTATCAATAATTAAATTCATGGCTCAAGGAAAAATAAATACCTCAAAAGAGGACAATAAGGACATCAGTCAGTCAGGATAAACACAAGAGTAAAGGATTAGCAGCTTCCTGGCTGTTGCTGATTCAGAACACAGCTAAAAAACATGATAGGGAGCTGGAGAGACGGCTCCGCTGCTCCTCCAGAGGAACCACGTTCAGTTCCCAGTACCCAAGTCGACTGGCTGCCAACCACCCGTTAACTCCAGCTCCAGGTGATCCATGGCTCTCTTCTGGCCACTGTTAGCATCCCTATAAATGTGCCACGTGCTGAAACATACATAAGCATAAATTAAATCAGAAAACAAATAGGTGACAAAAATCCACATGCTGAAGTCCACGCTTGAGCCAGGCTCCTAAAGACTTACTCAGGAGGCGTGGTTCAAGCAGGAGTGTTCACGGCTCAACCATGAGGACCTGCGCCTGAAAGACCAATACTCTCTCACTGAAAATCAGGTGGGAGCATGCCTGTAACCCCAGGGATGTGGGGAGTGGGGACTACAGGGTCCCTGGAGTTCGTGCAATGCCACTGTCTCTAAGGAACAAGGTCCATGGAAGGACGAACGGATGGATGGATGGATGGATGGATGGACGGACGGACGGACGGACGGACGGACGGACGGATGGACGGACGGACGGATGGACGGATGGATGGCCTCTCTGACTGCCATTTGTGCAACATATACACCACACATGGGAGGGAGAGAGACAGAAACAGAGAGAGAGAGCGACACAGAGAGAGAGAAGCTTATGGCCTGGTCTTTTAATATGTAATGTTATAAACCTTTAATTATTGTTTCATGGTTAATTAGGGACAGACTACAAATTGGGGATACAGATGTTTCTGGTAAAGATAACAGAAAAATAGAAAGCAAAGATCTACAAAAAAAAATATACTCAGGATTCAAAAATAGTTCCTTCGATACCACAGAAGGCAAGCAGCCTACACAGTCTTGAAAGGTGTGGAATATTGAAAAAAATATATTGAGATAATTGCAAATTATTGTTCAACAAAGTGATATCTTAGAATATGGAGAAGCAATTTTCAGAATTTACCCAGATTATTTAAAATTTAAATACGCAGGCCCTTAATAAATTTAGGTGAAATAGATAAGTCCTGTGGTTAAAAGTTTCAGTCCTCGATGGCACAGACTTAGTGCACTTCCTAGGGGAGGCCTTACCCTCTCCATAGAGCAGATTCGAGGAGTAGGGGAGTGGTTGGCGCTGGAAGAGAGGATGGAGGGGGAACTGGAATTGGAATGTAAAAAAACAAATTAATAAAAAAGGAAAAAAATTACAGTCCTCAAAGCAATATATTATCTTTATACTTTGTTTTATGTATCAAGTATTGAAAGATAAATGCAATTCAAAATAGTTTAACTATACCAAACAAATGTATCTCTGACATTTCTGATCCATTCTTCCCGAGTCCCTGCTATGGGTTATATAACTAGCTGTCCCTTAAAATAGAAGATCAAGCTGAGTCCGCCTTCATCACATGATTCTGCCAGGGAGGAATTTGGTGAAAGTGTTTTTGAGAGTTGAAACGTTACTCCACATTCATTTAATGCACTCATTCATTCAGCATTCCAGCCATATGTCACCCAAGTCCATGGCTAAGATGGGTTTGCAGTCCTTTCTTGCCTCTCTGTTATGAAATTAAGATCCTGCTCATGCCCTTTCTCTGCTGCTTCACAGGGGAACAGGGAACGAGTCTGCCAGGAGAACGGGCAGTGGACTAGACAGGCGGCAATGTGCAGAGGTGAGTTCAGTGGCGCTTAGGGGGTCCCAGAAGTAGAGCCAAGGACACAAGATAACAATGGCCTCCATTCTCTTTATGTATCCATTTTGTGCCTTAGTAAATAAAATAAACACATACACTACAAGAGAATACATAGTGGCTTTTGCTTAAGGACCCCAACCAGTCAAGTGTCAGAGATTAACTGATATATGACACAAGATTGCTGGTTCAGCAGCAACGCATGGTTTGGTTTTGGAACTTATGTTCATTTGCGCTTTTGAGGTGTTTTCTCAAAAAACGGGTATAAAATGAAAGGCTTAGAACTGTTGCTTGTAGGTGAAACAACTGGCCCTTAATGACATCTTTTTTTAAGTGGTATTGAGGCATCAGCCGAATAGATAGCTGCAGTTGAGCAAAATGTTGCAAGAACTCAATTTACAAGAATAGCCAAGTTTCTCTGACAATGTGCGGGTCAGTCTGTGTCCACCATTTTTTTCTTTTTGTGTCAGCCATACATGCTCAGAGGTAGACAAATGAAATAACTTTGTGTCTCTAAGAACCTTAAGTCTGTAAATGAACACTATATGGTTGAGATTCAATGAAGAAAAATACCTTTTTTTGCTGTCATTGTTCTCAAAAAGCTTGAGTAAACATTATAATGAAAAAGTTTTTAAATATTCAGCACCATCTCAAGTTACAAAAAAACACTTTTTTTTAAATTATCCCAGTTTGTTTCTTTTAACTTCAAGTATATTTTCTGATGTCTGAATTAAATCATACATGTCAAAATATTGTGTAGTCCCAAACATTTAATATTCTCTATTTATATATAACTCTTAAAACTGTTTGCATTTCGCATGTTCTTTGTACATGACATCATCACATAAGGGCATTTTATGCAAGTTTACATCGAGTGTTGAACTTGCATATCCCAATCCCAGTAGCACGCTGTAGAGAGAAGACTTTTCCTTGTCTGCCGCTTTGGTTTTTTACCACCGTTTGCCTGGGCTCTGCCGTGTTGTAGTCCCCAAATAACACACAAGACACTGTATTAATTATGAAGCTGTTGGCCTTGCTTGCTTCCTACTGGCTAGCTCTGACTTAAGTATTTATCCCATAATTGTTAATCTAAGTATTTCTCTTACCAGAGAAGTTTCCGGGCTTCCTATCCCTATGGCAGTTAAATCTTGACTTCCTGTGTTTCTCCTACCCAGAGTCCTCCTCGACTCCTAGTCCCACCTATCTTTCTTCCCTATTGGCCAACAGTGCTTTATTGACATATACACAGGACTTCCCCAACAGCACGCCATCTAAACTGCTCATATTCAAAAAGTGTTTGTACGTACAGGAAATAGGAGTGGGGAACAAAGAACCCCACATGTCTGTCTTTGGAAACCTCCGTGGTGCTGATGGGTGGTCGTTTTTTTAAATTATTAGTTATACAAATTAATTTTAAGGAATCAGGAAAACATTTTTTGAGGTCACCACTAAGAGTAAAAACTATTGATATTTTGGTGTCTGTTATTATGCGCTTTTTAAGGCATACTCAAAGCCACAAATACTTGCGGGGATAGAAGCATAGTGAGACCCCGATCTGTGAGTCCTCACATAACATGAAGTTATTGAATTTGCTCGTATATGTCATCAGAGTTCAAGGAAGCCCGGGTGTCAGTTGGATGCCCTTGACCAGTGTTCCTCAATAGCACACGGTCTACAGACTAGCAGCACCAGAGGCACCTGGGATCCTGTTAAACTTGTTCAGGCTGCTCGTAAAGAGAGAGAATCATCAACTAGAAAGTAAAGTACAGTGGGATAATGGCAAGAAGGGAGAGCCGTGAGCCTGAAGAGGTCAGAAGGAAGAATGTTTCACACACCTTGCCTGAGCCCACCCCAACCCTACCGACTTGACGGCTTTGCATCTCTGATCTTCAGCTTCAACCCCAACATCTGTCTCTCGGTTTTCATTATTTGTGCTACAATATTCCACATGCATGTGTGTGCAACTCTCTCTCTCTCTCTCTCTCTCTCTCTCTCACACACACACACACACACACACACACACACACACACACACACACACATAGACACTTCAGCAACTACAGCTAGAGAAGCCCGGAGCACTTGGGAAAGCATTTAATACAAGGCTTCATCCTTCCTTTTAGAGAACAGGTGTGAGGCTCCCGCCGAATTTCTGAATGGGGAGGTGGTCATGGAAAACACCACATCTGGACCCAGCCTGCTGTTTTCCTGCCACAGAGGCTACACCCTGGAAGGGTCCCCCCAGGCACATTGCACTGGAAACAGAACTTGGAGCCACCCGACTCCCCTCTGCAAACGTGTGTGTTGACTTAAAGAGCCGTTCTAATCTCACTTGTCTTCACAATTACTGTAAAACTCTACTTTATGTTATAACAGCCTTCTAAGAATCAGCTTTTCTCAGATCCCTTGGCTGAGTATAGATTCAGGCATTTAGAGAAAGTACAAATTAGTGAAAATATTTTGAGATGAAGATATTGCAAATTCTACTGTCAGGAAAAAGGGGAGGTAAAGTCTGATGTTAACATAAAATGTGGTAAATATAGATTACTGGACCACTTTCATGAAAACAACACAAATGGAAATATAACTTGAGAAGGCTTCTTCTGGCTCTTGTTTAAAGTATTGAAGTACAGGATGGAGCCTTTAGAATCAGGAAGAGTCCTACCTCGCATGACTTATTTTATACCCACTTAAAAATCAGAAAAGCTGGACGAGCTTGAGGCCTGTGTCAATGCGTGACACACTCTTGCTCTGAACAGAGCTGGGCACTAGCATTGCCTCCTGTGTTTCCCTCAGAACTGGGGGAAATGTCCTGTTTTTATCATGAAGCCCACAAACTCAAACGTGAAGTTCTATCGTTTCGTTCCTCATAGAGTGTGTCTGAAGTCAGGCTAAGCCCACACAGAAATATCTGATGGTTCCTGCTTCCATCCTCCCTGAAAGGTGTTCAGTAAAAGAAAAGGAGGTCAACAGAGCTTATCATGCTGCTGACATTCATCACACACTGTGGGAATACTCAGTGTGGGCCTTGATTTCTTTTTTTTTTAATTTAAATTAGAATCAAGCTTGTTCTACATATCAACCCCAGTTCCCTCTCCCTCCCCTCCTCCTCTGCCCCCCACCGAATCCGTATCCCATCCCCTTTCTGCTCCCCAGGGAGGGTGAGGCCTTCCATGGGGGAATCTTCAAAGTCTGTCATATCATTTGGAGCAGGGCCTAGGCCCTCCCCCATGTGTCTAGGCTGAGAGAGCCTCCCTCCATGGGAAATGGGCTCCCAAAATCCATTCATACACTAGGAATAAACACTGATCCACTACTAGAAGCCCCATAGATTGCCGAGGTCTCCTGACACCCATGTTCAGTGGGGTCTGGGCCTGTCCTATGCTGGTTTCCCAGCTATCAGTCTGGGGGTGAGGGGGCTTGATTTCTTATATGCCTGGTTTTTAATCTTTACAAATAATTTCATGTGGAGTGAAGCAAATCTGTGCTCTTAATGTTTGACGTTCTGAAATGTTAAACCTTCTGCTGGGCATGCTGGACTGTGTCAGGAGGAGCCCAAGCTCGAGGCCAGATTGTTTGACATTTTTAAAAACATCCCTATTACCACTATTACTGAGAATCCGTTCCGAGGGCCTCTCCTTTGTCCTTAGAGAGGTGAATTAGGGAAAGAGAAGACGCCTCAGTAAGTAAGCATCTGCCTCACCTCCCTACAGCAAACCCCTGCCCCGTACCGTTCGTGATTCCCGAGAACGCTCTGCTTTCGGAAAGGGAGTTTTACGTCGGCCAGAATGTGTCCATCAAGTGCAGGGAAGGCTTCCTGCTCAGAGGCGATGGCAGCATCAGCTGCAACCCTGACGAGACATGGACACAGACGGACGCCAAATGCGAAAGTGAGTCAGCGGGCGGAGCCCAGTGAGGTCATTCGTGTGGAAGGTTTTCCTGTGTTTCTGAGAATTTTTTCTTTTTTTTTAAAAAAATGTGTATTTTATTTACTACTAGTGTGGGGTGGAGAGAGGGAGGGAGAGAAGGAGTGAGAGAGGGGGGAGGGAGAGAGAGAGAGAGAGAGAGAGAGAGAGAGCAGGTATAACATAAATCATACATGTAGAGGAGGGGTCAGTTGACAATCAGGTCCGAAGGTTCCAACTCAGATTGTCCTGTATGCTTTGCAAGTACTTTTTTACCAGCTGAGTCATCTTACTGGTCCTGTAAAGTTTGGGGGGGCGGTGATTTTGTTTTAATTAATGCTTGATTCTGCTCACAACGTTTCTTCCTTTTTTTTTTGATTCTTACATTTTTATTTAAATTAAAAACCAATCTTATTTTACATATCAATCCCAGTTCTCTCTCCCTTCTATCTTCTCATTCCCCCCATAATCCTGAATCCCACACTCCCCATCCACTCCTCAGGGAGAGTGAGGCCTCCCATTGGGGATCATCAAAGTCTGTCACATCATTTGGAGTAGAACCTAGGCCCTCCTCCATGTATCTAGGCTCAGAGTTTATCCCTCCATAGGAAATGGGCTCCCAAAGCCCATTGTGCACGAGGGATAAATACTGTTTCCACTGCCAGAGCCCCATAGACTGCCCAACACCCCCAGCTGACACCCATTTTCAGTGGACCTGGTTCATTCTTTATGTGTATATTTTTTTAATTTAAATTTAAATTACAAACAAGGTTGCTTCACATGTGAATTCCAGATCCCTCTCCGTTTCCCTCCCCTCCTCCCGTGCCCTCCCGCCAACCCCCCCACAACAATGTTTCTTAAATATTTGTTTATTTTTATGTGCATGAGTGGTTTGCCCGCATGTGGGTGTGTGCACCACATGTATCTGATGCCGAAGAAGGCATTCCATTCAGATCCCCTGCAATCAGAATTATAGATAATCGTGAGCCACCATTCAGGCATTGAGAACCGAACCTGGGTCTGCAGGAGCAGTAGATGCTCACATCCTCGGGGCCATTTCTCTCTATTCCTGTGAAACTATTTTCAGTGAAGTGACATAATTGCTCATCGTTAGATCACCACACTAGTTTAGTTATCTTCCTCGTTGGTGTTTAAAACAACAAACATATTACATTTGAATACTGAACTTAAAAAAAAAAAGATGAATTTTCCAGACCAAACTAAAACCTCCCTGATTGGGAAACTAGGAATCACTGAGTAGATTTGTCAAAATGTGCTCTTCTGAGAAAAAGCATGACCCTGAGCTTAAAATACACATTTTCCTCCACATCACCAAGCCTTCACCCTTTACCCTTTAATGGGCTGCGAGTGTTTTGTGCAAACAAAAACTACTACCCTGAGATGGATCACACCCTTGAGCGTGCTTCGGAAGCAGTTCCAAAGCTCGACAGAACGCAGATGGCCGGGCTCTACTCCCCAGTTTCTGAATCCGTACTTTTTGGGTGAGGCCAGTAACATCATTGTCCAACCATTCCTGGGTGTCGCTTACAGAGATTGTTAGGGCTTGAATATGAAATGTTCCTCACTGACTCGTGTTTTGTATGCTTGGTCCCCTGCTAGTGGCAGTATTTTGAGAAGCGCTAAGAATTTTTGGAGGCGAGACCCAGCTGGAGGGCGTATAGGTCACTGGGGCCGGACCTTGTCCCAGTCCCTTCCTCTCTTACTCTCAGCTGCTATGAGGTGAAGAATCACCTCTGCCCCCATGGTCCATGGTCACAATGCTCTGTCCAAGTTCAGGAGCCTAACCATGGACTGAACCACTATGGAACCATGGGCCAAGATAAGCCTGTTGTCTCTTAGGCCATTCCTGACAGGTATCTTGTTCATAGTGATGAGTAAGCAGGATCTGTAACTTGAGAACTGCTGGCCCAGCCCGGTGCTAACACTGCCTCCCGCAATCCAGAGACTTTTCCTGCTAACTGTGATTTCACTTTAAGCATCTTCCCATCCAACATCCTACCTCTCGTCTCCCTTGTTCCCCCAGCTACTCTGTCACCAGCAGTCGATAAGAATGCTCATTGGGTCTAACCACGCGCCAGGCGCTAGGCTATGTAACATCTTCAGAATGCTTGTACTCCAACTAATGAAACAAGACATGTGCGTATGAAGACTAGGTTTGAATTCTAGCCTCCAAAACTTTAACTCTGACCTTACACGAGTGTCTCAGCACTCTCTCAGTCTTAGGGCTCTCATGTGTTAATAGTTATGATAGGACTTAACTCGTGGGTTTGCTTTCTAGAAGGAATCAGTTGGTGTGTATGCTTGGTCAGCAGTTTCTGCAGATGGGAAGAGGTGCCCAGTAACTTAATGTCCCCACCTCCGGAATTTTTAGCCAGCAGCCAGCCTGAAAAGCCAGAAAATTTCACGCTATGTTTTCAGCTGGGTTTGGTTCCCAGACGCTTAGGGAAGTTACCCCTAATAAAAGGGAAAGAAGTAGCCGAGTGTGCATTAGATTTCTCTTTGGCTCTCTGGTTTGGTGCAAAGCCACCTGCCTGAAGGGAATGGGGCCAAGTGGCCTCATTCTGCCCACCTTGGTTCTTGGCTCTCTGACGCTTCCATTCAGACCACTGGAAGTAAGAGCAGGGAGAGACGTGTGTTTTTTATAAATGCTCCTTCTATGCATGCCCGATGACGCCCAGTATTCTAGAGTGACCCACCAGCTGCCTCGGGGAGGAGATGTTTCCATGCTTGTTAGTCCTCCAGCCTCTTTCCCATTTTCCATCAGCCAGGAAGTCTCTGGATTAAAAACCATACATCCTTCCCTCGTCTGGGCAACAACCCTTCACCCTGGCTACCTGCTTCTCATATTAATCCCTGCAGACCAGGCATTAAAATTTAGTGCACATGAGAGTCACCCAGGGTGGGTTTGCAAAATGCAAGGTCCCGAGGCAGAAACCCTAGAACTGTGTATTTAAAACCCCAGGTAACTCCCATACAGGTGATCTGAAGCCCATGCTTTGATTATCAAACCGCTATAGGCAACCGTCAGTCCCCTGTGACCTTTCTGTAGGCTGTTGCCTACAGAAGCCTTCCCCCTCGGAGCCATTGGCACTCTCTAGCACCTACAAATGCCATTTCCCTGTGGCTCATACCTGACAGCTCTAAGTAAAGTTATATTTACCCAGTGCTCTTACAGCACCAGCATCTATTCTTATGACACAACTCACAGGAGGCTTATCATATAATGTGTCTGTCCTCCCCTACCTATCTGAATGAATCATGGCATCTGTTTCTCTGCATTCTCTGCATCTAGCTCAGGAGGAAAAGGAAAATGTAGAAATATCACAAATTTATTACTCCCTCTACTAAATCTTAACCATAGCATAGTAACGAAATGACCTTTTGTAAGCAGATCACATGACCTGAGCGCCTGTTAGATTTAAACAAACTTAGATACATAGCAGAATACTGAGATCAGCCCAGGCAGGCCTCAATGCATCCCAGAATAATCTAGAGACATCTTATATGAATCTTCAAAGCAAAAACAGCTGCAATAATCTTGACCTAAATATACAGCACAGGTACCCTTGAAAAGAGGCCAGTTGCTCAGTCTAACACAGATTCCCAAAGATGCTTTCCAGTATCAAGAAGGGGGTCTTGAATTTCATGAAACTCACCCACAGGCTATTGTTGGCATCCATTCACTCTCTAAATGCATACTGAGCTCTCATTTGGGCTGCAGGTGCTGTTCAAGGCAGTGACAGAACAACTTTATAATCCACGATTGTTCCTCTGAAATGGTAGGTTACCATGCCCCTTTCGCCCTGTGCTCATCCGATAAGTGTTCTGTTTCCCCCTTCTCCGGCAGCCGCCTCTTTGGCAAGGTCTGAGAGCTCATCCTTGTTCTCTGTCTTTCCTTGGGTTTCAAGCAGCTCAGCCTGGACATTTGAACCACGGGACAAAGACCTGTGTTGTAATCTAATTTGGCCAAAACGGCAGATCATTCTTTTAGTTCCTAGTACTCTAGACACTGTGGGCGAATATATTTTATGTATGTGTTTTTATCTATGACCCTTAAATTGACTACGGCCCTCATGGTAAGGTTGTGCTCTCTCAATCTTGGTTAGCTGGACGGGCTCAGTTGCTATCTGTGTCTTCCTACAGAAATCTCATGTGGCCCTCCAACTCGTGTGGAAAACGCCATTGCTCGAGGTGTCCATTACCAATATGGGGACATGATCACCTACTCCTGCTACAGTGGGTACATGCTAGAAGGTTCCCTGAGGAGTGTGTGCCTAGAAAATGGAACATGGACATCACCTCCTACGTGCAGAGGTGAGGGACTATTTGAATGAGCATTTCCAAGTGAAGCTGAAGGGAAATGCGTTCAGAGGTCGATATGACCAACATGTGGTATGCTCATCTCTTTGATTTTCCTTGGCTTTAAATTTGGCTTAACAGCTGCATCATTTTCCATAACTTGCTGATTTAGTTTTTTTTTGAAAACCTTCTCATTTCTTCAAAATGGAAAAAGGTCACCAGGTCTCCAAGTACACTGCTCTAAGTCTGGTGCTTTCCTAGCAACGTCTGAATGGCTTTTGAAATCACGGTTGTTTCATTCGGTATAAGAGCATTTGCTAAGAATCAAGAACTACGGTTATTAAACGTGTAATCTAAAGTGGTCAGACTCAGAGAATTTGTGGAGGGCAGGGGTGGTTCAGGCCCTGAGGGAAGAGGCACAGACTTTGGCCAAAGAATATAAGGTTTCAGTTAGTTGAGATGAACACGTTCTGAAGAGTTAATGCATTTCCACTACAGTTAACAGTACTATGTTGTAGATTTGAAATTTGCAGGGAGACGGAGGGAGGGAGGGAGGGAGGGAAGGAAGGAAGGAAGAGGGGGAGAAGGAACTGGTAATTATGTGTGCCAACAAATGGCAGTTAGCTTGGTTCTGCATGTTTATAATGCATGCATAAAACTAACTGTCGAGTTCTTAGTTGTCAATACCGTTTGCATTTGTCTATTTCACCTCCACAAAGATGGGGGCGAGCGTCATGGTGATAGCCAACAGCAGTGTCACCCCTCATATGTTGAAATTCTTTCTCAGTTTAATTGTATTTCTCTTCTCCAAAGCCTGCATGGTTTATGAGTTGTGAATGAGAAATCCTGTTCTCTACTATCAACTTAGCAGAATTCCCTGGAATTATGAGTCACCCTGTCTTCTTTCCAGCTGTCTGTCGGTTCCCGTGTCAGAATGGCGGTGTCTGTCAACGTCCAAATGCTTGCTCCTGCCCAGATGGCTGGATGGGGCGTCTCTGTGAAGAGCGTGAGTCTCTCCTTGGGCGTTCCTTTGCTGCCCATCATTGGCTGAAACGCTGCTGGCTTACAAGAGTCCCTCGAATGTGCCTTCCCTGCCCTGTGGAATCGATTGCCTCAAGTCCTCACTGCAGACCCGAGTGTACAGGGCTACTCTCGTAGATCACTAGGCTGCAGAAGATCTAGCTGCAGTATCTATAACTTTGAGCACACAATTGCCCACCTAAAGGGGCAGGTGCCTCCCAGGCACTCAGCACCAGTCTCGATAGGAAGGGTTTTGTGATCAATTGATCAATGCTGCAGCTCTCTCCTGCCTTACCTCGGTTCAGTGACCATCAGCCCAGCCTCCGTTTGCAGTTGGAGTAACTGTGCAGCATCACAGGGCACTGTGCCTTTCAGGAACTCATGAGGCCACCATGGCTCTTGGTCATGAGAAAGACACTCCTGATTTTAAAAATCTATACAATAATTAATAGATTAACAGGATCTTCATATCCTTACTTAAAACATGCCTGGCTTATCAAGGGCATATAAATAACTATTTTGAATTTTTTCTATTATTTGCGTACACGCATGTGCCGTAGAGTATATGCATGGAGGTCAGAGGTCAACTCTCAGGAGTTGGTTCTCTCCTTCCTCCAGGAGTCCGGGGGTCAAACTCAGGTCATTAGTTTTGTTCATCAAGTGCTTTTACCTGCTGAGCCATCTCCGGTGGCCCTCAATGGGTTGCTTTAAATTTCTATCTTCTAAAGTTTACTGTTTCAATGTACTCGTATGTAAGAACAGGACAAGTTTCCTGTATGGATAGACCATGCTGGGTCATTGGTGTGACGGCAGTGGGGTTACACCAGTTGGGTTCTTTCCCCCCTAGATGCAAAGCCAACTCTAAAGCTTACTCAATTTGACTTTTTTTTAAACTGTTTTTTTTCTTTAAAGGAAAATGAATAATGTCCGTTAATCAAGTATTTTCACAATGTCTAAAGAAAAACAACACAGTGTCACATATTTTTGTTTCCTTCCCTTCTTCGTTCCTTTTCACGTGGGGCTGGCTCCCAGGCTTCAGTGCTGTCATACTGAGGGCTGCCCTACCCACAGGCCAGGGTTAGCCAGCTTCGCTCGCAGACTTTGACTCTCATAGACGCCACCTTGCAGAGACTTTAAGGTACAGACAGCTGACCAGAGACTGGACCTGAGAGTCCATGCTTCTAGCCAGCCCCTAGTTCATGCAGGACGGTGATCTCACACCCTTGAAGCATCCATCCTCGGCCTCTCTTCCAGAGGGAGTGACTGCTGTGGAGGCTGTAGGGGAACGTCTGGCCCCATAACCATCAGGTCTCGCTCCTAGGAAATAAAAGAGTGAGCTGTCCAACCACTACTAAAATTCCACAAACACGAGACTACGGCACAGCACAGCCGTTCCCCATTCTCACGCATCGGTCCAGAAGAAAGCCTGAGGCAGCCGAACCATCTAACAGCATTTTACACAATCCCCCCAAAGGAATTTTAAATGGTGATAAACTGAGTCCATTCTGCTTATGTTACAGAGAGTGAAAGTAAAGCACTCAGCAAACACTTGGGAGGGGCAGGGGGGCAGGATGGGCAGGGGGGGGAGTGGGGGTTGAGGGGTTATAGAATGCCCTCGATTGAACAGTGTTTTGGGCCTCAGCAGTTACCTGAGTGAGGAAGAGACTTTCCACCTGGCTGTGCTTCCCCAGCAGTAGTCATTAGTGAGCAGAGTATGCCTCAGTAGGGGGCAGATCCCCAAGTGAGCCACGCAAAGTTTCTCCACCAGCAAAAAGGATTTCGAACATCTGAACAGATCTGAACGTGGGTGCTGCGGCCAGCTCCTTTGTTGACCTGTTTTGTTTTGTTTTGCTTTGCTCTTCAGCAATCTGCATCCTTCCCTGTCTGAATGGTGGGCGCTGTGTGGCCCCTTATCAATGTGACTGCCCCTCGGGCTGGACTGGGTCCCGCTGTCATACAGGTAGGTTCCCCCTCACACACACACACACACACACACACACACACACACACACACACAGTTTGTTTCCTTAATGGTTTGGTTTCGTGTAAACCATAGGAGACACTGATGGGTTGAACTTGGACTGAAGGGGGATGTTGCAGTAGAAGGGTACCAGCCACTCTCAAGAATGTCTCTTTAATCCCAGCACTTGGGAGGCAGAGGCAGGTGGATCTCTGTGAGTTCAAGGCCAGCCTGGTCTACAAGAGCGAGGTCCAGGACAGCCTCCAAAACAATACAGAGAAACCCTGTCTCGAAAAACCAAAAAAAAAAAAAAAAAAAAAAAAAAAAAGAAAGAATGTCTCAAGACAGTCATATGGCCAGTTCTAAACACTGAGCTAGATCACCCTGAGAAACACCCTCTCCGGAGAAGGCACCAAAGAACCCCCTGCCTGCACCACCACCTCTCCTCGACCCTTCCTGAACGTCTCTCACACCGGACCGTACCCCCAGTAGCTAGAAAGACCTCTCCTCTGGATCCTGTCCAGCTTCTACTAGTCGACTCTCAGTTCCATTTCCAGGCCAACCACCCTAAATAAGAGTCGCTCGACGATCATTGCAGTCAAAGGCAGGGAGCACGCGGACACATAGGCACACACCACTGTGTATCTGACAGAGGCCATATAAAGGAACACAATGGGCGTGGCTGGAAGGATGGAGAGCTTCGAGTCAGAAAACGCACGTGGCAAATTCAAGGGGCTAGACTCTGCTGTGGGAGCATAGGAGCCCCGGAAGACCTCACACAGGAACAGCGTATGGTGATGAGTGGGGGCTGGAAAGAAGCCTCAGCCATGAGAAAGCACTGGCTGTTCTCCCAGAACCCACTTGGTGGCTCACAACTGTCAGTAACTTCAGTTCCAGGTGATCCTAGGCCCTTTTCTGGCCTCCGAACACCCAGCAAGCACCCAGTGCACCAACACCCATATGCTTAAAAAGGTTTTGTTTTGTTTTGTTTTTTTAAGAAAATAGGGTTTTGACAGCAACAAATAATTAGTTGGAAAGTTATAGTTACACTATACAAGAAGTAACAAAATTTAGAGAGCTTATAACCCAAAAAAATGGTTCCTCTGTGAAAATGGTAGGTATCTCTGTAGAAAGCAAGAAAAGTAACATCAATGCTACTTGGTTACAGATCTGGTTGGGGGAGAGCCGGGTGGGGGAAGGGAGTACAGGTACAAGGGGAGGTGAGTCTACTCTTTCCAGCTGGGCCTCGGGAATCCAAACCAACCCCATTTACTGAACTAGAAGAGCCAGGGAAAAGAGCGTGGTGTCTAGGCAAGGATTTGAACTTGGGGAGTCTGGAACACACCAGGGCAGTAGTCTGAACCCCAGTCACATGACAGTTTTGGGTTCCCAGCAGACACATCTAGATGGAAGGCAGATCTGTATCTTATCAATAAGAGGCATCTGAGGGGGGAGGAACACAGAGGAACACGTGGGCTTGAGAAGGTAGGAGGAAGGGGTTGGGAAGTGGAAATCTCCTAGTGATGACTCCAATCAGGGACCACCAAGAGAGTTCTTATCTCAGCAAAGAGAAACCACGCGCATGAAATGGGTTCTCCAACTGGGATGTTCAGGGTTTAGTTTTTGCTGGGATTTACCCTGTTTGTCTTGTCTTTTCGTCTTCTTCTTTCCTGATTAAATTGCAAGTAAGTGTACCCTGCTGCCCAGCTCTGACTCTTCCTTTGTGGGAGGACACTGTTGGGGAAAGCCTCGGGTTTCGACCTCCCTTCTCCTCTCCACCTGATACTTATGCCTGGTGCCTGCTCAGCAGACAGTTCTGTGGTTTTTTTGGTTTGGTTTGGTTTTGGCTTTGGGGATTTTTATTTTTGTTTTTGTTTGTTTTTTTGTTTGTTTGTTTTTTGAGACAGAGTTTCTCTGTGTAGCCCTGGCTGTCTTGGAAACAAGCTCTTGTAGACCAGGCTGGCCTCGAACTCACAGAGATCCGCCTGCCTCTGCCTCCTGAGTGCTGGGATTAAAGGCGTGCGCCACTAACGCCCGGCCAGCTCACTGTGTTTTATGAAGGGTGGGTTTCTCATCCAGGAGAGGACCCGCCTAACTGTGCTAAAGTAAAAACCCATGTCCCGCTCTCCCCCCTTGGTTCCTGGATGGACTCACCTTCCCTCCTGACAGGTTTAACTGGCAGGCAACTTTTATCAGTTTTTAGACTCCATGGTTGTAACGAACGTTCTTCCAGCCAGCCTGGTTCCAGAGCCCCGTCAACCCCAAATAACACACAAAGACTCTATTAGTTACAATGCTGTTGGCCAATGTCCAGGGCTTCTCATTGGCTGGTTCTGTCTTAAGTATTAACCCATAACTACATATATATACATATACATATACATACATACATACATACATACACACACACACACACACACACATATATATATTTCTATGAAGTCTTATCTTACAGAAGACACCAACCTCATTCGTCCTCTCTTCCCAGGATCACATGGCAACTCTACTACTACATTTCCCAGAATCCTCCTTCTCTACTAGTCCCACCTATCTTGCTTCTCTATTGACCAACAGTGTTTTATTCATTAACCAATAAGAGATTCATATACACAGAAGGATCTCCCCCATCATGTGGAGATGCATCTCTCATTGTGGGATGGGCACCCAAAGTCCATTTGTATGTCAGGTATAAATACTGGTCTACTACCCAAGGCCCCACAGATTGCCTAGGCCTCCTCACTGACACCCACATTCAGGAGGTCTGGATCCTGTATACCACTTTCATGCCTGGTGCCTGAGGAGGCAATAAGAGGGCACCAGAACCTCGGGAACCGGAATTACAGGTGGTTGTGAGCCACTGTGTGGATACTGGGAACCAAGCCTAGAGCCTCTGCAAGAGCAGCCAGTGCTCTTAACCACTGAGCCATCTCTCCAGCCCCATGTGTTGTTCTGGGCACTCTGTGTGACAGACTTAACTCTCCTGCAAGCTGGTGTCTGACTCAATCAGTTTAGAGTTCATTGCTGTCCATTCCCCACCACTACAAACAGCCAGAAATTAAACTGAGTCTATGAAAAAAACTTAGAGCTCAGAAGAAGGTGGCACACTGTTTGTACACATTAAAATAATAATAATAATAATAATAATAATAAACATTTTAAAAGACAACCCAGTGGTTTGACATCAGTCAAGCTGATCTTAGTGTGGTGAAACTTAACATGGGGACCTGATATGGAAATCCAAATAGCTCAGAAGGGGAAGGGAAGGTGAGGCCACACGGGGATGTAGCGGGCGTGTCTGGGGAAAAAGAAAGGACAAATGTTACCCATGAGCCTCTGTGACTTCTTTAGAATGTCTAAGTACTGACTAAGTGAATTCATGCATTTTTTTTCAACACAGCTACTTGCCAGTCTCCCTGCTTAAATGGTGGAAAATGCGTAAGACCAAACCGGTGCCATTGTCTCTCAGCCTGGACAGGACACGATTGCTCCAGGTAAGACAGCCCAAAACAAACATCGAGCCCCTCCCTGGACTGTATTTCACGGGCAATAGTAGTCCAAGAGACAGAAGGTATCCCAGTTGTAGTGTAAACTTTGTTAATCACAGGATATCTAGGTATTCTCTCTAAAACTTCACTAAGCCCAAAGCTAGAAAATATTCAGTTGGGACAGGTGAAGAAACCAGATCTCAAAAACAGGCAGTGTTGGGCTCCCTTCAGCGGCACATGTACTTCCTAAAACGGGAGCCACAGTGAGTCTGACACTGCCCCTGTGCGAGGCTGGTGGGTACGGAACTTGTGGCCCTCCTGCCTCAACCTCCCCAGGCCTGGGGCAGACTTTTCCATGATTAAAGGAAAAAGTTTCAAGCCAGGCAGTGGTGGTGGCACACGCCTTCAATCCCAGCACTCGGGAGGCAGAGGCAGGTGGATCTCTGTGAGTTCAAGGCCAGCCTGTTCTACAAAGCTGCACAGAGAAACCCTGTCATGGGAAAAAAATTCAGGGCTGGTGAGATGGCTCAGCAGGTGAAGGTGACGTCTCTGAAGACTGAGCACCTGAGTTTGATTCCTGGGACCATGTGGTGGGGGAAAAGTGTCAGTTTCTGCTAGTTGTCCTCTGACCTTCACACGTGAGCTGTGGCATGGGCACACACACACACACACACACACACACACACACACACATGCACACACATGCACACACATACACATATGCACACACATACCCACAGATGCACACACATACACACACATGCATACACATACACACATACACACACACACATACACACACCACACACACACATACACACACATGCACACACATACACACACATACATATACACATAAACACACATACACACATGTACACACATACACACATACATACACATACACACATGCATACACATACCCACACACACATACAAACACATGTACACATACACACACATACACATACATACACACATGCACACACATGCACACACATACACACATATGCACACATAAACACACATACACAAATACATACACACATGCACACACACATACATACGCACACATGCACTTGCACATTAAATGAATACATAAATATTAAAAAGCAGCCAAAATTTACATACATGGTAAAAATAATATTCTTAAACAGAAAATATAATAATAAATAATGAACTTAACATACTTTATTGAAAATGTCCTAGTAAGGTAGGGTGCAATGGTGCACAATTTTAATCCCAGCATTCCGGAGGCAGAGACAGGAGGATTTCTATGAATTCCAAGGTCATCTGGTCTACACAACAAGTTTCAGGCTAGCCAGGACTATACAGTGAAACCGTGTCTCAAAAAAAATAATAAAAAAGGAAGGAAGGAAGGAAGGAAGAAAGGAAGGAAGGGAGGGAGGGAAGGAGGGAGGGAGGGAGGGAGGAAGGAACGAGGAAGGAAGGAAGGGGGAAGGAAGGAGGAAGGAAAGGAGGAAGGAAAGAAGGAGGAAGGAAGGAAGGAGGAAGGAAGGAAGAAGGAAGGAGGGAGGAAGGAAGGAAGGAGGAAGGAAGGGAGGGAGGGAGGAAGGAAGGAAGGCAGGAAGGAAGGGAGGGAGGGAGGAAGGAAGGAAGGTAGGAAGGGAGGGAGGAAGGAAGGGAGGGAGGAAGAAAGAGTGCCCCAGTTAATCTTTGAGCTTCTTGTCTACAATAACACTGTTGAAGTTGATTTTTTAAAAAAAGTTTCCTTATACTTTAATTTTTTCCATGCCCCTTCCTTTTCCTGAGGAACCACCCTTATCCTTAATGAGTATTTTTACAGATATGCCTACTGGGTTAAAATTTACTGCCCCCTCTCCATGAGCATCCCAAAATGTCTCCCAACCTCAGTCTCTTCTCTCTTCTTGACCCTGTTGGTTTTGCTATGTTTTCTTTCTTCAGGAGAAGGAGAACGGGGTTTTAACACACTCCCCGCCCCCCACCGCCCCTCCCAAAGCAGGGTCATCTCCTGGTAGCTCCTGGAACCCACACGAAGGAAGACCAGCGCGGTGCTTGGGCTCGTCTGTTTTATAAGCTTGAGGTCGACTTGTTAATTTTGTGATCCGTTTTGTTATTCTTTGTGACGTCCTTTCTTACATGTTTCCATTGTTTAAATATGCTTACATTTTCTATACAAAAGTTATATTAAAGGGACGCTGCTCCGCCCTCACCAGAGGTACACACTCCGCTGTCTGCTGAGAAAGTCCCTGGAACATGTTTTTTATTCAATTACTTAAAGATGACTTTCCATTAAAATATATTTTGCTACTAAATATGATTTTTCTGGGTAGTACCATTTTTTCTGAGGGAACTGGAGAACAAAGAAGAGGACTTCCTTCTAGCCCTCTGCACAGCACGGGATCGAATGAAGAGCTCCTTCTGGACAACTACGATAAAGGAGGCCCCTCCATTAGTCCCGTCTTGTCTACGGTGTGTGGCCGCAAAGGTTTCCTTTCTTCATTAAGAGGACACCCATCGGACCCAGTGCCCTCTGCAAAAACCTGTCCCGATGTTGAGTTGAGGGTGACTCGGAGGATCGTTTTCCACGTTCTCCACATTTGGAAGCTGTAGACATCGACTTAGTGGGGGGGGGAGGGTTGGAGTGACCATGATTTATGAGTAAGTGTATTTGCTGAAAAGTTCTCAGAGGTGGCTCCTGGGTCCCCTGATAAGAAGAAAAAAGAGAAGAAGGACAAAAAGGGAGGAGGGAGGGAGGGAGGGAGGGAGGGAGGAGGAGGGAGGGAGGGAGAGAGGGAGGAAGAAGGGGGAGGGAGGGAGGGAGGCAGGGAGGGAGGGAGGCAAGGGAGGGAGGGAGAGAGGGAGGGAGGGAGGATCGCAGACGGCCAGGAGACAGTCAAGCTGCCGGAAGTTTCCACGATTTCATCTACTTCCGTCATTGCACCTGTCTCAGAATAAAGACTTCCCAGACTTCAGAAAATGAAGCCAAACCCTAGATTTGTTTCAACATAGGAAGTGTATAACCACATTGGCTCCGCTCCCTGGGAAACGTAGCAAGGATGGTGCTGCCATTCCTAGAGGTCTCAATCACCGGCTCATTCTCTTGACATACCCTCTCTTCTCATTCTTACATGCTTACGGGCCTGCTTGTCACTCGGTCTGTTGGCTTCCATTCTATGTTGACCTTTGACATTTATAATCATAAAAATACAAAATAAAAGCTTAAAATCTATGACCAATAAAAAGAAAAGTGGTACCAGAGAGCAAGCCATGGACAGTAACACTTGGTTCTCCAAGTGCCTGCTGATGAAACGCACCTGCCAAGTAGACGGTGGTTTGTTAGTTTGAATAGGATCAAAGGTTTAGAATGTGAGTGCCTTTGCTTTGAACGGATTAAAAGGTTTATAATTCCAAAGTAAGCCAAATTAGGTGTTTTACACAAGGTTTTAAGGAAGCTACCTCACATGCCAGTGAGGGTTTTTGTTTGTGTTGTTTTCATCTTGGGGTGGGGATGTATGATTTTTTTTGGGGGGGTGCGCATGTGCCCATGCATGCATGCACATACACAGACTGGTCTTCACCTTGTTTGAGACAGGGTCTCTCGTCCACCGCAGCACACACACCAGGCTTGCTGGACTGCAAGCTTCTAGGAATCCTATCTCTGCTTCTGATCTCGCTGCAGGAGCCCTGGAGTTGCAGACACGTGCTCCTGTACCATGCTTATGTGGACAGAACAGCAACCACATTCATCAGGGCAGCTATGGCTGCTTAAAATAGAATATCGGGAATGAACCTGTGGTAATAGCACTTCCTTGGAGAAGGAGGTAACAGGGCAGGTTTCTAGACCCTCACTTGAGACAAGATCAAGTGAAAACCAAAACATGTTTTAGGATAAGGCAGCTCACCATGTCACCATTTTTATCCATGAAGGTACGCACACAAACAACATCCAATGTTAGGAGCCCTCAAATATGCCACCTTGATGTTTGCAGAATTAATTACATAGTATGCAGCCCTCAAAAACAATGCAACATCATGGAACTTGTCAGAGGCTACAGGACGACAGGTAGGGACTGAGAATCAGGATACAAAATGCTCTGGACCAGGATGTAGCTTAATGGCAGAGTGGATGCCTATGTGGGAGACCCTGGGTTTAAGCTCAACTGTCTCTCCTTTCAAAAGTCCATGTTCACAAGACCTAAAAATCCATTTTGAAAACAAGGAGGGAAATGCCCAACATTTTCTGTGTGTACGGTATCTCAAGTTAAAATGTGGGATGGCTCAATAATTAAAAGCACTTCCTGCTTTTGCGGCGAACGAAATACAGTTCCTAACACCCAAAACAGGCGGTTCACAATCACATGTTATTTCAGCTCTGAGGCCTCTGGGCCCTTCAGGCAATTACACTCATAGGTGCACATGCACGCACACACGCGCGTGCACACACACACACACACACACAATTTTTAAAAATGAACTAAACTTTTAAAAATCCAAAGCAAGGCATGATGCATGGACCCAAATATCTTTGAGTCAGGTGAGTGTCAAGTCCCCGTGGCTTCTCTGCAAAGAGAAGGTACAGAACAGAACGAGCCGTGACCTGAGGGAGAAAGACAAGGCCAGGCAGCGCGGTGAAGCATTCTGTTTGCTTCTTTGCAAGACATGACAGGCCCCGGTGCGTCATCACGGCACAGAGATGGAAGCCCAGGACGCTATTGCCGTGGTGTGAGATAGTCTTTAAAAGTGAGACAGATGCTGATGGTAAGGAGCAGCCGGGATGTCCAACTCCAACCCTCATGTATCTGTACAATCAAGGCGTTTCAAGGGTGCGCCTATAAAGAGGTATTTATTTGTTTGTCCACTTGTTGATTGACTTTTTTCAAGACAGGGTGTCTCTCTGCACAGCCCTGGCTGTCCTGGGACTCACTCTGCAAACCAGGCTGGTCTCCAACTCACGGAGATCCACCCGCCTCTGCCTCTCAGGTGCCAGAATTAAAAGATGTGCACCACCAGTGGCTAGCTATAAACAGACTCCAATTTGGAAATTGAAACAGAAAAAAAAAACACTAAAAGTAAATCCACGTCTTAAATCATGGTTTCATATCTATATAATTGGATTTCATATTACTTCCTTTATATCTTTTGTTTCTAAATATTGTAGATTTCTTACACTAATAGCACAGATCATTAGAAAACATTATTAAAAAGTAGGATTACCTGAAAGTGCAATAGCTTGCAGAGAGAGCAATTCCAAAGAGTGTAAAGAAGGATAATTAAATTAAGGCAGGTGTTAAAATGTAATTAAGCTTTGAGTAGTTCAGTTTGTACCAACTATAAAGAGCCAGTTTGCTGTCTGTAGACTACAACGGAAAGTCTGGAACACGCAGACATTGGTGACAGAGAGACTCACGCTGGAGGCTTGGATCCTCTGAAAAATGGACCAAGACAGGGTTAGACAAGTGAGGTGTGCATTAGAGGCGATGCTTACAAAACGATGGATGATGACAACTGGGAGAAGCAAGGAGTTACTGGGCTGTTAGTCACACACTGTTACTATGACAAAACATCTAAGGTAATCAGCTTAATAAAAGAAAAAGTTTGCTTTGGCCGTATTTCAGTCCAGAACGCCTCGGCTCTATTTCTTTGGGCTCGTTACCACAGAACATCAGGGCAGAGAGACGGCCTGTTCACCCCGTGGAAAAAAACAGACAAGACATGGGCCAGGGTCCCAAAAGTCTTCTCGAGAGCACAGTTCCGGCGGCCCACTCGCCTCTTGCCTCTTAAAGTCTCACCAGCTCCCGTCAGCACTCCCCATGGGACCCACCTTCTGACACAGACTTCCTCAGCTGTTTGAGACACTCGCTCACTGTAGACCTGGCCCTAAGTGAAGAGAGGACAAAAAGCATCAATGACTGTAACACGGGACATGGCAGACAGGAATTCAGCCATGAATTCCTGAAGGATTCAGCAGGACTATCATAGAGAAGTTGCCCTGGCAAGGAAGGAGAGAAAGGACTCTGAAACTTATCTTTGACCTCCATACACACACCACACAGTGACCTGATCTCCATACACACACCGTGCAGTGACCTCCAAACACAGTGTGCAGTGACCTCCATACACAGTGTGCAGTGACCTCCAAACACAGTGTGCAGTGACCTCCATACACAGTGTGCAGTGACCTCCATACACACGCTGTGCAGTGACCTCCATACACACACTGTGCAGTGACCTCCAAACACAGTGTGCAGTGACCTCCATACACAGTGTGCAGTGACCTCCATACACAGTGTGCAGTGACCTCCATACACACACCGTGCAGTGACCTCCAAACACAGTGTGCAGTGACCTCCATACACAGTGTACAGTGACCTCCATACACACACTGTGCAGTGACCTCCATACACACTGTGCAGTGACCTCCAAACACAGTGTGCAGTGACCTCCATACACAGTGTGCAGTGACCTCCATACACAGTGTGCAGTGACCTCCATACACAGTGTGCAGTGACCTCCATACACACACTGTGCAGTGACCTCCATATACACTGTGCAGTGACCTCCATACACACTGTGCAGTGACCTCCATACACACTGTGCAGTGACCTCCATACACAGTGTGCAGTGACCTCCATACACACACCGTGCAGTGACCTCCATACACACAGTGTGCAGTGACCTCCATACACACACCGTGCAGTGACCTCCATACACAGTGTGCAGTGACCTCCATACACACACCGTGCAGTGACCTCCATACACAGTGTGCAGTGACCTCCATACACACACTGTGCAGTGACCTGACCTCCATACACACACTGTGCAGTGACCTGACCTCCATACACACACTGTGCAGTGACCTCCAAACACAGTGTGCAGTGACCTCCATACACAGTGTGCAGTGACCTCCAAACACAGTGTGCAGTGACCTCCATACACACTGTGCAGTGACCTCCATACACACTGTGCAGTGACCTCCATACACAGTGTGCAGTGACCTCCATACACACACCGTGCAGTGACCTCCATACACACAGTGTGCAGTGACCTCCATACACACACCGTGCAGTGACCTCCATACACAGTGTGCAGTGACCTCCATACACACACCGTGCAGTGACCTCCAAACACAGTGTGCAGTGACCTCCATACACAGTGTGCAGTGACCTCCAAACACAGTGTGCAGTGACCTCCATACACACTGTGCAGTGACCTCCATACACACTGTGCAGTGACCTCCATACACAGTGTGCAGTGACCTCCATACACACACCGTGCAGTGACCTCCATACACACAGTGTGCAGTGACCTCCATACACACACCGTGCAGTGACCTCCATACACAGTGTGCAGTGACCTCCATACACACACCGTGCAGTGACCTCCATACACAGTGTGCAGTGACCTCCATACACACACTGTGCAGTGACCTGACCTCCATACACACACTGTGCAGTGACCTGATCTCCATACACACACCGTGCAGTGACCTCCAAACACAGTGTGCAGTGACCTCCATACACAGTGTGCAGTGACCTCCAAACACAGTGTGCAGTGACCTCCATACACACTGTGCAGTGACCTCCATACACACTGTGCAGTGACCTCCATACACAGTGTGCAGTGACCTCCATACACACACCGTGCAGTGACCTCCATACACAGTGTGCAGTGACCTCCATACACACACCGTGCAGTGACCTCCATACACACACTGTGCAGTGACCTCCATACACACACCGTGCAGTGACCTCCATACACAGTGTGCAGTGACCTCCATACACACACCGTGCAGTGACCTCCATACACACAGTGTGCAGTGACCTCCATACACACACCGTGCAGTGACCTCCATACACAGTGTGCAGTGACCTCCATACACACACCGTGCAGTGACCTCCATACACAGTGTGCAGTGACCTCCATACACACACTGTGCAGTGACCTGACCTCCATACACACACCGTGCAGTGACCTCCATACACACACTGTGCAGTGACCTGACCTCCATACACACACCGTGCAGTGACCTGACCTCCATACACACACTGTGCAGTGACCTGACCTCCATACACACACTGTGCAGTGACCTGACCTCCATACACACACTGTGCAGTGACCTGACCTCCATACACACACTGTGCAGTGACCTCCATACACACACCACGCAGTGACCTCCATAAACACTGTGCAGTGACCTCCATACACACACCATGCAGTGACCTCCATACACAGTGTGCAGTGACCTCCATATATACACTGTGCAGTGTGTACGACCACACTCACGGGTATACATCTATCATGTGTACAATAATAGCAAATTTAAGAAATTTAAGTAAGGTATTAGTTAGTAGATGTCCCTAAGGAGCATTTATTTTAGACAGAAAAAGCAATCTGGTACTGGGAAAGAGAGACAGGGAGAGACAGAGACAGAGAGAGACAGAGAGAGACAAAGAGAGAGACAGAGAGACAGAGACATACAGAGACAGACAGAGAGACACAGAGAGAGAGTACTGATGGAAATAAAGAATTTCCTACATTTTTGCCTAACAATTGGCAGAGCTTCTGCTGCTGGAGGTGGAGGTATTGACGGTGACAGGGGTGTTGCTCCTGGTGGCAGCAGTGTTTGTATAATGATAATGCGCAGTTGGCTGTTTAGGATTTCTGAGGCTTCTGTAGTGGTGGAAACACCCTTTCCTCACAATAGCTGGTCACCATGGAACAAAAATGCTTGAAACAGGAATTCATACCTTTTAGTTCGGTAATTCTCTGACTCAGAAGAAATCCCATGAGGAAACCTAACTTTTCAGTAAATATCTGTGCACAAAACCAATTATCACTGCATTATTACATCTTTTAAGAAGGCAGGGGTTTATATAATTTAAAAACCTAGACTTGGCACTGTGGTTCATGATTTATGTGATTAAATATTAAAGAGTCATTAAACATTTTGTAACTATATTAACAAAGATTGTTAATGACATGAAAAACCAGTATGATGTGATATTTAAAAGCAGAACATAAAATGTGTCTTTAGTGGTTCTCGGTTGCCTAAAATATGTACATACAACGTACTTGGAGATCTGCCAAATTCTGTCAATAATTATTTTCTGTGAAACAGGGGGCAGTAATTTTTACATCTTAATTCAACTTTGCCCTTTATGTCTGACTTATTTTCAGTGAAGACATGTCACTTTTAGAATCACACATGATAGGATAAGCCTGCAAATCCCAGCACTCAGCAGACTGAGGCGAGAGGATCTCAGATTTTGGGCCATCCTGTGTTAGATATCAAGTGCCAAGCTAGCTGGGTCTACATAACAAGACCCTATCTCAACACCAAAAAAACAACAGCTACGTCACATTCATGTTTGTAAATGCACCTTCCTCTTCATATCAAGTGATGATCTCCATGAAAACTAATTGAAATAAAATCCCCACATTAATGTGTATGTATATGTAACTGGTTCATCTTATTGGTAGGCAGATCCCATATAAATTTAAAATCAGCGTCTGTTTAGTTTTATTTAAACACACCTTCAGAAACCATTGGAGGAGAATTAAGATCACGATGACTATTAGCTTAATGTGATGTAGGAAAGCCTGGCCTGCTGGTGCACAGCTATGTGCTTAAGAGGGAAACGCCAGAGTGATTAAACTAAGGTATTTACGAATCAAGCATTAAAATGAACCCTGTAGCTTATCCTTGTGTAATACATATTCTCCAGGCAAAGGGTTCTACAAGAAGCAGATACTTATAATGCTGAAAATCCGCCAGCCAAGTCCTACCATAACGACGTTCCGGGGCTTCCTTAGCAACCAGCCGCTACAGCAGTCCCCTCCTGGATACTTTAAGATAGTGACAGCAACCCTCCTTTTCCTGTTAATGTTAGATAAACCAGTTCGAGGAAACCTAGACCCAGTGCCTGGGTTTGTGCAAGACCCGAACAAACAAGCAGTCCTAACCATGACCATGAAAATCGATGGGCCAGCAGCAAGGACCACAGGGCTGCCGGGAGCAGGGTCACGTGTTCTCAGCTGCCAAAGTCCTGTAAAATACGTGCCTTCCAGGGTACAACGTTTCCGAGTACTTCAGGTTTCTGAAGAATAAAGCCAGAGTCAACAGCTACCCCCATCCCCAAAAAATGGCTGCTGGATGTCTGGCCTGTTAGAAACGGAACGCTGCTGGCCTCCTCTTGTAAGCAGCAGTGGGTCCTGCCTGCCCCTCACCGAAATGCTTATAAATGAGTTTTCTCATAAGTCCCAGGTTCTGAGCTTGTCTAATCGCACAACCCACTCCTCCGTCACTCATTAAGATTTCTCCTTCCATCGTGTCTGCTGGATCTCTTTGCTCTCCCAGCTGGATTCGAGGGAGGCTAACGCTTCTGTAAGTTAAAGTATATCCTACCATGGAGGGTAAGAGGAAGCCAGGTCAAACTAGAAAAACCTGACAGGAGAGACTGTGGCAAGAACCCCACAGAGGCTCCCTGCATGCATTTCCCAAGAGCACCACATTCTTCAAACTGACTCCTGTGAATCCACGACATGGTTTAGAGGGGAGACACTTCCAAAGTCTCCCCTGGCACGCCTTAAAGTCTGTGTTCTGCTTTGTCATTTAAAACGCATTTTTCCCTTATGCCATCATCAAGTTGTTAGGATTCCAAGCTCTGTAGACACCTGTCATCTTATAGGTAACCAAATAAATCTTCGTCGGTCCTTCCTGGCTCCTGCTCAGCCCCTCCCCGGCATGTCTCAACACACCCTACAAAGCTCCTCTGTTCACTAAGAGCCCAGAAGCACAGGGGAGTCACACCCACATGACCAACACCAAACCCAAGGTCAGGCAAGGCTAGGCAATGGCAGCACCCTCTCCAGGGAATGAACCTTGGCTTGGCCCTGACCTTAACATTTTCAACCCCATGGAAGGTTTATTAGTGTGGTGGTTTGTTATTACACAGCCTACGTGTGTGATGTTTGCAAAAGAAAATGTCCTAATCACAAGGCATCTCTGGTTTAGGAGAGAGTCCCACCAAATACCCCCAAGGCTGTGTTTAAAGGACAGCCCAAATGTTCCAGAAGTCATAAGAAACAAAGAGGGGCTCATGATGAATGACTCCTGTCTGACTATGACTGCCTCTCATCTGGAGGCCTTGGCGCAAGGTATTTCCATTACTGGTACCACACCTCTCTCCACTCCCTGGTCCTGCCCAGCTTGGCCATCATGATCCAACCCTAACAATACTCTCCCTACAATTTGTTAACCTGTGGGTGCGTGTTTGTGTGTGCATGTACATGTCTGTGCATGTACATGTGAGGGACAGAGGACAACCTTGGAAGTCACTGCTCTATTTTTTGAAACCCACCAAGTCGACTAGGCTTGCCCATCAAAAAATCCACAGGAACCCTCCTATCTCCATTTTCCCCAATACCATGCCTGACTTCTTTGGTGTGGGTTCTGAGGCTTGCAAAGATTAACAAACTGAATTATCTCCACAAGGGCTAGCATTGTTCCTGAGCTCTCAAGTACTGTTGACCCTGCTGTATACCAAGGTCAATTGATCTAGGAGAGTGAAAGAATGAACTGTGCCCTTCTCTGTCCCAAGTCCCTTCTGGTCAGAAATGATCATGAACAGAACAGACAAATGAACATGGGTACCCAGACACAGAATAAAAACACTGTGTGTGTGTGTGTGTGTGTGTGTGTGTGTGTGATATTGCGACCCAAGAGGATCAATAAGTCTGATATTATCACTCTCACACATGCCCCACCAATCTGTTTATTACTACTCAAACAATTCCATGACCCTGGTGTTGACCCAAGATTGTCGAGCTGACAAGTCTACCAGCAAACACGGGTGGAAACAGGAAGGTGCGCCCCCACATTTGTAGCCCGCTCTCATGTGCATCTTCAGAGTGCTGTACTATTTCTCTAATTTTGAAGCGTCACTGAAGGCAAGCCAGATGTTCACGGCACAGTCGTGCATCCCTTCATCCAAGCAGCAGGACTGGACTTCATGGTCTGGTCCACTAAAGGGCTATCTGACTTCATGAACCTCTTCCAAAACACAGACGAGCACTGGCGTGGAGATGAAGCTAGCTACTCCTCCTGCGGGCTGTTTATGCTTTAGATTTCAACCGTGTCAATACACCTCCTAAGACCTCAGGATCCCGAGCTACAACCAGAAGTAAAAAGTGCATGGGAGCTGGGCGGTGGTGGCGCACGCCTTTAATCCCAGCACTCGGGAGGCAGAGGCAGGCGGATCTCTGTGAGTTCGAAGCCAGCCTGGTCTACAAAGTGAGTTCCAGGACAGCCTCCAAAGCTACAGAGAAACCCTGTCTCGAAAAACCAAAACCAAAACAAAAACAAAAAGTGCATGGGACAGTTGGCTCTCTCCATTCCTAGTGCTGCTCTCATACCCTCCCTCTTAGACTTGGGGAAAAAAAGTGACAAACTGTTGCAGATAATTCCTTCTGGTGTCTCACCTGGTTTCACATTCGGATACATTTAAACTCAGCCGCTTGGCTCACTTGACTTGGGAAAAAAAGTGACAAACTGTTGCAGATAATTCCTTCTGGGGTCTCACCTGGTTTCGCGTTCGGATACATTTAAACTCAGCCGTTCGGATACATTTAAACTCAGCCGCTTGGCTCACTTTATTCCTGCTGCCTTCTCTCGTGTAGTATCCCCACACCCCTCTGATTTCCCATGGACCAGTAATGGTTGCTGCTCCAGCTGGGTCCAGAGCTGCCGCTCACCTGACTCCCTCCTTAGAAAGAATCCCCGTGTTCATTTATCCCTGGTAACACTCGGTGCCTAGTAAACAATAAAAACTGTGGAAGAGGAAAATAAGACTCAGGGGGAGAAGCAGATCATAGAGTTTAGAGAAGAACACTCAGGGGTGTTTTCAGGAATATTACATCATTAAAAAAATGGGATAGTAGAGACGATGTTTTTATGTCTATATACATACAAACACAGTTTTTTTTTTCCTCTTCAGAGCAAAGTAACCTTGTTTGGGTGTTTGTTTCTAATGGAAGAAAAGTGTTTGTTGTGGCTTACAGTTATAGAGGGAGAGTCCATAACCATGGGGGGAGAGATGTAGCAGAAGGAAGCCAGAGTCAGAAGCTGAGAAATCACGTCTTCCTCTGCAACTGGGAAACAGAGCCAACCGGAAGTAGGGTGAGCCTACGAACCCTCAAAGCTCACCCCAACGATGTACTTCCCCCAGCAAGGCTGTAGCACCTCCCCAGGAACCTACCTTTTTAATTCGTGTTTTTATAGCTTGCCTTTCCAAGGTCAAACATAGAACAAAAAGGACTGAAATATACCCAATTGTTGGGGGTTACCCTGGAGGCTGGCTAAATTCATTGGACGACAACAGCCACACTCTGATGCAATGCTGAGGCTTTGAAATCGGTTTAACGATGAAAATTATCCAAAGAAAACTTCAGCAGCAGCATTGTGAGATTTCCCATGTAAGTGACCAACTCACTTCTGGGGGTTCTTGCAACCCAGCTCCTGGAGCGCTCACCCTATCTGGGGGTGGGGGGAAGCACTCACCCTGTCTTGGGATGGGGAGGTGGGACTTCCGGTTCCATCACCGCCATTGGTTTATCCATACGCTCCAGGCTTTTAACCCTATAAATAAAGTTACACTGCATCTGCTGCCCATAAAATGTCTTCCCTCTCTTTTATCTCCCAACCACACAATTGTTCATTAGAAAGGCTTGGAAGCTGTGGACACAAGCTCTGAAAGTACCGAGCGATAAAATGTATCCTTTCTTAACACGACAGCGTGGCCGATTCCCTCTGGGGCTCAGGTTGCTTCTTAGTGTGAAACTCCCCAGACCTAACTGTCTCATCCTTTGGGCTTCATGGCGCTTCAAACACATCTCCATTAAAAAGCACATCTCTCCTTGCAGGCTGGCTAGTTTACGTGTCTGGGCATCTTTAATAGCTATGTTTATTTCTTATTTATGGGTGCAGAGCTCTGGAACTCCACCACCCACAACAATCGGTACCCAGACCTTAACTGGCCATGTGACTTGGACAAAGTGATGTCCAAATAGTGCATTCTCCCGCTGGTGTAAAGGAAGAACGGACGCAGTAAAGCTGAGGCCTCAGACTATATAGGTACTCGCCCTGCTTAGTGAGTCAACATCTCTCAAAAAGAGCCCTTCCAAGTGAGTCCATGGTCACAATGACAGTTGAGGGCAGTAGGCTCTAAGCTCTCATTTCCTGACTCCACACTGGATCCACCCAAGCGGGTTAAGCTTGAAGGCTCCTGCAAAGCAACCATCACAACGACATCTGCAACTGAGACCCTCCCTCCCAGACGAAAGCAGAGCCAGTACACGACTCTGGAGCCTTAGTGATCCCAAACCTCTTCCAGGAATGAGGAAGGACCAACGTTGGGAAGTGTGGCCTGTTGGAGGAAGTGTCTCACTGTGGAGGCGGGCCTTGAGGTCTCATATGCTCAAGCCGTGGCCAGTGACCCAGACTACTTCCTGTTGCCTGTGAGTCAAGATGTAAGGGCTCTCAGCTCCTGTTCCAGCACCATGCTTGCCTGCGTGCTGCCACGGGCCATGATGATGATGATGGTGGTGGTGGTGGTGGTGGTGGTCTAAACCCCTGAAAATGTAAGCCACCACAATTAAACGTTTTCCTTTATAAGACTTGCCATGGTCATGGTGTCTCTTCACGGCAATAGAACACTGACTAAGACCAGTGCTCTGAGATCTTGTGACCAAAACATTTTCTTTTTCTAACCTCCCTTCCTGATTCTCCCGCTACAATAACAGCAACCCTCCTCACTTAGCTTCACGGGTCTGTGTTCACTATATTCAGGCCCAGGTTATAGAAGATATTGAGGACTAACGAAGCCTAAGCCAGAGGCACCCCTCCATATACCATTCCCCAGACTAAAGTGCCTGAATCTCAATCATTCTTTTCAACAGAGTTAAACCAGCATGTGTGTTGTATTCATCCAAAAACCATTTTTCAAGTTTGGTATCTCTGAAATGGGAATAGCTCTCACAACAGAAAGGTACAGTGTAAGTGTAGAACAATTTAACAATGCCTCCTACAAACTTAGAGTCAATAAAAACTGATCGAACTAAACCTCCAGTGTCTATCATTGTCTCACTAAGATTTCTGGCATATGAAAACTTACAAGCTCAGGTGAATTAATCACCCCAGACTCCAGGAGTATTTACTACATCTCAGAAAAGCCTTATGAGGCTTTTGTCTGGGGACCTTGTTCTTAAACAACTGGACTGGAGAGACAGTTCAGCAGGTAAGAAATTTGGCTGCTCTTCCACAGGACCTAGGTTCAATTCCCAGTAGCCACATCTCTAACTATATGCCCAGGGCATCTGAAGCCCTCTTCGGGCCTCTACAGGCATCAGGCACACACTTGTTACACAAGACATGCATGCGGGCAAAACACTCATACACATAAAGGATAAAATGAATGAATGAATGTAACTCTGCTATTTCTAAGAAAAATAAAAACAAAGGAAAGCAGTATGGCATGAGCTCTCTGGAACTCTGAACCTGAAGGTGCCTTCCTAAGCATCATTTTTTGTTTGTTTGTTTGTTTGGTTGGTTGGTTGGTTGGTTAGTTGGTTGATTGGTTGGGTTTTTTGAGTGAATCACTCTGCACCGTGCACTGACTCGTTAAGCTGTGACCGCATCTCTTCATTGATTTTCCTAAGAGCTAAGTGGAGAGAATAAGAAGTCGACTGAGATCTCCCCTTTGCCCTTTCCTGACAGGCTCATCCACTTTCACACATTCAGAGCGCCTTCTCCACCCAACGCTGGCCTTGTCATCCTTGTTCTGGTGAGTCACAAAAACACACAGCAGGCCTCCCTCTTTGGCAGCAGAACCCGGATCCCGCCCTCCACGTCTTTGTCTTCCTGTGGCTGATAATATCACCCTGTTTTCTGTTGCTTGCTCCAGGTTCAATGATCTAGGAAACGAGCCCTCCCGGCACCAGCTGCTGCAAGGAATCAGGACTCTTCAGCACCCTCCCCCGTGCAGTGCTCAGAAGGGGCCTTAGCTCGGAGCCATGCCTGTCTTGATTTTCAGAACTAAGAACTGAGGCTCAGGTATGTGAGAGCCACGTGAGTGGCATCACCATCATCGGTGAGAGAGTGGAAAACAGAACCTCAGCCACTGCCCCAGCCCTTCCTTCCTTGAGGTTCGGGACTCCCTCTGCCTTGTTACGCTCTCTAAGCTCAAGAAGAGCAGATAAAGTATTAGCTCTAGAAAACATCATCCATGGCACAGTCCTGGAGCATCTGAGAGGGTATGGGCACACGGTGCACGCTACTCGTAGCAGTGGCTTTGAAGGTACGACGGTTCGGTCAGAAATAGGCTTTAAAACATACTTGTGTGTGCCTTTGAGAGCAAGAAAGGGAGACAAGGAGATGGCTGAGGCAGTAATTGCTTGCACCATGAAAATATGAGGCTCAGAGTTGACCCCAGAGAACCTACATGGAAAAAAAAACAGGTGTATCCCATCTCTAACCCCCATTGCTGGGTAGGAGGGCAGAAATAGGTGGATCCCTGGGGATCACTCCTGGGCAGCCTGTTGAAGTAGTGAAAATAAATTGAATGACTGAATAAAATACCAAATGCCAGGCTCTGAGCTCCGCACACATGCCACACATGGGTACACACACACACACACACACACACACACACACGAAGCTTGATAAAGAGAAGATGGTGCGAAGAATTAACACTGGGCATGGTTCAATCCTGCCCTTTGGCATCCTCAGTCAGTCAGACATTAAGTCCCCACTCTTTGACACCATCTCCTCCTGGTCCTGACTAGATTTCTTTATTGTCTTTTTTTTTTTATAGCACAATAATATGGTGTTGACTGGGAATTGTCCTTTTCCTCTGTACACAATCGTCATGGTGACTGCCTTCTCTCTTGGGCAAAATGTCTCAGAACACATACACAAATACACACACACACACACACACCACACACACACACACACACACCACACACATACACACACATTCACGGGCAAGAACAGACACACAATGCTATCAATAATTCTGTATTATGTCGAGACAATAAAATCGAAATTCAACAGACTTAAGAGGTGGGATGCCAAAGGTCAGGCAAAAACGCCTTCTGGTCAACCACTGGATCCCTTGCTTTCCAGACTTCAGTGATGATGCTTAGCACTATGGAGCAGCCAAGCCAAAATGTTCCCTTCTCTCCTCTTCCATATTCCTTTAGCGCTGCTTTCATTTTCTCTCCCCAAAAAGTTCCACCTCTCTTTGGCACCGACCCCTAAGTATACAGCACCTCTGGGAGATGTGTTGAGAAACTATTGTCGGCACTTGCGTCTGCCTTTTCCTACCAGATGTCCACGCCCCACAGATATCCTGTGCCAGTCAGACCTGCTTATGACATGCTTATCACTACACGCCTTCCGTGGCAATGGTCTAGCCATGATGGGCGTCAAAGAGCACTCACACCCCAACAGCATACACACACTTGCAGAGAGCATCCAGTCACACTGAAGGTAATCCCAGTCACTCCTCAGAGTGGGAGGGAACTCCAGTCTCTAAAACTGTCTCTCTTTCTTCTCCAGCCATCATCCCCCATGCCTTCCACTTAAAGCCTGGTGTTTCCTTTTGAAACTTCAACTGTATAGTTGGAAGTGGTTTTCCATTTTCGAAAGTGATTATGCAATGTCCCAGGACTCTCTGCCCTGCTTTTGCTCTGTGTTTTGTCTTCATTAAGAAGTAGAGTGCCCAACCCCTCATCAGCTGTAGCCCTAGGGAGAATGGAACTTCCTCCTCACCTGGGCAGCAACTGATGCTGTAGACAGGGGTAGGGGTGAGCCAGGCCTCAGGGCATGAAAGGGGCATAGTTAGTATCGCCTCCCTCATCTTTGATGTGGTGGTGGGGACAAGGGATAGATGCCTCCCCCTTGACCCTACTGCCTCCAGCTGGCAAGGGAGCTGACCCTTTCCTGCCCCGACCAGCAGGTCACCACGGGTTCAAGCCCATGGGAACCTGGAATGAATGAGACAAGAGACAAGGAGAGATGGACAGCAGGACAACATGGCTGATCAAGCTGCCGTTCAATGAAAGTTCTGCACTGGCTTAAATGGGGGGAAATGAGGTAGGGGGATGGGGCAGGAGACTGCAGGACAATGATTGGGGGGGGAGTGGTTGCCTAGTAACCAGGCCACTGAAGGTAAGCAGGTAACAGGTCGCAGAGGGAGGGGGTTACGTGATCTAATTGTGGAATCTTTCCTTCCTGCCATCGGCTATTTCCTGTGAGCCCAAGTTGTATTCATTAGGAAGCTGGGGAGGGGATGGACTATTCTTAAAAAAAAAAAAAAAAAAGACTGATGGTATTTACACAAGAGGTTTTAAATAACAAGGATCGCTCCCAACACTTTCCCAGCTGCAACACTCAGAGAAAGCCCGGGTCCTGCACCTTGTCTGGGCAGCACAGCCGAGATCACCCTGTTGACAGGGCACAGGTGAGCCAACCCAGGGAATGTGAGCACGGAAGACCTGACCCTGCCCCTCATCTGCCATATGGCAGCATGGGCTGGGGATAAATGCAACCCCACCCTACCCCACCCCACCAATGCCTCTTCCAATAAAGCCACATGTCCTAAGCCTTCCCAAACAGTTCCATTGCCTGGGGACCAGGTTTTCAAATGTATGAGCCCATGGGGGGGGGTGAGAGGGGGGGATTCAACCACCACAGTAACATACAGTCCAGGCAGAATTATGCTGAAAAGTAACAGTGGCATAAGTCCAGGGTTTTCCAGGAGACTCATCCTGCAAGACTCAGAGGTTGGGAATGCTGACTGGGGGGGCGGAGCCCTTGATTAGCAGGCTCTATATTCTGTCTCAGGGAAAGGTGGGGATGGGGAGGGTCATCTTTGTTTCCTTTTCCTGTTGCTATGATAATAAGACACTCTGACGACAGCAACCCAGGGGAGAAAGGGTTTACCATGAAGGGAAAGACAAGGCAGCAGGCAGGGGAAGACTGCCTGCAGAAGCCGGGAGCCGGGTGGTCACACGGCATCTGCACTTAGGAAGTAGAGGCAGTTAACAGAATCTGGGGGGGGAGGCAACTGCAAAGCCCCAGGACCTGTCTCCAGTGACCTCACTTCCTCCAGTGAAGCCCCACCCCTTAAAGACTCCACGGTTTCCCCAAACAGCACCACCTGCTGGAGACCAAGTGATTAAATGTGTGAGCCTATGGTAGGGTGGGGGGATCCATCACATTCAAACTGAATCCGGGAGGCTTCAAGGAGGGGAGGGAGAGAGAGAGAGGGAAGAAGGAAAGGAAAGGAAAGGAGAGGAGAGGAGAGGAGAGGAGGAGAGGAGAGGAGAGGAGAGGAGAGGAGAGGAGAGGAGAGGAGAGGAGAGGAGAGGAGAGGAGAGGAGAGGAGAGGAGAGGAGAGGAGAGGAGAGGAGAGGAGAGGAGAGGAGAGGAAAGGAAAGGAAAGGAAAGGAAAGGAAAGGAAAGGAAAGGAAAGGAAAGGAAAGGAAAGGAAACAGGCCTAGTCAGGCATGGTAGTACACGCTTTTAGTCCCAGAACTTGGGAGGCAGAAGCAGGCTGATCTCCAAGTAGCCTGAGTTCCAAGTCAGCCTGGTCTACATACTGAATTCCAGGCTATCCAAGGCTACAAAGCAGACCCTGTCTTAAGACAAAAAAAAAGTGGGGGGTTTGAAAATAGTGAAATGTACTGTTTTGTCTTCACACGTGCACAAAAGCGTGGTTTAAGGCAGGAAAAGAAAGATAGGGTGTTAAGAGTTGTTAGCTTAACTAAATTGCCCTATACTGTAAATGCTCTGGATTGTTTTGCTTCTGTGATAAAATAGTTTTAGCAAACTCCCAAGGGTACTTTCCCCAAACAAGCCGGGGAGAGAAAGTCCATTTCAATACACGTAAGTCCTAGGCTCTGTTTATTTATCCCCCAGTAGAACCACCCAGTGACTGTTGGCTTAGTTGTGGTCCCCAGCTAACAGACTCATTTCCACAGAAAATCTCTTTTGGTCCTCAAAAACTCAGTACGATCACCCCCACTTGATGGAGTGACAGCTGTCAAACATGTTTAGGTCTGAAGTAGGCAGGGGTCATGGTGCCTTTTGAGAAGCAAAACGAACTAGTAAAATTTAAATTAGACAGCTGCAACATGTAGTCCCTCCCCCCCGCCACCCCCCCACTCCCCACCCCCCACCCCCGCCAGCTGCTTGGGCTCTGCCACAGTTGCAGTCCCCAAATAACATACAGGAAGCTGTATTAATTATGAAGCTGTTGGCCGTTTGCTTGTTTCTTACTGGCTATTTCTGACTTAAGTATTTAACCCATCTAAGTATTTCTCTTACTGGACCTCTTCTACGGCAGCTACATGATGTCTCCCTGAGTCTCTCTTACCCAGAATCCTCTTCGATTCCTAGTCCCACCTATCTTGCTTCCCTATTGGGCCAACAGTGCTTTATTGACATATATGCAGGACTTCCCCATCAGATAGCAATTCTTTATAGGTTTCTAGGGTAGACAACATATGGTAGAGACCAAACAAAAGCCACGTGAGCTAACAGGGGATTAGTCAGCCAAGGCTCTTCAGACAAAGAAACCCGTGTGCGTGCGTGCAAGTTGGTCCTTCACCCCGAGCCTCGGGCGCAACTCATGGGTCAAGGCAAGGTACACAGTGAGCCACAGTGAGGCAGAGAAAGCTGTGAAGTCCTCCCTCCTCCACCTACGGGTGCATCAGTCAGGAGCTCCACGCCCAGTCACACCCTCAGCAGAGGGACGGCGCTGGGCCACGCCCCGGAAGTGCCATCTACTGCGCCAATCTCACCCTCCAGGACACACCCTGCAGGATCACTGGATCCCGGCGCCTCATCGGAACGGCTCAGCTTAAATCAGGGAGTGCCGGTGTTTCCAGAGAAAGAGAGCTTTAAGACACACACTTGTGCCGAGCCCGACAACAGTAAGACCGCTATTGGCGGTTGACACTTCACCAAGGACACCCATCCTGTGCAAGCCTTGTCAGTGATGCAGGGCAGTGGTCCATGGGATAGGGAGAACCAAATGTCCTTTCCATCAATTCCCTGTTTTCACTCGGAAAAAAACTACTTGAGATGACCAGCGGCTAAATTTCTTCCCAGTTCAAATGAATGAATGAATGAATGAATGAATGAATAAAAATAAAACGTTTCTGGCCACACCGCCTAGAATGTACTTGTCAAACAAAGCAAAACAGAAACCCTTTGACAACCACAGTGTGGTTGCTGAGAACAGTGCTGTTAAGGTTTGGATGCGAGCTGACTCCCAGGGACTCGTGTATTTGGAGAGCGCGTGGTTGGTGGGCTGTTTTAAGAGGTGTGGACTTGGTGGCTCGCTGGTGGCCTGGAGCTAGAGGGTGAGAGTTCTCTCTGGTTCCAGCCCTACCTAAATCTTTTGCTTCCTGGTTCATCAGGCTGTCAGCAAGCTGTGCTATAGCCGCTACCGACTATTGACCGGTCGAAATAAACCCTCCCTCCCTCAAGGATGCTTCTTAACGGGTTATTTGGTCACAGTGGGAGAGTGGCTAACACTTGCTCAGTGTTTGATGGGGAAATGGTCACACGGGCTCCAGGAAGGGAACTGTGTGCCTCTCTAGTCTACAGCCCAGTCACAGCTTACAGTTCAGGGTGTTGTTAGTCAGGGGGAAAATACATGAGTGGTATAAGACATGCTTCTTTGCAATAAAAAGTACTTCAAACCATGTTATACTTTGTGGGGCACACTCCACACTTAGTGAACATGCTGCAATTGCAATGAAAGACCTCGGCATCAAAGCGCCGGGCACTAAACTGAACCCTCTGCTCAAGAACCGGGGCCAGACCACTGGCTGCAAATGCAAGAGGTGTTTTATTGAGTACACAGGCGCCTGCGGATGCTACTGCAACTCGGGTGCAGAGCATACCGGGCTTGTAGGAAGTACAATATTTATAGAGTTTTAATGGTTACATAAGTAACAGGCATTTCATTGGCTCATCTTGGGGGCAGGGGTAGTTCCCACGGACTAAGTTTCCTGGTATTACTTTATGAAAGACCCCGGCACGCTTCAGCAATTATTATCCTGGTCCCATGACTACTATGGTGATCATAGACACAAATGGGGGCAAGGGGAAGTTGCCAAGGACTAGGTGTCCTGGTATTGCCACATAAAAGACCCTGGCACACTTCAGCAATTATTATCTGGGTCCCATGACTGCTCTGGTGACCACAGATCCTGTTTGACATCCTGCCAGCTGGGCGAGGCACCTGGTCTGGGTTTCTTTCATTAGGCAACGGCCTGGCCTTGCTTTTCTTTTTCTAGGGGGTCCTGGGTAGGGGTCTTTCAGCAAGATGCTAGGAAGGAGTCACAGTAACATGCTGACCACCTTTTTCCTCTGGTTAGATGATGAACTTTTTTTCCCATTGTTTTTAGATTTTCTCCAAATATATGTAAATTTAATTAAAATTATAGAATATATGGTGTTTTACAAGCATTTTTGTGAGATGCCTGAAGAAAAGTAACACCTTCAGCTTTTTTGTTTCCATTCTAAGACAATCTGCTTTTCCTGTTGTTGCAGGGTTTGGTAGGGTGTCACCTCCAAGCCTCGTGATTGGCACATTAGTCGTTACGAGAAGGATTTGCTGTGCAAAATTGGAGGTACAACCATCATGATCTGTTCCAGTCTCATTTGTAAATTATAATTTCTTGATCTCTTGTATTTTCCTCTCTCCCTTAGAATGAGTTTGTACCTGGGTACCATGGTAGTGCACACCTTTAATCCCAGCACTTGAGAGGCAGAGGCAAAGGAATCTCCATGAGTTCATGGCCAGCCTGGTCCACAAATCGAGTTCCAGTACCAGCTAGGACTGCATAGAGAGTCCCTATCTTGGAAGAAGAGGAGGAAGCTTAAAGAAAAAGAAGGAAAGACAGCCAGACAGATGGGAGGAAGGTGGTAGCAAGGAGGGGAGGGAGGGAGGGAAGGAGGGGAGGGGGAGGGAAGAAAGGAAAGAAGGGAAGGGAGGAAGGAAGGAAGGAAGGAAGGAAGGAAGGAAGGAAGGAAGGAAGGAAGGAAGAAAGGAAAACAGGGAGCTGGAGAAAAGGCTCAGTGGTTAAGAGCACCCACTGTTCTTCCAGAGGACCAGGGTTGAATTCCCAGCACCCACATGGTGGCTCACATCTGTCTTTAATTTCTGTTCCAATGGATCCAATGCCCTCTTCTGATATCCTTGGTCACCAGACAAGTGTACTGTACACATATATACATCCATACAGGCAAAATACTAATACACACACACACAGGCAAAATACTAAATGCACAAAAAAAAATAAAGTGAATTGTTTTTAAAAAGAAAATAACTTGTGGGGCTGGAGAAATGGCTCAGCCGTTAAAGGCTAGGCTCACAACCAAAAAATATAAGAAGATAACTTGTTTTTACCCATACTAACAAACCACTAATTTTACTTCCGTTATTCATTAAAAGCGCAAATGCCCTCCTCAAGAAGAGCCTCTCATCACAGCAGTCAATGTCTTCCCCTCCTCTGTTGCTGGGAACACCGGGTCTCTTCCATAACTGGAAAGTCTGATCACGTGACCAAACTGTGACAATCAGGCTGGTGGCTTCTGCCTTAAACACTCTAGCACAGCGGCCTCCAGTATTTAAAGTAGGAGGCTGTATACCCCACGTTCAAACACTCTTCATCCCTCAGGAGTTTTTATGTCATTAAGAAAATGTCCTTTCCTTGGTGTACACATCCGGGGGTGCGCGCGCGCATGTGGGTGCCGCGTGGTTACATCACCTGTGCGGGTGCTCGCGGGGGCAAGGAGGTCACACCTCTCCCTTTGGTCTGCTTAGCATCACCACACTCACCCTTTATGAAGCCTGGCGGGGCTGCCTCGCTTTCCCCACTCAAGAACACCCAAAGACCCTGCTCTTTGCTGCTTACATGCTTCCAAGTCCTCTAATGTGAAGTCCCTGTAATCCGACCCTGGCCCCTTCATCTCAGCCTGGTTTCCTTACACTCAGCTCGATCCTGCCCTACGTGGGAGAACCTCAGGCACTTGTCTTCCGTAGAATGCACATTTCTGTGTCGCATGTCAATACTGCCGTCTTCCATCCTGGTCTTTAAGTCCTGATGAAAGACCCCTACCCAGGACCCCCTAGAAAAAGAAAAGCAAGGCCAGGCCGTTGCCTAATGAAAAAACCCAGACCAGGTGCCTCGCCCAGCTGGCAGGATGTCAAACAGGATCTGTGGTCACCAGAGCAGTCATGGGACCCCGATAATAATTGCTGAAGCATGCCAGAGTCTTTTATGAGGCAATACCAGGACACCTAGTCCTTGGCAACTACCCCTTGCCCCCAGTTGTGTCTATGATCACCATAGTAGTCATGGGACCAGGATAATAATTGCTGAAGCGTGCCGGGGTCTTTCATAAAGTAATACCAGGAAACTTAGTCCATGGGAACTACCCCTGCCCCCAAGATGAGCCAATGAAATGCCTGTTGCTATGCTGATACTTATGTAACCATTAAAACTCTATAAATATTGTACTCCCTACAAGCCCGGTATGCTCTGCACCCGAGTTGCAGTAGCATCCGCAGGCGCCTGTGTACTCAATAAAACACCTCTTGCATTTGCAGCCAGTGGTCTGGCCCCGGTTCTTGGGCAGAGGGTTTGGTTCAGTGCCCGGCGCTTTGATGCCGAGGTCTATCATTGGGTGTTTAATTTCCTCTCCCCACCCCCACACTACCCACAAGGCATAATTGCCCACTTACCTCCCCCCCTCCATCTTGGCTCCCTGAGCCTGTGCCAGTGAATACGGCTCCTTTCTGCCCTGGTCTTGGGTCAGAGGACCCAAACAACGGAGTTTTCTTCTCTGATAGTAAAGGAACCACTGACAGCAACAAAATCCACAGAGATGCCCCCTTCAGCCCTAAATTTCCAGGCAAATGCAATTTAAATAAGCATTTCTTCTTTTAAAAGATGTTAGATTTATTTCTTGTATTTGAGTTGTTTTCTTTTTTTTTTTCACCTGCGTGTGCGCGTGTGTGTCACATGCATGCTTGGTACCGAGGAGGTAAAGAGAGGGATTGAGTTCTAGAATTACAGAAGAATGTAATCTACAGTGTAGTGCTGGGAACTGAACCCGGGTCCACTGCAAAGAGCAACAAGTGCTCTTAACTGCTGAACCATCCGTCTCTCCAGCCCCACAAACGCATTGGTCTTCTGACAACTTGATTCTTGGGTACTGATATTGGAAACTTGGTATCTAGGGAGGGCAGCTGTTTGGTGCATTCACTGTCAGTATCACAAGGCTGATACATGCAAGAGACAGCCATACTAGGTTATAAATTATTAAAACAGATGGTGGAAAACTAAGGGTGGGTGGGTAATAGCTCAGTGGAAGAACACTTGTCTAGCATGGTCAAGGCCTTGGCTTTGGTCCATAGTAAAACACACACACACACACACACACACACACACACACACACGCATGATGGCCAATAGCCATGCATCTCTCTACTCTATCCCTTTATCCTTACTGAGGTTGAACAGGTCCTACCATGGGAACCTCCAAATCCATCAATCAAAAGGTTTAATGCCTGGCAGGAACTGAGCAGATACTGCAGGCGCTTCCCATCCTGGTTGATTAGCAAGCGCCAAGACTCAAAAGGTGTTAAGTATGGTGAATGTTACCCCACCACTTCCGGGTGTTGAAGCTGCCCTGCACCTTACTGACATAAATCAATCCAGCTGTGTTTTTCTAGGTTTTGTTTAAATCTACACCAATACTGCTCAAACTCGAGCATGCAACAGAATCCCTGGAGGACTTGTCAAAGCCTGCACTGCTGGGCCTCACCCTCAGAGGTTCTGAGTCAGTACGCCCAGGGCGGGGTCTGGGAATGTGCACAGCTCCTGGGCCATGCGGATGTAGCTCATTTGCAGGTCTACAGAGAGCCTCGGTTAGAAACGGGTCTTGATAGCCACTCTTTTAAATGCCAGTGTGCTCGAGAGGAGTAACATGCAGGGTCAGGAAGCAGGCTCTCTTTCAGCCGATGGGTCTGATGCAGAGTCTGATGCCCTGTGTTTCTGCCAAGTTCCCAGGTGACGCCCATGAGACCTTCACCTTGTATCAAGATCTTTGTGGGGCTTGAATAGAAAGGGCTGGGGCGCTAAAAAGAATTCACTCTTCGTCTCCACACAGGGAAAGTACCGCTGGGGGTAACATGCGTAAAAAAGTTAAATAAGAAAATTATTATAACATTTAAAAAAAAGAAAGTCCCGCTTGTAAGTCTGTTTCTCTGTCTATGGTGCCCTCCGGACCCTGTCTCTTTCATTGACTGTATTTTAACTACCTTCTTTCAGTTTTTTTTTTCTCACTTTCTCCCTTTTCCCCTTTATCTCTCTGTTTTCTTCCCACTCTCACTTTCTGGTGTTCTTGCCACCTTTTGAAGTTTTTTTTAAACCCTGACGTTTCTCAGGACTGAGTCCCTGTTTAAATTTTTTTTTAAAAAAATAGCAAACACAATAAAACAAAACTGCAGTTCTAGCTGCTCATAAGGAAACTCCCCAGACTGTCTCTGGCGTTCACGTTCCCAATGAAGATGTCAGGAATGCATCTAGGGAAATGCGTATGAGCGCATGTTGGGGAAAACAACGCAGTTGGCCAGGTCCAGAAGGAATGCCCAGACTCCTCTTGTTCTAGAAAGTTCTCAACTGAGACCGTTCCTTCTGAGACTTGAAACTTTCCCTGTCTGTCAGCTAATATAGCAAGCATTTTGTCTTAAGACATGAGATTTGTAAACCTGACTATTTTCTGATGTCTAATGCTGCTTAAATCCTAGTTGAGAACAAGCAGGCTTCTGTAAGCTTTCCTCAGTACTCTCCTTGCCCTAGGGCTGGGCAAGCTGCTTGGCAGCAAATTCTGTGGTGTCTGCAAGTCTTAGCACTAGAGGACAGAAGTATGGCCTGACCTCATGACCCTCCAGAAACTGGAGGATGAGGCAGGCATTTTTTCATTAATTAGCTGTGTCTCTCTCTGTGGCCAGGGTTTGAATTCTAAATCAATTCTAGCAACGCAGACTACCAAAACCTGTTGCATTTAACTAAGCAATAGTAGAGAGGCTACCTTAAATGTCCTTGCCCAATAATGAGATCGATCACTACCTTATATGCCGTCCTAGAGCCTTCATCCAATAGCTGATGGAAACAGAGACAGACACCAATAGCTAAACACTGAACTGAACTCCTAGAACCCAGTTTCAGAGAGGGAGGAGTGATGAGCAAAGGGGTCAAGACCAGACTGGTGAAACTCACAGAAACAGCTGACCTGAACAAGGGTGAGCTCATGGACCCCAGACTGATAGCTGAGAGGCCAGCATGGGACTGATCCAGACCCCCTGAATGTGGATGTCAGTGAGGAGGCCTGGGCAATCTATGGGGCCTTGGATAGTAGACCAGTATTTAGCCCTGGCATACAAAAGGACTTTGGGAGCCCATTCCACATGGAGGGATGCTCTCGCAGCCTGGACTCTTGGGGGAGGGCCTGCCCTGAATGATATGACAGACTTTGAAGATTCCCCATGGAGGGTCTCACCCTCCCTGGGGAGCAGAGGGAGGATGGGGTGGGGGTTGTGGGGGCTGGGGGAGGAAGGGAGGGTGAGAGAGCTGGGATTGACATGTCAAGCAGGCTTGTTTCTAATTTAAATAAAAAAAAACCCTCCTGCATTTCAATCGCTCCCCCCCTTACTGCGAGTAGACTTGCAAGGTAAACCATGGAAGGGATACCTAGAAGTCAGCCCTCTGTTTGAAGCAGCTGTTACGGAATGCATGCCCAAGTTTGCACCCCCAAAAGTCGTTTGTGGTTGTCACCAGTCAGGGACGCTAGTGACACCAGTAGGTAGAGCCCAACATCCCCATGCTGTTGAATATCCTACGATGCAGACAAGGTCCCTCACCTGCCAGGAAAGCAAGAGCTCTGGTCCCACAGATGCTCGATCTGACTCACATCTGTCTTCCCTCCTTGAGTGAGAGCTGAGAGACAGGAAGTGAGAATTCACGGAGGTAAGACCTTCTGTCTGTAATCGTGACGTTTGTTTGCTTCTTGGGGTTCTGTTTATGTTCGTTTGGTTTTTTTTGTTTGTTTGTTTTGTTTTAAGCTGCAGTTTGCCAGACCCTCGTTGGGATGACACAAGGATCAAAAGTAGAAAGGTACCAAGTTCTGATGCCAGCAGGGTCTAGATGAGCCAGCCATATAAGCAAAGCATCTCAGGGGGTGGAAAAAGGGGGGAAGAGGGATGTTGCACAAAGACGTCAGAAATGCTCTATCCCTTATTTGTTATAGAGGAAAATAGCAGCACGCCCGCCACCAGAAACAGCATCTTGCTCTTGGCAGCACCTTGTTTGGTCTTTCCAGTCAAGGAAGACTAAGGCCAACTTAGCACATGCATGTGCATACTTATGCCTCCAGGCCAAGCAGCTTATCTCTCCACCTTACTTTACCATGAACACAGGACAGGGGTATAGAAAACCCTAAGACGTCGCTCATTTTTCTTTCATGGTAGAAATAGCTGTTTCTCGCTTTTTTTGTATTGTCCTTGTTGCTCTGAGGAATCGAGGAACAGAAGCCATGGCCAGATCTATTTGATTTGTTTCAATTCTGAATTGATTGCTTTGGGGGGGGGGTACAACTTGCTAGCAAAGACTTTTTTAATGGTTTTTTTTTTTTTTGGTTTTATGAGACAGGGTTTCTCTGTATTGTTTTGGAGGCTGTCGGTCCAGCCTGGCCTCACAGAGATCCGCCTGCCTCTGCCTCTTGAGTGCTGGGATTAAAGGCGTGTGCCACCACCGCCCGGCTTTTTTTTTTAACGGTTTTTAAAAGTTATGAACACAAAGACGGTGTCATGACAAAACAGTATGTGGCCTGAAAAGCCTAAAATATTATAAAATATTATCTGTCCCTTACAAAAAAAGTTTGCCAAGCTCGATTGTGTGAAAGTGGAGTTTCTTTACATTCTGAGTGGTTTAGAGCAAAACAGCCAAGTGTTCTGGGAACTGTGAGTCATGAAATGAATTTACAGGAAGCTCATTACAGGATTAAGGTGGGTTTTTTTATTGCTTCTTTGTGGATTTCACATTACATACCCCATTCCCACTCATTACCCCATCCCTTTGTATCTCCCCTCTGCCCTTGCATCCTCCTCCCGAAAAATGAAATAAAATAAAAAGAAAAAAACAAAAAGAAACAAAAATCTCATCATAGAAGCTGTGGTGTTTCACCAGTCACACAGTATACCCTTTAGTTCATACACCTTTACTTGCAAAATGTTCATTACAATGAGTCACTGGCCTGGTTTGAGGTTCCTGGTTTCTGCTACACTATCAATACTGGATCCTCACTGGAACTCCTGGATATCCCGTTGTTTCCATGTCTTGGAGGTCCTGTGTGACTGGCCCCTTCATGTGCTCCAGCAGTTCACAGACGGGTGGATGTCGGGGCGGGCCAGCTCATAGCCCTGGGTGGTAGCTGCGTTGGTCAGCCCTCCAGCTCTTCCCAAATCCTCACCACCCAGGGCAAGCTCTCCAGTACTACCCTGGCTAGCTCACCCATTGGCTGCAGGCGACGAGGGGCAGTGACAGCTCTCCTACCCTCATGCCCTCAGGGCCGGCTCACCCAGGCTGACACCACCAGGGCCAGCTCTACCGTGATGCCCAAGTTGAGGCACAGAGCCTGGCCTTCCAAGTGCTGCAGCTGGTGAGGGAAGAGGGCCAGCTCTCCCTGCTCTCATTCATGCCCTGAGGCCAACTCTTCTTTCTGCCTGCCACAGGTGGCAAAGGGGAACGGGGAGAGGGCATCTTTCCCTCGACCACGCCACCGCACGGCAGACCAGGGACAGTGTCTTTAAAACCCTAAATGAAATTAGCTGTGAGTTTCTGATACTCAGGTGGGGGGAGGTCGGAAAAGGAAGAAATGTGTAGAAGCCAATGACAGAATGATAAGGGAGAGACTGAGCGAACCCGATGAGTGCCTTCCACATCCGATGCCCTTGGTTTTTCAGCTTCTTGGCGGGCTGACTTGTTGCCTAGTCACAGCCTAAAGGTGAAACTAGGTTCTGAATCTACCAGAGTTCCAGGTTCCGAGGTGACCTGTTGAATGATGTAATAGAAAAGCTAGCTTTATATTCCATCCAAAATGCCGTAATTAATGAGACGACTAAAGTGATCCACCTGAATCAACAGGAGTGGGTGGCCAGCAAGTCCCAGATGTTAAGCATGGTGCAGGTGATTAATGACATGGCAAGTATTTGTTGGCTTCACGAAATATTTCACAAGACACTTAAAAAGCATATTCCATGGGACACTCGGAATGATTGTCCGATACCCAGGCTCCCTCCGTTGCGCAATGTCAAGGGAGATTGTCTTGGGGTCTCACTAAAATAAGAACCCGTGTAACTCTGGCTGACTTGGAGCTTGCTATGCAACCTCAAAAACGTATGAGAAGCCAGGGTAGTGTTGCAGGCTGGTACTTTCTGGCTACTCCAGAGACAGTGGCAGGAGAACTGCAAGTTAGAGGCTAGCCTAGGCTAGACAGCGAGATTCTATCTCAAAATAGAAAGTAGCAAGAGGGGCTAGGTGGTGGCACCGGCGCACACCTTTAATCCCAGCACTCGGGAGGCAGAGGCAGGCAGATCTCTGTGAGTTCGAAACCAGCCTGGTCTACAGAGCAAGTTCCAGGACGGACTCCAAAGCAATACAGAGAAACTCTGTCTCAAAAAAAAAAAAAAATCAAGAGGGCTAAAAGTAGGCATTGTCTAGCTTATGCTTTGTGCTGGGTTTGATCTCTAAGACCGCAGGAAATAGAGATACAACTGAGAAGCAGATGCTTATCTTGGCTGCGTGAGAATTCAGTCGCCCACCCTGCAGAAACACAGGGCCGGAAAGTGGAGGTACTAAACCGAACGGGAACTTAATTATCAAGTTCCCCTTGCTGAACGTCAAGCATGCCATCTCTAAGGAACCAACTCCACCCCTGACAGGGGATAGGCCCTGCTCTGCTTAATCCCATTATGAGCTAACCTGATTATGGGGTACTTAGGTGATGCCGTTAATCGCAGTGATAAGAATGCAATTCTTCTCTGGGAGGAGTCAGCAATGGTTGAAGAAATGGCTCTGTAGTCAGGCTGCCTAAAGGGACAACGCCGGCTGCACCAGCACCCGCTGGCTGGCCCTGAGAAAGTTGGTGAACCGCCTGTGTCCTTTGCTGTGAAATCAGTAGGATGAGACGGTACACAGTGGGCGTAAAGATCACAGTTCAGAGCGTCGGAGTGGATGAGCTAATCTCAGTTCCAGTGAACCATGAGAAAATAAATTGTGATGAGCCCTCCCTGGTAGCCATCATTCTCTCACCCACTAGGCATTCCATAATGACTTGCCATCTGCAAGCCACAAGGGAAAGCTAGAAGTGACCTCAACAGGGAAAACCAGGCCCCAAGCAGCTAGTTTAGGAGAGTCACGAGCAAATATAAATACAGTGATCTGAGGTCCCATGATGGAAGACTTTTGGGGGGGGGGTAATAGAAGACTTTAATTAGGTGATAGCAACAACTACTGGAAATTTTACTAAGGAAGTTTAGCAAATGAGCAATTGCAGAGAGAAGCCTTTTCCTTGCCAGCCGCTTTGGTTTTTCCCCACCAGTCGCCTGGGCTCTGCCGCGTTGTAGTCCCCAAATAACACACAGGAGGCTGTATTAATTATGAAGCTGTTGGCCTTGCTTGTTTTTTACTGGCTAGCTCTGACTTAAGTATTTACCCCATAATTGTTAATCTAAGTATTTCTCTTACCAGAGAATAGGGTCTGGACTTCTCATCCCTATGGTGGCTACATCGTGACTCCCTGTGTTTCTCCCTCCCAGAGTCCTCCTGGACTTTTAGTCCCACCTATCTTGCTTCTCTATTGGCCAACAGTGCTTCATTGACATATACACAGGACTTCTCCATCAAGCAATTAAGTCAAACCATTAAATGAAGGGTACTAATACTTTAAGAGCGATCACCCCCACGAAGCAAGGCATTTCACCATTGATGCGTTTCACCTGGTCTTTAAAATTGTGGACTACAGAAATCCAGCTGTGGCAGCGCCCTCCTGCTTTCGCCTTTAATACTCTCACTTCTCCCTGGTTGACCTGCTTCTTCCCAAAGGTAGCCGCCACTGCTGCTGCGCCGTTTGGTAAGCAGACTCCTAGCTTCTTTGCCGATGTGTCAGCAGTCGTGTGCACTCGCAAAGAAAGCTCTGTCTAGCCTCAGACTCACTCAGACAAGGCGGGGCTATCTGTGGGACAGTAAGTTGGGGTGCCTGGGCTTGAAGACTTGCCCTCTTTCTTGTACCCTTTGCAAGATTTTCGTTTTATTTCTTGCAAGACTTTGTGAGCGTCCGTTTTTGACCATACCCATTTCCCCATTTGTTCTGGTTTTAGGATGAATTGAACGAGTTCCTAAAGTCTGCTGGGAGCAGGCTTGTGGTGGTGGAGTTCTCAGCAAAGTGGTGTGGCCCCTGCAAAACGGTTGGCCCCATTTTCCAGGTAAGTATTTCCAGTGTCTATGTCATAGTTGCAAAAGTTTTCCCAGCCACTCTGAAAAGTTTTTCTACTTCTGAACTTTCTGTAGGGTATAGTTCTGTTGTGATTGTTTTGTTTGTTTGTTTTTAAGCATCCCAGTGAACCTGAAGCTAATACCCTAGAATCTCATTAGGAGTTACCCAAATTTTGGGGTTATTTGTCTGTGGGCAGTTCACCAAGGAACACCAGTATATGCTGAAGAACTGCAGCATACAAATGAATGGGGATTCATATCATTACATCTTACCCAAATCGGAACTCAGACCTTGCAAATATTAAAAGAGACCACACAGAGAGAGGCAGCATTTCTGTTTAGCCGTAATGTGTGTCTATGCATCATTTGCACGCCTGGTGTCTGTGAAGGTCACAAGAAGGCATCTAGAGTCACAGACAGATGTGAGCTGCTGTGTGTGTGTGCCAAGAAGTGAACCCTGATCCTCTGGGAGAACAGCCAGGGCTCTTAACCACTGAGGAGTCTCTCCAGCCCCCACGCCAGGGAATTTTAGTTTCCTTTCTCCTGGTTGTACAAAAGTCTCCTGGTTATACCTTTGTGACATGTATTCCTTCCTTCAAATATAAAGACGCTTTAATCCCGTGACGACTGTCTTACTTAGGGTTTCTATTGCTGGGAAAGGACACCATGGCCACAGTGGCTCACTTACAGTTCCAGAAGTTCAGTCCATTATCATCATGACAGAGAACATGGCAGGGTGCAGGCAGACGTGGTGCTGGTTACATCTTGACCAGAAGACAGCAGGAAGTAGACTGAAACACTCAGTGGTAAATCTCAAAGGAAATCTCAGTAGGAAATCTCAAAGCCTAACCTCCTGGTGATATGCTTCCTCCAACAAGGCCATACCCACTCCCAGAAAATCACACCTCCTAACAGTGACGCTCCCTATGAGAGTATGAGAACCAGTTACATTGAAACTACCACAAGGATACAAGTAAAAACATTCTAGTCTATTTGGATTTTCTCATATGGCCTCTTGAATAGGCTGAAACTAGTTCACACGAATCACAACCATCAGTATTTAGTTGTAAATGAACTTGTGGCAGATAAAGAAAGGTCTGATATGCACGCGTGTATGGATGCTTGCATGTGCAGGTCCAAGGTGGATACAAGATGTTTTCCTCAGTTGCTCTGTATCTCACATATTGAAGCAAAGTCTCTTGCAGAACTCAGAGCTCGTCGTTCAAGCTAATCTGACTAGCCAGGTTGCTCTAGGGACCCACTGTCTCTGCCTCCTGCATTCTGAGATTATAGGCGGGCCACCGTACCCAACGGCAATGCACAGGTTCTAGATATCTGAGTCTTTACACTCTCATGGCAGGGTCTTTACCCACTGAGCCATCCTCCCATCTTCTGCATGACACTTCAGCATCCCTCCTAGCCCTGAAATTCTTGGGCTGTCAGGAAGGAACATTTTAGTGTCTGGAAGGCTACTCTGTCACTCAAAACTAAGAAGGAAGGACCCCTAACTATGCCTTAGAAATAGCCAGTGCTCAGGTGCAAAAGTGTGAATCCATTCAAATGACACACAGTTAAAGCCGATGCCTGTAGCCAATAAAAGGCCCTTAATATACCACCCGAGTGTGTGTGTGTGTGTGTGTGTGTGTGTGTGTGTGCCTGCCTATGTGCAGATGGAGACCTAAAGACAACCTCAGATGCCATCATTCCTCAAACACCGTCTACCTTCTTGTTTGTGGCTGTTATTTTGGTTCCACTTGGGTTTTTTTGAGGCAAGGTCTCTAACTGGGCTGGAACTCCAGCTAACCTGGCTCGTGGCTAATGAGCCCCAGAGATCCATTGGTCTGTACATTCCCAGAGCTGGAATTACAAGTGCACACCACCATACCTAACTGACCGTCACATGGGGTCTGGGGGTCAGACTCAGGCGTTCATGACTGGACACCAAACACTTTACTGACATATTTCTCCAGCCCTAAAATCCAAGTCTTTTTTTTTTTTTGAAACTGGTGATGATGTGGGGAAACTGTATTGTTAGATGATATGGGGAAACAGTATTGTTATATTTTTTTGTTGGTAGAAAGGCGATAAAACACACTCTGAAAATAATTTAGTAATTTATTATATATGCATATATATGTATTAATATTGGAATGTTAGAAAAATGTAGTCCTGTAAATAACTTAGTATAGCATGTTAAGTAATTAACCCGTAACCTAAAAATTAAGATTGAATTAATGTATGACCTAACAGTGTGTTCTTACTCAAATAAAATGAACCTACTCGTGAACACTCATAGTATTTACCTTTAATAGTTAACAGCTAAAAGAAAAGTTCGTGTCTTTCAATAGACAGTAATTGTACAAGAATTAAAAGGAATTACGTAAACGTCATTCATTGCATATGCAGATAAAAGATAGCAGAAGGATACCTGTCAAAAAGGGGGAAATTTTTCTGTGAATAAGTGACAGTTGGAGGAAAATGTGAATGGAAGAATTTTGCATCTGCTGTACTGTTAATGCCCGGCCTTTCATAAGAGAGCATATTTGGGTATTTCGGGTGATTTTGTTAAACTCGTTGTCCATGAGGGATTGGGAGGGAGGCACTGTCTAGTCACTGTACCCATCAGAAATCAAATCAGGAAAAATAAATGAAGTTAAACAAGGATTCTAATGCCTGGAATTAAATGCTTATTCAGCCGCTGGAAAGCCAGTGAGAAAGCTGGGTTGGGACCAGACTCTGGCACAGGCTGACAGGGCCTAGGACTCCATGGCTGGCCTCAGGCTTGTCATTCTCTTACCTCAGCCTCCCAAGCGCTGGGATGAGAGTCATGCCACACCACGCCCAGCTAAGAAGCATCCTTTTAATCTGAAAAATATTCTCAGGCCTTTGTGCTTATTTTGTTGTTTTGGTTTTGGTTTGGTTTGGTTTGGTTTTCTGAGACAGTGTTTCTCTGTGTAGTCCTGGCTGTCCCGGAACTCACTCTGTAGACCAGAATTCACAGAGATCTACCCACCTCTGCCTCCAGAGTGCTGGGATTAAAGGCTCTCGTGCTACCAATGCCTGGTTTCTTGTGTTTATTATACAAGAATCTTCTCCCATATCACCATTTCAAGGGACCACAGGAGAAAGAACCCCCACCCCCACCCCACCCCGCCCCATAAATCACAATTTCAGGGAGGATTACTAGTGGCTTCTTGGGTATCCATCTCAGCCCTCCCCACGCCTTGCAGTTTCCTGCCTCTTCCTCCTCCAGGGACGGCTTCTTGTGGTATTGATTCCCCTTGGCCAAGCTTTGGACACCTTGTATGTTACCTTCCAGGAAATGCTTGTGACTTTTTTTTTTAAACAAATCAAGATACTATCAAGTTACCAACAGCTGTCTGAACGTAAATCTGTGCTGGCATAGGTAACTACTGTCCTTCATCTGCATCCCCTGTGACAAACCTTGCTGTCACCACTTCTGTCGAAGACATTTTCAGAACAAAATAGAAGCAGGAGTACAAGACAGCCCCTTTTCCCTACCACCTTTCATGGTTTCCCATTGGCTAGCTGGAAGTCAGCTGACAAAGGGGTCTGAAAAAAAATCTAGTTTCAGTACCTGATAGACTGCAGAGAGTGTGGAAAGTTGGACGAAAAACTAGGCTGATGATGGTTATCAGGGAAACCTACTTCCCCCAGGATCACACCTCCCAAACCCTGTCAAGGTGAGAAGGTCAAAGCACCAAGCACGTATCTGGTTCAGAGAAATGCATCTTTCTGCAGTTCCTAACCGTGATCTAAGCCTACCCCCATCACCCCAGACGAATTTTGAAAGCCATTACGGGTAATCCCTTGACACCTTCAGGAAAATGCTGTTTTGTCCCCCCCACCCCCGACAGGGTAGGTCTGGCCCCACTGCACACAATTCAATTGTGCTGTATCTTGTCCTCCAATCTTAGAATGCCAATCTTCAGCTTTGTTCTTAGACTCTGCTAAGAATCCTCACCTGACCTTAAGGTGCTTCAAGTTCTAGGCTGTAGTGAACCTTCAGAATGATGCTGTAGGTCTCTCTAACGACCAACTCATAGCCGGGCCAGAGTGTCACACACCTTTAACTCCAGCACTTTTGAAGCAGAGGCAGAGAAATCTCTGTGAGTTTAAGGCCAGCCTGGTCTACAAAGTGAACTCCAAGACAGCCAGAGATACACAGAGAAGCCCTGTCTCAAAAAAAAAGCCAAAAAGAAAGAAAGAAGGAAGGAAAGAGGGAGGGAGGGAGGGAAGGAGGGAGGAAGGAAGGAAGGAAAGAGGAAAACAACTGAGTCATACATTATACATTTATTTTTTTCAAAATGACGTTTTTGGTACAAATGTTAATATTTATATTATTTTATTCTTTTGTATTGAAGGCAATGTCTTTAAAATACCAAAACGTCATGTTTGCTAATGTGGATGTGGACTCATCTAAGGTAAGGCTCTTAAATCTTCGGTGTGGAACATCAAAACCCAACACCACTGAGTCACTTGGTCAAAGTGATGACACCGTCTGGTTAAAAACAAGTGGAATTCCATATATCTGTTTTCATGATGAAGGCAGCAAACTGTTTTGCATAATTTTCTTTAAATATTAGCAAATATACGGTACCCCTTCTGCTCTGACACACATCACCAGTCAGTCCCAACAGTCTTCACAGCTTTCTCCTCAGCCTGTTGTTACTCTAGGCCGTGGTTCTCAATCTGTGAGTCACATCCCCCTGGGGGTCACATGCCAGATGCGTGCATTACGATTCGTAACAGTATCAAATTATAGTTATGAAGTAACAACTCAATAATTGTGTGGTTGAGGGTCTCCTCAACATGAAGAACTGTGTTAAGGAGTCACAGCGTTAGGAAGTTTGAGAACCACTGATCTAAGCAGACATTAAAATGAATCCATGGTGAAAATTTGCTTTTAGGTTGCAGCAAGTTTCAGGGTCTTAGTCCAACCACGGAAGGCTGAGCTGAGTCCGAGGAAGGGTAAATACACAGCTCACCCATTCCCCAACCTCCCAGGATCCCGGAGACACTCAGATGCAGCAGGGAGCCTAGTCTAGCAGGAACTCATTTATTGCCCCCACAGCAAGCATCTTTTAAAGCTAACAACCACAGAGCAGGAATACAGCCAGCCAATGGTTTTAAAGGCCAGCCTGTCATGCATCTAGGTGGTGCCCTATGCTTTACCCAGTGAACATGAGCCGTTCATGCAGTGGCCTCATCTGGTTCGATCTGGCAACCAATCACCCTTTTTTGTATAAAAATCTCACGACTCCTGACTTCCCCTCAGCCCCAACTTTAACTGGCTCGTGTGCCCTTCAGTAAGTTATTAATCATTTTCTAAAACCTAGCTCAATAATTATAGATATTTTGACATATTTCATTTTGGTGTCCTGTCTTTTTTTTTTTAGTGGTGGGGTGTGTTGTTTATATAGCATAAAAATTCCAGGAAATCCTTCCCTCTTGTCCCTAGATCCATCCTCCCCCTTCTCCTGTCCCCTCTCCCAAAATAATCAGCGTCCTAGTCTCAATCCTTTTGGATGTGACCCAAAGGGACCAACAGCCTCCTAGAAGGCCTCACTCTACTACCTCCAATGGCTCCATGCTGGAGACCAGGCTACTAACCAAGGAGAGACGTTCAGCATTCAAACTATGACAGAAAAGACAGCAGGTGACCTACCCATGCATTGGGTTGAAGCTGAACTTTAAAATGATTAGAAAATCAGAAATTAGTTATCTTGTGTGTCATAGTTAGTCATAATTTTATCAACGACACAAACTTGGCATAGCTGGGAATATTTGGGCTATTGTGATAATATTTGTATAAAGATTACTGTATAAATTTCTGTATGAGCATAAGTTTGATTTGTCTTGGAGCTATATCTATGTGTGTAGTTGTTGCTACTACACTTTGATGGTATATGGAGGAACTGGAAAACCATTTTGTAAATAAACCACATCATTTTACTTTCTCACTGCTACAGCAGAGAGTTCTGATTGCTCCCACATTCCTGCCAACACAAGTTACTCTCAGCGTTTGGATTATAGCTTTTTGTCTCTTAACGTGAAGCAAAAGACACACTTTTCTAGTAATAACTTACTGAGTAGCTGTTGCTGTAGCAATTATAACTAAAAATACAACTTGGTGTGTGTGAGTGTGTGTGTGTGTGTGTGTGTGTAACGCTTCTTTGGGTCTGTGTGTTCTGGGCAGAAAAGAGTTAAAGTCAAGCAAATGGCATATCAACAGGAGAGTTCAATTCTGTTGTCCATGGACAGCCGATTTTATTCAGCTTCCAAACAAGGGAAACTAGCAAACAAAAAAAAAATGCCACTTGGAAACAGTTTGATTTGGGTCAAAATTGCGGAGTCCTGGACTTTTCTCTTGTCCTTGGGCTCCAAGATGTTTCAGAAGTAAAGATGAGTAGTGAGGGGAAAAGGCTAACAAGGCTTAAAAGAAAAAAAAAGTGCTAGCCTTGAGTGTGTGGTGTCTTCAGTGTGACCGATGAAGACATGTCTTTTCCTTCCTCGTTTTGCAATATTTCCATAGTAGGCTTCCTGGCTCTCCTCTGCCATCATTAGGGTTGCTAAACACAACTCATTTAGCCACTCCCCATCCATTCCAATTGACTGTCATCTCATCCCTCACTGAGAGCTCTGGAAAGAGAACCCCAAGAGTACCAGAATTAAGGGGTGTCCTGGAGGCCTGGAGGGTATGTTAGGAAACTCTGTAAAGTGTCAGGTGCCCTTAGACTTTAAGACAGTGCTTCTTAGAAGTCACTAAGTAGCACACATGGTACAGAGAGAGAGTCACCAAAACCATGACTTCATGACATTTCTTTTTCTTTCCCAGGAATTGACCCAACTTTGTCAGATCAGAGCAGTACCCACATTTCAGATGTTCAAGCACTCCCAAAAGGTATGTTTCCATGGAAAGCAGCAGGGATGAATTAGATAATGCAACCATCAGAGCTAAAATTTAAAAAAAAAACCCTGGTGTTCCTTGGTAAGATGAAAATACTTGGGTTTTTAAAATGTAATTATTAGTTTCAAACACCACACACAATGATGAGGGATAAAGAAAATACATGACTTATAGTAAATCTCTCCTTGTCTGGGGCATTCAAATTATAAAAACTGCACTATTCTCTCTACTTTGGGGCAGAAATATCAAGAACCTACTAGATAAAGAAATAATGAAATTCTCACCCAAGAGTGTATATAGTCATTAACATGATATGCGGAAACACCCACCAAAAATTATCATAAGGCAATATAGCCTCATGACTGAGTATGCACATCCTGGGTTCAATACCCGTGGTCCAAACACCAGCTCTCCCTTTCTTAGTTATAGGGCCCTTGGTGGCTTAGTTACTCTTTTTATATTTTTGTTTCCCTATTTGTAAAATAGAGATCATTATAAATTTTCTATCATTTACTGTGAACATTAAATACCTTATCAAGACCAAAGTGGCATTAGTGGTTTAATGTGTTCCATTAATTGTTCTCTTATAGGCATTAATGGGATAACATGGCTAAAATGTCCTCCAGCACATGGTAAAGCTAGCATTTCCAGATGTGACGGGAGAGGGGGGCATCCATAGTGAACTATCATTTTGTAGCAAACTGGGGAGACATAAAATATACATTGTCTTTCACAACAGTATCTTGCCCCTGGGAACATATGCTACAGAAACACCCCCAAAGGGGAAAAAATAACAGTAACTGAATATATAACAATTGTAACACTATTTCTAGCATTGACAATAGCAATTATGACGCCTTTTCCAGCAGAATGTTCTATGGAATAATACGCAAAATGTTATGGAGCATTTTGTGAAGTTTAAAAGTCATGCCTAGGTTTTATAAAGAGTCTGTCTAAATTGGGTGAAATGAAAACACACTTCTTTGATCTACCAGCAGTACAATTTTATTTTTTGTTATTTATTTCTTGGTATTTGCTGTAATACGATCGATGCAATAGGTCTAAGCTATTTTTTTAAACACGGTGTTTCTTCAAATGGCGTTTAGTTGAAAGTAAGAGTACTCAGCATGCGTTTCCTTAACTTGCCCCCACCTACGTGTCTGATTGCCTGTGTATGTCTTTTTTGCTACCATCTCAAACGTGAGAATGTGTTCTTCTTGCATAACCAGTCCTGCCTTACACCTTGCCTGCCTCCCCTCTGGCTGCTACCTTCTTTGGGCGTGGCATCCCCCCCCCCCCAGCATCCATACTCCATTTTCTCTCAGGAGCCCTATTTCCTATCTTTAATCTCAAGGCTCTACCTCTAGGTTCCAACCAACCAATTAACTCTATCCTCATCAGGTGTGGATCCTTTGGTTTAATCAGGCCTCCTCGTATCACGCCAAAAGTAATACCAGAATTTGGTGGAAGGAGCTAAGTCAAGGTATTTTCTTTTGGCTGCTGCTGGATTTACCTTTAAGGGCAAGAGCTTTGACACGGCTCACTGCCGTATGGGACCTGATAATGAAGCCATCGTGGGGAGGAAAGCAGAATGCAGCTGAGATACTAGTGCTTTAAACTCAGAGTTCGTTGGAGGTTCAGGGAGGGCTCAGTGGCTCTTACACAGAACCCATGTGGCGGCTTGTAGCCATCTGCAACTCCAGTTCTAGGGAGTCTGACACCAGGCACCAAACATATACATTCAGGCAAACAGTCTTGCACATAAAAAATTAAAAATAAATAAATAAACTGAATTTGTCTGCAGCGTAAGCCTAAATCATTCCCATAGAGTCTTCATGTTTATAAACTGAGTGTATTTTAGCATCAACTAAAAAAATAAATAAATAAAAATAAATCTAAGCACATTAAGAGAAAGGGTTGGTACTCTATAACTCCATTCTAGAGTATTCCCCCAATGCCCTGAAGACCTCCTGCAAGGCCCCACCTCCTCCCAATGTCCTGGAGAGTAAGAGTTACCAGATGGACTTCTTGTGGACATGACAGCTGAAAACATATTTAAATTTGCTGATAGGAAACTATCAAAAAATGAAATTAATTGAATTGAAGATATTACCAGTAGCCGCTGTAACTCTCTACAGATTTAAGTTTGCTGATTTAAGTGACTATCGGAAAATAACATTAACTGAATTGATAATATTACCAGTAGGTACTGTAACTCCCCAACTTCTAATTCCAGGGCTACCCAGTAAGCCCCTGATTATAAAGTACATAGACATGTTCAAAACTTTTTCATAAGAATTGAAGTTTTCAACTGAATACTATCAGCATAGTATCCTGATTATGGAGTTTAAAAACCAAACAGCTGGGATGGAGAGATGGCTCAGCTCTTAAGAGCTCAGTTCCTAGCACTCAGGTCCTGTGGGCTCACAACCACCTGCAACTCAGGTCCTGTGGGCTCACAACCACCTGCAACTCTGTCTCCAGAGGATCCAATGCCCTCTCTGGCCTCTGGGGAACACCAGTGTGTACACACATACACAGACACACAGAGGGACACAGAAATAAAAAATAAAAATAAAGCCTCTTTCTAAAAACTAGACAATCTGAAACAACTTCTACCACAATACTTGGATGGATCTGTGTCTAATCATATGAAAACATGCTCAGAAATTAGTGACCAAATCAAAACAAAACACCTTTTGTACACCAAAGGCAAGGGCCAAGAAAAAGATGCCAAGATCCTGAAGGGGGATAACACTCTAAATCTTTTACTTCTTGACTCAAACTTCAAAATGGGGTTTGAACAGGTCTTTAGGGTCCCAGTTTTCCCATTGCATCAAGAGTTAGAGTTAAGCCATGGCATGTCTGGATCCTTCTCCCCCAGTCCCACAGGGGTCTGCAGAGAGAGAGTCCCTGCAAAGGAGGGGGCTTAGGGGACATCCAAGAAAAAAAGATACATTCACTTGAATGTCTTTGTTAGGAGGCCAGAGCGAGAAAGCTTCCACTGGCATCAACTGTCTTCTAGAAAGTAGAGAAAAATGGGATTCACGTCTTTGAAACCACCTCCAGAAACAGGCTCCATGCCTTCATCTGGAGCATGCAGCTGGAAACTGACTTATTGAAGCAATTAAGCACCACTTATGCTTTTTTTTAAAGCTAGAGTTCAGTCTCTGTTGAGGAATGTCTTTGTGGTTCCAGTAAGACATCTGTGTGTTTCCAGTAAGACATCTGGCAAACAGCCACTGTGCTGTGTGCGCCTCAGAGGTTCACAGTACAAAAAAAAAAAAAAAAAAAAAAAGAGTCATAAATCACCCTAGAACACAGGAGACTATCTTCCTCCTGTGGGAACACAGTGTGTGTCCTTTCGTCAGACAGGAAGAGCTAGAGTTCCCCCCTTTGTTTTTCAATAGACTTTGAGAATCTCAGGCTTACTTCTGCTGCAGTTCCGTGACCCCCTTACCTGTCCTGTCTCCAGCCTTTCCAAATAGACATTCACCATACTATGCCATCCTTACTTCTTTTACTTCTTTGGCCATCATTCTTGCCCATGTCACTTCTAGTGTATATGCATCATAAGTAAAGTAGAACTTTTTTTTTAACGAAAGCACCCTAAAGTCACGTATCTTAGTGATCAGTCCCTGGCTGCTGGAAGGTTTCATGTAAGAAGTTGATTGGCAGGGATGCAATATAAGAAATGACTGTAATGGGTAGGGAGACGGCTAAGGCAGTAAAACTTGCCAGAGAAGCACGTAGACCTGAGTTTGAACCCCAGAAATCACATATGAAAGCCCAGGTGTGACGGTAAGCATTTGAAATCCCAATGCCCGAGAGACAGAAGCAGGAGGGTGCCTGAGGACTGCTGCCATCCAGGACAACCATAGGGTGGGTTCCAAACCGTGTGAGAGATGCTGTCTCAAAAAACAAGATGGATGGTGCATGAGGAGTGATACCGGAGTTTGACCTACACACGCGCGTGCGCTCACACACACACACACACACACACACACACAGAGACAGAGAGAGCATATTCTACATTCCATTACTTTCTGCTATACTCCTTGTGTTTTCATCTAAGGCATTATAGCATGTTCCAGGAAGAATCACCATGTTTAGTGATTGTAGTATTCTATTGTACATGCACTAGTCCCCCTTTTATCAAAAAAAAAAAAAAAAAAAAGAATTCATTCCGAGACTACCAATGGATGCTTGAAACCACAGACGCTACTGAATGATCTTGTATATAACGTGGAGGGGTGGCCCTATTCATCCTCACTATAGATCTTGGAAATGCATATAATTCTTCTCATTCTTTAGTAAGTAAAAAAATTTTTTTACACATTTTCAGGTAAAACAAACATTTCATAGCTTTTTCTTTGATCACTGGTCATTACTCTTTAACAGTTTAGGGTTATTAGCAAGAAAAGCCAGGGTTACCTGAACGCACGCCCATAGAGTTGATGTTGAGGTGATTGAATTCCTAACCGGTAGGTGGAAGGACCATCCTCTCCTTAAGCATGAAAGTTTATTGTGTTTCCTCAAAATGACACATGATTTCAGGGTTTTGTTGGCTTCAGGAATGCCCAAGTAATGTTTTCAGATAGTGACTACCTAGGTCACTGGAGTCATAGAAAGCAAAATTGCCCGCAAGGTGAATTGCATGCTATATATATACATACATATGTATATATATCATAAATTTTATGGACCATCTTAAAAATTCACCACAGGCTATAAACTCTCTTCAGAAAATAATAAAAAAAATGGACAGACACATGCGTCCTGATCCTGGCAGATGATTCTGTGGTTTCCACAGAATCATCTGCCTTTGAGACAACAATAGCTCCACTACACAAAGAACTTTGGTGTCATGCTAAGCAGATGTCTGCGGAGCCCAGGAAAGGGAGAAAAAACAAATAATTAGCAAGTCTTGGCTAATTGCTTACACCTGAGCCAACTTTCATCTCTTGCCTTAGGGTAAAATTGCTTCCCAAAAGCACTTAGGTGGGCCTACTTAGTAAGAGCAATGGAAACTGGGCCTGTATTATGCTAAACCCTATATTTGGAAAAAAGTTATTCACAAGTGAACAATTTGCCAGACTCTCAAACTAAGTAGGAGGAAGCTCTTAACCCAGATGTCTGCAAACTGTAGGGCTCCTGTTGACATCACAGAAGTCATTTCCAACAAGCATCAGCCATAACATGAAACAGGTATAGAGACCAAAAGCATCCCACATCATTTGCTAGGAAGAGGCAGCGACTGAAACAGGGCTGCAGGGCTGACACACAGTGCCTCAAGGCCAGAAAAAGAGAATAAATGAAGCAAGAAGAAATGGGGAAGAGGGTGTGTCTGAAGAATCCTTCCCAAATGCTTGTGCTCAGCTACTTCAAAAATTAATTATGTTTGGCCTTCTTCCCAGAGAGCACTTGCAACCAGATCTCACTATCCCAGGAACTAGACAACTGAGCGATTTAGGAATGTAATAAGCCATCCTAAGGTTCATTTTCCTCCTTTGTGAGATGAACTCGTCTTTGAAAATTGGTCTTGAAACTTTTCAAAGACAAATGTACAGAAAGAGCCAAGTACTGGACTTGGTGCATACTTAAAATATGATTATTATAGTTGACATGAAGGTTCTGGCTTACTGCTGAGTTGTTTAGCACTGTGACTAATATCAGAACCTCAGGACCCAGCTGTGTCCCTACAAATCCATAAATAAATAGGAATTTAGGAATACAGTTTGAGAGAGCATTTAAACTCTTCAAATATGTACAATGTCTGCTCACACCGAGTCACCATCAGCTGCTTACTCAGTAAAACCGATCCTGCTACAGAGAACAGACAATGGAGTTCTGCAGGGGACTAAAAATAGTCCCTGGTTAGTTATCAGTCAGCCCCAAGAACAGCCGATACTCTAGACAGAGAATTGTCGAATTCAAAAACTAAGTGGAATGGAAGGAAAGTTACAAAGTGAGGCAGCTTCCAGCCCATTTTAGCAATCCTTAGTATCACTCCAAAGGACACTGCCATTGCCTTCTCCAAGATTAGACAGCACAAATCACCCTTCAGTGTTGCGAACCATGCTTTTATTTAATGCTCTATATTCTGTTCATTGAGGAGTTTTGTATTGATTTTTTGATAGTTAAATTTCTACCAAAATGTCATCTATCTTGATTACTGGGGGTTTCCCACACTTTAAGTTTTTTGCCCAGCCCTGTTCATCTCCTCCAAATTTCCAAATTTTCAGATATAGCAGTGGTTTGTGAGAAATGAGGAAGACTCTGAAATAAAGTTGTACCTAGAGTTAAGATTTATTGCATCAAAGAATAGAGACTGAAAGCATCAGAAGACGTACTCATTAGTAGGATCCAGAAAGCTCTTCAGATGCCCTCTCTTGTCTCAGGACACAGATTGCCCCGGAGTCGAGCAAGGTGTAAGCAGCCAGACATTAGCCCTTTTCTCATGAGTCACGCAGATAACCAAAATACGACCTCGTTATCGTGAGTCCTTCTGGTGCTCATAAAAAGTTTACGGCTGGGACCCACGTGAACAGTGGCTCTCTTGAAGCCTAGACCTTGAGATGGCCCGCCTTCGAAAGGACCTGGGGGTGCCCAGGGGAAGAAGGCTCTGCCGTTGCTTTGCATGACTCCCCAGGCCTAAAAGAGAGCCAAGAGTGGCGGTGTCTTCTCACCTGTCTAAAAAAGGCAAACATGGGTCCACTTTCCTCAGGGTGTCTACAAAGACTGAGGGGAAGAGTATGACTGTGCCCGTGACCAGGGTATCCCAGAAAAAGAGAGAGGGTAGACATGAGCTTTTTTCTTTCATCTAGGCTTAAGAGACACTCACTCTGGGCTTTGGGGGCAAGGGTGGGAACGGAGATAAGCCAAGGGTTGTAGAAACCCGACGCCGAAAATCTGAGCAGATTTTCCCAGTGGAAACATGCCGTTGAAGAGAGTGCCCCCTGGAAGCTGTTGACCCCAAGGAACAGAGTCCCACTCCACACTCCCAGGGACAGGCAGAAGATCGTTTCTGGTAGCCATAGTCCAAAATGGCCTTTCCTATGCCCAGTGTGGCTGGAGATGAACTCCGACATTACACACACACACACACACATCCCCTTCAGCCGTAACCCACCTGGCCCGGCAGCAGTCAACACAGTCAGCTGGTGCCACAGAGTAAGAATTCACACACTTCAGCCAAAGCTGACCCTGCACCTGCTCAGAAATAAACACAGCCCTCCCAGATTGTTTACCTAGCTCCCTGCCTGCTTTTGCATTTCCGCAGCAAATGTGAATGTCCTACCAGGCCCCAAATGAGCAAAAAAGTTGGTTCCTACTAGAGAAAAAAGAAAAGTGCTTTTGTCATCATTTGGGTCACTGATGCCCAAAGAGTAAGACACACGGAAGCAGCTTCAAGAAAAGGAAAGTTGGTTAGCGTTTTTTGTTTTGTTTTGTTTTGTTTTTTGTTTTGTCCCGCAGTCAGAACAGTCACCGTCCAGTGGAGCTAAGCGGTGGGAACAGAGGCCGACTCCAGCTATGGCCCTGATCTCGAGTCTGAATGCACCTCTTCTAGGTGCCTCCTGGATGTGTTTTAGCCCAGCCCCAAAGACTTTAATTGAAGTACTTACATATCAAGGTCTGTCTGAGGCGTAGGCAAGTCGACAGGTTCAAATACCTGCTTGTGACTTACGCGGTTCTGGAGAGATGAGTGGGGTGGGGTCAGAGGAAGGAGTCAAGACAGGATCGACAGCAGTTTGCTTTTTGTCCCCTCCTCTTGCGTGAGGCAGCTTTAAAAGCTTCGGTCATTAAACTTACCTTTTCTGTCTTATTCATGCCCCCTAATGCCTCAGCACATCTAGTCTGTTTGGAGGAGAATGCATTCTTCTTTTATTCAGGTTATTCTGAATTACACATTGTGTTACAAACGTCTCCCCGGTCATCCCCCCAAGGGGGGCCTTGTGTTGCTTGATGGGATTGGGCTGTTGTTCATTGTCACACTGTTGCTGGTGCATCGAGGGGTGGGGGTGGGGGTTGCTATTGTTCTGTTGTTGTCAGCTAAGCCCAAATGTCTGGGAAATTGATGAGCTCAATCTGGACCGTGCAGCTGGTCCAAATACACTTCAATATTCACTCAACCAGAATTGTACAGCAACCTGCCAATGCGTTCTATGATAGTTTATTCTATGCATGCGTCATTAGTTTTGTCTCTCAGACATTTATTTGTTAGGGAGGGACCACTGTCTCCAAGACCTTTGTATTTTCCTGGGAACAGCAATAGGCTGCATATAAATGTCAGAACGTCTTTGGCATATGAGAAATATTACCTCTGATAGACCTAAGGGATAGGTAAACCAGGAAAGAATCACTTTATTACTCTTATTTTGCTCACTTTTTGCTTTTGCCTTTTGAGATAAGGTTTCTCTGTGTAATCCTGCCCATCTTGCAACTCTCTCTAGACCAGGCTGGCCTCAAAGTCAGAGTATCCACCAGCCTCTGCCTCCCGAGTTCTGGGATTAAAGGTGTTTGGATTACCACAAAATAATCATTACTGTGTGTGTGTGTGTGTGTGTTTGAAAATGTCCACAATGAAAGCTGTTTTCAAACATGTTACATTTGGGGTTTTCTTTAGTACTGAACAGCCTCCCTCCTCCCATTGGCCTCAAAAAAAAAAAAAAAAAACAGGATCTTATCATTTTTTGTTGCAAATATTTCCAGCATGCAGCAGCAGCTCATGGAGAATGACACAACTAGGTGTGGTGGCACACCTGTTATTTTATCTCTTGGTTGACTGAGACAGGAGAATTGCAAAGTCAAGGCTAGCCTGGAAAGCATGGTGAGGCCTGATCTCAAAGTGGGGTGGGAGGAGAAGATAGTGAGATCCTATCTCAAAGTGGTGTAGGAGTGCATAGTGAGGCCTTATCTCAAAGCAGGGAGTGGGGGAGAAACTTTTAAAATAAAGGAGACAGTAGGAGAGCTGTAAACTCTTTTCCTGATGCTTCTGGTCTAAGCCTTTGAGAGACACAACACAGCATCAGATTGTTTATAACAGCCAGTACAATATAAATGCTGTATAAGTAGTTTGTACATTTTCAGTGTAAATTTTTTTTTGCAGATATTTTTGATAAATCTAGAGAGGATTTAAAGATTGCGAGAACACAGGCTTGGGTTTCTAGGCATGCACTCTGGAGGACTTTGGTGTTCCTCCAATCCCCGGTGACATCCCGGGACAGTTGCAGAGCTCCTGTTAGCAAGGCCACTTGTGGAATGAGCTCTGGTGGGTATCATTTCCTCGTGTATCCTGTCCGCTTACTCAGTTCCCAGAATCAAAGCTCAGCACTAGACAGGGACACGAAGCTCAATGTTGATGTTTGGTTGGCTAGACAAAGAAAGAAGCCAGTGCCCAGGGTGTGGCTTGGTGCCAGAGCTCCTGCCCAGCACGTGGGAAGACCCTGGGTTCCGTTCTCCAGCGTAATAAAGGAAAGCAGAAGGAAGGAAGAAAAGGAAAGGCTGGCAGGAAAGAGGGTGTCTTAGTTACTGTCCTGACACTGGCAAAAAATACCCTGAGAAAATCAGCTTAAGAGAAAAAGGATTTGTGTTTGCTTGCAATTCAAGGCATACCCCATCACAGCGGGGAAGTCAAGGCACCACGAGCTGACAGTGGCTGCCCACTCTACATCTGAGGTCAGAAAGGGACTACAGTGGACACTGCTTCACTTACACAGTGTTGGGAGATTTTCTCTGTCTGGTCTAGTCCCACTGGACCAGTTTCTTGCCACCCAATCAGGTCCCTGTAGCCGCTATGAAATAACCATTCTGAGACTTAATAGCTGTTTATAACTTTTTGGCCATTGGCTTAGGCTTCTTACTGGCTAGCTCTTTCCTATTATTAACCCCATTTCTATTAGTCTGTGTATCTCCACGTGGCCTTCGCTTACTGGTCATGCCCGGGGATCCTGCCTCCTCGGCAGCTACATGGCAATTCTCCAACTCTGCCTATATCCTTCCTCTATCCCTGTTCGGGTTTCCTGCCTGTCCATTGGCCAAAAAAGCTTCATTCACCAACCCATAAGAAAAACATATTCACAGCATACAGAAGGCCATCCCCATCAAAACAGTCCAGAATCCCAGCAAATGGTGCCATCTACAGTGAATGGATCTTCAGACCTCAACTGACATAATCAAAGTAACCCTCACAGGCGTGCCCGCAAGCCAATCTCCAGGTGATTCTAGATTCTGTCATGCTGACGGCTAACACTAATTACGGGAAAGAGGGAGCGACGCTTAATTCCTGAAATTTAACACAACCCAGTGTCTTGAACTCACTCTTCAACGACCAATAAATAACTCATTCCAATAAAATCTAATTTGTGTGAGAGCTCCAAAATAGACACTAAAAATGTGCTGAAAAAAAAAATATATATAGTCTCCATCCTTGAGCTATGGGCAGGCTGGTGACAAAATCAGTTATGTCCCTGTGGGAAGTCGAGAGAGCCATAGGACAGTGAAGAAAATGTTTCAGAAGGCTTCATGAGGTGACCATCATCTGGGAGGGACAGGCCTGGACGAGGAGAAGCAGAGAGTGATAGTGTAACATGGGGTGTGTCCCCGGAATAATTTCCATACTTACATACCAATGGCTTGAAATTATTATTAGCATGTGAGCTCCTAGGAGATTTCATCTGTCTTACTCACAGCGCCCTAGCCCACCCTAGGCACCCATTAAGTGCAGTTTCTAAAAGAAAGCCATGGGAACATCCATAACCCAAACATCCAAAGTCAGAGGCGTTCCAAAATCTGATACTCCGTCGTACCAGCATGAGGCTGTAAGACTGATGTTCCAATGCTCATCGACTCAGTTTTGTGAATAAAAACTAGAAACAGCACTGTTACAAGGCTACTACCTTGGTAACACGACACAGGCTAGAATCATCTTAGGAAGGGAACAGCAACTGAGGAACTGCCTACCTTGGTCTGTGAGGAGGGCTATCTTGATCATGGTTGGTATAGGAGTATGCAGTCTAAGATTGGGGCGCCGTTCCTCAGTCAGTGATCCTGGGCTGCCTAAAGCTAGCTAAGCATGAACCAGGAAGTGATCCAGAGACCTCGGTGGTGGATTGTGACCTGGGAACCAGTAGATGAAATAAACCCTACGTTCCTCTACATTGCTTTTGGTAAGAGTGTCTTACCATAGCAACATAAAGGAAACTAGAGCAGGCTTCGGGTTATAAAACAGGTGAAACATAAGCAAAGTTTGGGCTAGATTTGAACCCCATTCCCAAGATAGCTCACTATTTACTTTCAAATATCCCCAAATCTGAAATGCTCCCAGCCAACCACTTCAGACAAGGGGTCCTCAATTCCTGGGGTTTTTTTGTTTTGTTTTGTTTTAAGTAAGCAAGTTCTCTCGTGTGAGGAAGGTTGTTGAGGTGGAGGAGACACAATTAAGATGTCGTTAGGAGACTGGATGTCGCAGAGGACACTGAAGAAGCTTGGAAAGGGTGTCACACGCACACTTGTGGTTTTGCGATTGATGGGAGGAGGGGGACATAGAAGGCACAGAACTGAATACAGAGAAAGTTGTGTTGCTATCACTATTGCCTAAAAGGGGCCAGTCAGGAAACAAAGGTAATGTCACACTGAAGCCACCGGGATGTCTTACGTAACAAAAACTGGTGATACCAATTGTTGTCAAGGACGTGGAGCAACTAGAACACTCATCCTTTGTGGGGGCAGCTAGTTTCTGGGACTGCTGTTGCAATTTAGCTGGTAGAATGCTTGCCCAGCTGGCCCTGGGTTAGATCTCAGGATGGTATAAACTGAATGCGGCTGTGCATACTGCAATTCATGGTTATCCTTGGGTGTATTGTACGGGGAAGACCAGCCTGCATTACATGAGATTCTTTCTGAGAGGAGGGGAGAAGGGAGGGGAAGGGGAGGGGAGGGGAGGGGAGGGGAGGGGGAGAGGAGTGGGAGAAACAGAGACAGAGAGAAATAGAGAGAGGACTTCTATTAAAGTTTAATCCCATAATTCCATTCTTTAGGTGTACAACCAGGATGAAGTCTTACATGCAGCCCCCAAATACATAGACAAGGGTATTCCCAGAAGCATCATTCCCCGCAGCCCAAGTGGGTAAATTATGTTCCATTCATGCGAAGGAACACTGAAACACATACAGACTGCTGAACAGAGAAATACTGTGAACATGATACTGAGTTAAAAAAAAAAAAGAAAGAAAGCCAGACATAGACTACAGTCTGGAGGGCTGGAGATAATCTTCAGTGGTTATAAGCACTGGCTGCTCTTCCCAGAGGACCTGGGTTCAATTCCCAGCACCCCCATGGCAACTCACAACCGTCTGTAACTCCTGTTCCAGGAGATCCAACACCCTCACACAGGCATACATGAAGGCAAAACACCAATACATATAAGATACAAAAAAGTTTTTTTAAAAAAAATGCTGTCTGTAGACTTGTGCAGTTCAAAACTATGCAAAAGCAACCCATTGTGAAGAACTGGGAATTGAGGTTGCTTCTGAGCATAGCACATGATGTGAGGGGTAGACATGGCGTCTGGGTGCGGATATACAATGTGATCCCTTCATAATAATTTCCTAAGGTTTTTGCTTAGAAGCTACGGGATTGTGTGCAGTTCTGGCTCCTCTAACTGGGTGGGTGACAGTCCCCTGTGGCGCATTCAATATTATCTCTAGAAAGATGTCAGACTCCACAGTAGCCATGGTTCTCATTGCTCCTGGTGCCTGTACAGTAGGAATCTCATAACCCCATAATCATGGGAACCATCCCTCTCCAGAGCTGTGCCCCGTTTTATTTATTTATTATTTTCTTTTTTTTTGCACTTCATAGCTTACACCATCCCACTATGAGATAGAGCTTTTTTCCAGATAGAGAATTCTCTCCAGAGGAACCCACCTCCTTTTTTTTTTTTTTTTTGAGTTGACACTGTCCTTTGAAGTAGGAAGTAGGCTGAAATAAAGGAGACAAAACATGATCTATCGGGTATATCTCTAAAGAGAGAAGGGAAATATCTTCCAACAGAGACTTGGGAATCCAGAGGTCCATCTAGAATTACATACATGGTATGATCGTGGGAACAGACACATCCCTTCTTCTCTGTGGATGCCCTGCTTGCCTCAGACGGTCTCCCTCGGACCTCCAACTGCAGGAGGAAAGATAAAGATTTAGGCGTATCCTTGGACATAAAATTCAAATGAAGATTAAATGGGAGCCGCTGCTCTTGTATAGTGATTCCCGCCCTGGCGGTTCCCATGGGAAAAACAGAGACTAAAGTGGACTCCAAAACCTCCCACATCCTGCATTCATTCCAGCTCTGGCTTTTAAGTCCCAAGAGTGAAACCCCCTTCATGCCCCAGACCCACCCTCTGGTTGCCATCCTAATATCAGGAGGAACTCCCACCCCACTCCCCAAAACAAGGTCTAATGCAGCCTAGGCTGACCCCCAAATTCACCATGAAGCTCAGGACAGCCTTGAACTTTGGATCCTCCTGCCTTCTTCACCTCCTAGGTGCTGGGGTTACAGGCGTACACCACCACAGTTGGCTTATGAGGTGCTGGGCCTCAAAGCTAGGACTTGGTGTATGCAAGGCAGACATTTTTTTGCAGACTTGGCTTTCCCCAGCGCTGAAAAGGCAGATCCCTTTTGATACCTTCCTCTCCTGGCCAAAAGTCAGGAGAACTATTTATAGGGAGATGAACTACAGACCGGCAACTCAGATAAACCATGAAATTCTGCACCCACACATAGGTCTCTCTATTCTCAAGACTCAAAAGAACATTGTGCTGTCTCGGAAGTGGAATGGAGGCCTGGAAGGTAAGAGAAATGAGACCAAGATATGGAAATGACCCACACCTGGGGTTGGCATTCATGGAGTGAATAAAATGACAGACCCGGAGGGGATGCTGCCGAGCGGGGGAAGCAGGAACAAGAGGTGTGGGGACAGCTACTTCCCTGCAGCACACTGAGCACGGAGGTTTGTTCTGGAGTTTTCCAACCCCTACTCTAAAGCCCTAACACATTCTTGGCTTAAAAACTTCCTTACCGGAAGCGCAAGTCTTCAGGAGATCCTCGCCTCGGCTCATTCACGTTCTTCCCTAGATCCAAATAGCTACCACACCTAGTATTGACTTGGTGGTGGGCTTAAAGGGCAGGTTGACGTCCTTATTTTAATAACTGCCATGGGCTTATTTTGTGTGTTCATGTGAGTGTGTGCGAGTGTCCTCTGGAAGCCAGAGGACAACCTCAGTGTTCTTGGTTTGGGTCTCTCATTGGAGATTACCAATTATCTAGACCGACTGGCCATCAAAGCCTAGGGATTATCCACCTCCACCTCCCCTGCTCTGAGACTGTCATCATACACACACACCCCACCACACCTTACTCTTTAGTTGGGCTCTAGGGGATCCAACTCTACACCTCATGCTGTGTACTGAGCCCTTCAACAGCTGGGCTATCTCTCCACGCCAAACGTAAGAGAACCATTTAAAAGGTGTTCCAACAGGGGGCATGTTTGCCGTATGCCTGTAATCCTAGCATTTCGTGGGTGGAGGCAGGAGGCTCGGGACTGGACTTTATGGCCAGTCTTGGCTACCTAAGACATGTCTCAAAGAGAAAGAGAGAGAACCCGTTATTTTATATGCTACTAAAAAAATGTTGCAATTAAAATATACCATCCATTATAAAGTATACCCTGGGTTGGGGGAAATGTGAAGAGCAGGTACCTGTTATACATGGTTATACAACCATGACCTGGGCAGAAGTCACAGAAAGACTCGGTTTTAGAAAGCTGTGTATATAAATGAACAAGCCAATACGTAAGAAGCTCTAATTTCAAGGACTGGGCTTCTTCATCTCTGGTACAGTCACATGTTTTAGGCAATACATCAAGAAGAATTACAGAGACCCGGAGAAGTATTCGTGTCACCCATCTTGAAAGCTAGCACATTGTCTACGGCCACACCACCTGAATGCACCCGATCTTTTGACAAATGATGAAAGGTCATGAACGTAATCCGATTAATGTGTGTTTATACTTGAAGTGCCTTAAAAATTATGGAAATGAGAAACAGTTTTGCAGACACAAAACTCCTCGACACTTTGGTGTCTTTGCGGCGCTTGAATCGATAAACATTTTTGTGCCTTTATGTATCTGAAACAGATTTTTGAATTTCACGGAGCTGACGTTAACAAGCTGGAATCGAAGATTCAAGAGCTAATGTGAGCCGACACCCAAAACCAAATACACCTGTGGCATTTTCTAAAGCAGCAGCAAATGTTTCATGTTTTCATTTTTTCGATGTGCCCTGTCTGTCGTTTGCAAAATCAGTCCCTCTCCTGGTGTTTCTATGGGAAGAATGTGGCATTGCGGTCCTCCCAGGGCCTTGACTGGAACCACCCTAGAAGCAGAATCATGTTACTTCCATTCTCTTTAGTCAGCCTTGCTCTGGGCATGCTCCTTGGGTGACGTTATTGTGACCTTTACAATGAAGCCCACCTGAAGCTACGCAATAGCAGGTCACCAGGATTTTCCAGAGACAGCCCAAAGGTGCAGTTGTTCACATGATCAAAGAACTTGGCCATTCTTAAGCACGACCCTGTTAAGGTTGGGGGTGGGGTGGGGGGTGGCTGCTTCGCTTTGCCCTGCTTTGATTTGTGTGGGGACCAAGAATCAAGCTTGAGGCCTCCCACATGCTAAGCAGCAAGGCCTTTTACCGCTGAACTGTACCCACAGCCTGGGAGACACTACTGGTCCCAGTTTGCTCTCTATTGTGTGATAAAGCACCATGACATCTTTGGAGCATACAGTCCAAAATGGGACGTCCTCATCAAACCCCCTCCCCTCAAGGCTTGGGGATTTACGGAAGATGGGTGGCCCCAAGGAAACAATGTCTTTCAGGTACAGCAGGACTGACAGAGGCCCATATAAAATCACAGGCACTTTAGCACGAGGCCTGCACATAGCCAAGCACACAGACAAGGTCCCAGCACTAAGAGGAAGTAGACACGGACTCCCACCCCTATCTGCAAACGATACCCACTGGAAGGGAAAACCCAGTTCTCACCAATGGAGGGAGTCTCACTGGGTGTATTAACCACACTTTGGGGCAGTCCCCGTGCTCAGGAGAAGTTGGCCAACGAGAAATTAACTCAGCGGTATCTGTGTAGACTTTTTGTGACACGGCGATTTGTTTGGGCTTGTTTTATTTTTTTTTCAATTGTTACTTTTTATTTCCCTTTTTGTGGTTTTGTGGGAGTGGGGGTGTTGTGTGTGTTTCTTGTGAGGTTTGCAAAAAAAACCCCCAAAACCCAGCAGGATATCCGTTGGGGGGGAGGGGTCCAGGACTGATGGTGTAGAAGAAGCCAGAGGCCTTGAACCAGTCCAGCATCTCATTGCAATGAACATTTGCAAGTATAGCTGTTTGGGGGAAAGGGTATACTTCGTGACACACCACAGCGCCTGAGACCACTAGCGACGAGAGAATGTACAAGGGAGAGGCTGGAAATATGAAGGAGTGGAATGAATTATCTTTGGTGGTGGTGTTTCGTTTTATTGTGTTGTATTTGGGGCTGGGGAGGCTACGAAGGGAAGGCAGACATGGAAAGACTGGGGAATGAGTGGAATTGGGATGCATGATGTGAAATTCCCAAAGAATCGATACACTATGTTAAACGATGATGAGCACCAGTGCATTAGTACCTGCAGTTTGAGATCCACAAGGGCCAGCATATTAAACATATTGAGTAAAGTGAAGTAACTAGAAATAAAATTGTGTCTTAAGAAAAAAAATTTCAGATCTTGTCTGCCGTGCTCATCTTAATGAACCAATTACAGAGTTCTGAGGGGTGGTTCAGGGGCAGAACACTTGCCTGGATTCAGGCTCTAACTGCTCACCAAAAATGAAGCAACAGAGAAGGAAGAAGGGAAGGGGAGGGGAAGGGAAAGGAGGAGGATTAAGGTGTGGATGAAAATTGCATCTGCCAAATCAGACAGGTTAAAAGTGTGTATTAGTTCCCAAAGTGTTTTTGCCTCTTCCTGTTTTTAAATACAAACCATACCTTCCATGTTGTCTTGCACCGTTTAGTGCACGTCACTGCCCCTGGAGGTGCAGACATCAGCCTTTGCAGGGCAAGGAGACTGAACATGGCTTCTGAGGGTTCCAACTACTGGTCTCAAACCTGGATCTCCCTTCCCACAGTTTGAAGGCCTTACCGTCAGACAGCCAGGGCTACATAGTGGGATCCTGCCTCCAGTAATGTCATTGATCCATTAATCGCCTCCTAAACTTCCCACCTCTAGTGCATTGGGAGGGGTTATGTTTCTAACGTATTAACTCTTGGGGAACATAACCTATTAGCCAGCATTGTTTGCAAGGCAGGCAAGACCCCAGTCAAGAACTGGTGTTTCAAAGTCAAATCTTGGAAGCCACTGGTCCTCTGGAAAGGGCAGCCTTGAAAATGTCTCTGAAGAGATAAAGCAAGGTGGAGAATTAGCCATGCTTGTACACGTGACACATGTGCCTATGCGTGACCCATGAGTTCCCCGGGTCCCTTAGGCATCCCACATTCTCTTCATCCTGGATCAGGCAGGTGCCTAATTTCCTGCCTTGCTTTTGCAGCCTGGCCTGTGGAATGGTACTCATCCCAGAACCCAAAAGACATTATTGCTGTAGACAAAGAGATGCCCCATTTCACCCTCAGCAGCTAAGGTCTTACTGTGTCTTTGCTTGTTTCAAAGCAGGAAGCAGCATGCCTTTCTCCTGCAACAGGAAAAGAGAAAGAAATACAACTTGTTTTTGCATTATTATCTAGTGCCCAAGTTGTGGGTTTTCTCACTTTTAAACTGATTTTCACTTACCAACATCATCTTCCAATACTACAAGTCAATCTCTGTGGGCCAGCATTTTCTTACAAAGAAAAGAACCAAGGCACGTCTGCTGTGGTGCCGATAGGCATTTCAGGAAGCTTGATTAGTCATCTGCAATAAGCTCATGCTCAAATCTATTTCTTACTGTGAAGTCAGATCTAAAGCCAATGGGGGAGAGGCTCTTCTTGGTAAGGAGTAACGGCCAGGTGATCTCAAAGAGAGATCCGGAACCAGAAGCCTCAGCACGGCTTGCCAGCTTCTTAGAAAGGAACACATGTGGAAGGCTACACCCATGATGTCCCATAAGACGTCAGGGTGACCAGGCATCCATTTCTACTTCTACCTGGGAGGCAGCCAGAAATGGAGAATGAAGTAAATAATGTGATCACGTTTAATGTGTTCCATAATCTCTACCTGGCCCCGTAGGAAGACTCAATATGGTCAGCACTATTCTCTAACACAGAGGTTCTCAACCAGCCTAATGCTGTGACCTTTTAATAATGCAGTTCCTCATACTGTGGTGACCCCAGCCATAAAACTATTTTCCTCGCCACTCCATAACTGTAATTTTGCTGCTGTTATGGAATGTTATATAAATATCTGATATGTAGGATATTTAATAAGCATCCCCTGTGAAAGGGACACTCCCCCACCCCTTCCCCATCCCTCCACCCCCCCTCCACCGCCCCAAGACCGCTGTTCTAGTTCATCTGTAACAATGTAGTAACAATCCATGCACTGCACGGTTTCCAGATACTTGCGTGTCTACCGTCTGCTCCCACACAGACCTCATTATGAGCGTGAGAACTATGCACAATTCACAGTCAAGCCCAATAAACAGCAGCAGCAGCCCCCGATGGAGTCTACTCCTCGATGACTGTTTCTGCCTCTGCTCATTTAGCCGGCGAGATTAGCCACTGCGTTTGGCTTTGAATCTCTGCCGTGGGGGCAATGAGCAGCCACGGGAGAGCCACCTGCTCAGAAGTTGAGCAAACCTCGGTGCGCAGCTATGTCTCCGCTACTGCCGAGCCTGGGGGGCCACCATTGGAGGTCAGTCTTCTCATCTGTAAACCAGGCTCTGATGGGTACCCCCCAAAAAGTCATCGGGAGCACGGAATCGATAAGAGTGCATGAAGTGTTCGGGGTGGCACTCCCCCAGACAAGCATTCATGGGCCGTGTGATGGGAGGATGATGAAGACAGTCAAGTTTTCATCTTTCTAGCCAAATGATAACGTCTCGGAGCATATTAACTGCCTTCTTTTTCTCAGTCTCCCTCCCTCCCTCCCTCCCTCCCTTCCTCCCTCCCTCCCTGTCTTTTGTATTCTTCAGCAGCCTCTGAAGTGCAATGAAGAGTTGTCATCCTGTAGACACCCAAGGAAGTTGAGGTATTAAAAAAGAAAATGACCAGTAGTTTAGTGCTTTTCACAAGGTTGACAATGTTTAACCACAGAATGGTAAGGTGTGAGGGGGAAAAAAAAAGTTGTGTTTGTAAATGACCGCATTTTGTCCCTTATGAATCATTTAAAGATTAAGTTTGGACAGATAAGAAATTCTAGAGAAATACCAGCTATGCCACTCCCGGTAAATGGACTCCAAGTCAGGACACCACTGAGAGACCTCCATAGTTGCAGTGTTTGCATCTCTCTCCCTCCTTCCTCCTCTGTCTCCCTCCTTCCCTCCCTCCCTCCCCTCCCTCTCCCTCCAGCCCCCTCTCTCTTCTCTCCCTCTCTCCCCCTCCCTCTCTCCCTCCTTCTCCCTCTCTCTCTCCCCATCTCTCTCCTCTCTTTCTCTCCCTCTGCCTCACGGTCACGGTCTCAACACACCAGCTCTTAACCACTGCTCCAGGACCGTGCCCGTCATACCCCTGACCATCGTGGTCACAGACTCTAACCCTCTGAAACGGTAAAGGCCTTGGTCACAGCATCGGAAAAGTAACTAAGACACCTACCAACCAATTGATAAGGAAAATACGGTGTGTGTGTGCACGGTGGAAGTTTATTTAGCCATAAAGAATGATGTCATTTTCAGGAGAAACTGATGCAGCTGGAGATTATCCCGTTAAATGGAATGACTCTGACTCAGAAAGGCAAACAGCGCATGGTTTTCCTCATTTGAGGATCCTGGGTTTTATGGAGATCCATGATTCATAGACGGGTGGGTACGGAACAGGAAGGTGGAAGAGAAGCTTTCTCGGGGAATAAATGAGAACGGCAGGGGGATAGGAATGGGAAGGTAAATTCATCGAATACAGCCAACGTGTGTGGCACATATGAAAAGCCTATGAACCCCATCACCACGTGCTGTGAATGCTCACCAATATACTCTATTAGTGTAATTAAGAAATTCCAAAGAAATGAAGCAGTCACTCAGATCGTGAAGAGTAGTTTGGGTATAAAAAACAGCTCTCCACCCATTTTCTCAGGAGACACCCTGCTGAGTGTAAGTCCTCCTCCAAGGCGTTGATCTGAGCAGATAGAGCCATTGAGCTACCCTGCAGTAGAGTTCCACGTGATGGCTAACCCACCTCAGCTGACACACGCTTGCCATGTCTAAGGCCTTACTCATGCCCCGTCTAATTCAGCTGCGGCTGCCACCCAACTTTTATTTCCATGGTGAACTATTTTAACTCAAAAACTATCCAAGTTCCCACTGGTGCTCACTTTTCTAACCACGGCGCCTCTGTGGCTCTAGACAATTAACTGCGACAGACTTACACCGAGCCAAGATCTCCTTGACGTCAAGCGCAGCTCTATGAAGGTGCAATTGGCCACTTTCACGTTTACTGCAGGTCAATTCAAACACGAAGTAAGAAAAACAGAAAAATTGAGATTTGTCTTTTTAGCCAGCAAAGCGTCCCATCTCCTCTTTGCAAGGCTTAGGGACTGAAAGGCTTTGGCGATTGTTCGTTGTATTCATTGTCATTAGCGCAATGGGGGAAATAAATACACTACAGCTACTGTGTCCTGATCCCCATCATTGGCAGAGCCTGAGACAGTCATCCACCTTAGCCCTTGTCTCTTCAAAAAAAAAAAAAAGCTCCCAAATAGGGCTGGTAAGATGGCTCAGCAGGTAAATGCTGCCCACCACGCTTGTTCACCTAAGTCCAACGCAAACTCATTTCATAGGAGAGAGCAGACTCTTACAAGTTGTCCTGTGACCCCCCACACACACACCACAAATAATTGTAAAGAGGGAAAATATTAAGACCTAAAACCAGGAAGGGAGAAGATAAAGAAATACTGGGAGTGTGGCGTAGGTGGGTCCGTCAGCAGTGCGAGCGAAGTCAAACCTTCCCAACACATTTCTGTTGTTCCCTTATTTGACCTTTGTCGCACACAGTTTTTATGAGAAGCTTAGCCATGCGTCTTGATTTGAACAAATGTGTTCAAATGCCCCAAACTCATGAGCATCCATTTCCTTATGGTCAGCACCTGCTCCTGTCAGTGTCTCTAAAAGGCAAATCCGTGTGTGACAATATACTGCTTATGGTTTATTAAAGCTTGCCTGGGGATTCAGAAAGCAAAGTCAGTCACAGGCCATTGTTTTGAGAAAATAAAAAAGGGAATGCAGATACAGGATAAAGAGATAGATTATTGAATCTACTCTGAAAAGAAAAAGGGGAAGCTATAATATGATAGGGTAAAGATGTAGATTATTGAATCTACTTCTAAAAAGTATAAATATGGTGAGAAAAAAAGGCAGAGGATTGAATCTACTTCTAAAAACTACTAGTTTTAGGTATTTCACGTTTGATTGAACTTTTGTATATTGTATACAAATATATATTGATTCAAATTTGATATTAGTTTGTTAAGACATGTTGTACACACGTTTCTAAGGTATTGCTCAAGGTATTATACCTATACAGCTCATTTATCAAGTAATGCAAATTTCTAGTCCTTGAAAGTTATTATTACCTACTATGTAAGATAATAAGGAAATGTAGGTAAGTAATTAGTCACCTATTACAATCAAACTTGTAATCACACTAGGCATGTTTTTAAAGACTAACAGATATATTTTAGAAATACAGCTCATCTTTAAACACTTCAGAGATCCACAGGATATGACATTTAAAATATTTTAATAATAGTTTTTTTTAAATGACAATGAGACATGTCTGCTCCTGGCAGCTCCAGTATACTTAGGAGAAGATTCTGGGCATCAAAGAAACTCACATGGAATTTACCTTCTTTATGGTAAAGGTAAGCCACTGGGCAAGAAAGTGTCCTTTCCTCAACTGCTAACAGTATGTTGTCCAAAATGGACAAAGAGTACAGAAAGAGAGTGACTGCAAAACCTTGCCAAGACAAGGCAGGACAGTCCTTAAGAAAATCGTGCTTCTCAGAAAAGTCTGCCAGAGATTCTAGGCCTATCGGTCGAAGATGGATGCCCCAACGTTGCAGAGGAACCCTGGGTGACTGTCCAGGCAGCCGGCTGTTTTGATCATTCCTCACATTTTTTGGAAGTATCTTACTTGAACTTCCTGCTTACTCAGTTAATAACATTTCCTTCTCAGGTCTCTGACAGAGGTGAAAACTAGATAGTATAGTTATGATTTTCTTTTTATTTATTTGTTTTTATTTAAATTAGAAACAAGCTTACTTCACATTGTCAGTCCCAGCTCTCTCTGCCTCCCCTGCTCTCCTGCCCCCTACCAACCTCCCAACCCCCATCCCATCACACCCCTCTGCTCTCCACATCATCGAGGGCAGGGTCTAGGTCCTCCCCCATGTGTCCAGCTCCGAATGGAATGGGCTCCCAAAGACCATTTGTACACAAGGCATAAATGCTGCTCTACTATCCAAGGCCCCATAGATTGCCAAGGCCTCCTCACTGGCACCCACGTTCAGGGGGTCTGGGTCAGTCCAATGCTGGTCTCTCAGCCATCAGTCTGGGGTCCATGTGCTTCCACTTGTTCAGATCAGCTGTTTCTGTGGGTTTCTCCATCCTGATCTTGACCCTTTGTCCACGCCTCCCTCTCTGCAACTGGGTTCCAAGAGTTCAATTCACTGCTTAGCTGTGGGTGTCTGCTCTGCTTCCATCAGCCTCTGGATGAAGGTTCCAGGATGGCATATAAGGTAGTCACCAATCTAATTATAGGGGAAGGGCATTTAAGATAGCCTCTCCACTATTGCTTAGATTGCCAGTTGGGATCATCTTTGTAGATCACTGGAAGTCTTCCTAGTGCTGGAACCTTCCTCAAACCTATAATGGTGTCTCTTATCCTGCTCTCCTCTATTCTTCCCCCAACTCAAACTTCCTGCTCCCTTATGTGTTCCTCTCCCCTCCTCTTCTCTCCCTCTTTTACCCAGCTCCCTCATCACTCCCCCCACATTCCCAATCCCTTCAGGAGATCCGGACCACTTCCCCATCTCCGGGATACGATGCCTGTTTATCTTAGGGTCCTCTCTGTTTCCCAGACTCTCTGGAGGTGGGATTGTAGGCTGGCAATGCCCTGCTCCATGTCTAAAATCCATATATGAGTGAGTACATACCATGTTTGTCTTTTTGTGACTGGGTTACCTCACCCAGGATGGTTTCTTCTAGTGACATCCATTTGCCTACGAACTTCAAGATTCCATTGTTTTTTCCGCTGAGTAGTACTCCATTGTGTAAGTATACCACATTTTCTCTATCCATTCTCCAGCTGAGGGGCATCTAGGTTGCTTCCAGGATCTGGCTATTACAAATAATGCTGCTATGAACATATGGAACAGACGTCCTTGTTGTATGAATGGGCATCTTTTGGGTATATGCCTAAGAGTGGAATTGTTGGATCTTGTGGTAGACTGATTCCCATTTTCCTGAGGAATCTCCATACTTATTTCCAAAGTGGCTGTACAAGTTTGCACTCCCACCAGCGATGGACGAGTGTTCTCCTTTCTCTACATCCTCTCCAGCATAAACTGTCATTGGTGTTTTTTATTTTAGTCATTATGATAGGAGTGAGATGGTATCTCAGAGTTGTTTTGATTTGCATTTCCTGGATAGCTAGGGATGTAGATTACTTTCTTAAGTGTCAGTCATTTTAGACTCCTCTATTGAGAATTCTCTATTGGTTCTTTACCCTACTTTTTAATTGGATCCTTTCATGTTTTGGAGACCTGCTTCTTGAGTTCTTTGTAAATTTTGGAGATCAGCCCTCTGTCAGATGTGGAATTAGTGAATATCTTTTCCCACTCTTTGGGTTCCGTTCTGTCCTGTTGACAGTGTCCTTTGCCTTACAGAAGCTTCTTAGTTTCAGGAGGTCCCATTTATTAATTGTCGATCTCAGTGTCTGTGCTACTGGTGTTGTGTTCAGGAAGCAGTCTCCTGTACCAATTGGTTCAAGGGTACTTCCCATTTTCTATTCTAAGAGGTTCAGTGTGGCTGGATCTATGTTGAGGTCTTTGATCCATTTGGACTTAAGTTTTGTGCGTGGTGATAGATATGGATCTGTCTGCAGTCTTATACATGACAGCATCCAGTTATGCCAGCACCATTTGTTGAAGATGCTTTATTTTTTCCGTTGTATAGTTTTAGCTTCTTTGTCAAAGATCAGGTGTTCATAGATGTGTAGGTTAATACCAGTGTCTTCAATTCGATTCCATTGGTCTATTTTTGTGCCAGTACCCAGCTGTTTTCATTAATATAGCTCTATAATAGAGCTTGAAGCCAGGGATGGTGATGTCTCCTGAAGTTCCATATTGTACAGGATTGTTTTGGCTGTCCTGGGTCTTTGTTTTTCCATATAAAGTTAGGAATAGCCTTTTCAAGGTTTGTGAAGAATTATGCTGGAATTTTGAGAGAGATTGCATTGAATCTGTGGATTACTTTTGGCAAGATTGCCAGTTTTGACCCTATCTATCCAAGAGCATGGGAGATCTTTCCATTTTCTGGCATCTTCTTTAATTTCTTTCTGTAAAGACTCAAAGTTCTTACTGTACAGCTCTTTCACTTGTTTGGTTAGCATTACCCCAAGGCATTTTATGTTGTTTTGAAAGACTCCTACCCAGGACCTCCTAGGAAAAGAAAAGCAAGGCCAGGCCATTGCCTAATGAAAGAAACCCAGACCAGGCAGGATGTCAAACAGGATCTGTGGTCACCAGAGCAGTCATGGGACCCAGATAATAATTGCTGAAGCATGCCAGGGTCTTTTATGTGGCAATACCAGGACACCTAGTCCTTGGCAACTACCCCTGCCCCCAGTTGTGTCTATGATCACCATAGTAGTCATGAGACCTGGATAATAATTTGAAGCGTACCGGGGTCTTTCATGAGGTAATACCAGGAAACTTAGTCCGTGGGAACTACCCCTGCCCCCAAGATGAGCCAATGAAATGCCTGTTGCTATGCTGATACTTATGTAACCATTAAAACTCTATAAATATTGTGCTCCCTGCAAGCCCGGTGTGCTCCCTGCAAGCCCAGTATGCTCTGCACCCGAGTTGCAGTAGCATCTACAGGTGCCTGTGTACTCAATAAATCACCTCTTGCATTTGCATATGGTGGTTTGGCCCCGGTTCTTGGGCAGAGGGTTCGGTTCAGTGCCCGGCGCTTTGATGCAGAGGTATTTCAGTTTGTGGCAATTGTAAAGGGTGATGTTTCTCTGATTTCTTTCTTAACCCGTTTATTGTCTGTATATAGTAGGGCTACAGATTTTTTTTAGTTAATTTTGTATCCTGCCATTTTGCTAAAGGTGTTTATCATCTGTAGGAGTTCCCTGGTAGAGGTTTTTGTGTCACTTATGTAAACTGTATCATCTGAAATAGTGAAAGTTCGACTTCTTCCTTTCCAATTTGTATACCCTTGGTCTCCTTTTGTTGTCTTATTGCTCTAGCTAGAACTTCAAGTGCAATATTGAAGAGATTTGGAGAGAGTGGGCAACCTTGTTTTGTTCCTAATTTTAGTTGCTTTGAGTTTCTCTCCATTTAGTTTGATGTTGGCTGTTGGTTTGCTGTATATAGCTTTTATTATGTTTAGGTATGGTCCTGTTGTTCCTGATCTCTCCAAGACCTTTAGCATGAAGGGATGTTAGATTTTGTCAAAGGCTTTTTCAGCATCTAGTTTGTTTATATGGTGGGCTACAGTGATAGCTTTCTGTATGTTGAACCATCCCTGCATCCCTGGAATGAAGCCTACTTGATCATGGTGGATGATTTTTCTGATGTGTTCTTGGATCCGATTTGGCAACATCTTGTTGAGTATTTTTGCATCAATGTTCATTAGGGATATTGATCTGTGGTTCTCTTTCTTAGTTGTGTCTTTGTGTGGCTTGGGTACCAAGGTAATTGAAGCTTCCTAAAAAGAGTTTGGCAATGTCCCTTCTGCTTCTATTGTGTGGAACAATTTTAGGAGTACTGGTATTAGCTCTACATTGAATTTATGGCAGAATTCTGCAGTGAAACCATCTGGCCCTGGGGTTTTTTTTGGTTGAGAGACTTTTGATGACTGCTTCTCTATCATTAGGGATTATAGGTCTGTTTAAATTGATTATCTGTTCTTGATTTAATTTCTATCCATAAAATTGTCCATTTCCTTTAGATTTGAATTTTGTGGAGTACTGGTTTTCAAAGTATGACCTAATGATTCTCTGGATTTCCTCACTGTCTGTTTTTATGTCCCCCCTTTTCATTTCTGATTTTGTTAACTAGCATGCTCTCTCTCTGCCTTTTGGTTAGTTTGGATAAAGGTTTGTCTATCTTGTTGATTTTCTTAAAAAAACCAACTCTTTGTTACATTGATTCTTTGTATTTTTTTTTTTTTTGCTAATTTCTACTTTATTGATTTCAGCCCTCGATTTAATTATTTCCTGCCGTCTGTTCCTCTGGGGTGAGTTTGCTTCCTTTTGTTCTAGAGCTTTCAGTTGTGCTGTTAATTCTCTAGTGTGACTATTCTCCAGTTTCTTTATGTGGGCACTTAGTGCTATGAACTTTCCTCTTAGCACTGCTTTCAAAGTGTCCCATAAGTTTGGGTATGTTGTGTCTTCATTCTCATTGAATTCTAGGGAGACTTTAATTTCTTTTTTATTTCTTCTTTGACCCAGGAATGGTGCAATTGAGCATTATTCAATTTCCATGAGTTTTCAGGGTTTCTGAAATTTGTTATTGTGGTTGAATTATAACTTTAGAGCATGGTGGTCTGATAAAATACATGGAGTTATTCAAATTTTTTTGTACCTGTTGAGGTTTGCTATGTTGCCAAGTATGTGGTCAATTTTTGAGTAGGTTCTGTGTCGCGCTGAGAAGAAGGTATATGCTTTTTTATTTGGATGGAATGTTCTATAGATGTCTGTTAAACCCAATTGGGTCATAACTTCTATTAGTTCCTTTGTTTCCTTGTTAAGTTTCTGTCTGGTAATCCTGTCTAGTGGTGAGAGTGGGGTGTTGAAGTCTCCCACTTTAAGTATGTGAGGTTTTACATGTGATTTGAGTTTTATTAATGTTTCTTTTATGAGCATGGATGCCTTTGTATTTGGGGCATAGATGTTCAGAATTGAGACTTCATCTTGGTGGATTTCTCCTGTAATGAGTATGAAGTGACCTCCTTCATCTCTTTTGATTGATTTTAGTTTAAAGTCTAATTTTCTAGGTATTAGGATTGCTACCCCTGCTTGTTTCTTGGGTTCATTTGATTGGAAAATCTTTTCCCAACCCTTAACTCTGAAATAACGTCTGTCTGTGAAGCTGAGGTGTGTTTCTTGTATGCAGCAGAAGGATGGATTCTGTCTTTGAATCCATTCTGTTAGTCTGTGTCTTTTCATGGGCAAGTTAAGACCATTAATATTGAGGGATATTAATGACCATTGATTGTTCATTCTTGTTTGTTTTGGAATGGTTGGTGGTGGAGGAATTTTATGTGGTTTTCCACCCCTTTTTTCTTTTGCCTGTTGGTAAAAAATATATATTGCCTATGTTTTTCTGGTTGTAGTTAACTTCCTTAGGTTGGAGTTTTCCTTCTAGAGTTTTCTGGAGGGCTGGGTTAGTGAATATGTATCATTTAAATCTGGTTTTGTTATGAAATATCTTGTTTTCTCTGTCCATAGTGATTGAAAGCTTTGCTGGATATAGTAGTCTGGGCTGGCATCTGTGGTCTCTTAGTGTTGGTAGAATATCTATCCAGGACCTTCTGGCTTTCAGAGTTTCCATGGAGAAGTCAGGTATAATTCTGATAGGTTTGCCTTTATATGTTACTTGGCCTTTTTCCCTAACTGCTCTTAATATTCTTTCTTTATTCTGTATGTTTGGGGTCTTGATTATTATTTGTCGAGGGCACTTTTTTGTGGTCCACTCTATTTGGTGTTCTGTAAGCTTCTTTCACCTTCATTGGCATGTCTTTCTTTAGGTTGGGAAAGTTTTCTTCTATGATTTTGTTGAATATGTTTTCTGCCTCTTTGAGGTGATTTTCCTCACCTTCTTCTATATCTATTATTCTTAGGTTTGCCCTTTTCATAGTGTCCCATATTTCCTGGATATTTTGTTTTAAGGATTTGTTGAACTTAAAATTTTCTTTGATGGATGAATCTAATTCTCCTAGTGTATCTTCAACACCTGAGTTCTCTCTTCTCTTGTATTCTGTTGATTATGCTTGCATCTGTAGTAACTGACCGTTTGCCCAGCTTTTCTATTTCCAGCATTCCTTCAGACTGTGGTTTTTTTTTATCGTTTCTATTCAGATTTCAGCCTTTGCACTGTTTGAATTGTTTCTTGCAATTTTTACTTTGTCTTTTCCTCCATTTCTTGCATTTTTTTTGGATTGTTTTTTCTTCCATCTCTTTAAGTGATTTACTCATATCCTCTTTGAGGGCCTCTATCATTTTCATGACGGTGTTTTTAAGGTTGTTTGATGGGGAAGTCCTGTGTATATGTCAATAAAGCACTGTTGGCCAATAGGGAAGCAAGATAGGTGGGACTAGGAGTTGAGGATTCTGGGAAAGAGAGACACAGGCAGATATCATGTAGCCGCCATAGAAGTAAGAGGTCTGGACCTTTTCTCTGGTAAGAGAAATAATTAGATTAACAATAATGGGATTAAATAATGGGATTAAAGTCAGAGATAGCCAGTAAGAAACAAAGCAAATGGCCAACAGCTTCATAATTAATATAGCTAATTACTCACAAAAGAAAAACGAACAACCCAGATAAGTCAAGTAGTTTTCCACCACCGAACTCGAAGCCAAGAGGGCAAGTGCAGTTCTGCTGCATTCTTTTATCCCCACCTCTGTACACGCCCCTAGCCATGCCCAAAAGTGGCCCTGGCTAGCGGCATAGTTCATCCCCTAAATCCCATATGCCTCGTCACGCCCAAAGTGGGTGTGGTTAGTGGTGCGGTAAACCGCCCTTTTATTACTTCATCTGTATGCGCCTCTAATATGCCATGTGGCTAATGATGGAGTCCTATGTTTCTCCTTACAGTTGTTCTCTTCTGCTTCATCTGCGTTGGGATGTTCAGGTCTTGTTGGTGTAGAGTCCCTAGACTCTGGTGGTGTCATATTGTTTTTTTCTGTTGTTGACTGTGTTTTTATATTGCCGTCTTCCCATCCATTCTTCCAGTGGGTACACGTGGGGTCTCTTCTTCTCCAGGTAGGTATCAGTCTAAGGTTCTCTTCCGGTGGGTTCAAGCAGGTCCACTACTCCGATGGGTCTCACGATGGGTGCAGGTGGGTGGGAGACACTCTAGGCGAGGGGCAGGCCCAGGAAGATCCAAGGTGGGGGGAATATAGGGAGTTGGGGCCCCGAGCAGAGCCCACACTCACCTCAAGCACAGGATGGGGGGTGGCCGCAAGACTGAGGTGTGGCCAGACTCAGGGTTTCCTTTCTGTCAGGGCGGGCCCACGTTAGGCACTGAGCAGGCCCAGGAAGATCCAGGGAGGTGGATGTAGGGAGTTGGGGCCCTGAGCAGAGCCCACACTCACCTCAAGCAGAGGGTCTTGTTATAGTTTTCATTGTTTACCAGATTCAGGAAAGAAACTCACTAAAGAAATGTCAAGTATATAAAGTTGAGAGACGTAAAAAGATAATGCAAATAGAGTAAATTAGGCATAAGACTTTAGAATCATCAATTTTGGATAGATAATGAAGTAGTTTCTCTGATTTGTCAAATGCAAATGGACTAGATATTTTCTCTGAATTTGTTAAAATGCAAATGAACTAGACATTATTGATGAACTTATTGCCTATATATACTGAATATACTTATTGTTCTTATTGTATATAGTTATTCTTATGTTAATTGTAGCCTTCTTTTTGCATTAGACAAGAAAAGGGCACTTGTGGTGATATATTGTTTATGATATATTAAACCTTGCCTGAGGATTCAGAAAGCAAAGTCAGTCATAGACCATAGAAGCCAGTCACACACCTTTAATCCTAGCAGCCAGAAACTAGGAGGTGGTGGTACACGACTTTAATCCCACGACTCAGGATAAGAGGTGGATGGGATCTCTATGAATCCAGTGCCACCCAGATCTATTCAAGAGTAAATCAGTCTAAAAATTACAGCTCACACCGTTAGTCCCAACATTAGGAAAGTACATAAGACAAAAGCAATGTCTCAGAGAGGCATTCATTCTCCAGCCACACTGAGGAAAGGTTACAGTCTGAGGCTCATTGAGAGTTCTTGGAGACAGGACCAGCCCATTCAACCTGAGGTGAGAGCTAGTGGCTGGCTGCTTTGCTTTTCTGATATTCAGCTTGAAGTTTGAACCCTAATATCAGTCTCTGGGTCCATTTATTTATTTGTGCTACACCCATATGACACAGCAAATCTCCACTTTCTTTTTGAAATTAAGTTCCTGGAAGGGGGGAGAAAAAAGATAGAAAGAAAAGTTACTTGAAATCAGATAAAAGGAGGGTGGACAGGATACCAGAAATGCCAGGCAGTGGATAGAGGCCGTGCCTTTGTGCTGTGCCCAGGGTAGAATCTAGAATGGTGGATTCTTCTAGAAGTTAGACCTGCCATGTTCCTATGAGAACAGCTCTTCAACCTTGGCAGTTGTGGTTGTGACTTCCCACGGGTTCTGGTTGTCCCTCGTTGGTGGCAGCCCGGGAACACGTAGCTGGCAAATCCCACCACATCAGAATGCATTCACGCCTCTGAGCTCCACCAGGAGCCATGATCCTGTTCCTCCCATGAAGCTGTACCGTGTGGACACCATGAACAGGAAGCAGAGCAGCCCTTCCCCCCCCCAAAAAAAACCCGGTTTCCTGTCTCTCTGTGGGATCTCCCCTTCCCACATGCCATCTTGCCTCTGAGGTGAGGCTATTCACCGTGAAGCCTTCACCAGAACCCAGCAGAAGCTGCTGAACTGTGAGCTTCCCAACATAGCTTAGGCTCTGCTTCTATGAGCTTGACTCTCGTTTACTCTACATCGCTATATCTAAAACACTACCAGCTCTACTGCCGTCATCACACATCAACAAGAAAGAAAGATGCTGCCAAAGAAAAGTTACTAGCCTTTCTATAGTGAAATCCTAATTTTAGGAGAGTAAGGTGTGGGAAAATGAGCATCTTGGAACTTATTAAGTCTGACATGTAAATACAGAGACTATCTTGCTACTCTGCTTGCATCCTAGAAGATACTGAGTTTGCAACCAACTTTGGCTGAATAGCGTGCTTACCTATAGACAAGTAGGTTTGTTCTAGATACGCCTTTATGCATAGTAATTTACAAACAGAGTCAGGTCTAAATTGAGTTTTAAAGGTATTGTACCTGTGGGTAAATTTTGTCATATTTCAAGACAGACAAGGTAGCAGTGTGGGAAACCTTATAAACAGATAGATTCCTATCAGAGTCTTTCCCCAAAATGATTGCTGTCCATACAATGAGAATTAGCCCTTGGGGATAGTTTCAGACAGGGGCAATAGAAAGAACAACTAAACTTCCAGGAAGCATCATTCTTTTAGGATGAAGAAACAGTTTTTAGCATGACACAGGGCTACAAATGATTATACTCCTACTTACCTTTCTACTCTCTTCTCTTTGTCTATCTCTACCTCTGTCTCTATCCCTATCTCTCATGCCATTAGCACTCCATTCTGCAAAACTGTCCTAGCAGCAGATGTCAATAGACAAGAACCATGAAAATATAACCGACAAACAAACCAGCAAATGCAATATCATCACTGTTTATAGCTCAACTGAAATATGAGAAGGGGCTGGAAGGCAGCTCAATGGTACGGCACATGCTTTAACATATGTGAGGTCCTGGGGTTTCTCCAGCACTGGGAGCAATGGACAGGTGTGCACAGACAGCTGAGATCTAGAACATTATCGTCAGGCAGCCACACTGTCACAAACACCTCCCTAGATGATGAGAGCGTGGTTTGTAAGACACATCCCAATTTCAGAGGAGTTAGGATCAGAAAATTATGTCATCGCTAACTTTCTGAAATATAATAGATCACACTTTGTCGTGAGGATAAGCACCTCGGGGTATATGGAGTGAAACGGTCTTTGGTCACAGTGTCCTCTGCTTGGGCATAGACACCAGGCCATCTCCCCCAGAGAGTCTGCACAGCCCTCAGACAAACCCATTCTCGGCAGCGATGGACATAACCAGGAACCTGGAGAGAGGCAGACTCTCTCAGCTGTGCAGTGGTGACATAAGTTGCGATGACCTCCTTCAGCCATCCACATCTAGCGAGAGAGAGAGAGAGACTGGAATGCCAGTATAGACCCTGGAACCGTGCAATTCAGGAGTAAGTCTTGGCTGTTTCTGGCTGTGGGATTCAGAGCAAGTGATTTCACACTCTTGGTGCCTTGGTTCTCCTGTCTACTAAATAGAGATGCCTTATCTGCATTTCATAATTTCTTGATTATAACACATATCATATACCATGAAATAATAGCTGCCTGATAAATAAAAGCACAATCGCCCCCCCCAAAATATCAGCACCATGAAGGCAACGGGTTTTATCTGACTGTTCACTGCCAACGTCCCGGAGCCTAGAACACTGCCCTTAGTAGGAGCTCAGCACCCGGAGTCCAATGACTTAGTGTCTGATTCCATATGCATTTAATTGATAGTAATGGGTTGAGAGAATTCACACTGTGGAACAGAGCAACTATAAATAAAGCTATGATTGCCTACTTTCCCCTTTTCCCTCTCAGCCTTTTAAATAACCCCCAACAAGATGAACAATTTTAATGGAAGCAAGTTCTAGAAGCTGAAATTAGATAGCATAAATTCCAATAATTTATTGTTCCAAGGATGCTCACAGATCACCTAGCACAGGTGTTCAGGCTCAGTTCATACTTGTTAACTAATAAGACGAGCATCTTCCCTTTGGAGATTCTAAGTAGTCTTCAATGGACTAAAAAAAAAAAAAAAAAAAAAGCTGGAACCCAGGGGCTTTTGACCACCCCTGTTCAGGTCCCTTGCTCCTGGCATTCAGCTCTTGTTGCTCCTATGTCATTTTATTCAGAGAGTAACAGCCTGAATCAAGGCTCCATGATTTACCAGCCCTGTTGCTGGGAACTGGAGAGATGGCCCGATGGCTAAGGGCACTGGTTCTTGCAGGAGACCCACACGGCAGCTCACAGCTCTCCATAAACCCAGTCCTATGTGTGTTTCTGTGTGTATATCTGTGTGTGTGCTAGGTTTCAAACACAGAGCCTTAAGAATGATAGGCAACTCCTCTACCACCAAGCTACACTCCAACCCCAAGGACGTTTTTTTAATAATTTATTTATTCTCATTTTATGTGCATTGGTGTTTTGCCTGAATGCGTATCTGTGTGAAGGTGTCCGATCTTGGAGTTACAGACAGTTGTGAGCTGCCATGTCCGTGGTGGGAATTGAACCCTGGTCCTCTGGAAGAGCAGTCAGTGCTCTTAACCCCCTAAGCCATCTCTCCAGCTCCCCAACCCCCCCAGGACATTTCTTAACATTTATTAATTTAAGTTTTACATTTGTTTGTATTTATGTATGTGTGCATGCCATATATATGAAGGTGCCTATGAAGGCCTGAAGAGGGTGCTGTGTTCCCTAGAACTGGAGTTACAGGCAGTTGTGAGCCAAGCAATGTGGATGCTGGGAGCCCAACTTAGGTCTTCTGGAAGTGCTCTCAACTACTAAGTCACCTCCCAGGCCCTATTGTTTATATTTGGTTGTTTAGGGTGTGTGTGTGTGTGTGTGTGTGTGTGTGTGTGTGTGTGTGTGTGTGTGTGTACAGTCTACAGTCATGTCATCGTGTAAGCGTGAAGCCACAAGATAACTTGCAGGAGTTAGTTCTCTTTCTACCATGTGGTCTCCCAGAGATCCAATTCAGTAATCAGGATTGACAGCACTGTTCCCTTTACCTGCCGAACCCTCTGGCTGTCCCCCAAGGTCATTGCTTTATGTAGGTCTCAGAAATAAAGTAAATTTCTCCAGATCCTTCCGGCAAACTTCACTCTTATCTCATTGACCTAGATGGAGTCACGCGCTTAATGCTGAAATAGACTGGCTTGAATCTGGGTTTGTACAGTCACCTGCAAAGAGAGTATATAAACCGCACCTGACCCCCAACTTGGCAGCCTCCACGCAAGAGCAAGGATGGGGAACATACGAGGAAGGGACGGTACGGTGAGACAGGTATCGGTTCCCCTCCGCCACAGGTATCCGAACCTCATGGTAGCTCCGCAACGAGCCATTACTTCTCAAACTCCATGTGTGAGGAACTTAAGACTTACTGGACAAGTGCTCTACCCCCTGAGCTGTTTCTTTGACCCATGGTATCTTGTTGCTGCTGCTGCTTTTGTTTGCCTGTTTGCAACAGAGTGTCATGGAGGTGAGGCTAGCCTCTAACTAACTCAGGAGGTCCGAAGGATGACCTTGAACCTCTGACCTTCCGAGTGCTCTACCACAAAGGGCTTAAGGACTATAGACATGTATTTTTACTAGGTATCATGTTTTTCAGTTTCCTGTCTGGAAAATCTTTTTCCGAGATACCGGTTACAAACTCAGCCACTTAAAAACTTTAAGCCTCTCCCAGAGCTTTACGAAATACACATGGTCTTCAGCAAAATCAAGATTCCCGCACACATCTACCCACGGTTCCTTAGGGAAAACTGTTTCGTCCCTTTGTTTCCCTCTTGCTGGAGAGGCTCCAACTAGAAGGCCCTGATGCCTGAAGTGCTCCTTCAGTGATTCCGAAAGCTTGGGTCTCCAATGTCTCCCAAGGGCCTACATGCCACAGGTTTGGCGGTAGAAATCTTCAGACACACGCCTGCTGTCCTTCTTTCTTTCTTTCTTTCTTTCTTTCTTTCTTTCTTTCTTTCTTTCTTTCTTTCTTTCTTTCTTTTCTCACTGACTGCTGCAACAAATACCTGACAAGCAGCACTTAGGGGAGGAGGAGTTTGTTTGGGCTCCGTTTCAGGGTACAGGCCGTCATGACCGTGGAGGTGGCTCCCATCTGGGGCAGCCAAGGTCACAAGGCTGCTGCTCACGTCTGAACACACCAGGAAGCGGAGAATGGTGGCGGTGGTGGCCAGAGCGCGGCAAAGAATGGGGGAGATTCTTGTACCATTCCTGTACTCCTTGGACTGAGTTTTGCCTCTTGTGTTCCGTTCTGAGTCCCCAGCCTGTGTAGGACGGGGCACCACCTACGACTCGGGCACCACCTACGATGCTCTTTGGAAATGCCCTTGGAGACACGCTGGAAAGCATTCCTTATTAATGTCCTAGGCATTTATTAAGCCAATCAAGCTGAAAAAAAAAATCAAAACTAACTGTTCCATCAGGTGTAAAGAAGTTAGGAGGGGGTAGGCATGCCCTCCCCTCTTCCTGCTTCCTGTGTGCTCTAAAGTGAGCAGCTTTGTTCTTTTACGGGTTCCCTACCATGCCTTTATTATTACCACACGCCCAAAATCCAGAGTCAGCCATGGACTGCATCTTCCAAAAACCTGAAGCCAAATAAACCTGTCCTTTTTATATCATTTAGTTCTGTTATTTGTCACAGGACTAGAGTTAACTAACACATTTTGGTTCTCTGTGACCCTGGATTTAGGGTAAGCATGACTAAGCATTTGCTTCGATTGTATACATTTGACATCACTGTCTTGCTTAAAGTTACAGTCATGGCTATTCAAAGTTTATCTCTAAAATATATTCTTCCAATTAGCCACGTTTGATTCTCGTCTGGCCCAAATTAACAGCACTGCCTACATCTTTAAATTTATCTCCTCTTTGTTGCTTGTCAATGTGTTTTCCTGGCCTTTTTTAGAAACAGATGGTTCCTAAGACTGTATTTTTTTACAGTATTAATTATTGGGGGGAGAGGGGAATATAAGTTATGCCTGTACTAAAACACATCCACTTAATGCATTTCTCCATAAGCTGTAGAGCATACGTAGACCTACGTTACCCCCAGTTTTCCTATTCTGCAGTTCCCAGCCCCAGCAGAGATTTGCCTTGTCACTATGGACTGACCTATTTTACAATTTGATATGAATACTCTCTTAAAATCTTCAGTTGGCTGGCTTCCTGCACTCCACGTATATGAATAATCATCTCTGAGTGTATGTAGTAGGCAGCTTACTCCTTCTTCTTGTTACACACTCTACCCTACGGATGGATGTGTCACCATTATTATCGTTTCATATGCTGAAGGACGTTTGGATTGTTTGGAACTCTGGTGAGCAAGCTATTAGAAATGTCCACAGACAGTTCCTTGTGTGACCAAGTGTCGCACCTGCTGTGCGGCCTGCATCCGAGAATGTAGCGAGGTGGTCGGGATAGATGACACAGAGACCGGTCTGTTGTTTTAAGAAAACTTTATGCTTCCCAAGTCAGCTTAGGAGGAGACCCCAGTCCGCTTAGGAGAGCTCTCAGGAGAAGTCTCTGGAGAAGTCTCAGGAGAAGTCTCTCCAAGAAAAAAGAGCTTCCCTTTCGGTGGGACCTCCAATTGTCGCACCTGCTGTGCGGCCTACATCCAAAAATATAGCGAGTGGTCGGGATAGATGACACAAAGACCGGTCGGTTGTTTTAAGAAAACTTTATGTTTCCCAAGTCAGCTTAAAAGGAGACCCCAGTCCGCTTAGGAGAGCTCTCAGGAAAAGTCTCTAAAAAAGTCTCTAAAAAAGTCTCAGAAAAAGTCTCTCCAAAAAAAAAGAGCTTCCCTTTTTAAGGACTTTTGTCATCCATTTACATACCATTTTTTCCACTTCTCACCCTCCTGGCTGATGGTTTAATCTCCGGCCCCAAAATCGGGGAGACACCACAGGGGACAGGGACAGAAAGAGACATCTAGCCGTAGGGGGTGTAACAGTCATGGTATTTCAGTGAACAAGCCCTTATCTAAGCCCTATAAAGCTTTAAAACACTAAATTGTTTCCAGTAAACATTACACAGATGCCTACTCCCAGGCCAAAGGAAAAATGGGTTTCTACTCAAGGTCTGGTGTCCCCACAACCAAGTTACGAGTTTTTTTTTTTTTTAGACACAGGATGGCACTGTATCTCACATCAACAAAACAAATAAACAAAAAAACAAGGTACTTACAAAACTGTTTTCCCAAGAGATTATACAATTTCACATCCCTGCCGGTAATGTGTGATTTCCAACTAATCCAAAATTGGTGCTCTCTCTCTCTCTCTGTCTCTCTCTCTCTCTCTCTCTCTCTCTCTCTCTGTCTGTCTCTCTCCCTCTCTCTATGTCTGTCTCTGTCTGTCTGTCTCTCTGTTTCTGTCTCTCTTAAAATTTAACCTAGCCTGCTGAATGCATGTGGAACCTCAATTGCTTTTGGTTTGAAATAGCCTGACGACTAAGGATGTTGAACAGCTCTCCCATCTTTATGAACACAGACACACAGACACACAGACACACACACAGACACACACACAGAGACACACACACAGAGACACACACACACAGACACACACACACATACACACACACACACACACACACACACACGCTTGAATTATAAGAGGGCTCTATAGAAGCTAGATTAAACTCTTGTTAGACGCATGTACTAGGCAGTTCTCTTCTGCTCTGTAACTTGCCTTTTCACTTGTTTCTAGATGTTGCTTTACACAGACCAATAGTTTTAAGTTTAAATATTCCATGTTAGCCTTATTTTCTGGCTATGACAACTTCCCACTGGAACACACATCCTTTCACAGCTCTCTGATAGCCTGAGAGCTGCATGGGAGAGTGAGTGTGTGTGTGTGTGTGTGTACATCTGTGTACAAGGGCATATACATGTGGTTTTTACCTTAAAATAATTCGCACCCCTGGGCATAGTGGCACGCATCTTTAATCCCGGCACTCGGGAGGCAGAGGTAGGCAGATGTCTGTAAATAAAATTTTTTTTTAAAAAGAGGGAAAAGAAAACGCTACCTTTTGTGTAAGTTAATTATTAATATCTAAGTAGTTAGCACTCAAAGTACTGTAAATGGAGTTTGTAAGCTAGCACCTGAGGTACTTTTCACTGGTGGACTGGAGAGTCCTAAAGATCTACGAATGAACTTCAAAATGGAGCTGGCACCCTTCCCTCCCTAACAGGGCCCAAGAATCACCTCCTTCAACCTTAGCCCCCACCCTACCCCATTAAGCTGGAAGGACAAGGCCTGCAGCCTCAGGGTCAATGAAAGGAGCAGGGAGAGACACACCCAGCTCCTTCTGGTAGCAATGACTGTCTCACTTTCTGATTCATCTTATGTCACACCCACACCTTCATCTCAACTGTCCTGCTGGACATGTTTTTTTTTTTTAATTTAACTAATGCTAGCCTCTTCCTGAAGACCTGAAGGTCAAGACTGATCCAACAGGAGAGGACCTGTTCTGTCAAATGCAGATCCCAAGGTTCTGTCTTTAAAGGCCTTGCTTCTCCAAGTCTACCTCAGACTTGGAATCCCCTAGCTCCTTTGCTGCTGTTAAACCTGAGAATCACGAAAAGAAAGGCCAGTTCCACAATTTTTTTTTGAGCCAAATTTGAAGCAAACGTTAACTAAATGCTAGCCAGGATGATGGACTTAAGGCAGGACCATTCAGGGGGTTCCCAGAATATGGTGAGGAGTTGTATTTTGCAGAGACTTTAAAAGGCAGACCCAACCCATAAGGCCGTGGTATTTCCAAACAGGTCTAATCAGGGGCAAGCATATAGTCTGACATACTTCCTTCTTGCTTATCTCCCACCTACATACAATCAGGGGCAAAGCATACATATTGACATATTTCCTGCCCATCCACCTACGTGTGGCCCAGCACGTGGGTACAGTTGAATCAAACAGACTCGTTCAGGGAAGAGAAAACGTGTGGCTTGTTATCTCCCATAAACAACAGCCTCCGGCATCTCAGGATCTGTCCTTGGATGAGTTCCTTTGACAGGCTAGAGGCATTTTTGTTGTTGTTGTTGTTGTTGTTGTTTGATGGATCTCTTAGGCACAGTAATTAAAACTTAAAAAGAAACGTAACTTTGGTTTTCAGAATGCCCACTGAGATGATCAAAGAAATAAATCTGTGGTCTGAGAACCCCCCCCCCGGATGCCCCGAGGTTCTATTTTCTTCAACGCAGAGTCAAGACCTAGGTCTCCCTCCCCCACAAGGCGTCTCAGGTTGAGTGACAAAGAAACTTGAAGGAAGCTTGTCCATGCCCCACTGCTACTCTTCTTGACCTTGTGAAAAGATCCTTTTGAATCTCTAGCCGCCATCTCCCCGTCCTCTGGATTTCCCCTACTACTGACCTCAAGGTTCAAGCAAAGATAATCCCTGCTTCCCCAGTCAAGCAAGGCCAGCTTCTTGGACACCTCCAGGAACCAGGGAGGGTAGGGTTTCTCTTCCTGCAGAGACACTGGGTTAGAGGAATCCAAGCCAGGACTGCCTTTAGGTGAGACAGACATCCCACCAGAGGACAAACACTGAGAACGACAGCTTTGGGGACCCTGGCAAATGAGCTCCTACTTCTCTTGGGTTTAAGTAAGTTTGAGCTGCAGCTCTTTGCAAGTGGGAGTCCTGATCCGTACATGGCATCAACTTCTCACACGAAGATCTCTAAATCCTCTCTCCTCTTGCCCCTGTACTGTTCTACACATTTCTAGGCTCCCGTGAAATTCCTCTGCACACCATTGTCCACACAGAATATCACTTCCTTGCAGCTGAAATTCTAAGGACCATTTCCCACACCCTTGTACACAGGGATCTCGCTTAAGGCCAGGTCCTGCTCACCTTTCTGGCCACCCTTTAGGAGGAGAAAACAGCCCTTTTCTTCTGAGATTTCATGTTACAGTATCAGTGATTTTCCCTTTTTTTTTTTAACAGACTTCCTGATTACTTAAGACTGACACCTGTTTTATAGTCTCTCCATCCACCCCAGCTCTGTCCTGGTCTTCTGTCTTGCAGTTTAACAGCCTGCAGTCAGTTTCATGTTGTGCTAAGCAGTAAGCACAAGCCTCAGTACTTTATACTTTTAGCGCAGCAGCTCAAACCTTTGGCCTGGGGTGATACTGTCTCCAGGTTACAGGGGAAAGGGGGAAGGGGAGGGGCTTGGGAAAGCTAAATAAACTGCCCTGGAGTAACCCAGCTAAGTGGGCAAGCAGACAGGAGAGACCAGACGGCAAAGCCGGGACTCTTGACACATTCTCTGACCTCCCAGTTCCTTATTCTCTATGTTTGCAACATAATTCACAGTTACCCCGTGCTGGACGGGTGCCAGGGAGTCTGGGGGGCATCTGAGGGTCTCTGCGGAGGTGTCAGCTAAGGGAGGGACCAAGGTCCTACAGATCAGTGATTTCAGTGGCCTTGCTAGGCAGATTCACCAACTGCTAAACAGCCAGGAAGCCGGGAGTGTAGCTGGACTGAATAGACCAGCTGGAAAGCATGTGCTGTAGACTTTCTGCTCATCAGCTCAGGGGTCCTCAGAGGGAAGGCTACAGCCTTCGGGGCAGCACCCACCCTCGGTCTGGGGCTGTGTTCAGAAGGCTCCCTTCTTGTCCGCATCCTCGCTCACGACTTGCATTCCTCAAGGCCTCTAAAAGCTTTGCACACCTGGTTCGAAAGTTCTGGTTTTCTTCTAGTGCTGAACAAAGGTGGCGGAGGTGGTGGGGAGTGGCATTGAGACAGGGACACGGCGTCACCACCTCCAGGTCTTCACCTCTGGGTGCGTTATTTATCTAGACCTACTCAGCTCTGAAAAGGCAGCCTTGGCCACATCCTCCCAGCACGCTGGCTCTGTCCAGTCTCCACCTCAGCTTCGGGCCTCACAAAGCCACCCTAACAATGCCTTAGCTTCCCTCCTGCACATCACCCCAGTTATCACCGACAAACACTCTTCCTGGCGTCTCCCGAGGCAGGACGCGTGTGTACACCGTCATTGTAAACACAAGGCGGACAGATTCAGCAGGGCCCCCGGCATGGCCACCGCGCAAGCTTAATTAGCGCTCGCTCACGACGGCTATAATTAGAACCGTTTATGGAGTGCTTCCTTATGGGCCCAGCGCTGTCCCCGTCGGTTCTCAAGCCCTTAAATCCTTGGAGACAACGCTGTGAACCAGACAAGCCGCCGGGGTTCATGAGGCCCGCGTGCGCACCGGGCACAAAAACAAGGGCGCCCAGAGGGCCGGGTCCCTCTCCAGCAGCAGGCTCACCTGCGAAAGCTAAAGAACAGGAAGCTGGGGAGAGAGAGAGAGACCGGGGACCGGGGGAGTCTGCAGAGAGGGAGGGAGGGCGCGCACGGAGACACTTCCTAGTCATCGTTACTCAGCACTTTGAGGCGACCCGCGCGCGGCATTCCCGCCCTGCTCGAAGGATACACGTCTGCCTGGGCAGTCCCCAGCCCCAGTCTGCAAGTGTCCGACTTAGGTCCATTTAGGGCCTGGCCTAGGAGGACTCCAGACTGTGAGTGGGGACTACGATCAACCTCCCTACGCGGTGCACAGCGAAAACGCCCTTAGAGACCGCCGGGCGCACGCTCGCCTGCCACAGCGCAAGCGCAGGGCGGGTTCCGGGAGCCCGGAGAGGCTCCAGGCGCCGGCGCTGGCCCCGCCCCCTGCAAACCAAGGTTCCGCCCCATCGGCCGCGCAGAGGGCGGGGCCATCGCTAGGGCGGGTCCCGGAGCTGCTCCAGCCGCCGGCTGTGGCTCCGCCCCCCGGCAACCTGCTTTTCGCTCCACCTCTTGGGGGCGTGGCCTGGCCCTGGCCCGGCCGTGGCGGCTGGGCGAGCGCGGGAGGCTCCGGGGGGCGCGCGTCCCCGCCGCCCGCGCCCGCGCTCCCCGCCCCGCCCCGCCGTGCTCCGCCCTGTGGCTATAAAGAGAAGGCGGGCGGCCGCGGTCGGCCAGCGAGCTCCGGCAGGCGTCCCTGGGATCCGTTTCCATCCGATCCTACCGACGCTCGTGTGGTTCCCTCCCCGCGACAGGCCACCATGGTGAAGCTGATCGAGAGCAAGGTACGCGTGCCCCGGGCGCCGCGGGCGGCGGAGGCCGCCCCTCTGCATCCCGGTTCGGGGGCGGCCCCGGGGGCTTGTAGAGCGCGCCTGGGGGAGGGGACGGGAGACCCTGGGACGCCGGGGACGGGAGGCGCAGCGCCGGAAGCGGGGGTGGTCCCCCGATCTGGCTTCCTCCTGCAGTCTGCAGCCCTCTCCTTACCTCCGCCAGCTCACATCTGGCGGAGGGGAAAGAAACGGTCGAGGGGGCCCTCCGGGGAGCCCTCGTCTGGGTCCGGGATTCGGAGTCTCGGGGGGGAGGAAAGGCAGAGCCGCGACTCCGCGCGTGGCCAGTGGCGTGCACAGCGCGGGGTGTGCTGTGCCGCAGGGGCTAGGCCCGAGTTGGCCGCCTGGAGAACCAGGGCCCGGTGGGTGCACGGGGGTGGGGTGGGGTGGGGGGCCGGTTACCTGCTGGAGACCCTCGTGCGGGTGCTCCATGTGAAGACTACTAGGAAGGAGAAAGGTCCAGGCCCCGCCCGTGGGACTCCCTCCTCCTCCTCCTGCTGCAGCAGCTCAGGGCGTGTTTCCGGCAGCCCTGGCTTTGGGATGACTCAGTCCCCAATGTCTGGGCCCAGGGGCCTCGCTACGCTGAGGTTTCGGTGTTTTCACCCCCACGGTTAAGTGGGCTTTGCAGGAACCGGGGCTCTGCTCTCTCTGCCCTGGGAGCAGTCCACTACCACCAAGTCCCGGTTTTGCCCCTTGGGAAAAGAAAAAAAAAATACCTAAGGGAAAAACTGTTGCCATATTTGAAAGTTACTGAGAACCAAAATAACCTCCGGATTGGGAAAGCCAGAGCCTGTTACACTGTAACTACTCGGGGAATATGTGGGAAGTGAAGGGGGGGCGGTGGTGGGACTTGTTAACCTAGCTAACTGGGGGAGCCCGAGGAAGGCAGGTCTACGCCTCCACAGTTAGGAGCAATAGGGCCTGGTTGGGTCTCAGTACACGAGTTTGCTCAGAATCCACCCACTACCAGTCATTTTAGACCCAGCACCCAATTGGGTCCTTACCTGTTGAAACTGCCTTAACTTATGGGACCTTTGCCATTCCTGTAGAAAAGGCGTGCATTGGGGACTGGGAACCGGTTATTCATAAAAAAGGCTTGGGCCCCAAAGGCCTATTAACAAGGCTCTCTGATCAGAGTCACCCCGAATCAGAGGCTAATTGAATACACCTAGGGTTAATCTGATGGGCTTAATTTGGTCGGTCTAACCCTGCGAGATAGCTATGTTTTTGAGAACTGTATGGTGAGTTAAGGGACACTGGGGTCTTTTTCCAGACAGGAGTGGAGTGATAGGCTAAAAAATCAACAGTTGGTTTAAGACTAAAAATTTTTTTATTGAACTGCACACAAGGCATGCTGCTCAGTGCTTTACAGACCACTATGCTAGACCGGGTGTTGGCTCATGCCTCTAATCACTAGCATTCAGGAAGCTGAGGCAGGAGGATCACCACCGCCCTGTCCTGGGCTACAGAGTGAAACCCATCTCAAAAAGCAAAGAACACTTTGTATTATTAACTTTTGGTCTGGGCATGGTTTTTGTGTTTGGGGCCTTTTGTTTTGTTTTATATTTATGTGTAGGGATGGGGCATTTCACTTGTGGAGATCAGAGGACAACTTGGGAGGGCTGGCTCTCTTCTATCTTGGGGATCCTGGGTATTGAACTCAGTTCCCTTTGTGTCAAGCACCTTAATCTGCTGAGTCATGTTGCCAACCCCTGAGCTGGGTATGTTTGAGAAGAGGGATCATAGCAACGGCTTCTAACTACTCCCTAACTGTTTTCTTAGATATTGGTGTCAGTGATAGAACCATTTCCTAATTGTGATTGGTTGATATTTACTGGAGCTAAGATTTGTAATTTGCCTCTTAGACAAGCCAGTTCAGGCAAGCTTACACATCTGGAGAAGAGAACTTGTTTGTGAAGTTTGCACATCACTAACCAGAAACTAGGAGTGCAAGCCCCTCTTTCTTCAGAGTTTTTAAGTAGCTTTACCTGAATTAGATTCATAGCCGTTGGGTGGCGCCGGGACCTTGAGAGTGTTTGAAATGCAGTCCGTCCTGCTTTTTATGTAATCTCATCAAATTTTTATTGAGGATCAGCCGTGTTCCAGTTGGGGGTGTTGTCAGACCAGCCTGCCGTACCGTCTTGCCCCGTGTCCTGCAGTAAAGAATGGGTGGCGTGGCCTTTCTAAACATGTAAGGGGAGGTTTTGTATGGATTTTATCTGACAACAACCAGTGGTGGCTTGGAAAAAGGTGGGTTTCCCATTACTCTGCACTGTGGTCCCACCTCCTGACCCTAGAGCTTAGGTGTCTTGACACCCAGACATGGGCGGATAGACCTGTATGAGCTAGGCCAATCTCTGTAGACGGTGTCATGCCATTCTGTGTGCTGTTCTCAGAAATGATTATTATTCTTGAAAAATATGAGCTAGAAATTAAAAGCCAGGAAAGTAAGTGTGCTCGGGGCTGAAGAGAGAAAACTCAGAGAATAAGGGCACGGGCAGTTCTTTTAGGAGGACAGGTGTTCCATTCCCAGCACCCGAGTGGTGGTTCCAGATCATCTGTGACTCAGGTTCCAGTGTATCTTCTGGCATCTGAAGGCACCAGGCACACAAGTGATGTACATAGATACATGCAGATAAAAACACCAGTGCATGTAAAAAAAAAAGTTTTAAAACATTTAAAGTGGCTATACTCTGAAAACTCACTAGGTTTGTTTGGGTGTGTAAATATGTTTTAGCTTTACAGTGTTGTAAATACTTTTCCTTTGTTGGGCCAGATCTAATATGGTTCTTAATTTGTATTTATTTAGTTGTTTATTTATTTTGAGGCAGGGTTTCTGTGTGTGGCCTTAGCTGTTCTGAAACTTACTACTCTGTAGACTAGTCTGGCCTCTGCCTCCCTAGTGCTGGATTTAAAGGCCTATGCCACCACTGCCAGGTTATCTTAGTTTTTGATAACTAGTTTGACCAACATTTTCTTTCCTGGAGGAAATGTTGACTTCAGATATAGCTGTTTGTGTTTTGTTTTTTTATTCTTTGCTTCACCAGTTTTGGTTTTAGGCAGCATCAAGTGACTGACAGTTTAAATGAGTCCCTAGTAACTAGAATGTTAGGTTCCTAGGGTTACAGTATCAAGGCTTTTGGTAAATAATTCAGGGAGGTTGGTGGTGAGGGGTTTGTTTTGTTTTTGCTGGGACTTGCATGTGACAGGTGTTACTTCAGCAAAACAGCCAAAGAAAAATTTCTTCTTGAGGAACTAAAACTTGGATTACTGTAAAGAACAGTACATTTTGATTCATAGGGCAAAAGTCAAGGGTTAAGAAGCAGTGTGATCCCAACTCTAGGAGCGCTGTTTAAATTAAGCACACAGAAGGAGCTGGAGAGCTGCCATAGCTGCTAAGAGTTCTTCTACTCTCCCAGACGACCCTGGCTCAGTACCCACTACCCACGGCTCCAGCTCTGGGGGTCTCATGCCTTCTTAGGGCCTCTGTACCGATAGACAGACACACATCACACACATACATACATACGCACGCATGCACACGTGCGCCAAGCACACAAAATCTGTTTATGCGATGATGACCTGAGTAGGAGTTCTGTCTCCTGGACTCTGTCATGGGGTGGGGATCTTTTCCCATGTTTCACCCTAGACAATTTCTTTTATTTCCCTGTTGGTTAAGACATCTTGTGACTTGTCCGTTACTTAACTGTGTCTTGAGGGTTCTCCAGTCTTGGAGGCTCCTTCCATCAACCCCAAGAATTCAGGGTCTAGCATGGAACTAAGTTCAATGTGAAACCAGCTTTAGTACGAATGCCTGCTTCCTTTTTGTTTGTTGAGTGTTGGTGTGAAGGGGTTTCGTGTTGGGGATGTAACCCCGGGGCAGGGCGCTGGCCTAGATTAGTCAGTTCATGGTATTTTGTAAGTTCATCTTGTGTCAGCAGTGTGCAAGGTTCCTTTGAATGAAAAGCAAGCCCCAAGAGCAGGAACTCTTGAATTGTCCTTCACATCTCTGTGTTTGTTTGTTGCTTAGAGGTCTTTGGGGTCCCGGAGGGAGGGGGGATCTCACTGGCTGGCCTGAAACTGGCCAGTGTAGACCAAGTTGTCCCCACCTCTAAAGACCCACCCACCCACCTCTGCCTCCTGAGTGAGTACTGGGTTTTAAAGGCATGTGTCACACCTGGCCAGGTCCTGAATGAAAAGTGAAAGTCTGTGACACTTAAGGTGTTCCTTCTCCCTCCTCAGGAAGCTTTTCAGGAGGCCCTGGCGGCTGCGGGAGACAAGCTTGTAGTCGTGGACTTCTCGGCCACGTGGTGCGGACCGTGCAAAATGATCAAACCCTTCTTTCATGTGAGTATAGGAGGGCTGGGCTTGAAGGCTGGCTGGTGGTCAGAAGCTGGGGTGAAAGGATTGATAGGGAACAGGGCTGGGGTGGTGCGGGCTGTGCTTCTGTTTTCCCGTGTCATTAGCCTAAAAGTAGTAGCATTAACAGCTCAACCTGATAAAGCTCGCTGAAGACAACTTCTGGGAGTTGATTCCATTTATCTTGAGTAATTTTGTTCTTTTACATTTGAAATTTGGGCCTCAAAGTTATGGTGCCAAATTATTTTACCCTTGAGAACATTTTGACTCAGAGATACCTTTGTCCCTGATGCTTACTTAGTCTCTAAGCAGAAGTCTTGCGGCCTGGCTGGGTAGCCTGCCATGCAGGCCTGGCCTGAGTTGAGTTCTTGAAACCCACACTGGGAAGAGATAACTGCTCCCAAAAGTTGTCCTGGGACTTCCTTGTGGATGCTATGGCCCATGCACAGACATAAAGTAATAACGTAGTAAGTAGAAAGGACTTTTAAAAGGAATAAAAATGTAAATATTTAGTATGTAGAACTGCAGAGATGCCCCCTTGTGAAGAGCACTGGCTGCCTTTCCAGGTGACCTAGGTTTGGTTCCCAGCACCCAAAGGGAGGGTCAAAACTTTCTGTAACTCTAGTTCCAGGGCAGCCGGCGCCCTCTTCTGGCCTCTGCAGGCACATATACGTAAAATAAAAGTCAAGTCTCTGATCTCTATGACATTTCTCTTGAAGAAGCTCAGCTGTGTTGACTGCCATTATCATCAGGTTCTAACGCTTTTGGTTCACTTTTTAATTTTCCAGTCCCTCTCTGAAAAGTACTCCAGTGTCGTGTTCCTTGAAGTAGATGTGGATGACTGCCAGGTACGTAGTGAGAAATTGGACGCTGCCAAGCATTTCAGAGTAGTCTGTCCGCTGAAGGCTACCCTGTTCTGTAAAAATGGGGGGTAATACTAGAAGTAGAACTCTGTCTGAGAAGTTCTGTTTTGGAAGAACAGAGTGTGTCCCAGCTATGGGTTTAATCCTAGGGGTGTGTGTGTGTGTGTGTGTGTGTGTGTGTGTGTGTGTGTGTGTGTGTGTGTGTGTGTGTGTGTGTGTGTGTGTGTGTGTGTGTGTGTGCGCGCGCGCGCGCAGTAGCTCTCAAGTGACTCAGTGGTGCCTAGGTCTGCATCCTACCCCCCACTGTGAGATGATCTATGGGTACGAGTGAGCCTTGGCTCTCATCAATCGTGAAGCCATGAGATGCTCTGAACTTCCTGCTGCATGGGAACTGTATTCGAAGGCTTGTTGTAGTGCTGCCTGGTTTGAATCCATGAGAGAGCCCTGGCGCCTTGGAAAACTTGAGGGGACAGACGGTCCAGGCCTGGTTTTATTGAGCACTCAGAGAGCTGAGTTCTGTGTGCTCTCGACGAGTTAATATTGTTAGCACCTACCCACTCCCCCATCGGTACTGTTGTAGGCGTGGGAGAGCCGAAACAGAAAGGAGTTGGTTTGGAGTTGCGTGGAGCCCCTCGGCAGAGCCAGTATTTAAAACGAGGCAGCAGAACTCCTCTACCCTCGCTCTTACCTCCTCCTCCCCTCCCCCATACACACACCACCATTTGGGTTCTTAGTATATGACCTTTCCTCTCTCCGGCCACTGGCCTGGAAAGACCTGCTTGGGGGTGGAGCACCAGGGCTCCTGAGGGATGCATGAGCACTTTTACCTGCCCCGTGGGGCAGGAAGAGGCGGCCACATTGGGCTGGACTCCAGTTCTGCCTTGCTGGCTTCTGCTCTGCACTCACTAATCTCCCTCCTTCTCAACTCTTGTTCTCCGTCTGTGATCAGATCTCCGTACCCGGCCGCCAGCCTGGCAAAGGCTCCCAGTGTGCTTTGTTTTTGGTTTTTTTTCTCGGCACGCTTTCTGCTCTGTCTTCATGTGTGCTGTCTCCTCCGGACTGTCCTTTCCCGTCTGATGGAGCCCTAATCATAAGCCCCGCCTCTTCCTCATCCTCCCGTCTCCCTGTGCTGCTTTCATGCCACGCTTTAGGCGTGTTTCCCTTCCTTGGGTCACATGATCGTCTTTGCCTGCCCATCCTCCCCAGCCTGTGGCGGTAAGAAGGAATGGATTCTGTGCTGCTGGCTGCCTTTCTGCATTAACAGTGGGGCTTGATCAAGTTACTTGTCTGTGCCCCCTCTCATCCTCTATAAATGGTCCGGCATCACCAGTTGGGTGGCTATCCAGATTGAGAAAGACCATAATTACGAAGCCTTTGGGGTGCCTGGCTCCTAAATACTGGGTGAAACATGGCTGCTTTTATAGGTAGTGAGCAGCCACCATCCAGAGTGCTCCGGAATCCAAACTGTTTTTGAAGGATGGGATCAACCAGGGAAAGTTTCAGATTTTCTTTGTTGCTTTTTTTTTTTTTTCTTTTAATGGACCAAATACTGCAAAATCTAAAAACCCTGACACACAACCTGGCCCCAAACATTTTGACTGAGGGGTACGGAAGTATAACATCTCTTTGTCATTAGTCTTTGTAAAGTGACTAAGGGAGGCTATTCTGCTAGTGTCCAGAGTTGGGGGGAAATGAATAACTTGACCGTGAGAGCAAGGAAATTCTTGTTTGTTTCCGTGAGCCTTTGTGCTCCGCTCTCTCCCCCTTCCTATATGGTTGCTCACCCAGGAGACATTGACCCTTGGTTAGGTCGGTTGACCCTGTCAGATAATTACACAATTTCTTTTAAGTAAAGTTATACTGAAATCTAGTGGGGCCTCAGCATGCGTTATCTTGAACTGCCCATGGTAACAGGGAAGCTAGGAAGGGCCTGTAGAACTGGGGGCAGGTACTCCTACCTCCGTCTCTACCCTCAGTAAAAGACTGACTCGGCGTAGTCCAAATTTAAATTTAACCCAGTCTGAAGTTGATGGATTGAGGGGGGCACACGGGACAACGACACAGTAGTAAATTTGTGCGTAAATACAGCTACATTAATTAAAACATTGTTTCAAGCCAACACTGTTTGACCACATGTTAATAATTCACAGTTTAGAGTTAAGCTATTGCTGGTCTATCTTGTTCTCCCTTGCTGTGGAAATCTAGAAGATTAAAACGTCTAGGGAATACCGGACATGCAGGAATGCTGGGCACTTATAAGACAGCTTTCTCTCACTGCAGAGCTGAGGCCTTGGTAGATCCTGGCATACGAAGTCTTCCGCTGGTGGGTTTGCTGGCATAGAAGTCATGAGACTGAAGTACAGTCCAGTGTTCTGCGAATGGGAGAAGCAAATCAAACCAGTGTGCAGGAATATCTGGGAGGGTTGAAATCGCATCAGGGAAAACCATCATTTCCATGTCAGATTGGATTGCTTGAAGGGTGGCTCCCTCTGGGCTGGAGCGATGGCTCTGTGGTTAAGAGCAATAATGGCACAGAGGACCCAAGTTGTGTCCCCAGCGCCCACATCAGGTAGCCCACTGTAACTCCAGTTCTGGGGAGTGACACCCTCTGTAGGTATTTATACGTTGCCTTAGTTGGGGTTTCTTTATCTGTGATGAAACACCATGACCAAAAGCAACTTGAAGAGGAAAGGGTTTATTTTGCTTACACTTCCGGGTCACACAGTCCATCACAGAGGCGAGTTAGGCAGGAAGCTGGAGGCTGGCGCCATGGAGGAAAGCTGCTTCCTGGCTTACACAGCCTGCTTTCTTTAACTAAGTATTGCTGCTCATACAGTGGCTACTGTGGGAAGATAGAGAGTGGGGTGCGTGAGTGTATTTCATATGGGAAAGTCCATGTCTGTGGATGTGCGCGCGCGCGCGTGTGTGTGTGTGTGTGTGGTTACAGTGCCTACAGCATGCATTTTGAAAAGAAGGGTGTACATTTAAGTGCACGAGTGATAAGATTAGTAAGTAATGGATAGCTTCCAGGTTTTCTTTTTCTTCGTGAGGCAAACTAGAATTTTCTGGAACCCAGCAGTTCTGTTTTATATTTTAAAACCCCAAGATACATGTATTTATTCACAAGTATACATAAGTTTGAAATGATCTAAAAGTCCATTAGGAAGAGTTAAAATATAAAATAAAATAACCGTGCCACCTTTAAATTCAGGCTAGTCTTGGCAATGTGGCAGGATCCTACCCAGAGGGTCAGGAGTGTTTGAGAATTCATTGAAAAAACAGCATAGGTCCTAGTGGCATCCTTTTTGTTCATGCTTGTCCTTGGAGGTAGATGTTAGTAAAAGTTTTTAATTGCGAATGCAACCTGTTGGGGTTTTGTGCTGTTTGTTATATTGATGCTCGGGTGTGGTCAGAATGCTCTGAGGCTGAGGTTTGGGGTGTATAATGGAAAGGAAGTCTAGTTTTTGGAATTTGGCATCCAAATTTAATGTTCACATTCTTGTTTTCATCCTCTCTCCCCCTGACCTCCTCCCCACTCCACCCCAGGATGTTGCTGCAGACTGTGAAGTGAAATGCATGCCAACCTTCCAGTTTTACAAAAAGGGTCAAAAGGTATGTCTGTCTGACTTTAAAACGTCAACCTGAACTGGGTATAGTGTCATGCACCTTTAATCCCAGCACTGGCTAGGCAAAGGCAGACACCGATGGAGTTTGAGGACAGCCAGAGCTACACAGAAACTGTCTTCAAAAACTGCCGGGTTCTGGGGGTGGTAGTGGTGGCACAGCCTTTAATCCCAGCACTCGGGAGGCAGAGGCAGGTGGATGTCTTTGAGTTCCAGGCCAGCCTGGTCTACAGAGCAAGTTCCAAGAATACACAGAGAAACCCTGTCTTGAAAAGTAAAATCAAAACAAAACTGGAGCTGGGTTCGGTGGCACACACTTGGAATCCCCACTTTGGGAATAATCTGAAAGTTTGCTGCAAGTTCAGGTCAGCATGGACCACAGAGTAAGACCCTATTTCCAAAAATAGAAAGGAAAAAAATTACCCGGTGAGCCAAAGAATGTGTGGCGTAAACGCAGAAATAACTAAGGTGACTCACTGGGAAGATGTGTGTCGCCATTTTCTATTTCGTGGCTGTACAGAGCCTGGCTCATTCTGGTGGTCAGGAGGCCAAGGTAGGAGGATTGCTGCAAGTTTGAGGTTAGGCTAGGATACATTGTGAGTTGCAGACTAACCTGGGTTACAAAGGGAGACCACATCTCAACCAAAACCAGAAATAACACTGAGGAAAAAGAAAGTGCAGTGCACGTACAGAAAACATTGCCATGACTTACACAGGAGAAGTAGGTCACTGCTCTCTACCTCAGAATGACAGGGCTGACTGATGTTGGAAGGCTGAGGCACAAGGACAGCCTGGGGACCAGAAAAGACCTTGTCTCCCAAAACAAAAAAAAAGACATTGTCTTCCTGGACCTTTATGCATAATGCAGTGCCTAACTGAAAGTCATTCTCTGTTAAAGACCAATCACTATCCATAGCTAGTTCATCATTCCTGTCTCAAAGCACACTTCCTAGGACATTAGCGGGTCATTTGTTCTTACTAAGGTGGGGGGGATTACACTGGAGTCTTTTGGCTTTTCTCCAAACTTGCTTATTTTTGCTGTTTTGTCTTTTGTTTGTGGTTTTTGTTTGTTTAAACTATTATTCAAGAAAGTCTTAAGTAACACCACACACATACACACGCACACATGTATGTTTTTTGTTCCATGACGGCAGCTTCTGTACAGGGTAATGGCACTGTTCTCGCTAATGTCTGTTTCGTCTCTTAACAGGTGGGTGAATTCTCGGGCGCTAACAAGGAAAAGCTTGAAGCCTCTATTACTGAGTTTGCCTAATCATGCTCTGGAAAGCATAACCAGCCACCAGCTGTTTAAAACCTGTAGCTTTTTTAATTTTCAAAAAAATATGAAGTGTGGAGAACCTATACCCAACTGCCATCTGATTATATATAAATGACAATAAAATATTAATTCTGCCCTTTTTAAAACTGTCTGGTGTCTTTTAGTACACGTGAGAAATAGCCTGATCTAATCACCTTATTTTTGGTAACATTTAGCCTCTGTTTTTTTTTTTTTTTTTTGTTATTGTTTGTTTTACTGTTAAAAAGGGAGGAGCCTGGAGAGATGGCTCAGTGGTTAACAGCATTAGCTGTTCTTGCAGAGGACCTGGGTTTACTTCCCAGCATTCACATGGTGGCTAACCACCTGTTACTTCAGTTCCAAGGGATCTGATGTCCTGGCCTCCCTGGGCACCAGGCAGGCATGCAGTACATATGTATTCATACATGCAAGTAAAACAGCACATTTAAAAAAATCTTAAGAAAAAAGTTTTAGAAATACATAGTTCTAGAAAAAAAATGTCTTATTAATGCAGTTACGTTAAAGTGTTTAGGGGTTTTGTTCTTTTACTTTAGTGAACAGAAAAACTCTAGTTGATGGACTGTGTGATCCTGACCATGAGGATGACTGATAGTTCACTTGTGATGAACTACATGAACTATCATGGTGACTGACCTTTAAAAAGTCTTGTTTTCGTGGTGGTGTATGCCTATGGGCCTCATGAAACTGTATACATACATGGAGATTCCATACTGAGTAGAAAAGTGGAAATGATTTGGAAACCCTTGTTCCATCGTAAACAGCAAGGAAAGGGGGACTGCCTGACACAGTTTTCAGGTTCATAATGAAAGACAGGGTTCTCAGCCTTATGCTAAGCATCCCATTAATCTTTGCAGTAACCGTTGATATAGATGCTGTAGCTCCCAGTCACCAGTGAAGACAGGCATAACAAGGATTAATGTTCCCAGCATCCCAGTCAGTAGGATTTGACCGCAGAATACATCGCTCTTAGTAGCAATCCAGGAACATTGTGTGGTAATGGTTGGGTCTAGATTTCTTGCCTCTAATAAAACGACCATGATGAACTTGGAATCTATGATTGACTGGGGTAGCGTGTGTTATGTCCAAGGCACTTTGGGCTTGACATATGGCTGTAAATAAGACCTTGAGCATACTGCTTACACAGCAGAGAAGGCAAACTAGTCAAGGGGCTATGTAGGGTGCGTTTTGTGAGGCAGAAGGAACCAGGAGACTGGCCACAGTCATTGAGTAACGGTGAGACCTGCTCTGGATCGGGTGGCTGGGCTAGGGTTCTGTGAGATGGCGGAGCTGAAACTTGATAGATGAAAAGGACTCCGACTGCCAAATGCCAGGGAGTCGGCTTTCCAAATGAGAACACCAGGCACAAAGGGTCCAAGGTGAAGAAGGTGGTGCAGAAACCATCAAAGCCATGAAAGGAAGACGGAGTAGCAGAACTCAGTCATCCCAGGCTTCACCCGTGTGGGTGATGGGAAGCCGCTGGACGATGATGATAACTTGTGTGACCGTAAAAAAGGTTCATTTGGCATGAGAAACAGATTTGAAAATGAAAGCCAGGTGGACCTCTGTGTAAAGATAAAAAAAGACACTTTCGGGAGTTGTGGGGTCTGCGTAAAGATAAAAAAGACACTTTGGGAGTTGTGGGGAGGCTGTAGGGGTGGAAACGAGCAGGACGAGGACTCCGGAGAGTAGGACCCACGAAGGCACCCTCACTCTCTTAAACACCTGGGGTTCTGTGTCTTGAGAGGAGGGTCTGAGCAAACACAGAGGAAATGAAATCCAGGAACTCCAGGTTGTACATGCAAATGAAAAAGCTCGGAGCGCTGTTGAGTGCTTACTTAGCATTTACTGTGCAGAGCAGCACTAGGCACAGAGCTATATCCCTGCCCTAACACAGACGTTGGACGACACCAGGGACTGTAAGACATGATGTAGCTGCCCTTTAGGAACATTGTTGCATCCTCCGCCCATGGGGGTCTGTTGACCAGCTTGTGACTAGGAGCTTCTAGCAAAACACTTCTGGTCCCCTCCTCCCAGTAAGGCCTGCATGCAAGTTCCTGTTTTCTGTCTATCCTTATGGTCTAAATGCTAATTCCTGTTTTTGGCCCACCCTTTGCTAGAGTGCCCTGGGAACATAGGCTTCTGACCTTGGCGGTTTTCCACCATGCCTGCCACTGGTATATAAGGCTCCACTCTTGTAAAAATAAACGCCATTCTCCTTGCAAGAATGAGCCACTGTATTTGTCTTCATTTACATCCTTAGCCCTTAGTGTAGCTGTACCCGAGAACACCGCCTGCTCGCTATAGGAACGTTTGGAAGAAATCAAGGAAGAGAGTCCAGAGTGGAGATGAAGCCTAAAGAACCCTAACAGTTGGAGATGGGGGTGGGCACAGAATAGAAAGAAACAAGGGAGACTTCCAGGTGGCCGGGGTAGAAAGGGGACCAAGTGATTTGGAACAGTGAGGAGGAGTAATCTTGATGGGTATAGGTGTGGTGGGCAGAGCAGGGAGGGAAGACAGACTTTTTTTTCCTAATTATTACATTTATTGTTCATTTTGTATGTTCCAATCCCAGTACCTCCTCCTTCCCTTCCCCTCTTCCCATCTGCTCCACAGAGAGGGTAAGGTCTCCCCTAGGAGGCCTACTAATTCGGTCCCATCATTTTGTTGAGGCAGCACCAAGGCATGTTCCCATCCCCAACACCCCTGTGCTGGACTGAGCAAGGTATCTCTCCATATAGAATGGGCTCCACTAAGTCAGTTTGAGCATTAGAGTTAGATCTTGGACCCACTGCCAGTGGCCTCATATATTGCCCCACTCACACCATTGTCACCTGTATTAAGGGAGTCTAGTTTGGTCTCACGTAGGTTCCCCATTTGTCAGACCTGAGTCAGTGATCTCTGACTAGTTCGGGTCAGCTGATTCTGTGGGTCTCCCCATCATGGTCTTGACTCCTTTGTTCATATTTTGGCTCCTCCCTCACTTGGATTGCACTCCTGGAGTTTGGCCCATTGGTTGGTTGTGGATTTCTGCATCTGCTTCCGTTTCTGGAAGAGAATTCAAGCTTCTCTGGGGTTGTGGATTTTAGACTGGGTATCTTTTGCTTTATGGAAGACAGACTCTTAAGTGCTGCTTATACAAGTGGCTGAAATTAGTTCTCTATCTCATCCTGTACAAAAGTTAACTCAAAACCATCAACAACTTCACTGTAAGACCAGAAACAAGCCTTCCTTGGTGACTTGGTAGTGACACCTGTTAGCCCAGAACTGGGAAGCAGGAGTGAACTAGCCTGGGCTACTTAAGAGCCTCAAAAAAAAAAAAAAAAAGAATAAATCAATAATGAAAGAAACTAGAAGTGTGTAATGCCTCAGAAACTCCTATAGTGTGATGTGAATGGAAGCCAGATGGGTGGGAACAGAAGTGATTTCTTATCGTATCTTACAGGAAGTGACCCTTTTTTTGTAAAGAAACACATCTAGGGGATTTTGCATCATCGTTCAGAGCAGCGCACACGGTAAACATGAACAAAGGCATTCACTAATCCATCGTGCGGTGACTGGATGTGATGTAACCAGCTCCACCGATCTCCTGTTACCTTGGCCTCCAGCGGTGATGGGCTGTGTGTGACCTGGGATTGTGAGCTGAGCAAGCCCATTCTCCCTTAAGTTGCTATTGTCGGGGTACATAGAGGAAATGTTATTCATACTGAGATAGGAAAAAGTCTCTGTGACCAATTACCGAACCACATTAAAAACCCATACAGTATGATTGTATCATGTATAGAACACAAGGCATGCTAACTGTCCCTACAAGCCAAGTCTGTGATGCGGGAAGTCCTTCTGTGTATATGTCAATAAAGCACTGTTGGCCATTAGGGAAGCAAGATAGGTGGGACTAGGAGTCCGAGGAGGATTCTGGGAAATGTAGTCAAGAGGAGGTGGCTGCCATGTGATCTCCCGGGAGGAAAGGACACATCAGGAGGGCGTCCTCGGAAAGATAAGTCCTTATAAAATATATGCTAGTAATTGTGGGTGAATAATTAAGTCAGAACTAGCCAATAAGAAGCCAAGCAAACAGCCAGCAGCTTCATAATTAATACAGTGTCGCGTGTGTTATTCGGGAACTAAAGCAGAGACAGGAACCCAGGCCGGATCCCATTACAAGTCTGTATGTAAATTAACAGGAGATGGGTTCTGAAGACACATCCTAGCTAAGCACAGAGGTGAACAGAGAAGGAGTAAGGTAAGGATAAAGTCTAGTTTTATCTCTAAGTATCGGGGTGTTCCATAACACTAACAGACAATCCCAGGTCACAGTTTGTCACTGCTGGAGGACAAAGTGACAGGAGTTTGTAGCACATGGTCACATCACACCTGCAGTCAACAGCAGAGCACAACGGATTATAAAGGCATATCTTTGCCCAGCTCACTGGCTCTCTCCACCCTTACACACTTCAGGGTTCCCTGCTTGGGAATGATGCTGCCCACAGTGTATTTGGTTTAATTAGGTTATCCGCGGTAACTGCCATTTCAGCTAACTGTTGTTGAACTACCAGAAGAGGAAGAGAATTAACACAAATATTTTGGTTGTCTTATGCCTATTGTGGCGACTAAATGCCCTCCCATGCATTTACTGACATCTTTTTTGATGTTCCTTTGAAATCTTTTTGTGGGGGGTTCGAGACAGGGTTCCTCTGTGGCTTTGGAGGCTGTCCTGGAACTAGCTCTTGTATCCAAGGCTGGTCTCGAACTCACAGAGATCCATCTTTGAAGTCTTTTGTAGTTGGTTGTTTTTATGCTCTTTTCTCTCTGGGGGCCCACCACCCAGCTCCCAAATACATGCATAGAGGCTTATTCTTTCTTATGAATGCCTGACCTTAACTTGACTTTTTTCTAACCAGCTTTTCTTAAATTAATCTGTCTACCTTTTGCCTCCGGGCTTTTACTTTCTCTATTTCTCTATACCTTTCTTTACTTCTTGGTTCGTGGGTTGCTGCGTAGCTGGGTAGCTGGCCCCTAGAGTCCTTTTCTCCCTCTTCTTTTGCTCCCTGATCCTCTCCTCCCAGAGTTCTCCTCCTATTTATTCTCTCTGCCTGCCAGCCCCGCCTGTCCTTTCTCCTGCCTTGCTGTTGGCTGTTCAGCTCTCTATGAGGCCAACCAAATGTTTTTGACAGGCAAAGTAACCAGTTGCCCAGAGTTAAATAAGTGCAACATAAAAGAATGTATCATTAAACAAACGTCCAATAGCTGAGCCAAGTGGTGATGGCACGGGTCTGTAATTCCTGCGCTTGGAAGGTAGGGGCAGGCAGATTTCAGTGAGTTGAGGCCAGGCTGGTCTGCAAAGTGAGTTCTAGAACAGCCAGGACTGTTACACAGAGGAAACCCTGTTTCAAAAAACAAAACTTTGAAAAAAAAAACATGAAGACCTACTACTGGAGAAGCTTCCAATATACATATATGAAAGGAATCTAAACGGAATCGCCAAATAATAGGGAAGACAATCCCCAAACTAGATATACTATGTCCAGTAAAACCTCCAGTGCCAGGAATAGGTTGCATCTTGCTGAGTCATTGGCCAAAGGGGATTCCCACGGAAACCCCCAAACATCAGAGGCTATTTCCAAGGCTAATGGTTATTCCCCACAGCCTGCTGGTAAGGCCCTATTGCTGAGTATAGTAGTTACTTATGACGTTAAACGTGAGGAAGTCAACTAGATGTCTCACCCCCACCACTGACTGGCATTCCCAGTGCCGAAAGGTATTCCCACGCTACTGAAGGGAAGAAGGTGATCGTCCATATCACACAGCTACAAACCACACAACCCGTAAACAATGCAACCTGGCTGCAAGATACACTCACGCAGCAGGGGCACAAAAGTTATGGGAATAGCCAACCACTCCCCGATTGGATTTATGGTCAGCACCGTGAGACAGAACTCCGTACCTGGCACTGCTAAAGTGTCCAAGAATCTGAGACCGGATAGGTCACAGGCCCACGGGGAGCCTACTATTATTATTTTGCTAGAGGAGCATAGCTATAAACACCCCCTAATGACATATTTTTGTGCCCGTAGATCGGTACCTCACTTGGTTCTCATCAGAGAAGTTTCTGGAAGTAGATGGGAGCTAACACGGAGAGTGGGAAACTTTGGAACCCTCAGTTCTAAATGAGATAGACGTCTTCATCAACCCCTACCGGTGGGCTCAGGTGGCTACGTGGGAGAAGAGGCAGGGAAATGCTAAGAATCGGGAGTGAGCCGGGCAGTAGTGGCGCACGCTTTTAATCCCAGCACACGGGAGGCAGAGACAGGTGGATCTCTGTGAGTTCGAGGCCAGCCTGGTCTACAAGAGTTAGTTCCAAGACAGCCTCCAAAGCCACAGAGAAACCCTGTCTTGAAAAACCAAAAAGTAAAAAAATAAAAAAGGAATCGGGAGTGACAGATTACCTCCAGGAAACTGTGCATGGCACCTTGTACAAGACCTGCACAGACTCAGGTCAGACGGAGTCCCAGCACTGAAGGAGAAAGGGGATGTGGGCTTCTACTCCAAGCAGTAAGCTATTTGCAATTGGCATCTGCTGGCAAAAGGAAAATATATTTTCTCCTATGGAGTGTCACTGGGAGTATCAGCCACACTCCAGGGCAGGGCCCCATGACCAGGAACAGTGGCCAACATAAAAAGAATCCCGTGGTTTTGTGTGTGTGTGTGTGTGTGTGTGTGCGCGCGCGCGCAATTTTTGTTCCATTTTGTTTTGTTGGGGCATTTTTTTCTCTTATTTGTCTATTGCTTGTTTGTTGTGATTTTCCTTTTTGTGGGTCATATTTGTTTTTTGAGAGAGAGAGAATATAAAGTTAGGCATGTGGGAAGGGTCTGCGAGGAGTTGGAGGAGGAGAAAACATAATCAAAATATATGAAAAAAATTAAATAAAAAAATAAATAAAAGAAGCATGTTCTATGAGGATGCAAGCAGATTGGAAAACTTGCCCTGAAAGATGTAAGGACTCCAGAGTGTACACAAGTCCCAAGCTAAACCACAAAGTCAGGGACAAAGAAACGAGCAGCAGATCCAAACTTTGCTTTAAAAAGAGAGAAGTGGCTAGCATTAGGGTTAGGGGTTTTCTTTTCTATTTTTTTTTGTTGCTGTTGTTGTTGTTGATTTTTGTCTTTCAAGACAGGGTTTCTCCATGTCCTGGAATTCCCTCTGCAGCTCAGGCTGGCCTCAAACCCAGAGAGATCCACCTACCTCTGCCTTGAGCGTGCTGGGATTAAAGGCGTGTGCCACCACTGCCCAGGCCTTTAGGGTTAGGGACTTTCAGTATGCTCCCCCCCCCCTCGCTGAGTTTAGTGCGCACATGTAGATCCACGCACAGATTCACATTCCTATAGTGCAAGGGAACAACAGAGCAGAGCCCTGGCTCTTGGAATGCAGCCGATTCCGCTCACAGCCTGAATAACGAGGCAGAGCACACTGTCAGGTCAGAGGGAGTGGACAAAGCTAAGCCTGTGCAGCCCAGCCGTAGGATGTACTTTGCCTCCCTGAGCCTGTGTGAGGGGTGCAGAGTTCAGGAATCTGTGCACAGAGTGTAGATCCTGTGCGAAGATGGACCCAGGGCAGAGAACTGAGAAGACGCAGACCCCCAAGCAATCCCTTACCTTTCTGTTGCCCCTCCCCTGAAAATCCCTGCTCCAAACAGCCAGGAACGAAAAGGACAAATGTCACTCTGAGTGATAAGGAGCCACTTAGATACTCCAGCAGCTCTAGGTTTTGGCTGCACACCGGCAAGTTTCAAAAGTACACTCTGTGGTCTGAAATGAAGTGGTGTCACATGACCCCAGCACACGCAATTTTTTTTTTTTTTTTTGGTTTTTCAAGACAGGGTTTCTCTGTGGCTTTGGAGGCTGTCCTGGAACTCACTCTGTAGACCAGGCTGGCCTCGAACTCACAGAGATCCGCCTGCCTCTGCCTCCCGAGTGCTGGGATTAAAGGCGTGTGCCACCAACGCCCGGCGCAATTTTTTTTTTAAAGTCACTCAGCCGGTTGTTTTCAGTGGGTTTTCGTTGGTTGGTTTTCCTTTGTTTTTGAGAGGGGGCGGCTTGTTGCAGTTTGGATATGAAGTGTTCCCGCACAGGCTCACATGTTTGAACGCATGATCCCAAGCCGCCGGTGACGTTCAGGAAGACTTTGAAGCCTTTAGAACACAGAGCCTTCCCGGCAGGAGTCTGTCGGTGAGGGCCGGCCTCCTGTAATCCCTTTCTGCGACTGCAGTGGGACAGACGGACCTCACACTCCTGCCATCTTACCCTCTCAACCAGGCCAGACTGTTGGAACTGCCGATCTAACAGACCATTTCTCTCTTATGCCGCTTTTGTTAGGTTATCTTATCATCCCAGCAGAAAAGTACCTAGGGCTTGGTCTCTCCAGCCCACAACTTAGTGTGATACTCAGGCTGGCTTCAAACTCACAGCAACTCTCCTGACTCAGCCTCCTTAGTGTTTGAATGATGGGCGTGAGCCAATACTCATAGCTCTGGTTTGCTCGTTTTAGCTCTGGGTGTTTCCATATGGCGTCTTCTCGGGGAATTCCTTGTTGACTTGTTGCTGGTGGTTTCCTTGTGTTTTGTTTTGATCCTGGGATAGAGTCTCACACATTGCAGGCTCGCCTCAAGTTCACTCTGTAGACTGAGGTTGATTTTGAACTCCTGACCTTCCCCGATTCCACCTCCCAAGTGCAGGGATCACTTGAGAGCCACCAGGCATAACTCAAGTGGCTGGGTTTAATTCTGAGTTTAAAACACACGGATATGCGAGCTCTCAGCTACTGCTCCAGTACCACCTGCATTCACGCATGCTGCCATTGTCCCCTCTGACAGTCATGAACTCCCTTTCTGAGCTGGTAAGCTCTAAGCATACTCTTCTATGAGTTGTCTTCCTCGTGGTGTCTTGTCACAGGGATAGAAGAGTAAATAGGACAGCTTCCCTTGCTGCCTGCCATCTCACGAGGACAGAAGGCAGCCCTGGCCACTTCCACACCTGACGTCTGATGGGGGAAGTCCTGTGTATATGTTGATAAATAAAGCACTGTTGGCCAATAGGGTAGTAAGATAGGTGGGACTAGGAGTCGAGGGGGATTCTGGGACATGTAGTCAAGAGTGGGGAGTTGCCACGTGATTCTGGGAAGAGAGGATGCATGAGGCTGCATCCTTGGTAAGATAAGATCTTATAAAAATATATATTAGTAACTATGGGTTAATAATTAAGTCAGAGCTAGTCGATAAGAAACCATAGCAAACGACCAACAGCCTCACAATTAATATAAGTGTCTTGTGTGTTTTCTGGGGGCTGAGACAGCCACGAGACCCAGGCGGGAATCTCACAACAGACATCCTTTGCTCTGATTTTCAAATCCTTCATGGTTCAAATTCTTCTCATGCCTTTTCCCTGGCCATGGGTGAAGAGGATTTTTCTTGCTCCACTTTGGAGATCTTATTAGCTGGGCTTCCCACCTTCCTGTATGAGGGTAGACCTTAGCTGGATGACCTTACAGGCCAGACCATCTGATTGGATGATGACAACACATCTATTGCAGCCCAGGAAGAGTAAACCCCCGGGATGCCAGCACCAAGATCATGAGGAGGCCCACTGTGCTTCCCAGAAGGCAGCCTGCAGCAGGCAGGTGTCCCCATGCCCCTGAGTTATGTTACCACTGGGACTCCGGGCCATCAGGAGCCGTTTCTGTTCAGAGTGTTAATCCTCTCAGAGCTCTTTGTGTGGCCATGACTCAAGGTGTCCACTAGAGGGTAGGAGACTTACATTCAAGTTGTACTTCCCCTGCCACAGGCCAAAGACCTAGATACAATCACCAGAATAGTAATTATGATGGCTCACAACCATCTGTAATTCCAGTTCCAGGAGACTCGGCACCGGCTTTCTGGCTTCTGTGGACACCGAGCACACATGTAGCACACAGACATACATGCAGGCAAAACACCCACACACATAACATATTTATTAGTTCATAAAACGAGCCACGCGCGCACAGAGAGCATGGTTCTCGTGAACGCTTGAGAGGCTAAGGTAGAAAGATCACAGTAATTTTTTTGTTTGTTTGTTTTATGAGACAGGGTTTCTCTGTATTGTTTTGGAGGCTGTCGGTCCAGCCCGGCCTTGAACTCACAGAGATCCGCCTGCCTCTGCTTCCCGAGTGCTGGGATTAAAGGCGTGCCCCACCACCGCCCGGCGATCACAGTAGTTTTGAGTCCAGCCTGGGCTACAGAGTAGAACCCTTTCTCCGAAAGGAAAGTGTGGCGTCTGTACCGTGAGACGTTGCTCAACAGGAGGAAGGAGTGTAACAGGGGCGCATGCAGCGGCCCACGTGGTCCTCAGCACGTGAGTGAGAGCCCCAGACACACAAAAGCAGATGACGAAGCCGCGCTCCTGTGATGCGTCCGGAACAGACAAAGGCTGGAAACAGCTTGGCGATTGCCGGGGGAGCAGAGAAAGGGGGCGGGGACTTCACCAGGGCTTCTGGGTGTCTGTTTGGGGCAATAAAAAGGTCTTAGAATGCAGAGGCTGGAGTTGACCAGCGCCAGGAGTGAACCAGCTGCTAACAACCCTGCTTGAAAATGATGCTCAGTTGCGTCTCTACAAAAAGGCATGTCATGAAACAAATTTAAAAGTAAAACTCTCACCTTCATTTCAAGACCTGAAATTGGTCTGTCTTCACAAACAATGAGTCCAACTCACAAAAGACTTCTTCACCACTTTGGCTACCATATAAGCAGTCATCAACCTGTTATCGTTTGCTCTTCGTATTTGCTGAAAAGATGACGAGGGTCGCAACCTCTCCAAACAGATACAGGTTTTCATCCAGACACCCGCAAGATCTCTTTGAACAGTATGATAATTTCCTGTGATAAAACGTGTCCCTAAAAAAAAAAAACCTATAATGCAATTAAGGCAAAAAAAATCATTCTGGATACAGAATCCTAATTATGTTTTTGTTTGTTTTGTTTGGAGTTTTTTTCTTTTTCTTTCGTTCTTTTTTTCTTTTTTCAAGACAGGGTTTCTTTGTGTATCCTTGGCTGTCCTAGAACTCACTCTATAGACCAGGCTGGCCTTGAACTCATCATCCACCTGCTTCTGCCCACCAAGTGCTGGGATTTAAAGGCTTGTGACACTATGCCAGCTTCTGCGAAACTTTTGAGAAATACATTTCCCAGACTTCCTTGCAACTAAGCTACTGGACACCTGCTTTGGCCAACAAAACACACTTTGATAAAATTCTGTGGCCACACTCTGTGGGTGTGGCTCATGGCAAAGGTTACAGACAGTTAACGGGTCATGAGTTGTCCTGGAAGTTTCTTAATTTAACAATGGTTTCTCTGTTCAGCCATCTGCTCAGCAAAACAAAAAACAAACAAAAACACTATTTTCATTGCATGCCACTACTATCATTACACCATGCTAGTCATCCTAGAACCTAAGCTCTCAATGAAATCTATTTGCTTGCTCAAGCCCAGCTGCTCACCCTCTTTGCGGATTGCTCCTCCTTCAGGCGCAGAGCAGTGAGACAGCCCACCCAGAGGCACATTGCTGAGAGTAGAAAGATCAACTACAAGCCCACCTCATCTGACTTCACCCAGAGTCTTGACCCCGACGTTGCGTCTTATCTAGAAGCTGAGAAGTGAAGCTAGCAAGGAGAAGCGTGTGCTGCAGAGTCGGCGGTAAGCAACGTCCTGGAATAGCACATACCAAAGTCCCCAGGAGAAGACATCAGGGCCTTTCAACAAAATGAGGGAAAAAAACAAAGTAACAGAACTTTCCTCCTTTGTTTCCCCCATGCTCTTAGAAGGGAATACAATGTGTTGTGGGCGGCTGCAGCAAGTTGAATGAACTGCTTGGGTCTGTGACTTTCAGTCTTAGGCGGATCTGTAACCCACTTAGGAAATCTTTATAACTTGAGGAAGCAGGGTGCAGTGGAGGCTAGCTGTGAGTGAGACAGGGAAGGTATCGCCTCGCTGGTCGGAGCAGGACTCCGTTGCCAGTTTGACTGCGCTGGGAAGCTACGGAGGGGTTCTAAAAGTTCTGTTGGCTTTGTACTTTCTGGAAACACCCACCTGTTTGAGGAGAAGGCTTAGGAGAGTACGGGAGAGGAAGCAAACAACCTAGCCGAGAAGCCCTTTCAGGGGTCTTGGAGAGAAATGCTGCCTTGGGTTTGAGCAAGGAAAGACTGGGCTCTTAGTAGAAGTGGGTGGGTTTAATATGTCCCCCAGGGAGGCTGGAGCTGCAGCTCGGTTGGTAGAGAGCTTGCCTAGTGTGCAGAAAGTCCTGGACTCTTCTCTCCAGCATCATGTAAAACAGGTGTGGTGGCAAGTACGGTAATCCTGGCACTTAGGTCTAGGCAGAAAGATCAGAGAAGTTCAAAGTCATTCTTGTCTGCATAGAAGTTCAAGGCCAGCCTGGGATACATGAGTTCAAGGCCAGCCTGGGATACACAAGACAATTGTAACATGAAAAATAAAAGACCCCGAGACAGATACTGGGGTTCAAGCTTCAAGCTGAATATCAGAAAAGCAAAGCATTTGGCCACTAGCTCTTACCCCTACCTGAGCTCAAACCAAAGGGGAGATCCTCAAACTACTCCCGGCTTCACTCAGACTGCTATGCTCTCTTCAGTGTGACTGGAGACTCCTGAGAATGAATGCCAGCTCTGAGACCTTGCTCCTGCCTAGTATACCTCCCTAATGCTGGGATTAAAGACATGAGCTCAGTTACTCTTCACTCTTGTGTAGGCCATGGTGGCCTTGATGTAAGAGATCTGTCAACCTCCTAATCCTGAGTTCTGGCATTAAAGGTTGTGTACCACCACCACCTAATCTCTGTAACGTATGACTGACTTTGCTTTCTGAATCCTCTGACAAGCTTTAATGAATCATAAATAATATATCTCCACACTTTATCTTTAAGGGGGGGGACTGGAGAGATAGTTCAGTGGTTAAGAGCTCTGGCTGCTCTTCCACAGAACCTGGGTTCAGTTCCCAGCAGCCACATGGTGGCTCACAACCATCTACAGTGGGATCTGATGCCTTCTTCTGGCATTAGATAGAGCACTCATATACATAAAATAAATAAGTAAATCTTGGAGAAAAAAGTTATCTTCTAGAGATGGGCTCTTCATGTAAAAGATTAAAGAGGAGAGTGTCTTTGTTCTTTTCAGCATTTGGGGTTGTTTGTTTGGTGCGCTGTTCAGGAATCGAACTCAGGTCAACTGCTTGGATTTCACAGTGTTCTTATGTGAAATGAAATTTAATTTGTACATATTCCTCAGAAAGTTAGCTATAGAGATACCACAAACAGAATCTGGTAGTGATATTTTGTTTGCAATCTAACAAATAAAGCTTGTGTGGAGATCAGAATGCAGAGCTAAGTCACTAGTTAGCCACACACCTAGTTAAGAACTAAGCCACTAGTTAGTCATACACACACACACACACACACACACACACACATGTCACCAGTTAGTCACACACCTAAGCCACTAGTTAGCCATAGAGCCCAGGCAGCGGTGGCCACACCTTTAATCCCAGCACTCAGAAGACAGAGGCAGATGGAGCTCTGTGAGTTCAAAGCCACCCTGGGCTAAACAAGATTAAATAAGTCTAAAAGAGAAACAGAGCTCACACCTTTGATCCCAGAATTTGGGGTGACACAGCTTTAATCCCAGGACTAGAGAGGAATATAAATCGGCAGGAGACAGGAGCAGTCTAGGCAGTCTGAGGTTTGGTGGAGAACAAGGCAGTCTGAGGTAGAGGTAAGAGCCAGTGGCTGGATGTTTTTGCTTCTCTGATCTTCAACTTTAACTCAAATATCTGTTTCTGGGTTTTTATTATTCATGCTACAGAATTCTGATCCGAATTTCCAAAAGAATTGAATGCAGGAGCCCAAATGCCCATGTATCAATGTTCACAGATCATCATTCACAATACCAAAGGGAGGTTAACAAGCCCATGTCTATCACTTCATGAACGGATAAGTGAAATACGGTGCGCCCACACAATGGAAAACTATTCCATTTTTTGAAAAGGTGTGATACCATGAATATATTTAACACCTTTGAGATACACATGTCCTGGCTAGTTTCGTGTTAACTTGACACACGCTAAAGTCATCTGAAGTGAGAGAGCCTCAATTAAGGAAAAGCCTCCATAGGATCTGACTGTGGGTCATTTTCTTAATTAATAATTGACAGGGGGAGAGCCCAGACCATTTGGGCGAGGTCGCCCAGAGCTGGTGGCCCTGGGTCCTATAACAAAGCAGGCTGAGCAAGCCATGAAGAGCAAGCCAGTAACCAGCATTCCTCCTGATCTCTTCATCAGCTCCTGTCTCCAGACTCCTGTCCTGCTTGTGTTCCTGTCCTGGCTTCCTTCCGTTGTACTATGATGGGGAAGTGAAAGTCAAATCAACCCTTTCCTCCCCGCGTTGCTTTTGGTCACGGTGTTTCATGGCAGCAACAGAAACTCTAAGACAACACAATCAATACGGTTTGTATGCATCCACACGATCAACAGAGCTTAGACACACAGGAAAAGCTAACTACGCAAATGAAAGCACCGGCTACACAATCCTGGTGACCTGAGTTCTGTCCCCAGAAACCCATGCACAAAGCCAGGTTCAGCAGCACGGATCTGTAATCCCAGCATGCCTACGTTGACACGGGAGTCAGAGGCAGGAGAGCTAACTGACTGGGAGCTAGCCTGGAGTACACAGCATGGTAGCAGAAATAGCCAGAGGGACCCTCGGGGAAAAAAATAATGCAGAGGAGAACCCATTCTGGAAAAATCTGACATCTGGCCTGCATGTGTGTGTACCTGTCCTACATACACACCAAACACACACACACACACACACACACACACACACACACACACACACACTTAAATCCTTTATTTAAAAAAGATAGCTAAAATAGTAAAACTTGTGCACATTTCCCCCGCAACAACTCATCCTGACCCACTAGCTGGAGCTCAGTGTATGCAGCCTTTGTCTTCACACATCTTTTCAGCCCTATTCTCCTTGCAGATGCAGGAGCCTTATTCTGGAAGGCTGAGAACGTGTGGTTTGCGAGGTAGTCAGCTCTGGCATAGTTCTTGACCGAGTCTTTCCAGTACCACAGCTGGCACTCCCTCGGGCACTGCTGCTTACCGCGGAGACCCACAAATCACAGCCGCCCGTCAGAGGAAGCCCCGCCTCCTGGAGCCAGGACCAAGGGAGGCCTCCCTTCCCTTGTGATCCCACCCTTTGGGGTTCTCCTGGCCACCTCATACCAGACAAAATTGCTGTAGGGAAAGGAAAAGCTGAGACCAGAGAACTGAGTTTTCATGAAGTCTCCAGTGGAACATCGGAGCTGAAGTCCTTCTGCAGGGCAGGGTCCATCCTGACGCCTACAGAACACCTGGCTGCCTATCACGCCAGCTGCCCTAAGGGCTTCCTCTCCAAGCCTCTGAACCTCTCCACCCACCAAGGCTGACCTTTCTGCATCAGCCGAGACAATCAGTCTCTCCAGAGCAGGGTCCCAGCAGTGAGGGACACCTGTGGCCACCTACAGCTCAATGAATTAGCTATAGATGAATTCTTGGATCCCGGGGGCTGGTGGGGGGGGGCTGTGCCTGATTTCCTTTACTGTAAACACCAGTGAGAGCTGTGGGAATGGGGGGGTCCTCTTTAAAAGCAGCCCTGCTATGCTACCTCATGTCACGTCCATCTACCGCAAGAACACCTCACGGGTTTGATGGCATTTAAACGCACATAGCACAGGAAAAGATGTTTACACAGACAGCATCCCATCTCATCCCTCCTTCTGGGCCTTGCACCCAACAGCTTTGACCATTATTTTCTGATTGGTTGGAGAATCTGCTGGGACAAAGAAAGGCGCCCTGCGATGGCAGAAGTCCTGCCTTTTCCCGGAAGGGCACCTGCCTCAATCCCAGCTTGTCATTTATTTCTAAAGACAGACCCGAGGTGGCAGATGGTTGCCCCCCCTTTTTTTTTCTTACACACAAACCACAGGGAAAAGAAGATTCATTCAATAAGTGGTAAGTGTGACAATTAGAAAATAGTCTACAGGGAAAAAATAGCTACATTCTTGCCTTATACCTAGTACTTTAATGCTACAATTAATTCCAAAGAAGTTAAAGATTTGGAGGGTAAAAACAGTGTTCTGTCAGATGTGGGGTTGGTGAAGATCTTTTCCCATTCTTTAGGGAGCTGTTTTGTCTTGCTGACTGTGTCCTTTGCTTTACAGAAGCTTCTCAGTTTCAGGGGGTCCCCATTTATTAGTTGGTGCTCTCAGTGTCTATGCTACTGGTGTTTTATTTAGGAAGTGGTCTCCTGTGCCTATGCATTCAAATGTATTTCCCACTTTCTCTTCTATGAGGTTCAAATGGATTTATATTGAGGTATTTGATCCATTTGGACTTGAGTTTGTGCATGGTGATAGATATGGATCTATTTGCAGTCTTCTACATGTTGACAGTCAGGTAATAGCAGCACCACCAGCACCATTTGTTGAATATGTTTATTTTTTATTTTATTTTTAGCTTCTTTGTCAAAAATTTGGTGTTCACAGATGTGTGGGTTGATATCAGGGGCACCCAGACCCAGAAAGACAAATATAGTATGTACTCACTCATAAGTGGATACCAGACATAGAGCAATAGACACCCACCCAGCCTACAATCTACAACCCCAGAGAAGCCAGAAGCCTCTTCCAGAAACAGATGGAAGCAGATGCAGAAATCCACAACTAACCATTGGACTGCACTCCTGGAGAACAATTGAAGTGAGGGAGGAGTAATAACTTGAACAAAGGAGTCAAGACCATGATGGGGAAACCCACAGAATCAGCTGACCTGAGCTAATGAGAGATCACTGACTCAGGTCTGACAAATGGGGAATCTGCATAAGACTGAGCTAGATTCCTTAATATAGGTGACAATGGTGTGACTGGGACAATATATGAGGCCACTGGCAGTGTGCCCAAGACCTAACTCTAATGCACAAACTGACTTAGCGGAGCCCATTCTATATGGAGAGAGACCTTGCTCAGCCTAGGCACAGGGGTGTTGGGGGTGGGGAGGTGCCTTGGTCCTGCCTCAACAAGATGATGGTACAGACTTAGTAGACCTCCTAGGGGAGGCTTTACTCTCTCCATTGAGTAGATGGGAGGTACGGGGGAGGGGGGAGTAGGGAGGTGGGGCGGAGGGAAGGGGAACTGGGATTGAAGGAAAACATAAATTAATTTAAAAAGATGTCTCTTTAAAAAGAAAAGGAAAGACTGGGATGAAGCTGGGGCAAACCTCTGCTATTCTAGCACTAGGAAGGTGGAGGCCAGAGGACCAGGGCTTCAAGCCAGCCTTGGCTGTCCACCAAGTTTGAGGCTAGCCTGGGCTATAGGAATTCATATTTAAAAAATGAAAACAGAACAAGCTCTCTCTCTCTCTCTCTCTCTCTCTCTCTCTCTCTCTCTCTCTCTCTCCTAGAACTTGTCCTCTAACGAGCGAGAGTCTCGGGTAGCCGGAAAACAGGCTTCCCCAGAGCAGCAGGTGTGGCAGGGAGAGACAGCTCAAAGGTTCCTCCATCTTGTACTCATGCCAAGGCCATTTCAGGTTTAACGGGAATCTTATCTCCTTTGTGCAGAATCCCGTGAAAAGTTACCTAACTGTCCTAGGAACCAAAGGTCAGGAAGTCCTAGCTAACTATCTTAGCTTCTGTTACATCTGCTTGCTCCAAACTGCTTACTTCTTCAACGGAGCTGCAACTCCCTCCAGAGACAGAGCGAGATGCCAGGATGTGGTTTCTGCTTAAAAACAAAACAAAAAAAAAACATGTTCTGGACACTTGGGCATGGTCCCAGCCAGCTGGAATAAGGACTTCTAATTGGCTGCACACTGTATCTAGGAAGTCATCTCTGGTGAGCTCCCTGTAACACAAGTAAGTATAGAAATGGGCAAATGTCCTGATACTACTCCAGACTAATTGATAAGAATGCTCAGGGAAGGACACAGTGGAGCTTTTACTGTGTCCCCAGGAAGATAGCCAATCTCCCTCAGAAGACACTCAGATGCTACTCCATAGGGGAAGATAAGGACATTCTGTCCTCCCCATCTTTGGTCACCTGTTATGGTTGGAATGTTTTATGCATGGTCCCCAACTTAGGACACTCTTTCAAGAGGTTATGGAGTGTTTGGGAGTTGATCATTAGTTGGGTTGGGGATGGTTATTGGGGGTTACACCTACTGTCTTAGTAAGGGCCTCTATTGCTGAGGAGACACACTATGACCATGGCGACTCTTGTAAATGAAAAGCATTTAATTGGCATGGCAGCTTACAGTTTCAGACATTTAGTCCATTATCATCATGGTGCAGGCAGACATGGTGCTGGAGAGGTAGCTGAGAGTCCTACATCTCGCACAGGCGACAGGAAGTGGTCTGAGACACTGGGCATGGCTTGAGCATATATGAGACCTCAAAGCCCGCCTCCACAGTGACACACTTCCTCCTACAAGGCCACACCCACTCCAACAAGGCCACACCTCCCAATAGTGCCACTCCCTTTGTGGGGGGGCGTTTTCTTTAAAACCACCACACCCACCTTTGGTTCCCATCACTCTGCTTCCCCCTGTGCCTTAATGTGAACACTGTCTACCACGAGCTTCCCCACCACAGAGGAGAACGCAGGCCCGGGATAGGAGAGGAGGAGGAAGAAAGTAGGAGAGCATGAAGGCGGACTTCTTCGCGTGCCGAATTCACACATGGACACGCTAGTGGGAAACTAATGAGAAAGAAAGCCAGATATGGCTGTGCGCCTATAATCCTAGCACTCAGGGTGGGGGCAGGAGTCCGAAGCAGGGGGATAGCCGTGAATTCAGGGCCAGCCTGGGCTACAAAGTGAAACTATCTCAAAAGTCAAAAAAAAAAAAGCAAGACAAGAAGGGAAGGAGGGAGGGAGGAAGGGGAAGAGGGAGGGGAGGAGGGAGGGAGGAAGGGGAAGAGGCAAGCTGAGATGGCTCAGTTGGTTAAGTGACTGATGTGCAAACATAAGGACTTGAATACAGATCCCCAGCCTCACATAAAGAGAAGACCGGGGACATGAGTCTGGAAACCCAGCACTGAGAGCATGGAAACCTGCAGATTCTGGGAGAGCATTGGCCGGCCTAAACAAATCGCTGCACTCCGAGGTCATCACGGAGACCCTGCCTCATAAAACAATGTGGAGAGTGGATTGAGGACGCGGTCTCCACCAACCTCTGACTGCCAGGCACACAGGCACACACATGTGCACATGCACCCGTACAAATACGCACATACAATTCACGAACCGGAGGGAGGGAGGGAGGACCGATTCTGTATATTCCCAACAAAGGAACTTTTCCAATAATAATAAACTATCATTTTCACAAACAATGGCATTTTCAGGTGAGATTTCCCCATCAAGCACCCAACTCCCTCCTGCTGCCAGAAAGGGTCACAGACACCCCAACTATAACACCTAAAGCAAATCCCCATTTCCTGCCCCCCCCTTGCCATCTCCTCTCCCCTTCCTGTCTCTCTGAATGGAACTGCCATGTCCTACCTGACAGGCACTGAATCATGTCCCCTCAACCCCAGTTCTCTTGCTGAAATCCTAAATCCGGAGCCCACAACATGCACTACTTGGAAGTAAGTTCATTGCCAGTTTAATTACTTGAACTGAGATGAGGTTGGGAGCGGCAGTGGAGAAAAAAAATGTGTATGTAGCTCAATATAAAAAAAAATGGCAAAAAAAACCCCATACCAAAACTAGCCAAAGATAGGTGAGATTATTAGGTTAAGCACTACTCCAATGACTGGCGTCCTTTTAAAAGGAGAACATGCCAACAGAGAGAGACAAGACATACATGAGAACATGACAAGGAGACAAAGGTGAGGCCATTCCTTCATGAGACGAAGATCACCAGGCAGCCAGAGCAAGCCAGCAGAAGCTAAGCAAGCCGCGTAGAACAACAGACCCTCCCACACAGCCCCCAGAAGTACTGTCTCTGCTCATGCTTGATCTTGGACTCCTGGTCCCTGTGAAACCGAACGAACAATGTCTGCTTCGAGGACCACCCAGTCTGTGGGCCTTTGTTACAGCAGCCCAGGTGAACTAACTATCCTGCCCACTGTAGATTTACCCTCCCCGGGCCTCCTCACCTATTGCTCTGCAAGAGTACTGGGCGGGCATCCAGTACGTTGGAAGGAAGAAAAGGATTTACTTGAGAGAGCTAGTCTAAGAGCAGGCAGTGTCTGCCGTTCAAAGGGCTGGCAAACAGGGGGCGAGGGTCCCCATAGCTGTGGGCAAAATAAACTGCCCACTTATTGTCTGGTTGGAAAAGGTCAAGATCACAGAGGCCGCTCAAATGTCAAAGAGGTGGGGCTGGCGGGCTCGAAGCCTGCCAGCGCTCCCCTGGACTCCGCAGGCATGGCAGACTTTGTGGCTGGGCTTTTACACACGGGAAGGGTTGTTGGGGGTTGCAATGGAGACCTTAGGGTGATCCTGTACACGGGCTGCTCAAGGTGTTTTTTTTTTTTTTTTTTTTTTTGACGGTTGTTCATTAAACCAGCAGGTTTTAATGGCCTTGTTAAGTTCAGGCCCCCTGTGCAGAGCCGAGCGGGTGCCTGGCACTCCTCAGCCCAGCTCAGCTCTGCCAGGAAACTGGCATCTCACTGTAGCTCTTGGAACTGCGTTCTGAACTTGACCACCACCCCGAGGAGCAGCTGGAGTAGAAAGCTCCCGGCGGCGGTGGCAGCTAAGCTTGCTCTTCCCTTCCTACCCTCTACTCCTTCCTCACCTCCTCCAACCCACCCCTAGCTACCCCTGCTCTCCACTCTCACCTCTTAACCCCTCACCCCTTCCTTCTCCCTACGCTCCCCCCTTTCTTGGCTTCTCCCCAAACCTTCCACTCTGGTTGAGGACCAACCTTGGCTGTTCCTCAATCCTCCTCCTCCCTCCTCCTCCCCATTCTGGTCCCTCTCTCCTTATCCTTCCAGCCCCTCTCCTCACATTCACTCCACCGCCTACCCTTTCTCTCCCCTCCCCCCTTCCCCCTGCCTCAGCTGCAGCAAGGTGTTTGCTTTGCTCCCGGATGCGATGCGGATGAAAGGGTTGGCCTGCCCGTGCCCTGCCCTACCCAACTTCTTGGAGCTGGGGGCCTCCTGCTTAATGGCGGAGGGCTCCGGGACTCAGACGGCAGGTCAAGGGCCTCCAGTCAACATCCGGTTCCTTCGCGCCCAGTATGAAGGTCTGAGGAGACAGCAGAGGACCCAGGCCCACCTGATGGTGTTCCCTAAAGGTAGGGGGCTAGTTCTGGAAGAAGAAAAAAAAAGGCACTTTTGTGGGTGGAACGGGTAACCGAAAGTCCAAGGAGGGCAGGGCCGCGGCTGGGTCGGCCACCTGAAGAGGGAAAGAGGAGAGGCTGCCGATCCGGTCAGAACCGAGCCCAGGGAGGCTAGATTGGGGTGGCTCTGCCCAGTCTGTCCCTTAGCCAAAGAAACAGAGGCCTCTGCCAGGTATTTGGCCAACGGCCACTGTTTCCTCGGTCTCTGTGCCTATTTCTCCTAGTTCTGATCCGGCTAGACTGGTCAGGTGAGTGGGCTTGGCCCCCAGCTAGGATCAGCGGGGGACCATAGAGGTTCAGCCTCTTAACCAGATCCACAGGCAAAACAGAGAGAATGGCTTTGGATAAGAAAGACTATGCTGCTTCCATAGTTCTGGGAACTGGCTGGGCCAGAACTCAGGGCTCAGGGAGACAGAGTTCATTCCACAGTGATAGGGGGTCGCGTCATAGATTATGGAGGGATTGTGTACATAGCCTTGGAACAAAACCTGCGTTTGCCATCTCCCCATCCCCCCACAGACCACATCAAACCAAAACAGTTGTGAAGATAAAACACGTGTGTGTGTGTGTGTGTGTGTGTGTGTAGTGGTTAAGAGCACTTGTTGCTCTTGCAGAAGACCTGGGTCTATTCCAGCACCTACATGGTGTCTCGTAACGATCTGTCGCTCCAGTTCCAGGGGAGTGTACCACAGGCACCAGACAAGCACGTGTGGTGCACATAGGTACACGCAGGCAAAACACGTAACACCAGTCACTAAAGTTAACCTTTGAGGCCTTTTTTAAAATGAAAGGAAAAACATAGAATGAAACTTCTGAGTTCCTGAACATTCTCTTTTAGCTTGAAGATTGAAGGCAGAGCCTATCCTAAAGCATTTGTGAGCAGGGGCTGCTGCAGAAGGTTCCACTGTGTGGCTAGAGGCCATGGGTGTCTCCCCCCACCCCCTCCCGCCAGACCCTCCCTTCCCTCTTTTCTTCTGTGTGCATGTGTTGGTGGTGTGTGCATGTATGTGTGTGTGCATGCATGTGGGCATGTGTTAGGTGTGTGGTATGAGTATTGTACGAATGTGTGTATGTGTGTGTGTGTGTGTGTGGTGTGGTGTGCATTTCTCTCTTCCTCTTTGTCCTATATGAACCACAGACTGGAACTGAAATTTAAGGCGTCCTGCTATGAAGACCTCCCTGTCAGATCCCCTGGAACAGGAGTCACGGACAGTTGTGAGCTGCCACATGGGTGCTGGGAATCGAACCTGGGTCCTCTGGAAAAGCAGCCAGTGCTCTTGATCCCTGAGCCATCTCTCCAGCCCCAGGATTCTGGTTTTAACCTCCCATGTTTTCCAGTGCCTCCCCATCTTTCCTTATCCTCAAATTCCGGCAGATCATCCGAGTACCTTGAAGGCTGGTGTGCCCGCCGTTCCGAAAGCAAGCCCAGATCTAAGTGCGAGCAGATAGATCACCACCCTCCCTGGCTCACATGTAATACCGCACCCATGTGCAGAAATGGCTGCCTCTGCTCCTCTCGTTCTTCTGATTCTTTTGGGTTTATTAAACCGGGCCTCAGAGGGGCTCCCTGGTGGCCTCATTTCCCCCAGCACCATCTCCCCACTGTTCTTTGTCAGCAATGAGCCTGAAGCCCACTCAGAGAGAAAACAGACACTTCTCGGAAGTGTCCATGGACTCTCGGTGCCTCGGTGACAAAATCATCATTAGACGTGTGGGACACAGACCCCCATAAGCTAAGAACAATATTCTCCCGTGATGCCCGTATAATGAATTCAGATGGGAGTGCCTGTCATGCAATGAAACGTCAGACAGAAAAAAAAAAAAACCCAAGAGGAGGTCTGCTTTGACTCATGGTTCCAGAAGATTCATTTCAGGGCCACTCGGTTGTGTTGTCTGAGATCTTTGTCAGTGCAGTGCCTCATGGTAGGAGCATGTGGGGCCGGACAGTGCTCTCCTCCTGGTGACCAGGAAGTGAAAAGGAGGGGAAGGTACTGGCATTCTGGCACCCCGGAGGGCATGTCCCTGCGATCCCTTCTTACCCGTGCATGCTGTCCTAGGCAATGACATAGAAACCGTATATAGATCACTGCACACACACACACACACACACACACACACACACACACACACACACATGCACACACGCACACGCCGGGTCATGTGTGTTTGCATGTATGGGTATACGTGTGCAATGTCCTGGTGTCTGGGCCCCATGGCATGTAGGATCCCTCTTCCTTTAATGTGTAGCCTATGGGTTTCTCTCAAAGGGAGCTGCCCAGGGACCTCACACTGCTGTGCCTTCTCTTCTCAGAAGGGACCACGCTTACTCCAGCTGAATCGGTGACCAGTGTGGTTTGGATTAACAAGGACAGAAAGAGCTCGTTGTCCCCGGAAGATACTGACTCTGAGGTTGAGGGGATGCTGGAGGACGTCGACAGAAGCTGCCGTCAGGCTCCTGAGACTCCATGGCACACGTACCTAGAGATGCATCGCTTGGTCCAAACCCTTCGCCTGGAAGCCAGCCACCAAGGGAACCCTAAGGGCTACCTCGCAGGGTCAGAACCCAGGCTCTCTCCAGAGGGAGGTTCTAATGTGTTGGAAAGCAGTCAGAAGACTCGACAAGAAACCGAAATCTTGGAGGCAGCGCAGTGTCAAAGTCAGGAGGGCGGCATCCCACTCCAGGCAGCGGCCTCCAGTTCACAAGCCAGTGTTCAGCGCCTTCCTTCCGCAAAGAACCTGCACAGGTCTGGGAAAGCAGCTCATTATCCATTTCCCCAGAGGAAACATCCCAGGATCTCCCAAGCTGCCCGGAACCTGGGCTTATACGGCCCACCCTGAAGCTTTCCACTCAACCCTGTGTGTCTCATCCTTGCGGCCACCAATCAACTCATCAAGAAACAACGCAGAGTCACGACCAGGCAGAGCCTTGAACCATAAGCAACAATTGGACCACCTCCATTGTAGGAATCATGGGAAATGAACTTCTTAATGGGAAATGGTCTTCCTTCAGCCACCAAAGAGACTATCAGTCGACTGCTTCTGTTAAGACGAACGTGCTCTCTTACCCACATTAGTCGTATAGAAAAACATCCCAATAGTCCTAGATGCTCTTCCATGGTTGGGACCAGTAGAACATTTGGTCCCAGAAGTCGAGCAGGAACCTTAGCCAGAGGGATATTTTCACAATCTGGGGATCGGTGGTTACAGGAGCTCTTCTCTTTTTTTCAATATTTCCTGATTCTTTGTATATTCTGGGAAGATCTCTGAGAATTTAGAACCATTTTTTTTTTCTAGTTGTTCTGTGTGGACATTTAGAAACAGTTCCGTTGTTAGTGGCGATCGCATCATTTCATCTTCAGCCTCCCAGACTGTGGTCAGCCCTGGTAAAAACTGTCTTGTGTGTTCAAGGGGCCTCTGGGAAAGGATGGCTTCCCTTGCCTGTCACAGAGATGGCACATCACAGCTTACAACAAACTCTGTTTCCTGTCAGCCTTCCCTCCTATCAATTTTCCATTCCTCCTACACTTGTGTTCTTTTCTGTCATTTAACTTCATATCAAAGTCCGCCAATCACTAGCCAGGTGCGGGGGGGGGGGGGGGACGGCAAATGAGCGCAATCCCAGCAATCGGGAGGTGAAGAGTTTTGTGAGATCCTCCAACAAAACAGGGAACAAACAAAACAGCTTCCATGGTTGAAAACACATAGTAATCAGGGCTGGAGGGAGGGAAAAAATGGCAATAGGGATTCCCCCTGCTTGGAAGATAGGTGTCTCCACAAACTAGCCCCTTTGTAGCCTATTGGGAATCACTCAAGGTCCCTCCTGGAAGGCCTCGCATCCTTCGGAGTAAGAGGTCTATTAGAAGAGCTGTTAGCTCTACCACCATGGACAGACAGGCTCTAAAGGGAGTGCAGGCTCCTAAGCCAGGACTGATAACCTTGTAGGTCTCAGAGGAAGAGGCAGGTTTTCCATGGTCAGTCTGTCTCTGATTTGTGGATTGCAGGGCACGTGGGGACGGGGAGGGGGTGTCCTGGAATAGGAATGTGGGACTCTGAGGATTTGGGGGGCTGGGAGGGAAGTACACATCTTATTATTGAGGTGTACCCATTGTACAGGTGTGGGATGTGTCACCATGGGCAGCCCTCTGGTATTCAGTCTGGTGGGAGGATGTGTCACCACAGGTAGTCCTCTGGTGCCCCCCCAAAACTGACAACCTAGTCCAAAAGTGACATGAAAGGGACGCCTGCTGTTCTTCTGGCATCCAGGGGAGTTTGTTTACAGACTCATAGGCTCTGCGTGGAGTGCCTGTCACCCTCTGGCAAGCAGCAGGAATCCCAAAAATCCACTGGGGAGGTAAAGAGGGCTGGAGATGGGCATAGCTCGGGTAGTGTCTGGTCTGAGGATGTGTTTCTTTCCTGGAGTCTCATACAGATTCTTGGCTTGAAAGGGGCTCGTCAGTGGCTGCGAGGCTGTGAGAGGAACAGCTGCTGTGAGCAAGTGCGGCCTGATTAGCCCCAACCCAGAGTCTAGCTCCCCAGTATCAAGTATGCGATTTTAAACAAAGCCACTTCTGTGTGTCTGTGAGTGTGCACGTGCGTGTGTGTGTGTGTGTGTGTGTGTGTGTGTGTGTGTGTCTGTGTGTGTGTGTTTTGGGAGGAGTCATCCTTTCCTGGTCAATATTTAGTGTTGGTACCTCCCCCGCCGAATATCAGATTCTCTCTCCCCCATCCACATGCTCTCAGACCCCCCCACGAAAACTCACTTCATATTAAGGAGTTGTTGTTATTCCTTTGAAGAACAAAAAATAAGATACTGTTGTTTTTTTTTAATACTCTAATAAAAATCAAGAACACTTTCTGGAAAAAAATTCCTTTTTTTCTTGGCTTCTCCATTCACATGTACTTTTTTTTTTTGGCACCTGTACTGTGTGTGTTCATGCACAAGTGTGTGCTCATGTGTATGTGGAAACCAGAGGACAACTTGAGATATCCTTCGTCAAGAATGGTCCCCTTTGGGGTTTTGGTAGCCTTTGTTGTTGCTTTGTGTTACGTAAGCACGTGCTGGGCCGATCGAGGCAGATGTGCACCTGTGCTTGTGCACGGAGAGGAGAGGAGGAGGATGGATGCCTTCCTCTAACACCCCCTGCCTTACTCCCAGGAGACGGTGTCTCTTACTTCAGTTAGAGCAGCCAGGAGGCGACAGCGATCTTCGTCTCCATCCCCCCACAGTGCTGGGTTACAGGTGTGCATGCCACAACCAACTTTTTTTACGTAGGTACTGAGGATTCAAACTCAGGTCCTCAGTTTGTGGAGCAAGCTCTCTTAACCACCGAGCCATATCCCCAGCCCCTCCCTACCTTGTTCTTTGAGACAAGGTCTCTCGCTGGGACCAATTGGGTTAGAATGACCGGCAAGCAAGTCCCGGGGATCCTCCTATCCCTGCCTCCCCATCACTGGGATTACAAGTAAATGCTACCACACTCAGCTCCTTGCATGAATGCTAGGGATCCGAACTCCGATCCACATCCTTGCACAGTGGCTGGGAGCCAGGCTGACCCAAGACTTTCTCAGAGGATCAAATGAAAGGACAAAGGGCATGTTAGTTTTTGTGTCCTTGCCAAAAACAGACTTGGCAAGGTCTGGCCTGGGGCTGGGACCTGGGCCTTGAGGGAGTTAAGATTTCAGTTCCTGGAGACAATTGCTTTCTCCCCTGAATGGCTGTGGCTGTCAGTCCCAAGGTAGCTGAGGCTAAGGAATCCTGTGTTCTCTTTGCCAATACTGTCTCTGTTGACACTGGCCCATTCTCTCCCTACAAACAGTGGGTGAGATTCTGTACTTCTTTGTTTGTATTTGTTTGTTTGTTTGTTTGTTTGTGTAGCCCTGGCTGTCCTGGAACTCGCTCTGTAGACCAGTCTAGCCTCAAACTCACAGAGATCCACCTGCCTTTGCCTCCTGAGTGCTGGGATTAAAGGTGTGCTTTGTCATAAACTTGCTTGAGGTAAATCCTCAGCTTATGCAAGACCGCCCAGTCCCTGCTAATTGCTGTTTTCTTCTCATCCTAGGTCTCCCTACTAAGCTCCATCTAGACCCTTATCTGCATGGGCTCAGGTCATCACCGTAAGAACTGGGCCAACTCAGCCATCCCCTCAGCCACTTCCCTTTTGTTTTAAAAAGTAACTATCCTTTGCATAGCTTCCAATCTCCCCCACCCCTGCCACTCCGCCTCATGTTCCAAAGCACATCTAGCAACCAATGCCCTGCTGATGAGGCAACAAAGAACACTCTCGGTGGGTAGAGTTAGCAAGCTGGTTTTCCTCCAGCTGCTCTTGGTGTAAAATTTGGGCCAAGTTACTTAACCCCTGATGGGAGATGTCATTCTGTAAATCTGTCTCTTATTGGTTGTTGAATAAAGCACTGTTGGCCAATAGGCAAGCAAGATAGGTGGGACTAGGAGTCCAGGAGGATTCTGGGAAAGAGAGGCAGAGACACCACGTAGGTGGCCTGAGAAGTAAGAGGTCCGGACCTTTTCCTCCGGTAAGAGAAATACTTAGATTAACAATTATGAGTTAAATACTTAAGTTAGAGCTAGCCAGTAAGAAACAAGCAAACGGCCAACAGCTTCATAATTAATATAGCGTCCTGTGTGTTATTTGGGTACTGCAACTGTGGCAGGGCCCAGGCGGATGGCGGGGAAGGCTACACTCTACAAACGCCTCTGTTTGGCTTTCACCATCTGTGAAGTGAGGCAGGTAACACTGCCTGTGAAAAGACTGTGGATAGTGCATGGTGCTCTTGACGTCCTCGATAAGAGGAATGGGCTGCTCGTGGCGGTGCACGCCGGTAGGGTTTGCTGAAGCAGGCGGAGGCAGGAGGATTACGAGTTCGAGGCCAGCCTGGGCTACACATGTTTTTTCTGGGTGGCGGTGGACGCACGCCTTTAACCCCAGCACTCGGGAGGCAGAGGCAGGCGGATCTCTGTGAGTTCGAGATCTACAGAGTGAGTTCCAGGACAGGCTCCGGAAGCTACAGAGAGACCTTGTCTTGAAAAACCAAACCAACCAAACAAACAGCAACAACAAAACCAATGTGAGGAATGGTTTCCGTGTTTTAAAGCTCATTCATTAACTGTCTCTCAGCATCCTCCTCCAACAAGCTTGCCTCTGCTCTGAAGATTGACAGTCTCTAGCCACATCCCCTAACCGAATGCACTCGGTTCTTCTAAATGCTGCTGCTCTTTTCCCCTGCAGCGTTCTTGGTGATAACCCTTGACCTCTTGGGCCTTCCCCCCCCCCGTAGTTTGGGGATTTCCCCACGGTCTGGGAGCTTCTTCATACCCGAACCATCTTTACTATCCAAGCCTGTAGACTACTCCACACGTGGAGAAAGCACCCAGTAAAGATTGTGTGTGTGCTTGGTACCCGTGGGCCCGGTGAGTGAGTGAGGAAAATGTGTGCCACACCTCTTTAGCCCCTCCCACTTAGCCAATTCTCGACTCCCCCACCCGCTTCAAAGACTCTTCCAGACTTCGGCTGTCCACTTTTCCTGATTTGTGTTCCCTGCCAGGGCAGTGGTGAAGTTCCAGTGCAACAGATCTGATAAAGGTGGCGTGATCCGAAGTAATCAAAGGAGGGGACAGACTTAAAGGCCATGCTTCGGGATTTGCTGTGGCAACAAGGGACCCCGGATCTCAAAACACAAAGGCTCATTTTCACCACCCTGCGCTGGAATTCTCATCCAGGGAGGGTGTCATCCCCAGTCATATGCCGCCACCGAGGCACTACCGGCTCCCCCAGTCAGTGCAGCAGGAGGCAGCGAATTGGTAGACACGTGCTGGGCTCGTTAGTCACTTTTGCTCGCATTTCGTTGTCCAAAGGCAGCCACACAGTTGCCCGCTATGCCCACTACACCCGCTACACCCGCTACGCCCGCTACATAGGTGCTCGCAGCAAGTAGAGTCATCTCATTTGCTTGGAGGGCATGAAGAACTGGGAACGGGGCCGGAGACGACGTCAGGGCCTGGGCCCCAAAAACAAGGCTCCGCCGCGGGTCTTCAATAGGCCAGCCAGGGAAACAAGCGGTGGCAAGAAGCAGAAAAAAGGAGATGTATTCAAATGTGGCCATATCGGAAGGAAGAATGTGACTGCTCAGGTCTGCCTTCAGGGATTGTAACGTGAGGTTCACGTTTAGAGGTCAGAGGCGTGCACAGCTCAGTGCTGTCTGTCTTGATTAAAGTGTGGTCTGTCTGCCCGAGGTCTTTCTGGGCTGCAGTGCGCCACCAAGACCCACAGAAGTTTGCCTGTGCCCGTGGCTGCCCAGCCAGAGTCATCCCTGTGTCTTAGTGGGCTGAGAATTGAGTGTTGGGGGCGAGGTGGAGTGGAGCTGATGTTTGTGTTAGTCCCTTCCCTTGGGCTCAGATTACTTCCTGGGCGGGGACACACACACACACACACACACACACACACACACACACACACACACACACACACACACACACACTTTGCTGTGAAGCTGGAGTTCCAAATTCCCTGCTGCTGGAACCTCAGTGACCCGCCTGAATTGCATTTTCCCAGCTGTAACTGGAAGTGATAATACTTCTGGAATGGCAAGAAAAAGAGTTTTCTCTAAGCTAGCAACAAACGTCTGTAATAAAAATAAGGTATTTAAGAGTTGCCTCCCAGAGATACCTGGCCAGGCCTAAACACAGGGGTGTGGGGGAGGAAAGGTACCTAGGTCCTTCCTGCCTCAACTAGGTGGTGAGACAGACTTAGTAGACTTCCTAGGGGAGGCCTTACCCTCTCCTTGGAGCAGAATAGAGAAGTGGGGGGGGGAGGGGAGGAGGGAGGGGGAACTGGGATTGGAATGTAAAAAAAGAAAGAAAGAAAGAAAGAAAGAAAGAAAGAAAGAAAGAAAGAAAGAAAGAAAGAAAGAAAGAAAGAAAGGAAAGAAGTTGGGAGATCGAAGGGACCAAAAACAAAAAAGATAAAAACAAAGTTGCCTCCCAGAACTCAAGAGGCAGAGGCAGGTGGATCTCTGTGAGTTCGAGGCCAGCCTGGTCTACAGAGCGAATTCCAGGACAGCCTCCAAAACAATACAGAGAAATCCTGTTTTGGGGGTATTGTTTTGTTTTTTAAAGTTGCCTGTGAAGCAGGAGCCAACTTATTCTTCTCCACTAGAGGGCGGGCTCCCCACGCTGTCTTGGTCAGATTGCTCAACTTTGTGATTTCTGGTAGTAAAGCTGTGTAGTCTGACACTTGTTTTTGTCTTGTTTGAGAAAATAGCCCTGACTGTCCTCAAACAGTTCCAGGCTGTTCTCGAACTCACAGAGATCTTCCTGTCTCTATCTGAGATTAAAGACAATCACCATCATATCTGCCATCCAACTCTTGAGTTTAGAATTCCATTTCAAAGGGGCTGATTTGGCCCGGGGGTGGGGGGGTGTGGGGTGGGGGGGTGTGGGGTGGGGGGGTTGGGGGGAGCGGTACTTTCAGGCGAAGCCCTCAGTAAGTGCTAACATTTGGCATGTCCTGGAACCACCTGGGTTGCTTGTTAAGGGATTGCTGGTCTCTGTTGTCAGAGTAGGGGAGGGAGCTCGCTTACACTGGTAGCGAGTCCCCAGGGCACCTGAGGATGTTGACCTGGGAATCACACTGAGAACTACTGTTCTTGGGAGTGTTGCCAAACCTGGCATATTTCAGAATGCAGGGATTTTTTTGGGGGGGGGCAGGACTTTTGTTTGCAGTGGTGAATCATAGGGACTGTTTTGAGGAAAAGACGGGACCGCCCATTGGCACCAGAACCATCCAGTTACAGTAGCTTTTCATTGGTGTAACGCCAACCCGACCCAGCACCAGGCTGAGAGACTGAGGCAGCTGTGGACAGGGATGGAAGGCTGTGATTGACACTCTTCCGGCTGTGCCTCTGCTGCCTGAGCAGCTCAGCCCCCACTTTTTAGCAGGAATTCAGCACTGCTGTGAACCTCCAGGTGGAAGGGAGACTTTCCTCCCGGAAGCCCAGCAAATCATTGGTTGACGCAAGAAAATAACAAACATCCAGTCAGGCCTGGTAGAGCGTAGCAATACTCCCAGGACTCCAGAGGTGGAGGTAGGAACATAAGGAGTTCAAAGGCTACATGGTGAGTTTGAGGCCAACCTAGTCTATGCAAGACTCTGTCTCAAAACAAAAAACAAAAAACAAACAACAAACATCATAAGAGGAAAGCAACAAGAAGCTGGGCATTGCCGGGCGTTGGTGGCGCACGCCTTTAATCCCAGCACTTGGGAGGCAGAGGCAGGCGGATCTCTGTGAGTTCGAGACCAGCCTGGACTACCAAGCGAATTCCAGGACAGCCTCCAAAGCCACAGAGAAACCCTGTCTCGAAAAAAACAAACAAACAAAAAAAAAAAAAAAAAAGAAGCTGGGCATTACAGCACATAGCTAGATAGCCATGGCTGATCCAGCGTCAACTGTATGGACCAGGCTGGTTTCAAGCTTAGAGTAATGCTCCTGCCTCGGCCTCCCCAGGGCTGGGATGGAAAGTGTTGTCACCGCACCTGGCTGAACTCTTGCATTATGCTAAACTATTTCTTTCTGACTCTTTCCATCTACTTAATCCTATATTGTCGTAGATGGAAGAGCTCCTACTATATTTATTTACTTTGAGAAATAAATACTCTGTTTGTTGTGCAACTGTGGCTTGCCTGGAACTTGCTCTGTAGACCAGGCTGGCCTCAAACTCACAGAGATTTTCCTGCCTTTGCCCTGCAGGGATTAAAGGTGTGCGCCACCACAGTTGGCACTGGCACTTTCAGATATTCTTTAACTAGAACAGATAGTAGTGAAATTCACGCTGCTAACTGGAGGCCAAAGAAAACCACAGGATGTCTTGCAAATGCTCCTTCCTTTGGCTCGGTCTTTGAAGCATTGGTTAATCCTCTCTGATCTCCCCAGCATCCCTTTGGCCCACCTCACTTACTTTCAGTGTTCTGTTTCTCTCCATAAGTTGCTGGAAAACTCTCAACTACTACGAAGGCATTTCCCCCAGAGCTGATGAGCAGAATTCCTTGACAGAACATACAAAGAACTGAACCGGTAATTTTAGTTCTTAGTATTATGTTTGTAGTCATCACATGAATTTCCCCCTAGAACTTCTATCCAGAAAGATGATTCATCCGCTGGGTGAATTCATCTCTCCCTTGTCTGTATCCTGATGATTCCGTCACCTGGCTATATTTGAGTCCACCCCCTGAATTCCCTAAACCAGCTTCGTAATCAAAGCCTGGTAACGTGCCGAACCCCTCAGTCCCAGTTGGGAAACACAAGGAGCAGTGTGCTGGTCATGGGGAAGTCTGTGGTTTCTGCCACCACAACCTCTAGATGAGAGAACATTTCTAACCCTTTTTCTTTTTGTTTAAAGATCCCTGACTGCCTGGATGGGCTTGACTTGATCATCGATATATTTTGTGTTGTTCTTTTTTTGGGGGGGGCAAGATCTCATGTAACCTGAGCTGACCTTGAACTTGCTGTCCTGCTAAGGGTGGCCTTGAACTTCTGATTTTCCTGTCTCAACCTTCTGAGTGCTGGGATGACAGGCATGTGACACCACACTTGGTTTATTCAGTGTTGGAAATGGAACCAGGACTCCAAAGTTTTGAATACATCTCTGTGAGACCAAGCATAGCCCTTGGGTGGGGGGTCTTCATGGACCCTCTCCTTTGGGTTTTACTGTCATTCAATTTGACTTTCGGGACGGGGAGGCTCCTTTACAGAAGACAACCTCAATCTTATTTCATCATACCAGCTCTGTAAGCAGAATGATCGGGGAAGTGATCCACAAGAGAGACTCTTGACGTTGCAGAATGTCTGCACGCTATGAAGACGTGTCTTTGCCAAGGTGAACTTCTGGTCGGTTTAGTAAAGAGCTGAGTGGTCAATAGCTAGGCAGGAGGTGTTGGGGGAAGTCCTGTGCATTTGTTAATAAAGTACTGTTGAGCCAATAGAAAATCTAGATAGGAGGGACTAGGAGTCCAGGAGGATTCTGGGAAGGAGAAAGACAAGAGAGTCAACATGTGACGCCATGGGGGTAGGATGCCGGGAACTATTCTCCGGTAAGAAACATACTTAGATTAACAATTATGGGGTAATTACTTAAGGCAGAGCTAGCCAGTAAGAGACAAACAAGGCCAACAGCTTCATAATTAATATAGCCTCCTGTGTGTTTATTTGGGACTCATGCGGATCTAGAACCAGGCTGGCGCGGCAGAGCCCAGGTGACTGGCGGGGGATAAACCAAAGCGGCTAGCAAAAGAAAAAGATTCTCTTAACAAGGAGGTGCAGGAGGGACTTCCAGGGAGAGAGAGGAAGAGGAGGAGGAGTCTAGTCATGCAGGAGAATCGAGGAGGCATGGAGAGGAAACGGGGGTACAAGTGGAAGAGAGGTAAGACGATATGATAAAACATAGATTCATATAAATGGGTTAGCTTAAGCTGGAAGAGCTGGTAGGGAATAAGCCTAAGCCAAGGTTGAGTCTTCATAATTAATGAAAAGTCTCCATGTCATTATATGGGAGCTGGCTGGTGGGACAGAGAAAGACTTGTTACACTCCATGAAAGCCAACCAAAGAGGCTTTGTTTGGGGCTGGAGAGATGGCTCAGAGGTTAAGAGCACTGGCTGCTCTTGCAGAGGTCCTGAGTTCAATTCCCAGCAACCACGTGGTGGCTCACAGTCGTCTGTAATGAGATCGATCTGCTGCCTTCTTCTGGCCTGCAGGGGTACATGCAAACAGAACACTGTATACATAATCAATAAATAAATCTTTAAAAAATTATTTAAAAAGAAAAGAAAACTGAAGCAGGAGGATAGAAAATTTGAGGTCAGCCTGAACTACTTAGTGAGGTCAAGGGTAGCCTGTGCTATATTGCAAGGCCCTATCTCAGCAAACAGAAAGGAGGCAGGGAGGTTAACAGAAGAAAAGTTAACCACCTGCCAACCAGAGCAGACATGGCACACAGTCTACATGCGGTGGTGGACTCCTACAAGCAGGTTGTGAGCTTCCAACTAGGTGGCCGGCCCCCCAACTTGTGAAAGGCCCCAAGAGCCACCAAAATCAGATGTACATTGTAAACCCAATTACAGGTAAGCTTTTCCCTCCCTTTCCGAACCACACCTGATGCCAGGTTAAAGAGCACTGGGTGTCTTTAGTTAAGGTATTCCATAGCTCTGTGTAGCTTTGGAGATAAGGATGAGTGTAGCTGTTCTTGGTTGTCAGGCTACAACACTTCACAACCATCCGAGGCAAAGGGCTAAGGATGTAAATGAAGACAAAGACAGCGGCTCATTCTTACAAGGAGAATGGCATTTATTTTTACAAGAGTGGAGCCTTATATACCAATGGCAGGCATGGTGGAAAACCACCAAGGTCAGATGCCTACGTTCCCAGGGCCCTCCGGCAAAGGGTGGGCCAAAAACAGGAATCAGCATTTAGGCAATAAGGATGGACAGAAGACAGGAACTTGCATGCGGGCCTTACTGGGAGGAGGGGACAAGAGGTGTTTTGCTAGAAGCTCCTAGTCACAAGCTGGTCCACAGACCCCCATGGGGGAAGGGTGCAACAGATGAGGTCAGTCCAGGCAGACTCTGATGAACACAGAAGAACCAGCATGGCAGACACTGTCACCAGCCATAGGAATCTTCCTCGAGCAATCTGTAGGCTGTTGTGGAATATTTGATCATATTGTGAAACTCCGAGACTGTATTAATAAAATTAACCTTGGATAGGGGCCAAAGCCAGTGACCAGTTGACAAGAATTAGCCATAGAGAGGACTGAGGAGCCAGGAATATGGATAGGCACAGGAACGAGTAGGGAGGGACTTAGAGACTCTTGGTCTTTTCCGTATGAGATGAGTGGAGAGATGCTCTTTTGCTGGGTCTCCAGCCAAAAAAGGAAGGTTGGCTGGTTGCTTCGGCCTCTCTGATCTAACATGGTTTCACCCCAACATTTGACTCCCGAGTCTTTATTTATAAGCAGAACAATAGAAACTTAGTGGAAAACCTACATTTGGCGGCCAGGGCCAAGCCTGTGCCAGTGGGACTGGAAATTCCACCAGGCCTTGGTCTGAGCAGCGGGGTGTTGACTGTGGGTCTGTGGGGCCACGGGGCGCAGATGTTAGTTAAAATATCAGTAGATTCTGCCGGGTGTTGGTGGAGCATGCCTTTAATCCCAGCACGTGGGAGGCAGAGGCAGGCGGATCTCTGTGAGTTCAAGGCCAACCTTTGCTACAGAGCGAGTGCCAGGATAGGCTCCAAAGCTACACAGAGAAACCCTGTCTGGAAAACCCGCCCCCCACCAAAAAAAATCAGTAGATTCAGGTGCTGTTGCAAAGCCAACAAAAACAACAGCAGGCCTTGCAGTCACAAGACAGATGAATGTGAAAGACCTGAGGTTATCAGGCTTCAGGCTGAATACCCCAATGACATCCCGAGCTCAATGACCAGACAGTTGGATGCAAACTGCAAGAGGTTTATTGCTTACACAGGCGTCTGTGGGCGACTCAGCAGCCTTAGCTAACTGAGCGTGCTAGGCTTTAGGACAGTTTTCTTTTTATATACATACTTTTGGCAAGCAAAGTAATAGGGGTATTGTAAAAAGCGGAGCCACTGCAGGTGCAGATCTGGGCAAGCAATACGGGATTGTAAGAGGCGCGGGCATAACTCATCCTCCTGGAGAAACCACAAGGTCAAGATTAAACTTATCTTAACAGCCTGCCGGTGTCCTGCATCAGCACTCTGGACCAGATGTTCTTTCTAATCAGACCTTGTTCCCTGCCTAGGGGAAGGGACCTTGGGGAATTTTCCACTGAGGCAACCTTCTGAGTCTCAAAAAAGGGGTGGGGTGTATTGAGGTTTTTCAAATGTAAGTGTAAATGGCCTCTTGGAGAGGTTCTGAAAAGCGAGACATTGGTAACAGCCAAGAAACAGCAGAACACAGTTTATATGTGCCCATGTGTGGTGATCCCCATGGGACTCCATCCTTCATGAGTGGTCTTTAGGAAGCATGCCATGATGTATGTTCTTGGGGATTGAGTATTTGGGTGAGTTTTTGTTTTCTACTGCCACTAAATTATTGATTGGACGTCTTTATTGACCATCTAACTTATCCAGTGCAGAAAAGGGTGCCTAGTACCACTATGATTTTTTAAAATAGTGTGTGTGTGTGTGTGTGTGTGTGTGTGTGTGTGTGTGTGTGTGTCTGTGTGTGTTCACAACAAGAGGAAAGGAATACAGACACTGCAAGTTAGCAAAATGAAGTTATTTTCACGGCAGGTTGGAACATCTTCCTAACTCAGTAGCTGTCTGTGATGGTTTGGAAAGCAGGCCACACGCCTGAGCTCTTGGGAACACTGTTGCAAAGAGCCAGGATGTTCATGCATTGGCCCTGGCGGAGGGGGGGGGGTGACACTATCTGCATGCCACACACAATCCCTGTTTCTCAAGGTATGCAACTGGCTTTGTTCTTTAAAGAGCACCACCTACCTGCTTGGTGCTGGCCCACGCTGAAGACAGGTTTCCCTGGTCTCAGAGAGAGCAGAGCCTGCCTGACAAGAGCTTAGCTAGCTACTGGGTTGCGATGGGGGAAAGTGTGGGAGGAAGGGCCGTGGTGAGGACGGCTGGGCTTGGGGTCTTCTCTTTGTCACAGCTGAGCACGTCACTCAGACTCTCAACTCTTCACTTGTAATGTGGGGACCATGCTAGAAGTGGTACAAGTGGCTTAACGGATCCCTGTGAGGCACTCAGCACAGTGTCTCCGGCAGAGCTAGCAGGTAAGAACCGTGGGCTGTCACTCCTGGGAGAAGCATGCCGTATCCAGCCACAACGGTCGGTGCCGCATTTGACCCAAAGGTAGAATTTAAACAAGCTAGTTTTACTCCTTTATTAGGACTGATTTTTCTTTTCTTTTTATTGTTGCTCTTTTGAGACAGGGTTTCGCTATGTAGCCTTGGCTGGCTTAGAGCTGGCTCTGAGACTACTAGCCTGTCCTCAAACTGATATAGCTCTGCCCTAGAGTGCTTGGATTTAAAAGGTGTACACCAGCAGCCCAGCTTTGTTCCATTTTGAAGATTTATTTTTATTTTGTGTGTGTCTGTCTCTCTGTGTGTATGCCAGAGATATGTGTCTATCTCTGTGTGTGTGTATGCCACAGCTGTGTGTCTGTCTGTCTGTGTGTGAGTCACAGCTGTGTGTCTGTCTGTGTGTGTCACAAGTGTGTGTCTGTCTGTCACAGCTGTGTGTCTGTCTGTGTGTGTCACAGCTGTGTGTCTGTCTGTGTGTGAGTCACAGCTGTGTGTCTGTCTGTCTGTGTGTCACAAGTGTGTGTCTGTCTGTCACAGCTGTGTGTTTGTCTCTGCGTGTGTGTCACAGCTGTGTGTCTGTCTGTGTGTGTGTCACAGCTGTGTGTGTGTCTGTCTGTGTGTATCACAGCTGTGTCTGTCTGTCTCTGTATGTATGTCACAGCTGTGTGTCTGTCTCTGTGTGTGTATCACAGCTGTGTGTCTGTCTGTCTCTGTGTGTGTGTGTGTGTCACAGATGTAGTGGCCAAGTGTCAGGTTCCCCAGAGCCGGAGTCCAGGCAGCTCTAACAACCTGACCTGGGTACTGGGAAGCCAAACCATGGTCCCTTTAAGAACAGTAAGAGCGCTTAATGGTTGAGCCATCTTTCCAGCTCCTTGTTTTGTTTTTGGGACAATATCTGTGCAGCCTAGGCTGACCTGAAACTCCATTGTGTAGACCAGGCTGACTTTGAATTTATGCCTATCTTTCTGTCTCTGCCACTCAAGCACTGAGATTACCGGTGCGAGTCACCGCACCTGGCCAGAGTGGTGTCTCCTGGAAGTGTTTAAGGGATTCCTTCCTATTCTGAAGGGTGGGAACCCCCAAGGATGTCTCCTGGCTAGGGACTGCTTTTACTTTAGAGACCACTGCCACCGTGTGGCCACTAGTGGGCGAAGATGAGCATTTAACATTAACTGAAAACAAGGGAATTCCACCTGGTCCTCTGTCAGTGGTTCTCAGCCCTCCTGATGCCTCAACCCTTGTAATACAGTTCCTCATGTTGCAGTGACCTCCAACCATGAAATTGCTCTCATTGCTATTTCATAACTGTAATTTTGCTACTGTTATGTTTTCTGGTGGTCTTTAGTGCCACTATGAAAAGGTCATTCTACACCCATCCCCCCCCTTGTGGGTCTAGACCCACATGGTGAGAACTACTGAGTTAAGGACGTTCTGTGCTACACAAATGCCCCCCACACACAGATACATCCCCAATTCTCTGTTTACTTTTGGAGACAGAATCTCTCTAAGCTGTTCGGGCTCTCCTTGAATCTGTGAACCTCCTGTCTTAGTCTCCCAGGTAGCTGGGGACGCAGGTCTGCACACCAGGTCAGGCTTGCACATTTGGTTTTAATTGTCCAGGGATGCTTTTCAGTCCCGTGACTCTCAAGTACAAATATCATTATTTCCCCCAAGCTGTTTTTGTCAGTGATCTGTTTGCCTGACTATTGCACAATGGCTGGGCTCTCTTCCTGAGATGCCAAATTCACAGTAATGCCAAAACACAAAATATCATCTGGTTTAAGACAAAACATTAAAAAAGTCAGGCCAGAGTTTGGCCTAAAGTGCTCAGCATCAAAACCAAAGTTGCTGGGAGTATGTATGTATGTATATATAATTTGGCTTTGAAAAAGAAACTTTGAAAATTATATGTACATGTGTGTATCTACATATAGGTGTGTGTAAATGTGTGCAGTAGTTCACACAGGCCAAAAGAGACTTTGGCTTTAGGAAATAGACTTGGGTCCTCTGTAAAGAGCAGTATGCATTCCTAACTACTGAGCCATCTCTCCAGCCCACTGTTGAATTTTTATGTTAAGCCAACATATCATTGCTTTTACTCCACACAATAAAAAAAGTTCTTCTGATGTTTGAACAAATGCCTTTACCTTGACCTGAAATTTAAATATATATATATTTATCTTCCCTCCTCTCCCCTGCCTACACAGGGTTTCCCTGTGATTTGTATGTATATCAGTCCCAAGAACTGTATGAAAGACACGCTCTACCATGCCCTGTTTCTTCTTAACATGCTGTCTTTTGCTAGAGGTACCTCATTTGAGAATCTAGGAGGCACCTCAAAGCTGCTTCGCCAAGACACACAGATGGTGAACGGGCATGCTGGGACAATGCACAAACTCTCCCAGCAGTTACTCAAACCTCCCCAGAGCCACCGTGTCCGCAGCACCACATCAGACAGAAGCCAGTACCCCAGTGACGGGGGAGGTCCTTCTGTGCATGTGTTATCTTATCGGTTGATACATAAAGCACTGTTGGCCAATAGGGAAGCAAGATAGGTGGGACTAGGAGTCGAGGGGAATTCTGGGAAATGTAGTCAAGAGTGGAGAGTGGCTGTGTGATCCCAGGAGGAGAGGGTGCAAGTCTGGCCTATAATATATTACTAATATATATATTTGTAATTATGGGTTAATAATTAGGTCAGAGCTAGCCATTAAGAAACTGTAGCAAATGGCCAGTAGCTTCATAATTAATATAGCGCCCTGTGTGTTCATTTGGGACTGACGCAGCTCAGGGACCAGGCTGGCGGGAAGAATGCACGTTACACCCCAGTTTTCTGTTTAAAAAAACTGGGGAGGCACAGGAAACTGGGGGACAGGGTTCAGGGAGGTGCAGGGGCTGGGTGAAGAGATGAGTATCTGGAGACTGATGGGAAGGAGGGATGGGCAGATGTGGAAGAGGAAAGGGGGGACGTTCCTGAAGAGCTCCTGCTCCTCCTGTCCTTCAAGTCTGCAAGCCTTTCACAGAGGAGAGCCAAAGACAGATGCATGCTGGGAATGGGCTGAGGGTTAGCACTAGGAGCAGAGGAGTCCGCTCCATTGGAAAAGTGCTTGTTGAGCAAATACGAGGACTTGGGTTCAATTCCCAGAACCTACAGGAAAAAAACAGACCCGTTGTGGTGGCACGCACACCCACATGATCCCAGTGACAGTGAGGTGTAAACAAGTCGATCCCCAGGGCCAGCCTGGACTACCTCACCAGGGCCAGCCAGTAAGAGACCCTGCCTCGTAAAAACAGCTCTTGAGGTTCAACAACGAAAGTTGATCTCCCACCTTTCACTCGAATGAGCTACAAGGCTATACACCCGAGGCGCTCATTCTGTTGTTTGGGCTCTGAAGTCCAAATGCTTCCTCAAGGGACATCCCCGCAGCGTTTCCTCGGTTCCTGACACAGGTCGTGTGTCACAGGGACGGTCTTATCAGCCACCGTGACTTCTTTCGGGCCCACGCACGGTGAAGCCAGAGGCAGAGACCGAGGGCACTGGCGTGCCCCTCAAAGCTTGGCCGTCTAACCTCCCAACCTCCTTCCACAGTCAAACAAGTAGCCGCCCCTTAAGGAAAAAAAAAAGTGAAAAAAGAAAAACACCGCACACACGTGGAGTTTTAATGAGAAAATAACTGTATAGCTGCATTGGATACCTCACATTCGCTATAAAACCGAAGCAGAATAAAAACATTTGAGTGGTTAACACAACACAGGAAAAAGCCAGGTACAGAGTATAATTTTTAAAAACACGGTATTGCTGCTTCCCCCTCCCCCACCCTTCCTCCGATTAAAAAAAAGAAAAGAAAAAGGAAAGGAGAAGCCATTTTGGATAAAGAGCAACACAAAATAAAAGTTGGCAGCTCACTGAATGACTAAAATTCAGAAAATTAGTTTTGCAACCCAAACTGGATACATTCACCATCTCTAACACTTACTTAGGCTATGTTTTTTTAAATACATAGTTTTAAGTCCATTCTCCGGGTGAAAAAAAAAACACCTTTAAAGGACAACAATCAACACTGTTTTGGTGTTCCGTGTGTGTGTGTGTGTGTGTGTGTGTGTGTGTGTGTGTGTGTGTGTGTGTGTGTGCAGTGATCTATATACGGTTTCTATGTCATTGCCTAGGACAGCATGCACGGGTAAGAAGGGACACGCTTCCTTCATTCCTAGATAAGAAAGCCTGGGCGGCCAGTCATTGGCTCTGGAGGCAAGTGGAGTGTACAAACACTGCGGTGGTGTGGAATTCTCTCAGGAAGGTTTTTTTTTCCCCAACATCCACAAAAGCTAAACATTTCTTACAGCTGAGACTAACAAGCTTGTGTGCTGATGCGAGGGTAGAGCCTAGCCCCACCCGAGGCAAAACTGTGAGGAGCCTCTCACCTCAGGTTTGTGGAGCAGGACAGACTCTCTTTCCGGGGCCTGCTGGATCACGTCGAGACAGTGAGTGGGACCCTAGAGCCCAGCACAGCGATATGACCAAAGCCAAGGCTCAAATGATTCTTGAATAAGGAAAAGCAATTAAACAACACCCCCCCAACAACAAAAAGAAAAAAAAAAAAGAAAGAAAAAATGCCTCCCAAGAGCACAGAGAAAAGTTGGCTCGCCCATGGAACTGTGATTCCCACACTAGAACTGCCAGCAAGGAGAGCTAGGAAGCTGATGGCAGTCATCAGAAGGCAGGGAGACCGGTCAAACTAGGAAATGGAAAATGGAGGGACCAACCTGAAAAAAAAAACCAGATGTGTGACCCGGAAGGAGTCACAGAACCTGGGTGCCCGAAGGACCCTGGCTTTACAACCCCCCAATAAAAATTGGCAGCTCACTGAACGACTAAAATTCAGAAAATCAGTTTTGCAACTGAAACTGGATACTTTCACCATCTCTAACACTCACTTAGGCTATGCTTTTTAAATACACAGTTTTAACCCCCAATCCTTCAGAACTTTTTGTTCACTCTACGGCAGAGAGAAGACCACGTCATCTACCATCGAACCAACACGGTGGGCTGTGTGGGCTCCACAGCCGCCAATTCCTTCCTCAGCGTAACCTCTGTGCAGGTCCAAGGCTCCCTTGCAAATAGGATATCGTGAGGAGTGTTTCTTCTTGTGAAAAAAAAAAAACGAGGGGGTAGGTTTGCCCCCCACTCCCTCCAGCAGATCCCGGAAAACACGAGGCAGCTTTTTTTTCTCTTGTGTGACAAAGTACCATCCTACTCTCTAGCCTCTCTAACTGCCACTGTGTGGGGCCTTGGGACACAGCTGCCCTCCCCATGTGTCCTCATCCCCATCCCCTGCCCCCATTTCCCTAGGGAGCAACACTCACATCACTGAGTACTCAAGCCAGGCATCTGGGGCCTCCAGCCCCAAATCCTTCGACAAAGATGTGCCTTTCAGCGTGCCCGTCTACCTCATAGGACTTCTAACATCTGACATGGACGTCACATGCCAGGACATTTGCTTCTGGGCCGCCCCTCCTCGATACTACAAAGCAAACCCCTCGCTGCAGCAGCATGATTCTCAATTGTTTCCTGTCCCCAGTGTCTAGCGTTTTTTAAAAAAAAATTTGTCTAAAAGGATGGACCATCTAAATGCAGTGTGTGTGTGTACTTCCCTGGTACCATCTGGCTGCCCTCTGCAGAATTTGGCTTTGAATTGCAGGGTCCCTTGGCAGTTCTTAAAGATCCTTACAGGCCGTAAAACAATTCCTCTTTACCTAGTGCTCACTACTTATCAGTGAATAAGCTTTCCCCCAGAGTCAACGCTAGTCTGATAGAAAGAGTAAAGACAGCGTGTGGCAAGGTACATGTAAGTATTATGGAGTCGCTTACTTAATCAGAATAACATATTGAGTCTTACGACATAATAACGTAAAAACAAAAATGAGTTTTAGCAAGGTCTGATTTAATTATTGCTTTTAAGAAATGGTTTTTAAAATAAAGGGGAAATATTGAAGGCCGGTTAGTTCTTTTCCCTCCTCTCCCTCCCATTCCTTCTCCCGCTCCTTGCCAGATTAGCGGGACCGCCCTCATCATATTGCTTTAAGTGACAGGAAGAGTAAAGCTGGAACCCTCTATAACGCATGAGACATGAACACAAAGCACGAGAATAAATAGGATGTGTTCTAAATGTCAGATTATCAATACAAAAAGCCGCACAAAACTTCACAATTGTGACTCACGCAAATACCATGTCAGGTCACTTCAATATTGGAAATGCATCAGCCCTGTGCCTTTTTATCCCTTTTCATAAAAAAGAAACGTGTCACTCACTCCTGAACCTGGCAGACAGTTATGGAGGAAATACTGTCCGCCCATGTGTCACGATCAACACACACACACACACACACACACACACACACACACAGAGTCACACCCTTACTCGTGAACATACACTCTTTACACAGGCACACAAGAAGCATACACACCATCTTTAGGATTTGTAGCTGATTCCGTGTCTGCACTTTAAATTTCTACTCTCTATTTTTCTCTTTGTCATCCTGAAAAACACTGGTTGCTCAGCAAAAATAATCTCCTCCTCCCTCCCACCCCATTCCTCTCTCCACCTCCATGACTTTTAATGCTACCTTACTCAGATGCAAAACAGCCCGTCCTGCGCCCCAACCACCTAAGGCCCATTTCAAAATACAAAATAGTTATAAACACCGCATTTCTGATCACCCACCCTTCTAAGGCAGAGTCTGCCCCCTTTTGTTTTCAGTTATTGCCGTTCTAAAAAATACCCCCTAACCATCTTGAACTAAGCTGTTCAATGTGTACAGATTTTTATCCATGTTTCTATTCCCCCCATCCCATCATAAAAAATAAGTCATTGCCCACCAAATATAGTTTTCATATGAAGAAACATAACTGTGAAGGTGTGATAAGCAGACAAGGTCCTAAGAACATAACTGTGAAGGTGTGATAAGCAGACAAGGTCCTAACCCTAACAACCCATTTGGTTTGGCTCTCTGGCTCTCTCCCTACCATCCCCAGCCTCCTACTGTTGAATAGATTGCCCCTGCAACACGAGGCGACGGCGTCTGGAAAAATGCGCATTTTTATATATTATGATCATTAAGTGTCCCCAGTTGAAAATGATTACACACACATAAGAGAGACTGAATCATCGCTGCCCTTTTTTGGGCAGCCGTGGAAAGAAACACCATTCTGTTTTCACGAGCGCTGGAGGAAACGGGGTCAACCCAACACTTCCGATGCCTCGAGAGGAAGGGGTGAGAGGCCAGCGTGGAGGAATAGCCTCGGAGCTGTAGAACCGCACCGGCACCAGCCTGGGCTTGTTCGTTGCCTCAGAATGGCCGTGCCACCATTTGCTCCTCCTGGTCACCCGGCCTTCGGTTCTGCCTGCAGCAACCACGCTGACTCATTTGTCATGTCTGTGTCCCTTTGGATCGGTTGTGGAATGTCCAAAGCCAGGGGCTTCTTTGAATCACGAAGAAATCCTTTCTCTTCTTCCAAGTCTCTGGTGGAGTTTGATGGGTGGACAACCCTTCCTCTTCTTTTTTTTGTGTGTGTGTGTGTTCTCAGTCATGGTGCCTTGCAGCCTCTGGTCTACACGAGGGTTGTTGAGTTTGTACACACTTTAATAAACAGTCTGTTAAAATGCTTCTGAATTGGTAATTTCTTGCTTTGCTGAAACTCCTCAAGCAAAGGAGTCTCCTGGGCTGCGGGAAGTTTACTCAATGTCCTCCTCCTCCTCCTGGTTGGCGTAAATCCCTGCCTCCCAGCGCAAGGCCAGAGCGCTCTTTCTTCGATTAACCCGTGTGGCCTCCAGGACCTGAAAAGAGAGGGGAAGAAATTAACAGACCTCATAAAGACCAACTTCCTCCTTCTCTTCCCTCACTCAACGCCGTGTTCACAAGACGAAGGTGGTAATGCAGGATCCGGTACTACTGGGGTAGGCGATGAGCAGAGACCGAACAAATTGGGATGGGTTGGATATGACTTCATTCCAAAGCCCAAATCCACTTGTTATCTGAAGCACGGTTTCCAATACCATTTTTCTCTTTTCTTGAACCAGACTTGACTCTGCCTCAGGTTTCTTTGGGTTTGTAACGAACTATAGAAATGATCCCTGAAAGTATAGTCTTTTCTTTGGGTTTGTTTTTGTGGTGCTGGAGACTGAACCTGGGCATCGGGCACACTGGGCAAACACTCTTCTGGGTGTTCCTACCTGGTTCCCAGACCTGACTATTCCAAGGTAGCTCTCTACAAGCTGTCCAGTCCTGCTGTGCGTACAGACCTTTTACGCCATTATGAAACTGTTCATCTGTGCCATCCAAGGTGGCAGCTGCTATTCCACACGTGGCCAGTAGGCCCTTGAAGTACCGTCAGACAGAAATGAAGTATTTTTGTGGATCATAATTTAAACAGCCCCCTGGGCTAGCAGTCACCGTTTTGAATGGCACAGCTACAGACTCACTTAGCTGACTCATAACCAAGGGTGGGGAAGGGGTGTCTAACGTTGGCCAGTGTTTATTTGGTGCCTCAAGTCTGCAGACCCACATGATTCTGGGTCCTCTCTTCGTTTTCTTTTAGACAAGTTCCTGTCCTGTAGCCAAGGCTATCCAAGAGCTCACAATCTACACCTCGGCCCCCAGAGTACCAAGATTAATTTCGTGTGGGTACCACACGTGACCTTAAGTCTCCTTTTAATGTTTAATAAATCTCAGTCAAGTTTCCTCGCTCTGTTCTTCAGAAACCCAGGTTGGTATCCACCTGTCCAATCATTTCACCAATGTTGACTGGGTTCCCAACACGTCACAGGAACGGTGTTGCATTTGGGGGATATGAGAGCTCCTTTCCTCATAGAATTTAGTCACAAAAGGTGCAGGAGGTAGGACAACTATATCTATAATTGCAGAAACAAATATTTAGCATAGCTTGAGTTGGAACATCTATTGATCAACAACTCAAATAACTCTTGTATGTGATAATGAGTTCCTAATCCATTCCCTCTAATTCGGATGTCCTTTTCATGTGATTCCCAATATCTGATAAAATCTGAATCCCCTGGTTAAGACACAGAAAAGAAAATGAGTGAGCCAGTATTGAAATGGCTGAGAACCCCAGAGTAAAGCTGCTTGTGGGCTCTTGAAGCTTAGAACTGAGGACTATCATGGAGTAAAGTCCTACACTAGGTCTTGGGAAGATTCAAAAGCCAAGGCCTCAGCCGAGCGTTGGTGGCACACATCTTTAATCCCAACACTCGGGAGGCAGAGGTAGGCGGATCTCTGTGAGTTCGAGACCAGCCTTTTCTACAAGAGCAAGTTCCAGGACAGGCTCCAAAGCCACAGAAAAACCTTGTCTCAACCCCCCCCAAAAAAGCCAAGGCCTCAGGGGAGGTGTGAATGAACTCTTATTCTATAGTTAATTCAAATGTGGGTGAGGGTGTATATCGAAATTGCTAGTGAACTCGAAACTCTTAGTACTTCTATTGGTGAACATTAGCTTTGCTTTCTGCAGCCTCTTTTGAGCCCAAAGTGAATGCCTCTGGGGCTCTAGTCATAGTACACTTTTGATCGCAAGTACTGTGTATGAACCAGTTACTATTTTAATGCCCAGGACTGTTAATGGAAGCTTCATGCCATTACTGCTCTCATTTAGTTCCTCGGAGGCTGACACATGGGGGAGGTTAAGTAGCTTGCTCTGCATTTTTCAGTCAGTAGAAGGAAAGGCCAAGATTTAAACTCAGCTCTCTAGGTGTGGAGTCAACGCTTGAGGCCATCAAGCCACATGGCTACTCAACAGTTGTGAAACACCAGGTGCTGCAAAAATCCTTTAAAACTCAAATGAGGTTTTCTTAATGTCTTCACTGACGGGAAAGTCCTGTGTACATATGTCAATAAAGCACTGTTGGCCAATAGGGAAGCAAGATAGGTGGGACTAGGAGTCGAGGAGGATTCTGGGAAAGAGAAACACAGGGAGCCACCATGTAGCTGCCATAGGAATAAGAGGTCCGGACCCCTTTCTTCCGGTAAGAGGAAATACTTAGATTAACAATTATGGGGCAAATACTTAAGTCAGAGCTAGCCAGTAAGAAACAAGAAAACGGCCAACAGCTTCATATTTAATATGGCCTCCTGTGTGTTCATTTGGGACTGATGGGGCTCTGGAACCAGGCTGGCTGGAAGGCTTCACTCAACACTTCACAAATTAATTCAAATTTGGGTCTGGTTGGAAGCCTCTCGATTCTTGTTGCAGAAGCTCTAAAACTAATTGTCTTTCTAATGCTCGGGCATTTGGAGGCAGCTGTCAGTGTCAGTCAAACCAGGGCTATGAATCAAAGGACAACGGGTTAAATTGTTGAGTAACTCCACTAATTAGTAAGCTAACCTGTGATCCTTCTACTTCTTTAGGTGACGACTGGGCCCAATTCTATCTTCCTTATCCAGAGTTTCTCTGTTCTAAACCGTACTGACTCAGCGAGGATGTGGGGGAAGGACTGATTCCACAAGGGCCACTTCCTAAATGAGGACCACGGGCAGACAATGAGGAAGGCGCATGCCAAGGTAGTCTTAGCACCAGCTTCAAATCTTACGCATCAGTAACCCCCAGACTGAATCTGCAGCTATGAGATATAGCTACTTTGCTAATAGTGAGCTATAATCAAAACACATGTGGTGGTGGAGGTTAATACAACCAACCCGAAGAACATTTGCAAGAGCTGGCAAGTAAAAGCATTGCCCAGTTGAAGGGCGGAGAAAATACCCCACACACGCACAGGAAGATGGGTGGTGGCGTCCACTGGTACTTGTCTCCCCCAAGCCAGAGGAGCCGGGTTCAATCCCCAGCACGAAACGACAAAGCAACAAACAACCCCCCCCAACAAAGTTCACCAGAAACACCAGAAAGTGATAGAAAAGGATTTACTCATTCGACAGACCCCCTGCCCTCTCGCTCAGCAGTTCTAACGATTACACCAGGACCTCAAGTTAAACAGGGACACATCTGAAAAACAGTGCAACTGGAGCTGCAGAGATGGTTTGGCGGTTCAGGGGACTGCCTGCTTCTGCGGAGAACCTAGGTTCGAATCCCAGTACCCCCTGAGGCAGCTTACAAACCATCTCTAAATCCAGGCCTAGGAGAGCCAGTGCCCTCTTCTGGGCATCCAAGGGCACTGCAGGTAGACATGCATGCAGCCCAAACACCACACAGATGAAAGATAAAACTAAGTGTTAAAAAAAAATATGAATGAACAAAAATAAAAGCAATTGGATAAAGTAGGAAGAGGACACCATCATGTGACTTGCCATTTATAGAAAGTTTAAAACATGCAAAAAAAAAAACCTATGGGGTCCCTTATATATACAAAGCATGCACAAGAATGAACACCATGACATTAAAAGTGACCCCCTCAGAGGAGACAAAGAGGGACAGAAGCAGGAAAATGGGAACTGGGAGAAGTAACAAGAGGGCTTCGAACTGGATTTGCCACACTGAATTGCTTGAGAAATGCCCACCCAACACTATGAAATTGTAGGAACGGGACAGAGGCGGAGGCAGATGTCTCAGGACTGCAGGAGTGTGCTGCCTGACGCCTTCTTGGGCTCTGCTGCATAGTGCCCCACTCACAGCCGACCCTCCATAGACTATGAACTGGTTGCATGAGCGTCTCTACCATCCTGCATACTATAGAAATGAAAATTTACAGAGAAAAAATTGAGAAATACGGAAAAAAATAAACTTGTCTTTTTAAAAAGGAAAAAAATAGGACTGGAACTATAATTTAGGGTAGACAGTGCTTGTCTGATGTGTGTCAAGTCCTGGGTTCCACCCCAAGGATGCATGCATGTATGTATAGGTGTGTGTATAAATAAATTTTAAGTTTTTTTTTTAATTTGGGGGGGGGGGTCAGGGAGGTCTGTGTAGCCCTGGCTGTCCTGGAACACTCAATGTAGACCAGGCTGGCCTCGAACTCACAGAGATAACCCTGCCTCTGCCTTTCTAGTGCTGGGATTAAAGTCATGTGCCACCATGCTGGACTTTTTAAAAAAATTTTTAAATGTGTATGTGTACTGGATTCAATCCCTATTTTGTGGTGTGTGTGTGTATTTGTGTACATACTGCATTTTAAAATTTGTTCAAATTTTTAAGTTTATGTATGAACGTGTGTGAGCATGTGTATGTGTGTGGATGCATGTACACATTGATCACATGCCTGCAGAGGCCAGAGAGGACATCAGATCCCCTGCAGCTGGAGTTACAGGAGATGGTGACCCACCAGATGTGGGTGCTAGAAGCCAGACTCCCTGTTACCCTCTACAGGAAGGGCAAGCACTCTACACTGCTAAGCCACTCTCCAGCCCCACTAAGGATTGCATTCTTACAGCACATGTATTTGTGAAATCGGAGTAAAAGGAAGCTGTGTGGGGAAGGGGCGGTTTGGGGAAAGGCTACTGCTTAGCTGAGCTTTCAAAACAAAAATACAGGTTCCAAGATGGGAGAGAGGTGGGAGAGCCTGGGACGGTTCGCCTTTGGAAACTGGTCATCCCACATCCACAGCACAGAGCTCCCTGGGGATCGTGCTAACGCTAATACAGGACTACTCGGAACCACGAGCTCAGCCTACAGGGGGGCTGGCACTGTGTGCTAGCCAGACCGGAATATATTTGCTACTTGTGCCTGGAGAAAAAAAAAAAAAAGGAGTCTACACGGCCTGCCGATAATTGCCCTCCAGTTCAACGTTCTTCCAGATCCATGGGTGGACAACAGTGTTCTCCAACCCCCCCATTCCCAGCACAGCGCAGCACAGCACAGCAGTGTTCACTGTTGTGTGGACTCCAGCACGTGAGTCAGCTCCCCAGTCTGGAAAGGCCAGGCAGAAAATGCACACGGGGAGAAGGCATTCTTCTCGCCACTCTTATTGAACACAGCAGGAGACAGCAAACCACGACAGTGTGCACAAGGACCCAGCATGCATCAGGACCCGGACAGACAAGTTGAAAAGTACCTCGGAAGTCACCTTGCAAGACAGTAACTTAGAGGTGTACTGGCAGAGAGGAAGAAAACCAGGGTTAGTACATGGCAGAGACACAGTCACAGACTCCCCTCCCACGCCAGACGGTGAGTAGGAGGAGGAAGAGCTTGTGGGCACCATTATACAACCTCTCCCCGTGTTGCTTCATCTGATATTTGTTTACTTAAGAGTCTGTATCTCTTGAGGCAAGTAGATACTCTGTTTCACCCATTAATGAAAATATCAGATAAGCCCAGCTTTGTTAATTCAAGATGTTACTTTTCATTTTCTGCACACAGAATTAACAAGATTTTTCTCCCCCCATTTGTGGAGGGGCAGGTTTGCGGAGTCAGTGGAGTCAGGTTCTCTGGCCCTGACCTGACTAGGGAGACCAGAGCTTCTCTCATGAGAACCTCGTGGGTCTGGATAAGATTCCAAACCTGGACCCGTCCTCGGATGATCACCTGAGATGATTATTTAGGACTCGTGTGGGCACCTAGGAAACGGAACAGTCTTTTAGCTGCTGGGGACACTCACTGGGGACAACACGGAGCGAGGTTGCCAGTCCAGACGCGTGAGGACTGCTACGAGTCGTCTGCCCAAGGCGAGTTTTTGTCATGTTCTTTGTCACTGAGCTTTTTTTTTTCTGAAACAAATGAGGCCATCCACAGACGATAACTTCCTGTTACCACCCCCAGTCAGTAGGCATTCCCCAAAGGGTTCCAGTTTCTACCAGTCTTCAACTGAGCCCTCAAATAACCCCCTTGCTCCCAGCAGGAGGTCAGTTCAGAAACACAGCAAAGGCCACAAAAGGCAGAGTGGTTTTCCCACATCCCTCCCTGGCAAAAATTCTACCAAGCCAGGAGCCAATAAGCTTATCCTGTACGTGATTTTTTTTCCTGATTTATATTTTGAATCAGGGTCTCAAGCCCAGGTTATTCTCAAACTCCCCACGTAGCAGAAGATGACCTTGAACTTTTCATCTTCTTGCCTCTGCCTCCTGAGACCTGGGATCACAGGCCATGCGCCACCACGCCCAGCTTATGTAGTGCCTGAGATGAAACGCAGGGTTCCATCTTGCTAAGCGAGCGTGCTACCGATGAAGAGAAACCCTCAGCTGCTGACTTTCATGGAGTGGGGAAACTGAAGGAGGAGGCCCTTGAACTGTGGATCAGGGGGTTCCAGAGACCATCATGGCTCTGATGTGGTTTCAGGGGTGGCTTCTGGTCTTCAAAGGAGCAAGCAGCAATGCCACCTGACAACTGAAAAGTGCCACCGTGAGTTATGGGGAGGCTCTTGGAGGAGAGGAAATCCAAGAAGCCACGTGTCACCCTACGAACAATGTGTGTGGATGCGGCCAAGAGAACAGTAGAATCAACTTTAGCTCCTTGAGACAGGGGAGCCAGGTACTTAGCTGCCACCAAGCAACCCATCTCCTTCTCATTACCCTTCTGCAACATGCGCCAAGGAAAAATGGAGACAGGGTTAGGGACCCACTTGGGGTGGGGGGTGGCAAGGATGAAACTTACTCTTCTCTACACAGAGACAGTAGAAAGATGTCCTATATTAGAAGGGCTAGGAGATATGCTAACGGGTGGTTTGGAGGTTAATTTTGCCTGATGCCCACGTAATTTCTCAAGAAGCAATTTGAGTATGGGTTTCTGAGGTTTGGGTCTCTTTAAAATGGGGGTCAGGGAGGGGTACAGGGGATTGGATAGATTTCATTCTATTGTGTTATCAGGAAAAGTTCAAGACACCCAGCCTTCAAATAATAGTAAAAATAAACTGATTCAATAGTAGGTTTCTTTTTTACCCAACATGGTTATTGGTTTGCTTGGGTGGAGTAGATATTGGAGGCCATTAGTGCATTAGAATGCTGACTCCAGGCTGCTTCATTCATTCAAAGAGGAGGAAACTGGGACTGGTGGGCATTCCTTAGGTGGGTGCCCGAGTGTCTGTCAGTGTGCCTGAAGGAGGGATCTAGTGTTCTGCCTATGACATGAGTATCTCCTTCCACTATGTCCCAGGCAGACCCTGACTATGTTATCCTCCTGCTTCAACTTCCCAGTGTCTGAGATTACAGACCTGTGCCACCAGGTCTGGAAATGTAGTATTTGCCTACTGAACATTTGCACTCCAGTGCAAAAAGCATGTACAACAAGCATACGCTGTCCTTAAGAAGCATTTGCCTGCATCATGACTTCTTCGGCTAGCTTCCAGCAAAGCTGCCAGCGTGCACTGCTGAATCTCAGGGAGAGAAGAAACCATATAAATGCTGCTAAGACTGCGCTTCAGATCACAACTAACACCACCTAAAGAGGGACTGCTAACATGACTTAGTAGACACAGGCTGCTGCTGGCAACTGCCTGGTGAAACCCAGTACAGCTGTCTGCAGCAGCCACCCAGGGCAGGGTTTCTAGTCAGAGAAGCCCCCTGGCCTCACAGGGTAGCTAAGCAAGTGCTCCTTCATGACTTGGCAGAGGATGTATGCTGTGTTTTCATCTTTTCTTTATCGCTCTTATTGAAAAGAAGCCCACAGCACTGGCATTCCTCCCAGGAATTCTTGAACTTGGGACTGTCCAGCCAGGACGTGAAAGGCACTGAGTTGGCGGGGACTTTCTTTCTATTGTGAACCTCAGAGCATTCAAGTTGAGGGCGACTGCACAGCTTTTTCCAAATGGGGATGCTCTGAAGAGTGAAAGGAGATGCTATATGCGTAAATGCACCGGGGACAACAGGCAGAAACCAGGTAAGTTTGATCAAGCCAAGCTATTTGTGACCTCAGGTGTGGGGGGAGGGGGAGGGGCCCTTGGTGAAAGACGAAAGACCAGTGCCAGAGATACCAGAGTGTTTGCACGAAACAGGGGGCTGCCCCCAGGCTCGTAGGAGAGAGGACGGACCATTCAGCATACCTCTTAAGTGTCTTACTGGACAGGGAGACCCCAGAGCAGATGATGGCTTCCTTTATCACGTTCATGACCAGGATGGGCAGTTCTGAGGGTTGAAGGTAGCTGGGCGGCTCTGCTAAAATGGCCTGGGACATACTCAGCTGTCTTGAGCAGTGAGCAGCACATAAGGACTGGTCACAGCAGTGATTCTGAAGCCCGAGGGCCCTTCCCGGGGGTGTGCAATCTTCTTCACTGCATTGCACGGGCACACAGTCTTCCTCCATGCCCGCCATGCCAGCTACCAGTCTTGCCCGCCACCTCAAGCTTGACTTAGCTGCCAAGCAACCAGCTCTTGATGATTTTTTTTGTGTGTGTGTATGATATGAAACAAGACCACAAGCCCCCACCCCCACCCCCAAGGCACATTAGAGGGATATTCTGTGTAACAGTTCTGACTGTCCTGGAACTAGCTTTGTAGACCAGGCTGGCCTGGAACTCAGAGAGATCCTCCAGCCTCTGCCTCCCAAGTGCTGGGATTAAAGGTGTGCACTACCACCACCCGTCCTAAAAACACTCTTGTAAAAAAAAAAAAAACAAATAGGTTTCATATCCACGATGCAAGACAGCCAGACAAATGCACACAAACATATCCAGGTCTGAGCTAGGACACACGCACACCATGCTGACAGTCACCCTCAGAAAAGAGAAAGGAAAGGAGGAAAACTTACACTACTATCATCCAATCTCTCGCGCCTTTTAGATTTGTGTGTCTCATAGTCTTCCATGAGGGTCTGCATCAAGTTCTTGGGCCGCTGGGTTCCGGCAGCCTCTTCAGGGGCTAAGTCAGGCTGCAGGCTGGGGCCTTCAGTTGTGGGGGATGGAGGAGGTTTGGCTTTCTCTATTTTCCCTGAAACAACATGAAGAGAACACCCTTTCTAAGCTTGTCCGCTCAGCGCTGCTATTAGAAAGAGGAGAAACCAACACACACACACACACACACACACACACACACACACACACACACAAGCGCAAAATCGAGAGGACTGAGCCACGGTTAAGTGGAAGGGTTTCATTCCAAAATCAAACATTCAACACACATCTCAGGGGCACCAGACACCAGATCTACAGAATCAGTTAACTCAAATGGGCCCGGCAGGCACCTTGCAACATGACAGACAGACAGGCAGGCAGGACATTAGCTCCAAGGCTGTTGGAGACATGAATTCTCTCAGATCATATCATAAGGCTGTCAGAGGTGGCAGCACTGTAGAGACCAACTTCTTATAGGTGAGGAATCTGATGCTGCAAAGGCCACCTGAGCCAAGGATGGTCCCCGGCACTACTAGCGTCCTCTGCCCTCATCATCAGAGGTAACCAATTATCAGCTGACCTGTCCCAGTATCGCCAAGTCTTTGAATGAGAATGAGACTCCAGATTCCCAGGAGAAACCAGTTCTAATTGGGCAGCTTCTTTCCTTTACCTTACCTGCGAAAGACCCACGGATGCCCCTCGACTTTTTGGAATGATCGAATAATAACAGAGTTGGAAAGGTTAAGATTTTAACTCTTGAGATTGCCCCTCAGGAGCATCAGGGGGGAAGATTAGTGAAATGGTCAATTACACAGTAGTGTGGGGCCTCTAGACACACTCTCCAAAACCACCAGCAATCTTCGAAAACATATGTCAGACAGGCAGATAGACCGATAGATAAACATTGGCTTCAACTGTCCAAGGAATGTGTATTCTGTCACAGATCACAACAGGAGGCTGTCCAAGGAGTTGGCACCTTGGAGACTCACTTTGTTTTTTTAATACAGTATCTTGCTGAGTGGTGGTGGCCCATGCCTTTAATCCTAGTGCTCAGGAGGCAGAGGCAGGTGGATCTCTGTGAGTTTGAGGCCAGCCTGGTCTACAGAGCTAGTTCCAGGACAGCCAGAGCTGTTACACAGAGAAACCCTGTCTCAAAAAACCAAAAGACAGTTTCTCATGTTGTCAAGGATGAGCTTGAACTCATTAACAGAACCCACACCGGCTTCAGAACTCAATTTTCTGCTTCCGCCTTCCAGGTGCTAGGATTCTAAGCTTAGCAACAGTGTCAGGCTTATACAGTGCTGGATACTGAACCCAAGCAAGGACCCTGCCAACTGAGCTCTCCTCAGCCCCCAGAGACACACTTCTTACAGGTGGGACAATGTCTGGTCTTCACTTCTGGATCAAAGACATCCAAGGGTTTCAGTGCCACAAAGACTCAAATGCGTCTCTGGGAAGGTACAACAGTGAACAGTTTTCTTACGATGCCCTTTTCAGATGGCATGGTTGGGTTCTACAACAAGAAATATGAAGCAAAACACACTAAATAAATGAGTCCGCTCATATTCAAAAGTTGGGGTGAAGCCCCAATTTCTTCATTCCATTTCCCATCACAGACATCTAATGTGACACTTGTCATGTAGAAGGACTTCCAGGGAGGCTTAGTGGGGGAGTTTCAGGGAGGTGGGCAGGGGGCTGCAGCCTTCAACCCATGCAAGCTCCTTGGGGGGGCGGGTTTGGGAAATATGGATCCAGAAAGTCCAGGGGAGTTTGTTGTTTTTGTTTTTGTTTTTTCAAGACAGGGTTTCTCTGCATAGCCCTGGCTGTCCTGGAACTCGCTCTGTAGACCAGACTGGTCTTGAACTCAGGTAAGCCTGCCTTCATATGTATGCCTGCATATATGTCGGAAGAGGGCACTAGATCTCATTATAGTTGCTTGTGAGCTGGGAATTGAACTCAGGACCTCTGGAAGAGCAACTAGCGCTTTTAATCTCTGAGCCATCTCTCCAGCCATTGGCAACACAGGTTTGTAATTCCAGAACTTGAGAGGCAGAAGTAGACAGAACTCTGTGAGTTTGAGGTTAGCCTGATTGACAGAGAGAGTTTCACAGCAGCTGGGGCTACACAGAGAAACTATGTCTGGGGGGTGGAGTAGGGGGTTGAAACAGCATCTCCCATAGCCTAGGCTGGTCTTTGAACTCTGTACATAGCTAAGGACAATCTTGAACTTACAGTCCGCCCAAATTCTGGAATTACAGGGATATGCCATCACATCTGGCTTTAGGTAGGACTGGGGAATAAACCATGAGCTTCATCTATGGCAGACAAGCACTTACCAACTGTCCTTTGAACTGAAGCCTGAGAATCAGTGCAGAAGAGTGGTAAGCATGCGTGCTCTAGACTCTAAAGCCAGTACGCTGGAGTATGGACTCACTCCTTCCCAGCCAAACAGCTCTGGGCCAGTTACTCTTAGTAAAGCATCCAGTGAGTGCAGCCACTAGCTGGCTGGGATCTGAAGGGGTAATCCAACTGTGAGGTGAGAATGTGTAACTATTCTATATACTATTGGTGTGAATCCGCAAAGCCAAAACTAGGTATCACATTGCCAGGTCAATGACTGCTGCATTCTCAAATGTCTAGATCATCTCCCATCAACCCTTCTTCCAACAGTAAATGTCTAGGAAGCAGAGTAAACAGTCTACATCTAGCTTCTGTTTTGAATTAACACTGACATCTTTGCCAGACGAGATTTTATTTACAGGTCTGGGAGAGCCATTTTCTTCCGTGCCTATATCATCTCTGGCTACTGAAGTGCCTGCCATCTCGAATAAACTGTAAAATCACAGGAAAGACACAGATCATTGTAATCGTCTATGAATCCTTTCAATTCATTTCAGTGCAGAGCCTATTACAGTACAGCTTTATCTGTCCTGACTGCTGGATCCCAGCAGAATAAGGCTCAAGAGTCAAGTGCTCTTAATACGCCAATAAGCCTATTGTAAAATGTGCATAGTCGCCTTAGAAAATAGATGTATGCCCCCTCCACACCCCACAAAATTCCAAGAAAAAGGTCAAATGCCCTCCTCAAAGCATGTGAAGTGAAACAGCCTAGGGTACGGGTGTTGTGGCTCATACCTGTCTGACAGCCAGAGACAGGAGAATCTTCATGAGTTCAGAGCACCCTGTGCTACAACAGTAAGTTCCAGGATTGCCTGGTTATTCCACAAGTCTAGCAGAACAAAACCCATCCCTGGAGCAGGAAGTACTACCAGGGACAGTCGCTAGAGGTCGCAGGGGAAGCAAAAGCTGGCTTAGCAGGGCTGAAGGAGCAGCCTCCAAAGAGAAGCAATTGACAGAAGAGGCTTCAGATGATATCCTAGCCCAAGAAAGGACTGTCACAGGCCCCAGAGACAAGGGAGAAACTGTCTCATCCCCAGACTCCTGGTTACCAGCCTTGGCATTTTCAAAATGCCACTACATTGGCCAGTCTTCTCTACTGGACCCTAAGACCACCAAGCGCCCTCCCTACACAGTGTGGTTCAAGCCATGCCTTAGAATCCAACCTTAGGAGTCACACAAGCCACTGAAAAATGGAGAGGGTGGGACTGCTCCACCGCTGACTTGTTCCTCGGGGTCCCGAGTTCAGTGTCAAAAGACTTCTCACACAGGATGATGGGGGAGCTCCTGGTACTTCTCCGGCACTACCTTGTTCACGATGGGGTCCTTACATGTCTGCGCACTCAGTCACGTTAAGCTATGGCCTCGCGAGAAGGCCCTCCAAGCTCTGTGACCTAGGGGGTGCTCCCATGTAGAACCCCCGAACTGTGGACCGTCCTGGGTGTTGTGGTATGCTTCTTGTATGCCTCACTGCTCCAACAATCCCCTGTTTCCATCCCAGGTTAGACCATCAAACCTTGCTCTTTTTTTTAATATATTTATTTATTATGAATAATCCTGCTTCCATGTATGTCTGCACTCCAGAAGAGGGCACCAGATCTCATTATAGATAGCTGTGAGGCACCATGTGGTTGCTGGGAATTGAGCTCAGGTCCTCTGGAAGAGCAGTCGGTGCTCTTAACCTCTGAGCCATCTCTCCAGCTCACAAACCTTGCTCTTGAATTTGCCTGTTCACTTGGTGAACGATTGAGTAGCCGGTGACACCGGAAAATGGCCTGCCCATCCTATGATTAGCATTCTGCCATCCAGACCCTCTCTGGACTGGGCCTTCTCACAAGACGGCTCTCTTGAAAGATCAGTCTGGGTCCCTGGGAAACAAGAGCAGATCATGCCAGGCAGGCAGAGCTCAGAGTGATACTGTGTTGGTTTAGGCCAAAGGCTGGGATTTACATTTCCAAAGCATGGAACAGGTACTGTGTGACATCTCCAACTGTCACAAAGAAACCAACAGGACAAAAATCAGCCTGGGGGGGTGGGGTGGGTCTTAGTGGAGGAAAGGAATCATTTATACCTTGTTTCATAAACATGATCTTGCCTGAAATAATGGAATGAATTTGTACCTCCCATTTTGAAGATAATTGAGGGCAGGCAACCTCACACGGCTGGGTCGGTTTCCTACTGCTGTGGCTACATGGAATAAGTCCTCAGTGCTACAAATGAGTCAACAGCATTGCACAAGCAAGCGCTGGGTTTAGAAAAAGGGGCTTGTGGTCCAGCAAGATGGCTCAGCAGGTAAAGGTATTTGATGCCTAAATGACCTGAGTTCAATGCATGGGATCCACAGAGTGTAGGGAGATTAACTGGCAATTGTTCCCTGACCTCCACGCGTGCATCAAGATGTGCACATACCGGCAGCCACTGTGGTAGTTTGAATGTAACTGACCCCCATAATCCCAGAGGGAGTGGCACTATTAGGAGGTGTGGCCTTGTTGAAGTAGGTGTGGCCCCGTTGGTGGAAGTATGTCACTGTGGCAGCAGGCTTTGAGGTCTCCTATGCTCAAGCTACACCTAGTTCAGCTAACTTCCTGTTGCCTGCAGGATCAAGACCTAGCTCCCCCTCCTCCCCTCTCAGCTCCTTCTCCAACACCGTGGCTGCCTTGAGGCTGCCATGTCCCACACCATGATGATAATGGACTAAACCCCTGAAACTAAGCCAGACCCAATTAAATGTTTTCCTTAGCAAGAGTTGTCACGGTCATGGTGTCTCTCCACGGCAATAGAAACCCTAACCATAACCACATACAACAGATATGTATCTGCGTGGTGGTTTGAATAAGAATTGCTCCCCACAGTCTCCTGTATTTGAATGCCCATTTACCTGGGAGTGGCACTATGTGAAGGAATTAGAAAGATTAAGAGGTGTAGCCTTGCTGGGGGATGTATGCCACTGGGGGGGGGTGGACTTTGAGGTTTCAAAAGCCCACGCCAAGCCCATGGTCTTTCTGTCAGCCTGTGCATCAGGATGTGGCGCTCCGTTACTGTTCCAGTGCCTGCCTGCTTGTGGCCATGCTCCCTGCCGTGATGATAATTGATTCAACCTCTGAAATTGTTAAGCAAGCCCCCAATTGAATGTTTTGTTTATAAGAGTTGCCATGGTTATGGTGTCTCTCCACAGAGGGTGTGTGTGTGTGTGTGTGTGTGTGTGTGTGTAATAAATAATTTAAAAGGTGTGTTTGGTGTGTGGGAGAGCCTTTATGAGACTCTACGTTGATATCTCATACATGGGTGGGAGTACAGATCACTCAAATCCATTTAACAGGAGAACACGGCTTCCTGGAATTCCTACTGATACCAGAAGGAAAACCGTTCAAGAAACGCAGCTCTCTAACGTACACCAAGCCGACCAGCTCCAAGGAAAGACTTCTCGGCGCAAGTTCAGGCAGTGTGGAAGCAGAGGCATAAAGCTGTGTCCCAGAATTTCCTCCTTTTCTTTTTCATATTTAAACCAATGTACTTGCCCGTGGAAGAACAGTTATACCGGTCTCATTAGATAATGGGGTACGATTTAGACACCACCACCACCACCAATCATGGCTTAGCCATGAACTTAAGAGGAAGAACACTTAAGGGGAAACATGAAAAAAGCAGGCCACAGAAGCAGGTTCACTGAGAGTTTATGTTGGGTGTGGTGGCAAAATTCTTGTAATCCTGTCACTGGGGGAGAGGCAGGAAGCTTCTCAAGTTCAAGGCCAGCCTGGACTCAAATAGTGAGAATTTGCCAAAACAAAAACAAAACCAAGGGGGATGGGTATGGAGCTCAGTGGCACAGTGCTTGCCAAGCTTGTGTGAGGCCCTGGGCTCTATCGAAAATAGCCTAGACTTCAGCAGTCACTAACTGTGGGGAAAGACATGGGAATCGAAACCACTCAGCACCAGATGAACAGCGCTGTCCGGCCAGCAGCAGAATGGCCTCCCCAGGGATTGCCCAGCCCTGACCCCTGAGACCCACCCGTGATTATGTTGCCATTGTTAGGCCAACAGACCTGAACAAGTCTCACTCAGAGCCAGCAGCTCCACCAGGCACTTCTCACCCCACCCCTGACCCTAAACATCTCCCTCCCAGAGGCGGGGCTTCTGATACCTACAGAACTCCCGGCCTTCTTGGACCCGGGTCTCTTGCTCTCTTGGCTCCTGGCTGGCTCTGCTCCTGAATCTCTCTCGGTCTACTTGCCCCCCCCCCCCCCAATCTCTCCCGATCACTACTCCCCTTCCCATGGCTCACTTCAGTCTGAGGGCCATGTGCAGTCTGGACTCTTCCAGATATCTTTCCCTCCTATCTGCAATAAAACCCTCTCCTCACCCGTACCTCGGGGCAGTCATGCCCTCGTTTTTCAGCCGTACGTGGTGATCCTCCCGTCTCAGCCTCCCTAAATGCACCTGCCTCGGCACAAATGAATTTCAAAATATAAAATAAGCCAGATTTTTTTTTCTTTTTGAGAGTCTTACATAGCCCAAGGCTGGCCTCAAACTCCCGATTCCCTTGTTTCCACCTCTCAAGTGATGGAATTACGAAGGTGTTCCGTCACACTCAGCTTGGAAATGTTTATTTTAAATATAATTAGTTCCTGCAGAAATAAGAGGATCAACTTGCTTACTTTAACCTTTATACACTCAGGAAGTTTATGAATGTCAAAGCTCACAGCTGCAGCACAGGCACGCAGGCTCGGATGTGAGCTGGCCAGTGTGGTGGTCTCCCAAGACAGGTGAAAGCAACCAGGAAGTCTGAATGTGTTTCCTATCTAGGCACCAGAAACAGTTAAAGCATTTCCTCGTCCACAGAAGTTCTCCACGCTTGGTTGTGCGTTGGGGTTTCCCTTGGGTAGGCTGTCCTGGCAGGAGGCAGAGAAAAGAATCTGCAATTCCTCCCACTCTCAGATCGCAGGGAGGGCTGTGTCTTCTGGGACACAGCACGTCATGCCCGACAACCCCTGAGTCTTCCTCAGGACCGTCCCTAACTTCTAAAACCCCCGGGATGCAGATGCCACAAGTTTAGATATTTTCGTATGAGTACGTAAAGCGAAAGCTTGAATTCGGGTAATTATTGCAGCCTATGTCTGTGGAGTCTGCGTTCATAACTCAAAAGATCCTTTGTTTATAACGACTCTCAAGAGAAAAGGCAATCACCCACTTGAATTAAAAAAAAAAAAACCAAACTGAACAAAAACACCCACCGGATGACGTGCCTTGGCCTGTGTCTCTGTCAATGGGCTCTTTTCTTCACACAACTTGGGGTGAGCATCTAAAGCCACTCACAGGTCCCCAGGGAGGCCAGAGCAGAGGTTTCCACCCCTCTTTCTCCCCAGCCAACGACCTGATCAGCAGCAGCCCCCCCAAATACAGGGGCCTGTGTGTATTTGTGACGCCCACGCCACCAGCACAAATATCTTCCCTCTTTCATCTCTTCCCTGAAGGCCCCCAGGTGGGAGAATGGGATGATGGGGGACTTTTAGATCATAAACATAGGAATAAGAGGTACCCGGGAAGGGTGGGACATGTCTGAAGAACCATCAGATATGGTTGCTTCAAAGTAAGTTGGGGCAGGGAAACGTCCGCACTTACCCTCAAGGCCAAGAGAAACAAAAGAGCATGACCTAAACCGCAGACAAGACTCTTTGGATCTCTCAACGGTCTGACTGGCACTTTCTCCTCTGCTCCTTCCACCCCTCCCCCCCTCCCCCAGTCAGTCTTCCACACCCTCAGCAGAGTCTTATTCAGAGATCAAATGCATCCCAAATGCCAGTCTCATTGGGAAGCACACAAGACCAGTAAAAGAGTCGCAGTCATATCCTGTCCAGGCTCCAACAGTCACGGGGTCGGGACATTCTGCTCCCAAGCTGGCTTTGATTAGCTCACATTTCTCAAGAGGGACCTTGCAAGGAGAATTAGGCCTTTTGATTCACTTCCTCTACGTCAGACTAAGAAGACTGTAGGCTTTCCTCATATGTGCCTGAGCCTGATTCCTGGAAAAGCTTTCTTGATTCCCAGAACACAGAGTAGCCACGCATTTGTTAGCAGGGAAGACCCCATGTGGTGCCTCCCACAAGGTCTGAGCACAACCAGGAGGAGGCAAGGATCAGTCAGCCATAGAGATAACACAACTTGAGGATGGAAGAACTGGCTTCCACAGGACGGAGTTAAACTGGAGTGAAGGGTTTGCTTTCCTCCAAAATGGTGTTATCCGAAAGCCATGATCGTGCTGCGGGCTTGTCACAGGATAGCCTGGAGTCTAATAATCCTCCTCAGGATGGAGAAATGAAAACAGGTGTTTGAGCATGATAGCTAGCTACCCTTTTCAAGACCTTTGATGTCCAAAAGTAACACTGCATTCGTGTGGGCTCCTCTTATCCATTCCTTTTGAAATGGTGCGTCCTTAGTAAGAAAGACACCTGCTGGGTTCAGATCAGTGACAGGCAGAGAAGCCCAAAGGAACAAAGAGCACAGAAGGCAATCGTGACGTCCCGTGACTGCCCAGTGACCAATTGCCATTGACAACCCTGTCATCAGTCAAAAGAGTGAACACCAACCCCTGCTGACCTTCAGGTTAATCCAGTTCTTTTGTAAGTTTGGGGTATGAACCTGGCTCTGGCTAAGCCTCTTCCTTTGAAATGAACCGGCAGAGAAAACTCCCAAGGCAACCAGCCTAGACAGCTAGCATGCCCCTATCTGTCTAAATATTTGGGTGGTGCCAGGAATTTAGCCTATTTGTAATTAAGGCATTGACATTCAGTTCTGAAAACACCAGCAAACCTTCCAGGTCATCAGGGTAGCTTTGCTTCACCTCTGCAGGCCAAACCCACACACATAGACCATTGATAGCTTAGAATTACATAAATGGAAGGATGGATGGATGGATGATGGGTATAGATAGATAGATGATAGACAGACAGACAGACAGACAGACAGAGTTCCAGGGCAGCCTGAGCTAAGAGTAAGACTTAGTCTCAAAAAAATATTTATGTGTGTGTGCGCTCATTCGTGTGTACACATCTGTGCATATAGCCTCATGTCTTCATATCGTTTGTATCTTAAAGGGCTACTGGGAGGAGTAAGCGGCCAATGAGAAAGTATGAATGGAGTAAGTAGTATCGCATACTGCTCTTAAGGGCTTGTTAAGTTGTGGCTGGCATGATTTACCTTTGCTCAGCAAAGACTGTCCAGGCATTCCACATATGCTGTTTCACGCAGCCAGCTGGACGTCTCTGAGCTGTCAAAACCGGGCTTGCCATATTTCCTAACCGAGAGTTTTCTTCCAATTACAGTCTAGAAGAACCCCATCTCCAGCAGCTGCCAGCGGGGGGTGGTGAAGCTTGGCCTCCTCTGGTTCTTTTTAGCACAGAACAAGCCCAGAACGAGGCTCCATTGCACAGATATTGTTCTAACACCCGTCAGTACTTTTTTTCCTGTGTGCAATTTTCCTTTATGATATTTGAAGGTAATGAAGAAGAAGGGGTAACAGCCCAGCTAATACTTTTTATATTAAGGTACTGGATCAATTCACGCAGAGCTATAATCCTAACTGACAACAATGCTGCCTCTAAATTTTATTTTCTGTGGGGGGCATGTTGAGACAAGTCCTTATTGGGCTGTTCAGGCTAGCCTTAAATTTTCAGTGCTGTTTTCAGGCTGGCCCAGTAATCCTCCTGTCTCAGCCTCCTCAGTGTTAGGGTTTCAGACACACGTCATTAAGTCTGTACACATCTCATTCTATGCAAGGTGTATACTGATCCTGTCATACCATTAAGAGACAGGGGCAGAAAATCCAAGCAGTGGGTCTCAATGTTCACACCTACTTTTTTCTCCTAATCACTCCCCCCATAACATACCATTTCATCTCAAAAACCATCCGGCTTGCTGTGTCAAGTCAACATCTGAAAACAGAAACTATCAGAAAAAAAAAAAAAAAAAGACAAAGTCTCTCACTACCTCCCTGAATTTCCCTGACATTCTTAGAACCTGGAAGTGAAGCACCGAGAACTGTCTGTCGGCATCCGAACTATGCAAAGACTCTGAGGAGCTCTTATCACTGGAGTTTTGAAAGAGGCAGGAGTACACACACCCCGTTCTCTCAAGGGTATTTTACCCTAACGTATGGGCTTCCCCTTCAGATCAGGTTCACACACCTGTCAAGGGGTGTAGTGTGGCATCTTGTCTTTTTTTCTTCTCCGTTATTTCTCTCCTTTTGAGGTTATGGGGATTGAACCTACAACCTTGTGCATGCTAGGCAAGTGCTCAACCACTGAACTCACCCAACACTTTCCTTCCTTATTTATTTTGATAAAGGATCTTGTTAAACTGCCTAAACTGACCTCTAGTCTAGCACAGACAGGCGCTGACCATAAGGTCCCCTGCCTCAGCCCCCTAGGCAGATGGAATTAATTACAGGCCTTCACCACTCTCTTACAAAGGGAGGCAGGGGTGGGAAGCCCCTCCAAAGATCTTTTCAGCACCTTGCCAATGGAGATTTTTAGCTAACAGAGGGAAGAATTTGTACATCCCTAGTGCACAGGTTCTCCGTGGATTTTATCTGCTTATGGCTTTTAGGATTCAGATGTGGCCAGCATGATTTCTACGAGATAAGGGGTAAGTCATTATTTTTCACCACCTAATATCATTAATCTGATCTGGGTCACACAGAAAACCAACTGAGTCACTTCTGGCAGGAGACGTGACACGGTGCAGAAGAAACCTAGCAATATTTCATTCATAAAACTTACGTTGAAGCCAGAAGTGCTGCTAGCCCACAGACTGCCAGAGTAATGTGTCAGCTTCCTTCTGGCCAAGCAATACTCCAGAGGGTTCCAGGCACGGAAAGAAAGAAAAGTGAGTTTTTATTCACTTTAATTTTGGTTCCTCTCTTCATGCCGTAATTCTAGGAAGCCTGGTGTCTTTTCCGCATACCCTGGCTATAATACGAAGGCACGGGGCCTATGTGCATCATACTACAACTGTGCTCAGTGTGGCAAGATCAGGACAGATAATACACTCATATAAATTACTATGTGCCCCCCTTTTTTTTGGAGACAGGGTTTCTTTGTGTAGCAGCCCTGGCTGTCCTGGAACTCACTCTGTAGACCAGGCTGGTCTTGAACTCACAGAGATCCACCTGCCTCTGCCTCCTGCGTATTGGGATTCAAGGTAGGCATCATACCTGGCAGTTACTGCCTTCCTAAAGGGACGAAAAATGAATGCTGTGAATAAGGCATGGGGAAGGAGATCAGCATCCACCCAGAAGAAGGTTCTAGAGAAGTTGGGACTAGGCTGCTGTAGATCAAGAGCAAACATCGGGGACCCCGGCTTCTTGTAGGGGAAACCCAATCCTGACAGGTACATCAGCTAGGAGACCCAGCAGCAGCATGTCCTCCCACTAAACAATCGTTCATGTGGCGGAAGCTGGGGGCAGGACGGTGAGAGGGTCCATACAAAGACCGGGAGGAGAATCCAAAATATTCCTGCTGTGGTCTGGGAATTTCATCCACCCACTGAAATGCAGTTACCAATGCTTTCAGGTCTGAGTCAACATCGTTATGAAAGAGGCCACAGAGATCTATCCATCTTCCTCCTCCTCACCACTAGAGGACATCCAGAGGGGGTTCCATCTATAAAACCAGGACATGGGTCCTTGCTAGAAACTTAATCTTGGACATCCCGGTCTACTAAAACTGTAAGAAATAGATTTCTATCGTTTATACGGCACTCAGCCCAAGGTGCTTTTGTTAGAGTGGGTCAAATAGTCCAAACTGCCCGTTGGCCATATGGACTTTTGAAAGGGTTTTATAATGAAACAATGCAACGGTAGGCAGAGCTGGCTGTAACTGGTACCTGTCTTCCACGTAAGCGGAAAGAACCAAGATGCTCATAGGCTTGTCCCTCCATCCGTGAGGCTGCCAACTTCTGGGTATCACCATCACCTTGCTTGCCCAGTAGCCCCCAGGCTGGGGGCTGAATCGAGTGGTACAAACACTTCTCCCCAGGACAGGATGCTCAGCTGCCACCCAGCCATGCCAAGCCAGCTCCCGGCCCCAGTTTCAAGGGAACGCGACAGCTCAGAATTGCCAGGGAAAGCCAAGTTCTTGTGGCTAACCACGAACAAACCTTTCCCCGACAGTTTTCTTGCCTTAAGCCCTCCCTCAGAGCTGGCTCTGGCCTGTGACCAGAAGGAATTAAAAGCCCATCAAGGAAGTCCCTGAGTTCTTCCTCTTCCTCCGCCTCCCTTCCCTTTCCTTCCTGAACAATTCAGTCCAAGAGTCGCTGGGGGCTGCTCAAAAGCATGATGGCTGCAGAAGGCTGGGAGGATCCACTGTGAGTCAGAGCAAGGTGGGCATGTATTGGGTCTCTTTACCAACAGGGGAGTGGGGGGGGTGCACACACATAGTGATCATCTAGAAATTAATACGGGTACATATTTTGATGAAGAAAACAGGAGTGTGGTTAAATGGTGTGGCTAGAGAGGTAAAAAAAAATCTCCAACATATTGAGAATATCAAGAAGTTGTAACTATGGAAAGGGGAGCTGTAAATCTGGAAAGGGAAGAAGTGTTTTGTAGAACAAGTTCCTCTCAACAGAACAGCTGACATCCGCATCGGACAAGCCGTGCTTGCTTGCAGAAGGCCATTACCAACGGTATGTTGACTGCTCCCTCGGAGCAGTAGGGGTGGGGCTTCGCCGGTCACTGAACTCTCATCTGAGACCCCCCTTTGCTCTTCCTAGGCCTTTGTGTGCAATTCTGCAAGCAGCAGCCTCCAGGTGTTAGAGGAGTCTCTAGGATACATAGCCGGGGGAAATGTTAAGCAAGGGGGTATTTTACACAGCTATGGGAAAAACTATCATCCAAGCTAGGTGAAGACTTTTCAGTGCGGCAGCTCTGGGGTCAACATGCTCCTGTAAGCAACCCTGCACCCCGTTCTGTAAATGACTTCAACAAACTCACAGGTTCCTAGGGTGACCTTTGGTGAACCGTCCTTGGTTTGACCTTGGGAGCTTATAAAGAGGGGAGGTAGAAATGGTTTGTCTCCCCGCCCCCCCAGACAAATGTGGACAACTCTATCAAATTAAGAATTTAAAACCCCTGGGTGGGTACAATTAATTACCATGCACCCCACCCCCGACAATTCGAGTTTGCATCCCAAGAACCTGAGTGAAAAGCTAGATGCAGCAGTGCACATTTGTGTTGCCAGCATCCCTACAGTGGGAGAGCCAAGGCAGAGAGTCCCAGGGAAAGCCTGCAGCCTGGCTAGCCTGGGACACACAGTCCTGGAGCAGGGACAGGGAGGAAGGAAGGTGAGAACCGATTCCTGAAAGATATCCACTCACTTCCAAATGCATACCGTGACATACATGAGGAGCACACTCACAGTCTCTCTCTTACACACACACACACACACACACACACACACACACACACACAGAGTAATTTTTTAAAAAGATGCATGAATCCATGGTTTCCTAGATAGATGGATGGATGGATAGATAGATACAGAGAGAGATAGAGATAGAGATGACCAATGACTAGATAAGACAGACATACAGGTAGATACTTAATCTCCAATTTTGCCTAGCGAGGCTGCCTGTAAGCACTAATAAGCCAACATTAATGCGCGCGCGCACGCACACATACACACACACACACACACACACACACATATCCTGTTAGTGTTCTTTGCAATTTGGGGGCGGTAAGACTGATTTCAAGGCTGGGAAAGTATGGGGTAAAACAGAGCACTGTACAATTAACAGAAAGTAAAGTAAAGGAAGCGCTTGAGGAAGACCTGCTCCTCAAAAAGTATCCTGGAGGGGATTCCCATAGCTATAACTAAACAAAATGAGGATTAAAAATAACAAGAGGAACGACACCGAACTATTGAATGTAACGGGATCCCCATGAGACTATATAGACGTAAATAAATCCTAGACTTCCAGTCTGGTAAGAAGTAGGATTCCATAGTCAGATGTGTCTAAGCAAAATACGTACTAATTACAAAAGCAAAACATAGTTTCTCTGTGAGAAGCCTTACAAACACTCCTTAATCAAGTGACCAAAAGTAATATTGAATGACCAGGCGGTAGTGGCACATGCCTTTAATCCCAGCACTCAGGAGGCATAGGCAGGCGGATCTCTGTGAGTTCAAGACCATCCTGGTCTACAAGTGCTAGTTCCAGGACAGCCTCCAAAGCCACAGAGAAACCCAGTCTCAAAAAAAAAAAAAAAAAAAAAACAAAGCAAAGCAAAACAAAACAAAACAAAAAAGTAATATTGAGTGGTCAGCGCTAAATCTGCCCATCCTGGGAGAATCTAACACCATGTGCTACTTGCTTAGGCCCTGTGTGGAGGCAGCATCAATTTGGTGGTCCTTCCCCTACCAAAGGTGAAATTATTCATATGAAAGCATCAGAAAGATCCAATATAGAGTGTGCGCCAAGGGCATCGTGATTCTCAAACAGCCCAGAATAAAACCATATTTGTACCTTACTTGAGAGCTTTCCTTTAGGTTTGAAATTAGAATTTAGAAGTTAATGATAGAGTGAGTCTGTGCCATTGTAAATTGATGGAAGTCAAAGTGTCAATATGAAGGAACTGAGATCTAACAACCCAGGTTAAACAGTAATTATACTTTAACATAATGCTTCTCAAACCGTCTTTGATGGAAGATCAGTTTCCCAACAAGTCCACTGTAAAAACACATAATAATACACTTGGGGGTCAGGAATGGTATGGAAATATTTTCTAATGCTTTCGTCTTCTAAGGTCTACACTTATGTCAGCATGAAACCATAACAACGCATGGACTAACTCTGACCATGCCCAGAGAAGCACATCTCCAATGTTAAGATGAATAGACCCCCCCCCCCCCAATTGCTATCACATCCACACAGGAAACAAACGCCTCTGGTCATATTGTTAGCCACAGCGGCAACCACGGCATTGCCCTAATTGATAGCAGCCGTCTATACCAACAATTCAAGAAAGGGGCTGCTCAGGCAATGAGGGGGAGACTAAACACGGCCCTTTTGCTCCTGGTAACCTCGCTTTTCTAAATGGACAAGGATAGATGGAGATGACCTAACTCCAGAGTATGCTCGTGGACAGCCTGAGGTCGGGAAGCTGGGGAGACATTGTGAGGAAATGTCTGAAGAAGGCATCTGTTAGGCCACCTCGTGGTGTGAGCATCGCAGAGTAGACTTGGAGACCAAGATGGGTATAATGTCACGCGGGTGGTATCTTACGGGATCGCTACCTTATATGCGGTCTATCACTGCATGCTTGTAACTGGTTGTGTCACATAAAGGAAGCCAGAGAAGATGGACAGAATATCTGCCCTCTGCAGCCCCAAGTCATGATCCATCACTGCCGGGAGGGAGGCCAGCATCCCCAAAGGGGTTGGTAGAACACACTCCCCTAATTAGATGGGTTTAACTGAACTCTAGCTTTTGGACTTGAAGACACAGATGGCACATGGGCTCACTCTACCGAGGTCTATACCACACTTGGCCAAGAAGCAGCCCTCCGAGTGGGGGGAGCAAAAAAGAAAAAGAATCTGTCCAATAAATCAAGACAAGGCAGACTGAGAGGCAAGGAGCCCTTGTGTCCGCTGAGCAACAGCAAACCACCACCCAAGCTTGGCACCTTTGCCGCTGACTCCCTAACTCCCCTGTTGCTGAAATCCTCCCTTAACTCCCCTGTTGCTGAAATCCTCCCCGCCACAGGCATACCGGAGGCTCCACACGTAACGGTGTGAGCAGCAGCGGTTTGCTCGGTGTGACACCTGGGTACATACAGGATGCGGCCGTCACTCACCTGGAGCGGTTTTGCAGCTGGTGGTCCTAGAAGGCGGCAGCGACGGGACGTTCTTGGCCCTGGGGCTGGGGTTGCTCTGCGCCGCCGCTTGTCTCTGCCGCTTCAGCTCCTCCTCCCTTTCCTGGGCTGCTCGGATCTCCTCTTCGATCATGGACAACGTCCGCTGCTTCCTTGACCTCAGTTTGAAGGGCCCGACCATGACGTCGGACTCTTGCGTAGCCAGGAGGGAGGCTGTGCTTCTCAGCTCGGCTGCCTCTGAGTACTTGCTGAAATAGCCTCCTTCAGGCCTGCTCTCTTCCATGTTGACGGGACCACCGGGCTGTGCAGCTGTCAGTGGCTGGGGGGGCCCCGTTTCCCTGAGTGCCCTGTCCTCCACAGGGAGGGGCTTTGGTAACACATCCCTTTTCTCTTGAACGGGAGAGGACACCTGAGGCGGTGCAAACACGCCCTGGGGTTTCTCGGCCTCGGCGCCGGCATGGGCCTGGCCTTCAGCTTCCTGCACTGTGGCTTCAGGTCCCTGCTGTTCTGACCCCTCCTTGCTGGTGCGCAACTCCGCCTTATCTGCCTGCTCCGCTATGGCTTGTTGAATGGCGTTCTGCACCAGGAGCCCGGCCTGATACTCCAAGGGGTCATCAACCGACGGGGAATCTCCCAGTGTGGAGGAAGGAGAATAGAAGCCGTGGTCGCTGAATGACTTGGAGACCCCTTCTCCGCCCTCTGAGGCGTTGTCTGACTGGGGGGTCTGAGACAGAGAGAAATCAGCCAGCGAGTTTTCCTGGAGGGCAGTGGGTGTCTCGTTGGAAGCCCCGCTGTCACTTATGTTGTCCATGCTGAAGTCGTTGGACAGGGTCTCCAAAACAGTGGTGTCCTGGGACCTCACTGACAACTCATCCAGGCCCGAGTCCAGCTCCTCTTGGTTCAAAGACACGTTGACGGATCTTGAAAACTGGTCCATAATCGCGTGGTCTTCATCCTTGACTACGGTAAGAACGGCCCGGGCGCTAGTGAACTCCCCATCCTCTGCCCACAACTTAGACAAGGGCCCTCGTTTGGAGGGCTCGCTGTACGGCCCTTCCTTTCCCTGAGTGGCGGCGCTACCTGGACCTCCTCCTGCAGACTGGCCGTCGGAAACACAGGGCGCTTTCTGCGCCTTGGCTGCCTGCGGGCTACTGTCTTCCGGAGGTCCCCCGGCAGCGGCTGGTCGCAAGATGGTGGGAGGCTTGTCTGAGTTGATGGATCCAAGAGGTCTGTAGAAAGGCTTGATGGAGAACAGCCTTGGCGTGCTCTGGCCCTTGGCCAGCGTTTGCCTGGAATTCTCCATCTGCTGGAACTGTTTGCGGGCAGCAGAGAAGTCGATCTGCTCGGTGACCACGTCCTCCTTGGCGTGTTCGATGCCATCTAGGTGTTCATGAGTAGCTGGGGCTGTGCAGAGCTGGGGCAGGGGCGTTTGCTGCTGTTGCTGCTGCAGCTGCAGCTGCTCCTGCTGCGCCCTTCTCTCCTTCCGCTCCTTGTACTTCCGGTGCGATTCCAGGTGTTCCTCGTCCAGCTGCTCCTCGATGGTTTTCTCCTGGGGGGGATTCCACCACTTGGCCGCGATGCCGGGGTTCTTCTTCACGGCCTGACTCCGAATGAGCTCCCTCCGCTCCTTCTCCAGCTCCAGCATCTCCTCGGAGGGTCTCACTTTGCGCACGCAGAACGTCTCCTTCTCGCGCTCGTCCTCCTCAAAGAGCTTGGAGGGTTTCTTGTCCTCGTGGAAGGCGCGCAGCTCGAACTTGGCCTCCTTCTTCAGTGTGGTGAGCGTGAGCTCCCCGTCCCGGGAGGAGCCGTGGGAGCCGGTAGAGGAGCTGGGGCTGGCAGGTGCCTGCGGGCCGTCCCCCAGCATGCCTTGGGGCTGGTCAGCGGAGAGTCCATTGGCTCTTTCTCCTTCGGCCATGGTGTCAGGAGGGCTTCTACTGAGCCCCACGAGAGGAGGCACCTGCCCGCCGGATGCTTTCTCGGTGGGTTCTTCTGCCTGGGCAGCGGCAGGTGTACAGGCAGGTGAGCCCAGGCTGCTCACCGGTCCGGCTGCGCGGGGCTCCGGGGAGGAGATTCCGTTGTAAGTCCCATCCACGGAGGAATCACAGCAGTTGGCCTCCAGCACCTCGTCTAGATATTGGATCTCCGGGGCGACATCGTTGTCTAAGGACTCATGGTGATGGGTGGGGAGGCCGTTGTGCGAGGCAGAATAGGAAGGGGAGGAGTGGTCCTTGGAGTGTGGGGTCGAGGTGATGCCGGGTACACTCTTACATTCTGCCGCAGACGCTTCAATTTCCATGTTTTTGTGACCTGGGGAGAGAGAGCTGGCGGCAGCAGGCTCCGGGTGGATGTCACCACAGTTGTCTTGCTTGCCTCTCAGCCGGTTAGCATCCTCAGAAAGCTGGGTAGGCTTCTAGAATAAAGAGGAAAAACACGAGTAGGGGTTAAACGCACGTTTCTGAATGTCGATGCCAAGAAATTCACTCATCAGTGACAGTTTTTGCTGCCACCTTCCTTCACTTTATGTGGGAGGGCGGCCCTCTGTCATTGCCATGCAAATGCTAGCACCAAGCTGCATCCTCGGTCCTCCACTGACGTTTTAAAACCATTGAAAGCAAAGACAGGTTTCATGAGGTGGACGTCGGTACCTTCTACTCACATCATGAAGAATTACAGGGACACACTGAGGATACACGCTTGTCTATACACTTGTCTAGCAGGGAAGTCACGCCCTAGGTTCACTCTCTCCAGCACTGGGAGGCAGGAGTTAAAAAAACTAAATAACAGAAGTTTTTCAATGTAGAAACTTGTTGCCAGACATTCAATTCCAGTAAACTCGAGCCAAAGCTGGCTACCTCCACGGAAAGAGATTACAGAAAAAGCAGACCAATCAGGGAAGGGCGCCGGAAGGTGAGAGCCACTCCAGCCTCCAGCTTCAGCCAGCCAGTGGTGAACCACCGGAAAAGCAGTATGTCCTCTCTCTCTCTCTCTCTCTCTCTCTCTCTCTCTCTCTCTCTCTCTCTCTCTCTCTCTCTTCCTCCCTCCCTCCCCTCTCCCTTTAGGAAGGAAAAGTAGAAAGTAATAGGAGGGTGGTGGGAACACAATAAAGTTGAAACACCTCAAAACAACTTCAGAGGAAGATGGTGTCCTATAAAGAGAACCAAAAGGCATTCACTCACTGATGCTCATTAAACAGGCAGGGTATGTAATTTGCGGGGCAGATGAAATGAGCAGCAGCAACCTCAAGCCCCAGGTGACAAGCCCCGTCCTGAAGCAAAGCGGAGATTTCCCATGCTGCCCATGGACTATGAGTCTATTCCAGAGTTTACATAGGGTGAAGCCAAAAGAAGCTCTTGACCCTATTGGAGCCCTGTTAGTCCCTAAAATAGAAGCGCCCTACCCATCTTCCACAGCACTTTCAAGGAACTGACTTTTGGCTCCGGCCTCAGCCCTGTCCTTTTCTCCCAAGCACGTCACAACTCAAGAGTGCCAAGCCGACGCACCGACAGCTCCTTCAAGAACTCAGAAATGGTGTCTAGATCACCTCATGAGCTAGAAGCGGCTGGAAAGGAAATGTTGAAAACCTGAAAAGAGCACTTGGCAATATATTTTATTTTTTTTGCTTTATCAAAAACAAAATATGGGCTTTGAGTTAGAAATGACAACACAAGCCGGGCGCTGGTGACACACGCCTTTAATCCCAGCACTCGGGAGGCAGATGCAGGCGGATCTCTGTGAGTTCGAGGCCAGCCTGGTCTACAGAGAGAGTTCCAGGACAGCCTCCAAAACAATACAGAGAAACCCTGTCTCCAAAAACCTAAATACATAAATAAATAAATAAATAAAATTAAAAAAGAAAGAAAGAAAAAACACAACACAAGTACTAGTACTATGGTATTATGTCTTTTGTCATCTGTTAAACTGAGATTTGGGGAAAAAGAAAAGATAGGGGTTGGAAATGGCTCCGTCGGTATGGAGCTTGACAGAGGACCTGAGTTCGAGCCTGGCACCCTTGTAAAACAAGTCAGCTATGGTAGCACACACTTGTAATCCCTGTGCAGGGGATGCAGACATGGGGGGATCCCTGGGGCTGTCAACCAGCCAGCCTGGCCTAATTTGAGAACCCTAAATCCCAGTGAGCAACTCAAAAAAAAATCAAAGGACATGGGAATTTGATCTCAGGCCTTCACACACTTTCTCAACCATACACACACAAACATATGCTCGAATGATAACTGGGCAAGGTAGCTCACCCCTATAATCCCAGAATTTGAGAGACTGAGGCAGGAAGGCTACCAAGAGTTTAAGGACAGTCTGTGTTACAGAGAAAGACCTTGCATCAAAACAACAAAAGCTACTTAAAAAACAAAAACAAACAAACAAAAACACTGATTAAATGGGTAGGCAAGCTAAAATGCCAGCCACCAGTCCTGATGACCTGAGTTCAATCCCCGGGACCTGCATGGTACAAGGAAAGTGCCAACTCTGGCAAGCTGTTCTCTGATCTACACACAACACACATGACAGTAGATGGCATGAATGTGCACCCCACCTCACAAAATGATGAAACATAACTTTAAAAAACTTTGCTTGAGTGGGGGGTGGGCGGTGGCACACGACCTTTAAATCACAGCACTCGGGAGGCAAGAGACAGGCAGATCTCTGTTAAGTTCGAGACAAGCCTGGTCTACAAGAGCTACTTCCAGGGCAGCCTCCAAAGTCACAGAAGAGAAACCCTGTCTCGAAAGAACCAAAACATTGCTTGAAATGCAAAATTTGGAGTCCAGGTGTGGCGGCGGTGCACACCTGTAATCCCCAGCACTCAGGAGTCAGAGGCAGGCGGATCTCTGTGAGCTTGAGGCAGATCTGATCTCCAGAGTGAGTTCCAGAACAGCTGGTGCTACACAGCGAAATTCTGCCTAGTAAAATAACATCAAAATCTGTTTGGGTTGATGGTATAGCATGACGAGATTGCTTTCCAAACCTTTTTTTTTTTTTTTAAGTTTCACACTAGAAGGCATAAACAGGAAAGTGTCCCTTCCTGTGAGTTGTAGTAGACAGTCCAACCCTTTTCTTTCCACAGACTCTTCCTGATTGATGATCAGTTCTATTCCCTTCAGGGAACAGCTGCTTCGCAGGCCACCAGGGAGAAGAGCTCTCAAACTGACACTCAGCGTTGACTATCCACAGCCAAGTTAGGCAACAATTGTGACAAAAGAGCAAATGCCCCAAGCCTGATACTATCAAAGCCACCATCACTGCACCAGGTGAAGGGGATTGGGCTAAGGAATCCTGGATTGCAGGAGTCTGGGCTTGACATCACTAAATGATGTCTTGTTTAAACCAGCCAATGCTTACTTCTCCCTTTGAAGATAAGGGAAGAACCAAAATTCTCTACCGGCTGCAGATAAGGTGACCCGGAATCCAGTTTTGGATAAAACGCACATCTGTGACATTGACTGGAAGACCCTTCCATGGGTGATCTCCTCTACTATAATAGACGTGAAATGCCGGCAGGTGGGGTTTTCTGAGGTCAAAGGAAAGGCAGGGAGCTGAGGGCTTGTGGGTGATCTCTCGCCTGCACCCAGACAACCCTCCAGGAAGAGTCTTAATGCCATGCTACATAATGCCTGCCCTCCGACTGGTGGCCCAGAATAGCCAGCATCCACTGAGGATGTCTGCAATTTACTCTGGAATTCTTGGGCAGAGACAATATAATATAGTGCAGCTGTGTGCTTCTGAAATGCATTTAAATTGCATCCCAGGGCAGGCAGGCAGGCAACCGTACTGAGTATAGAAACTTAAGAAGGGGTCACCTTATACAGAAATCCCACACTCCAAAGGTGGCTTCCTCCAACACTCCCAGCTGCCTTAACCCCCTGCAGACTCTAGGGGATTTGCTAATTGGCAAATGAGAAATGGGCTTCCATTAGTGAAATTAGTGGCTTGTCTATTAGCATAATGAATGTCAGAATGCTGGAGACCTCCCCCCACCAAACCTTGCATGAAGAGTGTGAGTCCCAGGTTGGTCCTGGCTTGCAGAGCCTCTGGGTTGCTCGGTTTTTGAGGTCTGAGAACTAAGTCTGGTTTCCAGCCTTGGTTTCAGCGGACATGGGGTGTTTAAATGTGGTAACAAAATCCCTCCTATGCAAAACTACGACATTCCCCCTTAAGAGCAGTGGGGTGTGGGCTTCAGGGACTTCAGAAAACTGAGGCTTGCTTCTGTGAGAGCACCGGATTAGGATTTTAGAGCTGTTTTTATATTGTTTGCTTAGTATATGTCAGTGTGAGTGCTAGAATTTGGCTCCAGACCTGCTTTTAAAATAACCAAGTAACTAACCCCTTTGCATCTAAAGCTGCCGTTATTTATCAAAAAAAAAAAAAAAGTTCAACAGTCAAGCCAATCAGTTTAAGAAAATTTACAACTCTAAGATTCAGGTCCTAGAGCCAGTGTTGGCTCTTTCAGTAAGGACCCTGTTGGGCAAGCCAACTTTGAGGTCTCCCGCAGATGCAACGCCTTGGTAAGCAGGGCTAAAAACATCCTTCAAATATTTTCTGAGAATTAAACTGAGAAAAAATGCATTTTAAATGAATTATGAAAATTGTAAAATGGTTAATGTAAATGTAAAAAATAGCTTATTTTTAAGCAGTTTTTACATCAAAGTGCAAATGACCAATGTTAACTTCTTTCTCGGAGGAGAATGCCTTTCTTGAGAACAGCATTGGGTCATGGTTTGCAGAACAGAAGTGGTAACACCAAGAGATTCAAGGAATCGATCCAGAAACTTCGGACCAAAAGCACTTTCTATCGTCCCAAGACCTTCCCCCACCTCAGCTATTAAATGCTTGTTTTAGTTCAAAGCTAAACATATTTGGGAAACGCTAATTGTGGCTAACGTCGGCAGAAAGTTTTCATAAAATGTCCTTAAAAAGTCAAATCCTGCGTCTGGAGAGATGGCTCCACAGCTATGGGCACATACTGACCCTGCAGAGGACACTAATTCGGTACCCATCACCCGGGTGAGATGTTCACAAGGTCCGTAACTCCAGCTCCAGGGGACCTGATAACCTCTTCTTGCCCCCATGGGCACCTACACTCCCGTGCACAAACCCACACGCAACCATACTTAAGTATACACAATTAATTAAAAACAAAGTTAACACCCAGCATTTGGGAGGCAGAGTCAGGTGGATCTCTGTGAGTTCAAGGCCAGCCGGAAATTATATATATATATAATAGAGAGAGAGAGAGAGAGAGAGAGAGAGAGAGAGAGAGAGAGAGAGAGAGAGAGAGAGAGAGAGAGAGAGAGAGAGAGAGATTGTGTCTCTAAGCAAAACAAAATCATTATTATTTTTTAGAAGTGTCAAATTCTAGACGGGAGTTGGTGGCGCACGCCTTTAATCCCAGCACTCGGGAGGCAGAGGCAGGCGGATCTCTGTGAGTTCGAGGCCAGCAGCCTGGTCTACAAGAGTGAGTTCCAGGACAGCCTCCAAAGCCACAGAGAGAAACCCTGTCTCGAAAAACCAAAAATAAAAGCAAAACAGACAGACAAAATCCTGAAGATGTACTGGATGCACTGGGGGGGGGGGAGGGAGTGGTAGCTCAGTGGGAGAATACGGTACAGGAACGCCCCGAGTTGGAACCCCCCCCCCGCCCCCACCAAGTATATAGAAAACACTGGTTCAAGCTGTCCGTCCCCCTGGTGCTTAAGCCGCCAAGGAAATAAACAGGAGACATTTCCCCAGGATCACACCTGGTTAGTAAACCACACAGCTTTTAATTTTTATCTTAGTGTGTCAAAGGTTTTTCTCCAGATATGGCAGGAAGCTTCCAGAATGATGTGGGAAAGGTCGTGAAGAGAGGACAGGTGAAAAGAGGGTTTGTTTTTGGTTTAGCCCTTAGTCCTTGTTAGCTTAAATCTCCTCGGGTAAAATTAGACTCAGACTTTTGAGCTTAAGAGTTAGCTGCTTTGAGCCGGGCGTTGGTGGCACATGCCTTTAATCCCAGCACTCGGGAGGCAGAGGCAGGCGGATCTCTGTGAGTTCGAGGCCAGCCTGGTGTACAGAGCGAGTTCCAGGACAGCCTCCAAAGCAATACAGAGAAACCCTGTCTCGAAAAACAAACAAGAATACAAAAACAATAACAAAAAAAGAGTTAACTGCTTTGGGGCCGGAAAGATGGCTCGGAGGTGAAGAGCACCGGCTGCTCTCCCAGAGAACCAGGGTTCAGTTCCCAGCACCCACACGACAGCTCACACCTGTTACTACAGTTCCAGGGGATCTCACACCTTTACACCAATGCACATTAAAAAAAAAAAAGTTAGGGGCTGGAGAGATAGCTTAGAGGTTAAGAGCATTGACTGCTCTTCCAGAGGTCCTGAGTTCAATTCCCAGCAACCACATGGTGGCTCACAACCATCTACAATTCAATCTGGTGCCCTCTTCTGGTATGTAGGCAGAACACTGTATATGTAATAAATAAATAAATCTTTAAAAAAAAGTTAAATAGGGGCTAGAGAGATGGCTCAGTGGTTAAAAAAGCACTAACTTCTCTTCCAGTGGACCTGGGTTCAATTCCCAGCACCCACACGGCAGTTCATAACTGTCTGTAATTTCAGATCCAGGAGACCCGACACACATGCACATAAGATAAAAGTAAATAAATTTTTCAAAAAAAATCAAATAAATTACATGTTTTTTTTAAAAAAAGTCGCTACTTCTCCCTTTAATCAGACAAGGCAGACTCCCTGGAGTCGTAGCTTCCGCTCCTTTCCTGGGGTTCTATGCGCTGGCCCTCCATATGGAGATAAAACGCAGCAGCCGAGGCGTTTACCCTTTGGCCTAGCTACCTCTAAACACAAGGCTCTGCTTCTGCTGGCGACTTCTCAGGAGTAAGAGCGTCTCAATCGACGGCACACGGAAGATCCTAGAAGCCTGTCTAGTTTGCACAGAAGACACAACACCTGTGGCCAACCTCAGCCTGGCTGGGCCATGGACGGCCGCATTCTCTTCCTGCCTGGACCTGCAGCTGAGTATAACATGTCAGAAAGAACCAGAGGGAAGTGCCTTTTCTCAGCAGGGTCACACACCAGAAAGATGTGCTTCACCGCAAGGGAAAGAAGAGTTGATGCTTCCGTCAAGAAGCCAGATGGGCACCCACATTCCTTCCCCTCTCTCCCTCCCTCCCTCTCTTTCTCTGTTCTGCTTCTAGGAGGAGGAGGAGGATTTATTTTATGTGGATGTGTGTTTGCCTTCAGTATATATGTGCACCATGTGCATGAAGTTCCTAAAAAGCTCAGAAAGGGGCCTTGGTTCCCCTAGAAAGGAGTCAGAGACGGTTTTGAGCTACCATATAGATACCGGGAACCAAATCCTGACCCTCTGCAAGAGCAGCAATTCTCTTAACAACTCTCCAGTTGTATCTGCTTACTATGCCTAGTCATGGTGGGGCAGCCTAGGACTCCAGATGCTGTCAACACAAGTTGACCCTGGCATCATGCCTTCCCCATTGTGATAGACTACATCCCTTCAAAGCAGCAGGAGTCAAAACCAACCTCTCCAAAGAAGGAGCAGGACAGGTTTGCAAAGATGGCTCATTGGTCAGAGTGCATAATACTCTTTCAGAGGACCTGAGTTCAGTTGGCTACATCTACACCTGGAGGCTCATAACCACCTGTAACAACAGCTCCAAAGAAACTAACACCCTCTGTGGACTCCTGGGGCATCTGCACTCACCTCCCCCCATATACATGCTTAAACAAACAAACCAACCAACAAACAAATAAAGCTGGGCGGTGGTGACCACGCCTTTAATCCCAGCACTCCGAAGGCAGAGGCAAGAGGATCTCTGTGAGTTCAAGGCCAGCCTGGTCTACATGGCGAGCCCCAGGACAGTCTCCAGAGCTACACAGAGAAACCCTGTCTCAAAAAACTAAAAAGGGTGGGGGAGGGTTAGAGAAATGACTTAGCAGTAGTTTACATTTGTTGCTTTTGGAGGGGACCAAACTCGGTTTCCAGCTCACAAGGGAGACTCACAACCCTTGAAAACTCCAGTTCCAAGGGCTACTGCACACATGTGATAGCTTACATACACGCAAGATGAAAAGAATAACTCATTATTTTTTTTTTAGGGAGTAGCTGTTCCAATACTTGCAACACTTCTGGTCTGCTTACAGTGACTCCATTTCCTCACTACTCATAGGGTATGTCCCTTCCTGATAGCGTCTGGCCCACCACCACCTCCCTGGCTCCTAACCTAAATGCGCACACAGTGTGACCTCACTACTCACAGGGTATGTCCCTTCCTGATAGCGTCTGGCCCACCACCACCTCCCTGGGTCCTAACCTAAATGCACACACAGTGTGACCCAAATTGCACCAACGCCAGGCGCCCGCTGCCTAGCCAGGCTTCTCAGGTCTGAATAACCCAGATTACTTCCTGCTATACAGCCACTACAGTTAAATTAGAAATGCTTTTCCCCAGGTAATAGGTGACCTGATCCTTTAATCCAGTTATTTTTAAGTTCCATCAAAAGTATGCACTCGTTGCTGGCCTAGGAACAGAGGCATGGTTACGGAATAAAACTTCCTCATAGCTGGGGAAATCAAAGGGCATCTCTGTCCCCCTTCTTACGCGCTCCCTGGCTTGCATAAGTCACATGCTTGGTAAGCAGGGCACAGTTGCTACAAGGCAAAGAACTGGCTCTTGGGGAGGGGTGGGGGCACGTGCGTGGCTGCCTCTAGGGTGGCTGTTTCTGAACTCTCTGAACTCAGATGCCCCTTTTCGCAAGGACCAATCCGGGGTGATACAGCCTGGCTGCTGCCTGCACGGAGCTGCAGGTTCTGCACAGAGGAAAGCAGCGGGGTCTGAGGGAGGGGACCGTGGGCTGAAGAGGTTTTAAGTACCGCCCTGTAGGACTGCTGTCATTCTAGAGGCCCAGCCTGAGATTCCCTGGTGGTGACATGTTTGCTTGAGGCCAAGGAGTGTCCCCAGAACTCTGAAGGCATGGCCCACTCCCAAGAAAGGATCCAGTAGCCTCGGGGGAGATGGGAGTCCCCATTCACATAAAAAGAACAAGGGCCCAGACAGTGACAGCACCGAGAGCCTCTGCAGCCGTGGGCAACTTTGGAGCTTCTTCCACGGTGCAAAAGACGCCGGCTGCAGAGAGCTTACAAAGCTGAGTAGCCCCGTGGAAGGTCCCGAGCAGGAGGCTTGCTGAGCAGCCCCGTGGAAGGTCCCGAGCAGGAGGCTTGCTGAGCAGCCCCGTGGAAGGTCCCGAGCAGGAGGCTTGCAGCTCCTGGAGCCCTGCACAGCTCAGGCGGGCAGGGCTGAGCAGCCCAGTCCACACTCCCTTGAAGGCACAGAAAACGGTAATTCTACTTCAGGGAAGTACAGCAGGGTGGTGGTGGAGGGCACATTCCAGGCCTGAATGGCCTTTTCCTCTTCCACCTCCCGGCAGAGATGCTTCCGGCCTGTGGAGTTAGGGGTTTGTGTTGACTGTGGGAAAACAAGACGGAGGTCAGCCCCCCCAGCTCGTGGCTGAAGGAAGGCAGGCAGCCAGACTGCAGACCCCAAACCTTCCCGAGGCAGCTGCAGGCTAAATTTAGACCAGGAAAGCTCAGGTCATTGCTATGACCCCTGGAAGGGGCTATTACTAACAATGCCTGGGTGTCTTTCCCTCCCTGAGACATCTAGCGAGGAAACCGTCACAGCTTACTATGACCTGGGGGGGGGGGGTGGAAGGGGCACGGTTCTTATAACAAAACACCAACCCACCCATTGGTGGCTAGGAGACCCAATCCCCTTGGTAGCCCCCACCCCACCCCCGAGAGCTTTAGTGGGCTTGGCCTGAGTAGCAATCACGAGACAGTCCTTCTCCCTGATGAATGCCTCAGGCAGAGCTGTAAGTGGACTAAAAACCCTTCTAGAGACCATGAACATGGAGCCCAAGTGGCCTGTGGCCTGGCTCCCACTAAGAATTTTGAAGGTAAGGGAGTTTTCTGGAGCATGACCTGCCCTATTAATGACGGCCCCTCCCACTCCCAGCCAGGCTGGAAAGCCAGACCCGCTTCCTCAGGCCGCACATCTGACATCTGGAAAACGTTAAAGATGCTGTTTGATTAGCACATTTACAGCTTGGGCCTTCTGTGAAAGAAACTGGAGAAGACCGTGTGTGCGTGTGTGTGTATGTGTGTGTGTGTGTGTGTGTGTGTGTGTGTGTGTGTGCGCGCGCGTGTGTGTGTGTGTGTGTGTGTGTGTGTGCACATGCATGCATGGGGGGGGCTGAGGAGTGGGCAGGGACTGAAGGAAGCTGTTGCGTTTGCGGAGGCCGATGCTAAAAGAGCTGTTATTACCTTTTCTCTCCGCTTGAGACAGGGCCTCACAAGGTAGCCCCGTGTAGCCTCAAACCTGCTATCTGTCCTGTAAGTGAGAGAATGATGGGCTTGCACCGCCCTGCTGGCTGTCGGGTTGCTTTTCCTCCCCCCCCCTCTCGGAGAGGCCTTACCAGAATGACTTAGACTGGCAGCTAGCTCCAGATTCCCAGGAAAGAGAGAGATAAGGTTCTCTCAAGACTTCTCACTAGGGCTATTTTGAAGGAAGGCCCCACCCCTGGAATAAAGAAAGATCAAGACCACATAAGGAACTCTTGGCCCTAGGAGCCTGAACGTTTTAAGTAGCAAATGCAGCAGACACAAACAAGCCTAGTTTAGTTCTAACTCAGCTGCAGATCTTTGACTTTGTTTGTTTGTCTTTTGCTTTTTTTTTTTTTTTTTTAGGACAGGATTTTTCTCCGTGTAGCTTTGGCTGTCCTGGAACTCACTCTGTAGACCGGGCTGGCCTCGAACTCACAGAGATCCGCCTGCCTCTGCCTCCCGAGTGCTGGGATTAAAGGCGTGCACCACCACCCAGTTTACATTTAAGTAGTTCTGAATCTCGGGTTCCCCCTAGCCAACTGGTCACGATGACAGGAATAAACGTTGAGTACCACAGTGGACCTAATTGAACCCACTATGTTGAGGCGGATTCCAGAGAAGACAATGCTAGGAGTGGAGAAGTCCAGCCGCCTGTACACACAGGAGCAGAGCCTGAGGAGGGTATCCTGAAGTGTCACAGGACCTTCAGGAACAAAGCCCCAAGTCCCCCATTGAATGTGATGAACCACATGCCGTGGAAGCAGCTGCCACCGCCATCAGAATTCGGCACTGAGTTCCTTGAACACATACAACTAGAGAACTATTCACCAGAGCCACTGAGTCCCAAGGCAGCTTTCTTTGGTGGAAAGGGGCACACAAATTCTCACTCACTCACACAGTGTCTTTAAAGCATTTTCTGTCACACACGCGCAGCTTTGGTCTGCGTATCTGTCTCTTAGCACCAAGCCTGGGAGTGTGACAGGATTCCCAGGAAGAAATATAGAGACACAGTGAGTGCTCATTTGCCCACCAGGCTGCAGGAGAGGCCTCCACCACACAGCAACAGAATCCAGACCCCCGACTCCCTCCTGTGAGAACACTGCGGCCTCAAGAGAACTTTCTCCTTCCAGGTTAGAAAGAAAAGGACCGTGAGATCTTACCCTGCCCAGAGAAGCCCAAGGAGCGCGCCTCCAAGCCGGCAGTCAGAACCGCCTCTTTCTCCAGACGGGATTCCAATGCTCACACAGGCTCAGCCGGGACAAATTCCTACGGAGCCTCCGGACTGGAGACTGTGATGTCACCGCGCGCATTCGGCCCTCCCTCTGTTCCCTAAAAGGCCATTCACACCAAGAAGGACTTTAGTCCCCTTCAGAGAAGCCTGGCTCCTCCCCAGGCGGGGAGGGCAGTGGCTTTCCTTCCAGAGTCAATGCTAGTGGCCTCCATTGGGCTCCAAGGCTGAGCAGACGGGAGAGCCTGGAGGTGTTGGTGTGATCTGTTATTGCTGCTTCTGTGAAACTTAGAAAGGCCAGCCCTGTTGAGTGCAAAAATCGGAAGGGTTCCGGACAAAGCTACGACCTGTTTTATTCTTTTATGCGGGATCTCACTGTGCAGTCCTGGCTGGCCTAGAACTCATGATGTAGACAGAGGTGGCCTCCAACTCCACGAGCTCTCCCTGCCTCTCCTCCCTCAAGCTGAGCTTCAATTAAAGGTCTGTGCCACCCACCACACCAGGCCAAACACTACAAACTGTGTTGCAACAGCCAAAGAAATATTGGTAACAGAAATGCATGTCTACTCTAGCTAAGACCAGGCAGTATATGAGTGGGTAATGAGTATGTCTTGGTTAGGGTTTCTGTTGCTGTGATAAAACAGCATAACATGGGGAGGAAAAGGTTTATTACAAGGTAAAACTCCCCGGTCACACTCCGTCACCGAGGAAAGTCAGGGCAGGGACCCCGAGGCAGTAACTAACACAGGGAGGAGCGCTGCTGCTTACTGGCCTCCTCCCCTCCCGGCTTGCTCAGCCCCCTTTCTCACACACCCTGGGAGCACCTGCCAAGGGAAGGCACTGCCTACAGCGAGCTGGAGCCTCCCACATCAACCATTACACACAAAATGCTCCATAGACTTGCCTACGGGCCAACGATGACATTTTTCTCAATTAACATTCCCTCTTCCCAGATACCTCTGCATTTGCATCAAGCTGACAAACAAAAAAACAAAACAAAACAAAACAGCACACAATGTGATAGTCAACTTCTCACTTTCCACATTATCTCACAAGCGGGTTTTTCCTATGTTATTTAAAGGCTTCTATCCAATTACTTACGAATTGGTTTGCGTTTGTGGTGTTAGGAATACAACCCGGGCAGGGCCCTGGCAAGTGTTCTACCAGTGGGGGGGGGGTTACACCCTCAACCCTTCTATCAGCCCTGCTGCTGTTTTTAAATCCAAGACCCAGCCTCGCAGAATTGCCCAGGCTGGCTCTGAGCTCCAGTTTGCAGCCTAAGCAACCCCCCACGTGGTTGGTATGAGTACAATGCATTTCAAATGACCATTTGATAGCTCACAGAATGCTGGCTGAGGTGAGAGAGAGAGAGAGAGAGAGAGAGAGAGAGAGAGAGAGAGAGAGAGAGAGCGAGAGGACATGACTTTTGCTAAGGGGTTGAGCATTTTATAACACATATAAGGGGGGAGGTGTTGGTGGCGCACGCCTTTAATCCCAGCACTCAGGAGGCAGAGGCAGGCGGATCTCTGTGAGTCTGACCAGACTGGTCTACAGAGCAAATTCCAGGACAGCCTCCAAAACAATACAGAGAAACCCCGTCTCGAAAAACCAAACAAAATAAAAAATACATATAAGGGAGAATACAGGCAGGCAGGCAGGCAGGCAGGCAGGCAGGCAGACAGACAGACAGACAGACAGACAGACAGACATCTGGGAAACTCCAGACTGGACCTTGCTGGAAGGTCATGAGGCAGCAGGCCATGAGAGGACAGGGGAAAAGGGGGAGCAGCGGGCAGGAAGCGCCAAGAAGCTAGGAGGAGCAGAAGAGGAGTCAGGGACCAAGAGAGCAGGAGGCCAAGAGAGTGGTGTGGACAAAATGACTGAGCTATATAGGGCCCAGAGGAGCTGGGGGAAAAACAGCCCCCCAGCCCTTGGACTGCAGCGGTCAGGGTAGGGGGCGGGGTATGCTAGCCAGGAGGACTCTAACAGGTAGGGACTGAAGGATGCCTGAAGAAACCGGGCGGCGATCATCAGCTTTGATGTGTTAACAGACACCGCAGGGAGCCATTTGTCCCGAGTTTGAGACCTAACAACCCCGCCCCACCCCCATCCCACAGCTGATCAAGAAAAGAACCTTGTTTGCTTTCGGTAGAGGTACCTGACCCAAAGGCAGCTGGTTCCCTGGCTTGTTCTGCCACAATTAGAGACCCCACAGCTACATTTAAGTGTCCCGGAGCAACGCCACCCACTCCAAACGCTACCCTCCGGGTCCTACCCATCTCATTCTCCGAACTTCAAGCTGACCTGGAAAAATTCAGAGTCTGGCTGCTTGGAAAGTGAGCCAGAGCTCCCCAGTCAATTCAACGCCGTGACGAACTCATTTTCATTAATGAGAAAGACAAACGCCAGGTTTACAGTACGCTGGGTGGGGGAAAGGACATCAAGGCTGTGTAGTCCTGAGAGGCCAGCTGGTCTGGGGTCAGTCTGAGAGCAGTTAGTGGGACCCCCGTGTGCGCTAAAAAGGAATAGCCAGAGAGGATGGAGCCCATGCAGAGAGGCTTTCTCTGACAGGGAAGTTAAAGCCTTCTCTACAAATATTTACAACATCCAAACGACACTTTTAAAACATGCTTAACATTTGGGCCTATCCGGGAAATTTCTTGAAGCCTGGCCTGTAGTGATACTAGAGCTCTTGGGGGGAACTCTTGGGCTCTGCGGAATAACTGGAATGTTCTGCTGTGTGGCTGAAGACACCACTTAACGGCCTTACATAAGATGGGGTGGGAAAGTCACACTCTGAGGAACACTACTGGTTACCGTGGTCCAGATAGATACTTCCAGAGGCTGAAGCAGGAGGATCCCCTGAGCCCAGGAGCCTGGAGTCCGCCTAAGCAAGGACAAAGCCCCCCAAAGAAAACAAAGGAGGAGGAACCAGAGGGGGACTTCCAGGCCACAGTGAGGCGTGGGTGACATCTGGCACCCACTATATAATCACAGCCACCCCATTGTACCAGTAGGAGATTTGTGGGGAAAATGAGTTTAAATCTTCTCTGTGCACACAAGAGAAAACAGTCCCATCCTTAAATTTTTCCAAGCAGTAGGAATGCTACCTCCCAAGTCCACCGGATGCAATGGCTCAGCAGCTGCAAGCTTGGTCATGAACGAGCATACGAAAAAGCACACTCATGGGCTGCGGTTGTGTCCTCCTCACAGGTTCATATGCCCAAGCCCTAATACCCTGGCTTAAGACTTGAGCCATTACAAGTAACAATGGTAATAATAACAATAGCAAGAGGAGGTTTCGGAGTTCCAGAGAGGTCATAAGGGTGGGGCCCAACCCAGAGGAAATTGAAACAGAGAGGCTTATAGGATACAGAGAAATAACCATTCATCAGCCAGGAAGATGGGCCTGAAAAAGAGGCTCTCCTGAACCCCCAGAACGAACCCGCCGGGAAGACACCCACGCCCTGCCTGCACTTCTGACCTCTACAACTGTGAAAGTGTAAATGCCTGCTGCTTAGCTACTGCAAGAGGTACTCGTTAGTGTAGTTCCATCAACAGAACACAACACACACACACACACTTGCACACGCACCTCTGCAGTTAGCTTTTCATACAATGCACACACCCCTATGCACAGTTATTCATACAATGCACACACACCTATGCAGTTAGTTTTTCATACAATGCACACACACCTATGCACAGTTAGTTATTCATACAATGCACACACACTTGCACACGCACCTCTGCAGTTAGCTTTTCATACAATGCACACACCCCTATGCACTGTTATTCATACAATACACACACACACACACACACCTATGCACAGTTAGTTATTCATACAGTGCACATACACTGCCCAGCTGCAAAAAGACAGCAAAGCTTAGGGGAAAAAAACGTGGAAAAATCACTGTTATGAAGTGGTTCGTCCTCAGCGGAAAAGTGAGACATGAAACAGGCCAGGTGGGTTTAGGTCTGAGAAGTATAAACTGAGGTGACCCGTTGATGACAGCAGACTCCCCACACAGAAGTGTTCACAAGTCCAGCAGACACTCTCTCAGGATTGCTTGTCCTCTGGGCAGCCTTAGCACAGGCCCTGAACCTAGGGGTAAGTCTTCTATATTTATAATGTGAGAGACGCTCATCGGTTAAGAGCACCGGCTGCTCTTCCAGAGGACCTGGGTTCAATTCCCAGCACCCACAGGCAGCTCACAACTGTCTGTAACTCCTGTTCCAGGGGATCTGATACCTTCCCATTGCACATAAGGACTATAGCCCTTCACAGTGGGAGCAGAGGGCTGGTGTTGAGTCTGCTTCCTCCTTATCATTCGGTCTAGGATCCCAGCCCATGGGTTTGTTGTGCCACCGACTAAGGGTAAGTTTTCACACCTCAAACCCAGTCTTACACACTCTCTCACAGATGTCCTAAGAGGTTTGTCTCCCTGGTGACTCTAGATCAAGGCGACAGTCGGTGTTAACCACTACAGTTGAGAAGCCAAGAGCAAACTTTGAAGTCCCAACCAGGTAACTTTGAAGACAGTTGGTACTATAACCCATTACCCAGGAAGCATTTATTTGCATAGCAATGTGTGCCAGGTGGGTGCTATATTCCCTTAGACACCTTTTTTTTTCTTTTGTTTTCTTTTCTTTTCTTTCTTTTTTTTTTTTTTTTTTTTTTTTTAGTTTTTTGAGACAGGGTTTCTCTGTATTGTTTTGGAGGCTGGCCTGGAACTAGTGCTGTAGACCAGGCTAGCCTGGAACTCACAGAGATCTGCCTGCCTCTGCCTCCCGAGTGTTGGGATTAAAGGCGTGTGCGCCACCACTGCCCGGCTCCTTAGACACCGTCTACCTCATCTTTCATTAGATCCCTCTAAAAAGAGGAAACCCCCAGCTCATGGTGGCCACCCCTGCCCAGAGTTCTGTGTGTCCCCAGAGACAAACAGGTTAGCAATTAACAGAGCTTTGGTTGGAGTTTACAGCCCAACCCATCCAGACAGAGCTCTGCCTCCCTCCTCTGCAGGCTACAGTTGAGGAGAGAGGTAGATGCAGGAAGTGCTCGGTGCTACCAAAGAAGAGGGAAGGGGAACATCTTTAAAGCATGAGCAATACCAGCAACAAGCTGCCTTGGAACCCTAGGCCTATTGCTGCTCCTCCCCTCTGGGATTCAACATTTTCAGGTCTGTAAAATAAGGTAGACCCACAAAACTCACTCCACATCTCTGCAATATCAGCATGAACTAGAGGGAAGGTCCAACCATTTGGTGTAGGCTGAAAGGTGTGTGTGTGTGTCAGACAAAGACAGAGAGAGAGAGAGAGAGAGAGAGAGAGAGAGAGAGAGAGAGAGAGAGAGAGAGAGAGAGAGAGAGAGAGAGAGAGAGAGAGACCTTATAAGGGCCACAGACAGCCTCTAAAATGGGTTAGATAGAGATACTTTTACCAAGAGAGAAGTTGAGTCCCTGGAAGAAAGATGAGATTCATTTTAGACACATCCCTTGGCAGAACTTTATCACTTTGGAAGGATAGGATTTTACTCTGCTCCCAGTAAACTTTCTATTTACAATGGGTACAAGTCACCTTACTGTATGCATTTTTATTTTTATGTGTGCCTATATGCAGGTATGTATATGCATACACGATTTCTGGTAACAATGGTTTTCCTTGGAATGGAGACCCAAGTAACCCTCTTCTCTCCCTCCTTCTCTGCACCGACTGATTTTCACATACATGTGCATACATTTATTACCTCCTGAAAGAAGGATTAAGTACATACAAACGTAGACAGAGCCAGGTGCCGCGGCACACATCTGTAACACTTGGGAGGTGGAGAGGTGAGGGTTAGAAGGAGCTTACAGAGAATTTTAATTCATGACGCTCATGCCTCCACTGCCCAAGTGCTAGTAATACAGGCGTGTGTGTGTGTGTGTGTGTGTGTGTGTGTGTGTAGTGCATCTGATGTATACAAGAAAGTAGGGGGGATAGGGGGATGCCGAAGTGTAGGGAGAGATCACGTACCTGCAGCACTGACCACGTCCCTTGGGGTGTGGTCACAGGTTTGTGGGAGAAATCAGGGATAAAAGAGGATACAGGAGTGGCCTCCGAGGCCCCTCTCTCTTGGAGACCATAGAGTGCTGACCAGGTTCTCAGCTTCTCGTGTAAAGTGATCTCCCTCTGCCTGCCTGCCTGCCTGCCTGTCTCTCCATCTGTCTGCCTGCCTGCCTGCCTGTCTGCCTGCCTGCCTGCCTGCCTCTCCATCTGTCTGCCTGCCTGCCTGCCTGTCTGTCTGTCTGCCTGTCTGCCTGTCTGTCCGTCTCTAATAAAGCTTCGTAGACACCCCCCCCCCTGTCGATCTCCTTTGGGTGACTCGTTTCTTGGTATCTTCACTAAATAAAGCACGTGAGCAGAGGACAGCGGGGCCTTGGCACTCTTGCTTTATCCCATCCCGTCGTATTCTCATGAATCAGGGTCTCAAACTAAACGGCCAGCAGGCCTGGAGAGTCTGTGGTCTCTCTGACCCTCCCCTTCACCCCCATCACTGGTAACAAGTGTGAGTGAACACAGTAGCCTCTAATGGATGCTATGGATTTGAACTCGGGTCCTCACGCTCGCACAGCAGCTTTTCTTACTCAATGGACCATTCCTCTATGCCCCTTGATCTCTGTTTTACGATTCACTCATCCAACAAGTGAGGCCTTGGCTGGGGATGAACCAACATTAATCCCAGCTTGCCCTTCTGTCCACTAAATTCCTGAGTATCTCCCCTCTCCACAGCCGCACGGCAATATATAATCTCCCTTCTTTGCGGAAGATAAGCAACTGGAGCCTGTCTGTAGACATTTCCCTTTCATGAGCTGCCCTTTCCCAGAAAAAGTTGTGCAATATTCCGAGTAACTAAATTCTTCCCTGGGAGTCAGATGTCACAGAATTTTATGAACTATGTCACAGGCTGTCCCAGGAAACCCCCCATTGACAAGCTTCCGAAGATCTGAGCAGCCAAATAAAGATGTGGAGGCAGAATCTATTATTCTAAATAATAACCTTTAGCTGGCACCATGGTACACACATGTGATCTCAGCATCTGGGAAACTGAGGCAAGGGGATCAGGAATTCAAGCCCAGTCTAGGCTCCATAGTGAGATTCTGTCTCAAAATAAAATGGCTTTCTCCTTCCTCCATTCGAAAGCACTGGTAAATCAAAAATCCAGTAACTTTCTCTCTGTCTCTGTCTGTCTCTCTGTCTCTGTCTCTCTCTGTCTCTCTCTCTCTCTCTCTCACACACACACACACACACACACACACACACACACACACACACACACACACACACACACGACCCCACCCAAGTCCGTTGATTTGGAGTCAACTTGTAAAATATATCAAAGCTTTGAGTGAACTTTCAAAAAGACTATTTTGAACTCCCTAAGTCTAGTCTTCTGTAAGCATAATTATCAATGCAGCTAGTGTTTACAGTAAAGCCAGAAACTGAGACTGCACTTGGGCAATCCCAAAACCCAGGACCAAGTAAGCGCCCGTCCTTGACCATGCCCTTAAGTTCCTGGCCCTCAGGAGAGGGCCTTCCGGGGATCTCTAGGAGGACTCAGACGGGAGCAAAGATGGCAAGCAGATCAAGGCAGCAAGGTATTAAATGGGTTTAACCTTCGCCTCTCTTGGGCACTCACAATCGCAGAAAGAGAATCGCATAGCCCTGCTTTTGAAATGGCAGAGCTGATGCACTTGCAAGCGCGCCCGACAGAAAAGAACAGAGGCTAACAGGGTTAGCCTCTGACCACAGCAACTGCTCGCTGATACAAGGGGTAGAAGGCTCTGGAGGTTTAGATTTGCATGCACTGTTCTAGCATTAGGGGCACAAGCCAGAACTGTGGCCTGCTCAGAATCCTAAGTTTCTCCAAGCCCGACTGCAGACAGCAGATCTCAGGTCAAAGTCACCACGACAGGGGAAAAGGAGATCTCCAGGAAAAGTCCAGATGTCCATCTGACAGCGACGCTCTGACAGGCTCGAGTCCGGGGAGGTGGTAACCCAGGAATCACGGCTAGTGTTGGGAGCACCAGCCCAGTGAAGAACACGGCAGAGTAGTGGCCACAAAGCTATGAAGACTCTAAGGCAGAGACTAGGCGAACTGGCTCCCTTCTGTAATCCTCACACTGGAGGCAGAGGCGGGAGGGCTGCTCTTGGTTTGAGGCCAGCCTGAACTACATAGTGAGTTTAGGTACAAACCAGGCCCTCTCAAGTTTTCTGACACCTATTTTTACCAATGTCATTGTCTATACAGATTTCTGAGCCTTGAGGGTACATTTATAGCTTAAGTAAAATAAGTGTTCTTGACCTTGAGGACCTGACTCTGGTACTCTGGTTGTGGTTCCAATTCCGAGTTAGGGGGACACCTGGAACCTTGCCTCTGATGCACAGCTCTGCTCTCCACAGTACACATGGACGGGCTGTGGCGGACGTACTTCGTGAAGTTCAGGCAGCCAACTCTAGGGGCAGCTAAGGGATGGCCACCTTTGTCCACCGGTGCCCTTATGGCTCTCAATGCCAGAAAGGAACCTCTCTGCCTCAGCAGGAAGGCAGGGCCTGCATGACAACCAGAGACAGAGGGGCAGGATCTGCAAGGCGTCAAGGAGACAGTTGTGTAAAGAAACGCGGTCCTTCCCTTTGCTCTTCTGATGCCGGAGGAGCCTAACCCTGTCTGTACTGTTTGTGTTGTTGGTTGGTTATTGTTTTGGTTTTTACAATTTTTTATTTTTATTTTTTATGCATTGGTGTTTGGCCGGCGCATATGTCTGTGTGAGCCGCCATCTGGGTGCTGGGGGGGGTAAGCCAGGTCTTCAGGAAAAGCAGTCAGTGCCCTTAACTTCTGGGCCAGCTCTCCAGCCCTACCCCCCTACCCAGCTCTGGTTTTCAGGCCATCTCTCTGCCACGCACGCACGCCTGGCCATGGGATCACCGCAGTGCTACAGTTGAGAGGCAAATGGTCAAAGTGACTGTGGAAACGGGGTAATATCTGAAAACCAGCAGTGAGGCAGAGAGTCACTGTGATGGCTTGCTCAGCCTCTGCTTTCTCCTGTTCACCCACTCAGGTTCCTCGGATCTGGGGCCACTGGCTGCTGGCCACCTTCCTATGGTCTAGCGTGTATTCGAGGTGAGACGCTGGGAAGTCTGGAGGGGAGAAGGGCGTTGTTTGAATCTCTGGGGTCGCCTGCTGCTGACCGTGCAAAGCCCGTGCAACGGATCTGCTCTGGGTTCCTCCTCTGCTAAACAGGGTTAAAAGCTGTGCCGTACGGGGCTAGTGAGGGAGCGGGTTTCACTTAGCCTAACAGCCTGGGCTTGATCCCTAGAAGGCAGGGCTCAAGAAGAGGACCAGCTCTGAGTACTCACCGTGGAATGCTCTCGCGCTCTCTCTCTCTCTCTCTCTCTCTCTCTCTCTCTCTCTCTCTCTCTCTCTCTCTCTCTCTCTCTCTCACACACACACACACAGAGAAGTACTTTTTTTTTAATTTCAGAAGAATTACAACCGGAAGTTAAATCATGGTTCCCCAAATTCATATTCAGCTAGAATGTCAAGAGCTAAGGTGCTGTTTCAGGGAATAACACATGGGAAGAGTCTGTACCTGTTTGGTACCAGCAGGGCATTCTGGTATTTTCCCCATCGTGCTTAAGGTTGAAGCTGCTCATAGGCAGCTAGAACTTACATAGGGCTGGCTGCCAGATGGTGACGGGGGGGAAAAAGGATCCAGCGGCCAGTCCCACTTGTTAGATGAGCCTCTAGTTCAGGCTGCCCCAGTTTCTACTTTAGGTGTTAAATTAGTGGCTGAAGGCTCTGAGCCAGGATGCCTTGCCCCAGCTTCCCCATTCATTCAGCAGACGCCTTCAGACAAGGAAACTCTCTGAACCTAACTGGGCTGGCTGTAAGGTCCTCAATCCTGGCTACTCAAGGGATGAAGGAGGCTTATAAAACTCAAGGCCAGCCTTGAGTAACTTAGGGAGGCCTCAAAATAAAAAGTAAAGCGGGCTTGAGTATAAACTTCAATGGTGCCTACCGTTCATGAGGCCTCAGATTCAGTTCCTACTACAGCTAGGCGATGGGTAGCCGATTCATGACAGATAGAGCTGGATGATAGGTGATAGATAAATAAACAACTCTCTGAACTTCACTTTCTTGAGCCATAAAACAGTTGCAAGAAATTGGGTGGCAGTGGCACACGCCTTTAATCCCATCTCTTGGGAGGCAGAGACCAGGCAAATCTCTGTGAGCTTGAGGCCAGCCTAGTCTACAGAGTAAGTTCCAGGACAGCTAGGACTGTTATACAGAGAAACTCTGTCTTAAAAAACAAACAAACAGCCGGACGTTGGTGGTGCATGCCTTTAATCCCAGCACTTGGGAGGCAGAGGCAGGCAGATCTCTGTGAGTTCAAGGCCAGCCTGGTCTACAACAGCTAGTTCCAGGACAGCCTCCAAAGCCACAGAGAAACCCTGTCTCAAAAAACCAAAAAACAAACAAACAAACAAAAACCAACAACAACAGAAAAATAGTTGCAAGAATATCAAGGCCAACTTGGGTGTGCATAGACCAGTGGTTCTCAACCTGTGGGTCAAGACCCCTCAGGGGATTGCATATCAAATATCAGATACTTGCATTGCAATCCATAGAGTACCAAATTGCAGTTCATGAAGCCACAACAAAATAATTTTATGGTTGGAATCACCACAGCATAAGGAACTGCATTAAAGGGTCCAAGCATTTGGAAGGTTGAGAACCACTGACATAGAGAGTTCTAGGCCAGCTAGGGCTCCACAGTGTGATCTTGTCTGGGTGGTGGTGGTGGTGGTGGTGGTGGTGGTGGTGGTGGTGGTGGTGGTGGTGGTGGTGGTGGTGGTGCACGCCTTTAGTTCCAGCACTTGGGAGGCAGAGGCAGGCGGATCTCTGTGAGTTCGAGACCAGCCTGGTCTACAAGAGCTAGTTCCAGGACAGCCTCCAAAGTCACAGAGAAACCCTGTCTCCAAAAACAAAATCAAACAAACAAAAAACAAAACAAAGAGGCTTTAACTTCAGCACTAGGGAGGCAGAGACAAGCAGACCTCTGTGCGTTCACAGTGAGTTCCAGGCCCGCCAAGGATACACTGTGAAACCTTGTCTCTAAGACAAAGAATGGCCAGCAAACTAGAAGGTTAACAAAATGGCTCAGCAGGCCGCGGTACTTGGAGCCAAACACTTGACCACCTCAGTTCCACCCCTATGAACCCCGTAGTAGGAGAAAACTGATCTCTCACGCTGGGGCACATGCACACCCACACAAACAAACAGGATTTTTAAAGACACATCCGGGAGACCCTTTCCTGCACCTCAGCTAGGAGAAAACGCTGGGCCTGGCCACCCAACCCTCGGGGATGCCTGACATTCTCAGTCTCCCTAACACTCTAGGTGAGTTTTCCCCAGCTGAGTGGTTGGAATTCTCCAGATAGTATGGGAGGCCCTCCCAAGAATGTCTGTTTGTCTGGTACACAGGTTCCAGCACAATAGCTAAAGATCTTGGAACAGCCAGGCCATTCCGGATATGGACCTCTCCCCAAAAACAGGCAGGGGAGAGAGGGTGGGGGATCTAAAAACAGGAAATTGCAGTGGTCAGGGTAGTGGGGGCTTGGTGTCTCAGGAACACAACCTACAAACAGTTCAAGCTGTGAGACGCTGGGTGGTTGTAAGGACTGAATGGGTGGCCACAGCCAAAATGCCGCTTTGATGTATAGACTTCCTGCCTTACACTGGCTCAACTTGGGACTTTTTTTACTCGTGTGTGTGTGTGTGTGTGTGTGTGTGTGTGTGTGTGTTCTACAGACCAAACCTAGAGCTGCTGATCTACATCCATAGCCATTTTGTCATTTTCGAGACAAGGTTTCTCTGCCTGTCCTGGAACGATACTCTGTAGACGAAACTGTCCGAAGACTCAGAGATCCACCTGCCTCTGACTTCCAAGCGCTGGGATTAAAGGTGTGCGCCACCACCGCCTAGGCCATAGCCCCATTTTAAAAGTTTCACTTGAAGACAGGGTCTTGCTGAATAACCACATTATGTCTTAAACTCACCATCTCCTACCTCTGCCTCCCTCCCAAACATCTTACCCCCCCCCCCCGTGTCCCCCCTGCCCCGCCTAGCTGGGCCTTTCACTTTTCAGAGGTATAAAAGTGATGGGCATTCAGCCTAGTTTGCATTCTGAATTCCCCACCCCACCGCAAGCCCCATGGGACTCTGCTGTAACTACCTGCTGCCTTCCTCTGCTTGGAGAGTTCAACGGTTTTTATATACGCCCGTGGGGGGAGAGCACGCGGTATCTGACACCACATTCCTCTAGTCGCCCGTAAGTGGACAGTGGACGACACTTGGGTTCGCTCGGCTTCGCTATTGTGGATGACGTTTCTGTGAGCATGAGCTACAGACATTTCATCAGCTACAGCCTTTTCCCGCTTTGGCCGGACACCCAGAAACGGAATTTCAAGATTATATAGCAGTTTCCTTTTTCTCTTTGAACCTAGACTTAAACCAAAGTAAAACAGCCAACACCCACCACCCCCCAAACTGGAAATTATGCAGCGGCTCCCTGCCCTTCTCAAACCTTACCTCCTCTCCAGGCTCGCCCTCCCCTCCTCCCATTGCTGTGTGAGCCCCTCTTCTCGGCTCCCAGACAAAGTCATTTAGGCTTTGCCCAGGGAGGATCAGGCAAAGCCTGCTACCCTATGGAGTAGCATCTGGTTCACCACAGCCTGCAGGTCTTTCTAGAGAGTCTGCCAGGTTAGGGCAGATGGGCCCTGTGCACACAGTTGTCTTTAGCAAATGTTTTCACCAGTCATAGTCAGGGGCTGTCGGCATGACTCACCGTCCACTACGGCTAAGGAAGCCTCTTCCAGACTTTGTGTTTCCTTGAAGGCTTGAACTCCCCCAGCCTGACCATAACCTTCAACCTCTGGAGGTTTCTGAATTTTAATAACTTTCTTCAATCTTTCAAATTACAGTCACTAATTAGTATTTTAAATGATTGTTTTTAAGCCCCCATGAAAAACGCACTCTACTAGACTTTTCTTCTAGCACCGAACGCTTATTTCTGTCAGTGATAGCTGAGGAGAAAAAAATGGGCTGGGCGTGTAATTTTCATATACTTTAAATATGGTGCATCCTAGTTGCAATTTCAAGCATTTCAAATATACAACCCAGTGGTATCAGATGTATTCGCATCATTGTGTGGTAACGGGCACTGTCTCCAAAACACATGCTCACCACTCCAAACCAGAACTCTGCACTCAGTGAAGCAAGATGGGTCAGGACTTCTGAAATGGGACAGAATCTAGGGAACCGGATTTATCACGTCACAAACATGAAGACTGACGGTAAAATGATTCGGATGCATTGTTGTAGTAGAGTCCTAGCTCAACAAGCCCCTTCCTAAACACCAGCATAACATCTACCATTATTTTAAGGCACCTAAAAGCAGAAGCCAAACCAAAACAAGCAACGTTCTATGTATTTACCTTGCAGATATTAAGCATACGTATGACTCATTCGCATTGTGTTTATCTAAGAAATAGTATTATTCCAAAGCACCATCACTAAATAGACAGCTCTCTTCTTTAAAAAAATTAAACCTAAAAACTTAATAGAACTATAACTAATAATTTTAAGGGAAATTAAATGGTTGCTTATTTTGAAAGAAAACTCCGGTCTTTACCCTAGCCTCCAAGGATTAAGATACTCTTTCTAAACCCACTTCAAAGCCAAGTAACTAGAATGTTTTCCCATCTTTGTTACCATCAGGCTTGGGTGGAGATTGAGTCCCTACAGAAGAATATGTCCCCAGATAATGTCAATCAGTGCTCACAATTTAGAGATAATCCCTTCCTTGAGAAGTCTCTTTTTTCAGTTTACCCTTGCCTGGGGTTAATTGATGATTTACCTTCCATTAGGAAACCCCAGCACTTCAAAAAACACTGGGACAGACACTAGGGAGGGAGGCTCCTTCTCCCTGAGAGCTAATTGCTGGAGCTGAATGATTCCTATTGGAGACAGCAGGCCTCCTTTTAACAAACAAGCCATTTGCTTCAGAACTGAAGTGGAGATCCAGTTCCTGGGGTTGTTGGATGCACGTGCACACAGGGCATCCAAGGGCTTGCATACACAGAGAGCAACACGAGTCTTTGTCCCCCAGACCTCCAAATCACCCATAGCAGACACTCTCTCCCCACTTTCCCCAGCCCTATGTTGCTGTTCCTGGGATAGGCACGGGTCCTCTCCACATGCCTGAAATGTGGGGAATTACTCTAGATTAGAACCAACCCTAAGCATCTATTTCCATTCTCTTTCCAGCGGTGCCCTCCTCTGTGTTCAGCTCGCAGGGGACTCTTCCCTTATGTCTCATTCTTGGCAGCCTTCCCCATGCCTCAGCAACAGTGACATCAGCCCTAAAGCGGTTAGAGATTCAGTCCTTCCCACTTAGACCAGCATCATTCCCCTACCCCCAAAGCTTCTTTTCCCGGGAATAAAAGCTCTCTCTCTACACTCCTGGCCTCTGGCTCTGATCTCCTAGAATACAGTCACCTGGCATTTTGCTTTGTTTTGTTTTTGTCTTAAGAACAGGTCTCACTACCAAGTGTCTGGGACACAGGCAGGCAGGATATCTGTGACTTGGGTGTCTACATAGTGAGTTCTAGGACAACCAGGGCTACAAAATCAAGACACTGTTGATGGGGAAGTCCTGTGTATATGTCAATAAAGCACTGTTGGCCAATAGGGAAGCAAGATAGGTGGGACTAGGAGTCTAGGAGGACTCTGGGTAGGAGAAACACAGGGAGTCACGATGTAGCCCGCCAGAGAAGTAAGATGTTCGTAACTTTTCTCCGGTAAGAGAAATACTTAGATTAACAATTATGGGATAAATACTTAAGTCAGAGCTAGCCAGTAAGAAACAAGCAAGGCCAACAGCTTCATAATTAATACAGCATCTTGTGTGTTATTTGGGGACTACAACACGGCAGAGCCCAGGCGACTGGTGGGGAAAAACCAAAGCGGCTGGCAAGGAAAAGGCTTCTCTCTACACACTTTTTAAAATAAGATTTATTTATTCATTTATTACATATACAGTGTTCTACCTACATGCCAGAAGAGGGTATCAGATTGAATTGTAGATGGTCGTGAGCCATCACGTGGTTGCTGGGAATTGAACTCAGGACCTCTGGAAGAGCAGTCCAATGCTCTTAACCTCTACACACTGTTTTAACAACAACAAAAGTATAGGGTCTCATTATGTCACCTTATCCTTAGCTGGTCTCAACTCACAGAGATCCTCCTGCATCTGCCTCCCCAGTTTTGGAATTAACAGTGTATTCCCTCATGCCCAACTCCCATGTGATGTTAATAGCAAAACCTGACCAGTACTTTGGAAAAGATAGGACTTCTGGCAAATGCCTAATGGCCTGAGTTCAATCCCTGGAACCCACATAGAGATGGAAGGACAGAACCAGCTCCACAAAGCTGTCCTCTGACATCCACACGTGTTCCATGGAACACTAGTCAGCCCCCGCACCCCTGACACACACACACACACACACACACACCAATACACATGTCTCACACACATACAAAGATAACAAGAATTTCTGAAAAATTGAGATATAGCTTCCACTAACTACCCTCAAGTTAATTCACCTTTCAAGTGAGGTCAACAAAGCATCCCACGTAAGAGTGTTGTGGATGGCAGAGGCCGTAGGGCCAAGGCTGGCATCCAACCCAGTCTCCAGCCTCTTGGCCTTCGAGTACTGGAATCGCAGGCATGCATTACCCTGCCTGAAAGCAACCCAGTTTTTAGTATTACGACAAGCATTCTGCAGCTCTAATTGGATGCTATGCTATATTGCAGAGAAGCCTGGGGCATAACTCTGCCACAAATCTGTTCTATGTGCTCTTTCGAGGTTTCATTAGCCCAATAGCTTTCTCCCAAGAGAATCTAAAAGAAGACACAAGATACTTAGGTACTTAAGCCTCTGATTTATTGTCCCTAAGACAAATTCTTCTAAAAACCAACCGACTGACAGGTATCCAGAGACTGCTTGAATGTATAGTCTGGAAGTTATCAAAGCCTGGCCCCTTCTACCTCCTATAAAACAGGGTGTGCTTTGCTGGATGACACAGTATGTAATCTAAGAGTCAATGATATGAACATGAAAGAATTTCTCAGACTATAAACGGCAGCCTCGACATAGAATCAGGCACACAAAATAAATTTGATTTTCTGGGGTGCCTAAGAGAGTTGAAACCTTGAAGATTGCATAGTCTGTTGCCCTTAAAGTCCACAGAGATATACACAAAGAAGCAAAACTTAAGAGCAACACCCATTTGCCAGGTACACCTGTCTCCAGTGAGCGGGGTTGGAAGCACATTCCAGCCGAGCAGAAGAGTCGGGTTTTGAAATTTGTTCCATTCCACATCTGTGAGCTTTGGCAGTTTGCTATCTTGAGCCTGCCTTCTTGGAATTCCTAAGCTGGCTCTGCTCATCCCAAATATTTGGGTCTAAGGGGTTTCCAGGCCATGGGAGCTGATAAGCCAAGGGCTTATAGCAGCCATTGAAACCATCCTTCAGGACTTGATAAGGGTGAGCCCTCCACGGGGCTAAATAAAGATCATTGTTAAGTCACCTGAATTGTTTTTACCAGGAATGTTTACCCAGATTGCAGCTCCAAGAGCTGCACTTAGGGACAGGGCGATTTGTGTGCTCTGGGAGAGATCTGAAAATACCAAACCTGGAACAGTTTCAACTCAGATCTCGGTATGTTTGACAGTAAATACAAAAAAAAAACAAAAACAAAAAACAAAAAAACCCAACAACAAAAACCAGACAGATTGCAATCTGAGATTGGACTGAACTCAAAATATAATGAATATAATGATTTGCCCTTAAAAAAAAAAAACAGAACAGTTTAAAGATTCCTGGGCTAAGTCAGGCAGTGGTGGCGAATGCCTCTAATCCCACCCAGCACTTGGGAGGCAGAGGCAGGTGGAACTGTGAGTTCAAGGCCAGACTGGTCTACAGAGCTAGTTCCAAGACAGCTGGGGCTACACAGAGAAACTCTGTCTCTTAGGAATGAAAAGAAAAATTATATATATATACATATATATACATACATATATACACACACACACGCACGCACACACACACACACACACACACACACATAGTATGCCTGGGCGTCACACACATGCCTGGTACCAACGGGAACCAGAAAAGGGCAATGGATCCCCTACGATTGCAGAGGTCGATGGTTACGAGCCACCGTGTAGGAGCTGAGACTCGAACCTGGGTACTCCGGAAGAACACCCAATGCTGCTAACTGCTGAGCAGTCTCTTCTTTCCAAATGAAATGCATAAGACTGAAACATAAATGCATAGGCCTGGGCGTAGCTGAGCACTAAAGTGCTTGCCTGGCTTGTACCAGACCCCCTGAGTCTGACCACCAACATCACTGCACACACACACACACACACACACACACACACACACGTTCTATATGTACTCCTCTGTATGTATATATTACACATATGCATGTATACACACGCAGGATTTAAATTATTCTCTCAGCCCAACCTCTCATTCCTCCTTCCTTCCCTCAAGCTCCCCTCCAGCCTTCTGCTTTGAGAGCTCAATTGCATGGCTCAGCAGCAGGAAGAGAACAGAAGTGTAGCTCAGTGCTAACAGGTCTAAATAATACAAAAACCCGGAGGCAGATAGCGGGGTAAATGCTGAAAGGTCAGAGAAGGAAAGGAGCCAGCCACAGGAGAGACCCCTTAGCTCTGCTGAATCCTCAGATCAAGGCTGTGATCCCGGCCCCACGAATCCTCCAACCGAATGCCTGAGCTCCTGTCTTATGTTCCTCTCACTGCCCAACCATATCACCCCTGTCTCTAGTTCCCTAGTGCTGGGATTAAAGGCAGGTGACTCCCAATTACTGGGACTAAACGTGTGAGCCTCCACTACCTGGCTCTGTTTCTCTTTTAGACTGGATCCATCTCGTGCAGCCCCTTGAACTCAGAGATCCGCCTGCCTCTGCCTCCCGAGCTCTGGGATTAAAGGCGTGAGCCACGTCGGCCCAGCTTCAGGGAATTTCAACCCACTGATTCGTGAGATTCCATTATGGCCTGTGCTCCCACTCCAGCCCCCAGGGGCAGACCTGTTCATTAAACATCAGTGATGCAACGCCAGCCAGCTGCCAGGAGAATCCCTGGCGTGCAGTCTGAAGGAAGACCTGCCCAGGGTCATCTCAGGGAATGAAGGCTGATAGTAGCTATCACCTTACTGTTCCTTCCCTGGGAGCCCAGGATGCTCAGAAAAGCGTCTCGTTCTTAGACGCCCTGAAACTTGAGTACTTTTTGCTGACAGCATCTCCACTGGTCCAGGGGAAGAAGCTTTTCCCTCCTAAGTACCAGATGTCATTGAAAGAAAGCCCGGAGCAGAGCCTATGGCAGAGGTTCATGAGAGCAACAGCTAAAGCCAACTGTGGCTCCAATACGGTGAATCTAAGTGCACAGCATCTGCCTGGTGCTCCTACGCAATTCACTAGTGCATTCATGAGTTCACACTTAGCCAGACATTCAAGCTGGAACAGGGTTCTTCTTTACCAGGGGAACAAACCTGGGCCCCCATCTTTGGTGGCGGTGACAGGTAGGTGGTTTTTAAACTTGGTCTCTGGGTTGCAATAGGAAGCTGTGATTTTTTACTCATCAAAAATTAAGAAAAACGATGGGCTAAAGCAAAGACTCAGTGGTTAAGAACACTGGCTGTTGCCGGGCAGCGGTGGTGCACACCTTTAATCCCAGCACTCCGGAGGCAGAAGCAGGTGGATCTCTTGTGAGTTTGAGGCCAGCCTGGTCTACAGAGTGAGTTCCAGACAGCCAAGGCTACACAGAGAAACCCTGTCTCAAAAAACCTGGGGAGGAAAAAACAAAAACAAAAAAGCCCACACCTTATTTATAGCTAAGCCCAGTCAAGATCATCCAGAGAAACCGGGTCTCAAAAAACAAACAAACAAACAAAACAAATAAGGGGGATGGAGAGATGGATCAGTATTTAAGAGCACCAACTCTTCTCCTAGGGAACTTGGGTTCAAATCCTAGCCCCCACATGGCAGCTAACAACTGTCTATAACTCCAAGATCTGACACTCTCACACAAACATGCATGCATGCAAAACACCAATGCCCATAAAATAAAAATAAGCATATAACACACATGCCATAAAACTCACCCTCTACGAGCATGGAACACATCAGTTTTTACTAGATTTATAGATTGGTGTAACCATTACCACTGCTCAGTTTTTATTCAGTGAATGAATCATTAAAAAGTTTAAAAATGGCCCAGATGCCAGGTAGTGGTGGCTCACACCTTTAATCCCAGCACTCAGGAGGCACCAGCACTCAGGAGGCAGAGGCAGGCAGATCTCTGTGAGTTCGAGGCTGGCCTGGAATACAGAGCGAGTTCCAGGACAACCTCCAAAACAATACAGAGAAACCCTGTCTCGAAAAAACAAAAACAAAAACAACAACAAAAAGAAAACCCAACAAACAAACTAAAAATGGCCCAGTTTTGTAAGTCAGACTGCAGTCAGAACACTTTTTTGTTTCTGTTTCTCAAGACAGGGTTTCTCTACGTAGTTCTGGCTGTCCTGGAACTCACTCTGTAGACCAGGCCAGTCTCAATTCACAGAGATCCACCTGCCTCTGCTTCCTGAGTGCTGGGATTAAAGGCATGTGCCGCCACCACCAGGCTGTTGGAACACTTTTTAAAGAAATTAATCCATACCTCCAAACTATAACCGCCCGCCAAGCCAATCCATGGCACCAGTAATCCCATCCTACTTTTCAGAAGAACCAATCCAAGGTCTGGGACCAATCTGCTGCAGAGCCAGCACCCTTAACCGGTCTGAAATTCTCTGGTTCTATTAAAAGAGCCTGACACAGTGAGGTTCCTTCTTTATTACATCATTCCTGCTATGAATAAGAAGAAAATAATACCAAATGCCTTCCTGTTCATGATGAAACTGCTATCCTGAGCCAAAAAGCCCTTTTCCCCAGTGAGTAGGAAGACTCCCCCTTTAAGGTGGGAATGCATCTGACTTACTTTGGCTCTCCAGCAGCTGACACACAGGGTCTCAACAAATAGCTGAAGTCGCAAAGGAAACGACAAACAGAAGCACTGCCGCCTTGCATTAGCCGTGGGCCAGCAAGCGCCTGTCTCCATCAAGGTCGCTGCTAAACAGATGACAGATCCAGGTGAACCAAACAGAACACCGGACTAAGTCCTACGGGCAGGATCAGAGGCATCCTGGCAGGAAGGGGGACTTGGGGGCTGCTTCCCCACAGGCGTCCCCCCCTCCTCACTTGGTTCTGTGGATAGGTGAAAACCGGGAAACGTGGCATACCTGCCTTCACACCGCATCCGCCCTCCTCCGTGAAGATACCTGCCCGTTTAACTCTGTACACAGGCACCTTACCTTGACCATTTAAGGGGTGTCTGGAGGAACTGGCAGTAAAACGTGAACAGATCTACCTCACCTCTCTTGTCCTGCTTCAAAGCTAAGGACACTGAGAGCAAGGTACATGTTCCAAGGACAAGAGGGCCTTTACAACAACCAAGACTGGTCTCCAATTTGAAGCACTTAACCCATGATGGAAATTAATGTTGGTATGATTACAACCTGGCAGGAACTGGACTGACCCCTCAGGAAACAGTGATTTTTCCTGGAGTATGGATTCTGTTTGTTTGTTTTTCAAAACAGGGTTTCTCTGTATAGCCCTGGCCATCCGGGAACTCACTCAGCCAAAGCGTATCCTTCGCCTCTTTAAGTTGGGTGTTTTGTCACACAGTCCTCACGCCTCTACACAGGGCAAGACGTGGCCTCCTTCCGAGCTGGAGACGGAAGGCAGACCCTGTAGACGTCAGCCACGGGCTCTACACTTGAGCTATGTTCCGTTCCTGGTCTCCTCTAAGCCTCTTAAGAGTCGCTGCTTTCTCTGCCTGCAAGGGCTGAGAACACTGTACACTGACCTAGGAAAAAAAAGCGTGGTGCCCCCAAAAATAGTACAAGATGTGGGGGGAAGGGGAAAAATCGTAGTCATTCATTTCCAGGCTTTAAAAAAAAAGGTCATCTTTCCTGCCTTCCCACTCTTTGTGTAACTCACTGAGGACAAAAGGACAAGTTTCATGCCTGACAGCAGACCAGATGGGGTCTCCTCCCAGAGCTCTGGGTCTATAGGAAATCTCTCGGGATTACAAGGAAACCCAGACTCAGGCTTGGGTGGCTGAAGGGAGGGCCAGCCCGCCTCTGTTTCCAGGCCTGTCACCAGTGAAAATGCAAACAGATCAAGTTCAAACCAGTCCTTGGGACTGTCCAACATGGAGCTCACAGCTAGCGAGATTCTGCAAAGTAAGACAGCCAGTGTCTTCTTGGGCTGAAATCCTAAAATGAATAGAGTCCCATCCTGCGTCACATTATTAAGAACGGTCTCCTCACAGTGTCCCCTATTGACATGGTTTTCAGAGGCAGACAGGTCTCCATGTGGATTTTCTTGGCTTTTGGGGCATTCTTCTGCTCTTAGGCCAAAGTCTCGGGCAAAAGGGAGCTATGGTCTTGTGTTAGGAGACACAAAATAGAGCAGTAGCCAGATGACTTGAGATCATGATTTCTGTCTCAAATTTGTCTTTTGTTTTTGTGGGGCGGGATGGATAGAGACAGGGTTTCCCTGTAGCTTTGGAGTCTGTCCTGGAACTAACTTGATCTGTAGACCAAGCTGGCCTCAAACTCACTACTGCCTCTGCCTCCCTAAGTGCTGGGATTAAAGGTTATGCCACCACCACGGGCTCAAATTTGTTAATCTCTAATTTTGTTTGCTTCTTCATCTTTTCTTTTTTCTTTTTCTAATTTTACCAACCAGGTAAATGCCCACACACTGGGAGGGGAAACACAAGGGTCACTGACAAGAATAAATATTCACACAAACCAGTGGACCATGCCAACTATATCTCTATACAAAATGTCATCCTAACTTAGAACCCAGGAAGACTCAAAGCAAGAACCACACAAAAACTTTTCTGCCCATGTTCCCTGGACACTATTCTTAACAGCAAAAAAAAGAAAAAAGAAAAAAAAAAGGCTAAAACAAAACCATGTCTGTTGACTAGAAAATTAAATGTGGTCTATAAGCAATGGAATATCATTTGATTATACCCACTGTAGCAGATATGAAGGCCAAAAGTTGATGTAGGATGCCTTCCTTGATCATTCTCCATCTTATTTCAAGGTGTCTCATCAAACCTGAAGCTCAGCAATTTGTCTGTACCAACTGGCCAGCAGGGTCCCCGGGTCCTCCTGCCCCTTACTGGGATTACTGGTATTGCTGTTCTGCCCGACCTCTGTGGGTACTAGGGATTCAAACTCAGTCTTCATGCCTTCATTGCAAGCATTTTACCAACTGAGTCATCGTCTCTCAGATGTCAGGTCCCCTTGCTATAGATAAGCACAGAAGTAGCTTTTCTTAGTTCCTATCAGCCTAACGCAGGGAGCCCACGGTCACTTGCTATCTATCCTATTTGTGGTTATGCCTCTGGCCCCCAGAAGCCTCCAGCTCCCTAATAGAACCATTCCTTGTGCCGGGCGGCAGTGGCGCATACCTTTAATCCCAGCACTCGGGAGGCAGAGGCAGGAGGATCTCTGGGAGTTCGAGACCAGCCTGGTCTACAAGAGCTAGTTCCAGGACAGCCTCCAAAGCCACAGAGAAACTCTGTCTCGAAAAACCAAAAAGAAAAAGAAAAAAAGAACTATTCCTTGAGACACTCTACCTTCTGCACCATGACTGAGGAAGCTACATCCCTTCATCTCTAGAAGGGAACATGTGACTCAACCGTGGCCAATCAAATCACTCATCTCCACCCCCATCTCCCGCCCTCCCTGGGCAAAGATGTGCCGCAGAACCAATGAGAGCCAGTCAGTGCAGGTCCACTCTTGGGACTTGCTGGAACTGTAAGCAGTTGAGAAAACAGACAAAAAGCCCAGTGCTGAAGTAGGTTAAAGTAGGTCAGCCCAATGCCACAAGACACCAACACAGGCTGAATACAGAAAAGGGACCACAGTGATGTCATGGCAACCACTGGACCTCGCCGTTTCGGAAGTCAGCTCCTTGTGCCTTGCAGAGTTGTAAAAGCCATTAAGACCCTCCCCCTGCGCCCTACCTTTAAAACAGAGTCACATGTACCCCACTGGCCTGAAACTCTGGATGCAGCAGAAGCCTCTGAGTGCTGGGATACAAGCCTGGACCACCACACCCAGATAGGTTCCCCTTCTTCAACCTGCTTGAGTTCCAAAGCCAACAACAGTCCTTGCTTCTGAGAGTGACACACAGACCTCACACTGGGACACACAGACCTCACACTGGAAGTTCCCATTTAGGCTTTGAGGAAAAATGGTTAAATATTTCTTCAGATTAAAAAAAACCAATAATCTCATAATCCACATCACGTTACACCCATGAATTAAAGCAGAAAGAAAAAAATCCTGCCACTTCCCCAATTTACAGTTCAACAAATCAGATCGGGCTCCCGACGTCTCAAACGAGGTGTGAGCCACTGGGCAATAATGACTGATCTTTGTGACAGCGCAGATGCACACCCCCTTCGGTGCTTGACAAGACAGACCTCCACACAGGCAGGTCGGAGTCCTGGCGCTCTGACCCCAGGCTGAGACACAAGATGTGAAAACGACCCCCAACCCTCCACCTGGCCAGAAGAGGGTCTGCAAAGGTGTTTTCAAGCAGTAGAAAAGGGAAGCCTGCCTTCGCGGGCAGGCACATTCAGGGCTACGCCACACAACTTGAGCAGACTTTTCCAGCCCAACATGCTCGCCGTGAGCCTGGCTTCCCAGCCATGCACCTGAGATCATTACAGGCTGGTTCAGAAATCATCACATATTAAACCATCTGCTTAAGCACCCCCAGAGGACAGCCTCCTGAAAAGAAAAGTGCTGTGTCAAGTAATGGAGGAAGGGGCTGGGGCAATAATAAGCAGGGAGGGCAAAAACATTGGCAGCCAACCAGCTTCTCGTTTTGGCTTTCTTAAAGAAACAGCGTCCAGAGGTGCACAGCATTGGCTCAGAGTGGGACATGCCGACGACGCGCTTCGAGTTTGCACACGTGATGTCCTTAAAGAATAGGGCAGAGGGCCTCGGCAGGAGCCTCAAGTTCAAGGCTACCCTCGGACGCATATGAGTTAGAGACCAGCCTGGGAAACTGAAACAGAGAGAATGGGGAGTGGACAGGATATAGAGGGAGTTAACCGAAATAACAGAGAGAGGAGGGCTGGGAATGTGACTTGGTTATTGGCAGGTTCGCCTAGCTGCACAAAGCCCTGGATTTCATCCCCAGCCCTGCGCACATAAAGCAGGCACATCTTCAAACTTCATACTTGTGAGGCAGAGGCAACAGGACCAGTAAGTTCAAGGTCATCCTGGGCAACATAGTGAGTTCAAAGCCAGCCTGGGCTACAGGAGACACCGTCTGGAACTAACTAAACGGGATAAAGGGGAATGTGGGTCAGAAGACAGCTCCCTGGGTAAAAGCGCTTGCTGTCACAGCTGGTGGCCTGAGTTGGATCCCTGGGGCCGGGCATGGTAGACTCCTACAAGCTGTCCTCTAACCGACACCTGTGTCCCTGCCATTTGAGGACACTCCAGCACACGCACACAAAATACATAAACAAATGTAATTAAAAGTAGAAATCAGCATGTCAGATACACATTCTCGGTGACAGCCCAGGCGACCTACCTTGAAGAGCGAGAACAGCATCCAGGTGGCAATCATGACGGGCCGCCCCTCTGTGACACCTAACCTTGAGAACCAGCTGCTCAGAAACCTTCACCGGGGTTTCTCTTTCCCGGATCACACATCAGATGTGAGGACACAGCCGCCAGGTCACAGTTCTCAGGTGAAGCGGATGGGGACTTGTACCTGGCACCTGTGAGCTCGTATTGGATGGACACTGCCCCCAAGAAACACAGGGAGTGCCATGTGAACCCGCCCAGCTTCTCCGATTCAAAGGTACAGCTTGGAACCATGTTGGAGCCTTCCAAGGTCGAACGAAAAGGGAGGCGACTGTGTTTATTTTTTACACACCCAACTCACGATCATCTTAACACTTATCAGCCTGATTATGATTTAACAAATGCGGGCTATCGGCTGGACTGAAAAGAGCTTAAGGTCCTGAGTAATCAGGGCTTCTCTTTGTTGTTTTCATTAAGTGAGTGAGAGCCACACACACAGGCTTGTGACTCGTTTTATAAGGTAAATGGCAGAAAGTGACCTTTAAGACTTCTCTTGCTTCTCATAAAGCTGCTGGCTCTCCACAATAAGGAAGGGACACTGGACACTGTGTTTACCCGTAAAGAGAAGTAACTCTGTTGGTCCCAACAAAGGCACCTTTACAAAAGACGGAGGAGGAAGCCTGTTCCAGGGAGGTGAGGTGCAGATCCAGAGAAGGCAGGGCTACTGGAGGAACCTGATAGCCAAAGGCAGATGCTCTTGTCAAGGGGAGGAGACTAGGAGTCTGGCCTCCTAGCCCAGGGCTGGGTCCTAGTTCCGCTGAGAACTGAATTTAAAGGGATTTTTATTTTACATTGACCTCTTTTTTTTTTGCTTTGTTTTGTTTTGTTTTGTTCTGTTTTGTTTTTCAAGACAGGGTTTCTCGTATTGTTTTTGGAGGCTATCCTGGAACTAGCTCTGTAGACCAGGCTGGTCTCGAATTTTTTTTTCTTTTAAAAAGAAAATTGATGGTTAAAAGCCCATCGGGAGAAGATTGTGCTCTTCTAAGGCTAAGGGGTTACCCCTTGACCTCATTTACTGGTCACTGAAGTCTATAAATTTTTCTTTCTGTTACAATGGCATGGCTTGAAGTCCCCCCCCCCCCCTCATTTTAGACAGGATCTCACTCTACAGTCCAGGTTGGCCTTGTAAAATCCTCCTGCCTCAGCCTACTGAGTGGAGGGATTAAAGGCGTGCACCCCCATGTCCTTAGCTTGAAATCAGAGGCTCACTGGTTGCAAGCTTGGCCCTCACTCAGCCCATGGGCTGTAAGGACCTTAGGAGGGGCCCCTGTTACTGTAGAAGAAATTACTAGGGACGTGCGCTTGAAAGGGATATTGGGACCGGGACCCTGGCTGTGTCATCTTGCTTTCTGCTGCTGTGAGGTAAATAACCCTCATCTGCCACATGCTCCTACCACGGTGTGCCCCCGCCGTCCCAAGGTATCAGGGCCATGGCCAGAAAGTTATAGCTTAAAGCTTCTGAAACTGTGGTCCCAAGGAGACCTTTCCTTCTTTTTAATTTGACGAGCTCGGGTACTTTGTCACAGTAACAGGGAGCTAACTAACATCTACCTTGGGGCTTATTATATTCATGCTTGAAGCGCTGATCTTTCAGTTGGTTTCACTTATACGTGTTCTAGCATCTCTAAAAATCAGTCCCACTGGACTTTTAAAAATCCAGCCAGGCACATCTAGTCTTGATTTCAGTACCAATTTCAACAGGTAGAATATAAGACAGTAGATATTTGGCATATACCCACGTGGTCTTCAGCAAATCAACTATTATCCCTTTATTTTTCTTGGTGTGGGGGTGGGATGGATGAATTTCAAGACAAGGTTTTGATCCAGGCATGGTGGCACACACCTTTAATCCCACCACTCTGGAGGCTGGGACAGGCGGATCTCTGTGAGTGCCTTCAAGGCCAGCCTGGTCTACATAGTAAGTTCCAGGATAGCCAAGGTTACAAAGAAACACTATTTCAAAAAAAAAAGAAAAAGAAAAGAAAAATACAGGATTCAGGGTTTGGAGACATAGCCCAACTGTCTTTGAACTTCCCCCACTCGGTGCTGGATCTCACACACGCTAGGTAAGTGAGCTACAACCGGGGACCAATGGCCAGGGCGCTCTTCATATATGAAGCTGGAAAACATGAGCAGTGCCATCTACTGTACTGTTCTGAAGGACACAGCACATGGAGGTTGCACGTCTCTTCTGAACTGTATGATCTAGGGCATGCCAGTGCCAGAAATTAGCATTTCCACCATAGGATTGACCTCCAACTCTTTTGGGAAGTCACTACTTTCGGGGGAAGAGTCAGACTCCGAAACATTAGGCTGGGGCTTTGGTTCTGAGAGCCCCACTAACTGCTAACAGTAGGCTTGCATAGTTCCCATGAGAGCCCCAAAGGGGACTCCTCACCCGGCCAAGGTTGATCAAGGAAGGCTTCTTCTGGGGAAGCCCAGGATGAAATGACAGACTATGGATACCCCCCATGGAGGGCCTCACCCTCCCTGGGGAAAGTACTGGGGATAGGGGGAGGGGGAAATGGGGAAGTTGATGGGAGGAGGGGAAGGGGAGGGAGCTGGGATTGACATGTGAAGCAACCTTGTTTCTGTTAGTGCTTTGGCTATACTTGAGTGATGTCTGGCATCCTAGCTCCCACAGGCCGTGAATGCCAAAGACTTGGTGTTTTGTTCTTAGGGTCTAACACCCGAGACAAACAAATACACTATGTAGGACAGGGTTGGAAAACGCTGCCTGTATCCAGATGGCCAAATGGTGTCAAGGCGGTTCCAACTGATGTGTCTGTCAGGGGCAGGCTGATACAGTCCTGCCATTTAAACCACCTTTATAAGCTACTGAGTGTATACACGCGCATGCACACGCAGGCACAGTACTGAGTGTATACACGCGCATGCACACGCAGGCACATGCTGTGGGGTCACGAGCATGAGGCTCACGGATGTAAAAGCAACCATCGGTAGAACAAGAACAAGGAATGTCGCGTTGGAAAATTAAATGGTCCCAGAGTCATTCTCTACAGATTTGCACACAGCTGTCTGCGTGCACTGGGTCAGACATACTTCAGATTCTCAGCAAGAGAATACTTAGCACTTGTTCTGTGCTAAACCTATCTCTTCTGAGATTAAGAAAAAGTTAGATTTAAGGCTTAAACTGTCGGGCACTCATCACACACCCTCTCTCTTCCCAGTCTCACACGACTTTAATTGTTTGTAGCTTTCTCTTAAAGCATTTACTTCCTTTTTTAAAAAATGATTATTTATTATTATTATTATTATTTTCATTTGTTTATTTTGAAACAGGGTCTCCCTACGTAGTCCTGGAACTCACTATTATAGACCAGATTGGTCTCAAACCCAGAGGTCCTCCTGCCTCTGCCTCCTGAGTGCTGGAATTAAAGGTGTGCACCTCCTTGTCCAGCTTATTTTTATTATTTTTTATTGTGTGTTTGCATGTGCATCTGTGGGTGGGTGCGTGCACATGAGGGCAGGTACCTGCAGAAACTGTAAGAAAGCATCAGATCCCCCTGGAACTGCAGTTATAGGCACTTGTAAGCTACCTGACCTAGGTGCTCAAATCGAGCCCAGGTCCTCTGGAAGAGTGACGGGTGCTCTTAAACGCCGACCCATGTCTCCCGCCCCCCCCCCACTCTTTTTTTTTTTTTTTTTTGGTTTTTCGAGACAGGGTTTCTCTGTATTTTTTGGGGGGCTATTGCCCCCACTCTTTTCTAAATACTTTGTTTGAGTTATATTACTTTTGCTTTTATCAGTTTAGACACTATCCACTGATTTTCCCTTTGATCTCTCAATATTATTTATATTTGCTTAAAAACTTTTGATTCTTCTTCCTCTTTTTTTTTTTTGTTTGTTTGTTTTTCTGTGTAGCTTTGGAACCTGTCCTGGAACTCACTCTGTAGACTAGGCTGGCCTCGAATTCCCAGAGATCCGCCTGCCTCTGCCTCCCTAGTGCTGGGATTAAAGGCGTGCGCCACCGGACTTTTTGGATTGTGAGTGCAACAGAAACTGTATCTTCTCTGCTTTGTCCCAAAGACCCCTGTTATGCTGCTTCACCCTCTCCCAAGAAGGAAGCCCTGGTTTTCTGTGTGCCCACCTTCTGCTTTCTCCGTTCGCACACTCTGGGACCTCTCTCTTTACCTTTCTCACAGTCTATTAATTTTAACGACTGACTTTATTAAAGTTGTTACATAGGTGCAAACCTAAAGTACTTAATAACTCTATGGATTTACCAAAAGCAACCATTTCTTCAAGTCCAACCCTTCAGCCTGCTTCTCTGCAACTGTTTCCAGCACCAATCTCTTTCAAGTGCTTTGGGTAACATTTCTTTCTTTCTTTCTTTCTTTCTTTCTTTCTTTCTTTCTTTCTTTCTTTCTTTCTTTTTTTGTGATCACTCAGTTGTTGACATCATTTACTGATGTTTTTGAGGATTTAGTAACTTTTTTTTACTGTGTATGACTTTATGAAATGAGAGTAACCTTCCCAGTATAACTACACGGAAACTTATGACTCCGAAGTGAGCATCATTACCTCCAAGTTGAGTCAGGTGGTTAATTATGATTTTTCCCCCTTTCCTGATTATCCTCCTGTTTTCTCCAGAGTGAGACACAGCTTTTTGTTTTGTTTTGTTTTGTTCTGCACTGTTGGAAGACCCCACCCAGGCTTCACCCATGCCGTTCCCCGTGGTCCACCCTTGAGCTGTATGCACGCCCAGCCTCTGAGTGGTATTTTACACAGCTCTCACTGACTATTCTAGTTTCTACTGCTGGGATAAATACCCTGACAGAGAATAACCTAAGAGAGGAATGAGTTTCCTCGGCCTACAGTCCAGGTTACAGTCCATGCTTGCAAGGAAATCGAGGCAGGGGCTCACCCAGCCAGTCATGCCACACCCACAGTGAAGGGCAGAGAGACACGAACGGACTGTTACTTGTCCACTACTCAACTGGTTTTCTCTACTCTCAGACGCTCCAGGGCTCTAGCATTAAATGGTGCCACATTCAGGGTCCTCCTCCGCCACTTAACAGTCAAGACAAACTCCCATAAACAGTCCTACAAGCCAATCTAGTCTAGACAATTGTTCATTAAGACTCTCCAAGCCGGGTCCCCGGTTCCCACCTTTAATCCCAACATTTGGCAGAAGCAGGTGTGAATTCAAGGCCAGCCAGGGCTACACACCGAGACCCTGTTCCCAAAACAGAAAAGCCTTCACTGGTGATTCTAGACCGAATCAAGTTGACAGTTTCGGTCGACCAGCACACTGATTTACCTCCAACTTTTTTTTTGTCAGACCACCATCTTATCTCTTCCAGTAACACTGAATTTGCTAGAGGTGTCCTGCCAACGCGTCCAATGAACGAGATGACCCCACAAGCCAGGGACACTAGCCGTCACTCTGGGATTCCCCACCATCGGGACGTAGACATTTTTTTGGTCTCGGTCATGCTACATTCGCTACTTCCTGCTAACACTTGCCAGTTTCCTTCCTCACCAGCTGTAGTTGTTTCTGGAAAACTTACATGATTCTACCCTCACCTTTGATCAAGAGTTTGATGGTAGCTTTAAAACGAAATGCTGGAGGACAGAAGGCAGACAAGGAGGTAAAAAACAAAAACAGCAACAATAACAACAACAAAAAAAACCATCACAGGTCCTAAGCCATCAGTTGGGAAGGCGGGGAGCCAACCATTGTGAGTCAGACAGCACGAGCCACTCAGAAAGGTTTGCCTTTCTCCATACTGACCAAGTCTCCATACATCCCTGTCAGCCTTTTGCCTCACATTTTGGGACATCCCTCCCTACCTGCTCTGCCTACAGTTGTAAATTTAGCGCCCCCCCCCCCACACACACAAAAAGGGTTTATATAGCTCACAGTAAAGACCAGAGGGTCAGTGGGTGTGGCGATAACTAAAGAAAAGCTTCTGGGCGAGAGATCCCAGGTGCTAAACTGGGTGGGAACTGACAGGAAACAAGAGAGCCTTCCTGTCTCTTGGGTTACCACGGTCAAATGAGGCCCTGCCTGTGCACAGGATGGCCAGACCTTTGCCCTCGGCGTTCTGAGGAAGGGTTATGCTCATAGAATGTTGCCTCAAGTAGTTATCAGAACCCTGGGCCCGGCCACCACAGACACCGGAGGCAGCGTGCTCTATTATAAGAATGCCGTCCACTAAGGAAAACATACTCCAAAAAGAGAAATCCTTGATTATAGGTAGCAGGCAAGCTGCGGTGTTGGGCTCACCCTAGCCTTTCCAAAAAGGGTCTCTTAACACCGTGAGTTCCAAATCATAAACACTGCACTGCGAGGTGTGAATACTTTCTTCCTAAGAAAACTGTCTTTGGATTCGTCATTTTCGCAGTGGGAAAACCCCGAATTAATATGATTATCTTTCCTCCACTCTGAACGCTCATATTCTAGAAGATTCTGGAAAAGGAAAGCAGTGAAGTGTCTGAAGAACCACTTTCTCCTATTTATTAAAAAGTGCGTTATCCTTTCTGTAACTCCCCCACAAAGCCACACCCACAAAGCGGCAGGTGGTAACAGCAGCTGGAGCCACCGAGGAGTTTAACTTCAGCAAGGATCAGAACCTGCCCAGAACAGCTGTGATGGTGACTCTGCAGTCCACTTGATGGGATTTACAATCACCATGGAAACTACCCGAGAGGCGTATCTGCACGGAAGTTTTTAGATACCGTTAACTGAGGAGGGAAAACCACTGTAAATGTGGGTAGCACCAAGCAGGAACTCGGGTCCTGTGCCCAACAGGAAGAGAGAAATAAATGGGACTGAACACCAGCCCTCATCTCCGTCTATGTCTTGATCTAGGAGAGGGGAGAAGATATTGTACTCACCACTGCAACCACCCCAGGAATCACTCCTCCAACAGTTAGATTATCCCAAATAGTGAGCAGTGCGTCAGCATTTTCTACAGAATCGGTCACACACAGAAAAAGATGAACACTCATGGGATGAATAGATTTTTTTTTTTTGGTCTTCCCTGCCCTTATTTCCCCACACTCTTAGGAAGACAGAACACACTGACATCCCGAAAGCAACCTTTCTCGCCTGTTCCCATCGCCCACATTAGTCTCCTTATGGGGTGTGGCCTTCAAATGGCAAGTGGGTTAAGAGCAGTGATGGCTGACACACGGGGCCCCAGAGTAGCCTCATGCAAAACCCGCTGTGTGTGTGTGTGGCTGTTGGATGGATGGTCATGAAACTCAGTGAAAACAGGCTGAGAACAATGTCAGTTTTGTGCCAGGGAACCCCCAACACAGACAGACAGACAGACAGACACACACACACACCCCTACCTACCTCTCAGCAACAGGGACAGACAGAAGCAGATGCATACATAGTGTAATAGCACTCTCAGAAAATGATAGTGATAGCTGGGGATGTGACCCCAAGGGTAGAGCCTGCTTAACATGCTTGAAGCCTAAATTCCAGCACTCAAGGGGTAAACACAAGAAGATCAGAGGTTCAAAGAGAGTTTGAGGCCAGCCTGGGCTAGAAGAGAAACCCAGGAGTTAGGATTATCTACTGCCTTATGTTTTAGTTCTTTCAGGTTTTCAGGTTGCACCAGGGTGTGTGTGTGTGTGTGTGTGTGTGTATGTAGGGGTGGGGTGCATCACGTGTCTACTGGGCAAGCATTCCACTACTGACTGGGCTACCTCCTCATCCCCCAACATTCTAGTCTGAAGGTTGTGTACGTCACAAAGCGACATTTGCATTGTTGGGCGAGTGACTGGGACCTTTAAGGCACTTTATTGGGGATTTGCAAATGAGAAATATTTCTTGGCAGGCTCCTACCGAATGATTACCAGGGGTGACAGAGTAGTGATTTTGAAAACAGGCGTCTTTACTCAGCTGGGATCCAACTGTCTAAGGCAGTGTTTCCAAAGAACTACGCGAGTTTCCTAAAACCAGTGGTCATGTGCACTTGCTATTGTCGGGCATTTCTGTAGACAAAACACAGCTAAATGTGTTTTGGCCACAGGGTCAGGAGGCCACCACTGCACTGGGGAATGTTCTTGAAGCAAACACCCCCACGAACTGTCTGTACTGTGCAGGGCTGTAGGTGACCTCTGAAAGAATGAGCGTGTCTTCAGCCATCATTTTTAATGATCTGAGTCAATATTGGTGCTGAAGTGAAACTGAGATGCTTTTGAAATGTCTTCCCAGTTAAAACAAAGGCTGTCCAAGTCTGCCAGAGTTTAACTGAAAAATCACCCCCCAATGGAGAGATAAAACGCTCAGAAATACCTGAAAATAATTTTTCTTCTGCATTTGAGAATACAGACTCTTTCCCAATCAGTTTTCCATAAGGTATTTTGTTTTTTCTTTGCAGGGCAGGGGCAGCACACACCTTTAGTTCTGGTGCTCGGGAGGCAGACAGGATCTCTGAGTTCCAGGCCAGCCTGGTCTACAGATCAAGTTCCAAGACAGGCTCCAAAGTGACACAGAGAAACCCTGTCTCCAAAAAAAATTTTTTTATTTAAATTCCCGGCTGGGTGTGGTGGTGCAACCTCCTTCCCTCCAAAATTTAAATTCCTAAGAACTGACTAGCACAGGACCAAATGCCTGTAATTCCAACACTTGGGAGGTTGAGGCAGGAGGATTACCTTGACTTCAAGGCTAGCCTGAGGTATATCACTCAGTTGGTAAAGTGTTTCCCAGCATGCACAGGTCTGAGTTCAATCCAGCACTCTGCACATGCTTGGTGTGGAGGTGCACACCTTTAAAACCAGAATTTGGGAGGCAGAGGCAGGTAGATCTCTGTGAGTTAGAGGCCAGCCTGGTCTACCCGTCAAGTTCCAGGACAGCCAAGGCTACATAGAGGGACCCTCCCTGAGATAAAATAATAAATAATAAGCAAATAAAAAACTAGACAGAAAGTGTTTACAGCTCTTGCAAACTGGGTGACATGGATTCAGTTCCCAGCACCTACGACAGGTGGCTCAAAACCACTTGCAACTCCAGTTCCAGGGGACTCAACACCCTTTGACCTCCGTGGGCACCTGTATACACACACAGGGAGTATATAAATGAATGTAGGCACATACAACCTTTAAAAAAAAAAACCTTGGGGCTGGAGAGACGCCTCAGTGGTTAGGAGCACTGGCGGCTCTTCCAGAGGACCTGGGTTCAATTCCCAGCATCCATATGGCAGCTCCCAAACACCTGCAACTCCAGTTCTAGGGGATCCAACACCCTTACACAGACATTCACACAGGCAAAGCACCAGTGCACATAATATAAATAAATCTTTTAAAATTTTCCTTTCATTAAATACAACACAACTTTTTTTTTTTTTTTTTTTTTTTTTTTTTGGTTTTTCGAGACAGGGTTTCTCTGTATTGTTTTGGAAGCTGTCCCGGAACTCGCTCTGTAGACCAGGCCGGCCTCGAACTCACAGAGATCCGCCTGCCTCTGCCTCCCGAGTGCTGGGACTAAAGGCGTGCGCCACCAACGCCCGGCTCACAACCATTTTTTAAAATAGAATGGCATACATAACTTCAGGGTGACTCTTCATGGGAAAAAGAGACGTTTGGAAGCTCTCGTGCATTAAGTACAACAGTAACCAAGTGTCTGCCGGTCAAGTTGCTCCCTGCTCTGTGTGTACCCCGGGTTGATAACCACAGCCTAGCCCACGGGCCCAGCCACTCGCTGCTGGCTCCAGTAAATAGTTCTACTGAGATACAGCTAGGTCTGCTCATTTACACTGTCTCAGGGTAAGACTGTGTTCAACAGCTAAGCTCAGATATCTCCAGACAGCACATTGCCAACAGAACCCAATAAAACGTGCAGCCTAAGACCAGCCCAAAGTCTTGTCTTCATCCAGCCTGAACTAGAGCAGAACAGGCAGGGCAGGTTCAACACTTGCCCAAAGAAGCTTTGGACTCCTGGTACCAGGAGTTATGAAACAGGAAGCCAGTATCGAAAAATAGGAAGAGCCCCACCCCAAGTGTCAGACACCTGAGACTCACTCCCTCAGGTTAGCAGGTTATTTGCTACCTCTCTGGGGATTCCTACCTGTCAAGGGAAAGCACTGACCCGTCGTGGGACCCGCCTTCCTCAGGAAAGGGCCTCCGTGTGAAAACAGCCTGAGGGAGAATGCAGGCGGCTCGGAAGCTGCCGTGGAGTGTACAGATTCCACGTGCTGAGTACTGGGTGCTTCCTGCCTGTCCCTTCATTCTGTCTGCACACCCACGCTTGGTTATCCTCTTTCCCAGACGAAGGAAGGAAGGCTCAGAGAGGTTAAGGGCTTCACCCACTGTCACACAGCGGTCTGCCGTTAGCTAACAGGAGTCTTCAAGTCCTCATTCACGGTGTGGTAGCTACCAGCAGCCCTGCCTATTTCTCTGAAAAGGATGACTGGAATTATCCTGAGACAAATGCTGGCCCTGAGCTCGGTACTGAGGTAGCCTGTGCCACAACAGCCTCCCACATACACTACAGGTTATGACTGGTCCATAAAATACACGGTGAAGCCGGGCGTTGGTGGCTCACGCCTTTAGTCCCAGCACTCAGGAGGCAGAGGCAGGTGGATCTCTGTGAGTTCGAGGTCAGCCTGGTCTACAGAGTGAGTTCCAGGACAGCCTCCAAAACAATACAGAGAAACCCTGTCTCAAAAAACCAAAATAATAATAATAATAATAATAAATAAAATAAACTGTTTGTGTGTCTAAATAACAACAGCCATGATAAAGGTGTTCCTTGTGCTGACATTTATAAAGGCAAATGCTAGAAGCAACTAGACAGAGAGCCGTAGACACAGCTCAGGCAGAGCGCTGGCCGAGCACCTAGCACGTATGATGCCCTAGACCCAACCACCAGTACCGAAAGAAGTACGTAAGGGAGCCAGCAAGGTAGCGCAAGGGTAGAGCACTGTCCTTGAAAGCCTGAGATCTGGGGGGCTGGAGAGATGGCGCAGAGGTTAAGAGCACTGACTGCTCTTCCAGAGGTCTTGAGTTCAATTCCCAGCAACCACATGGTGGCTGACAACCATCTACAATTCAATCTGGTGTATATGTAATAAATAAATAAAATCTTAAAAAAAAAAGAAAGCCTGAGATCTGAGTTTGAACACCGAAACCCACATAAAAGTGGGGAGAACTGATCCCCAGACGCTGTCCTCTGACCTCCACCCATGCAGGACGGCACGTGTGCACTACCCAGTAATTCAATAAATAAACGCTTAAAACAAAAAATAACCAAGCTACTAGATTGCCCCTGACATAAACCATTTAACTAAGATCCAATGGAATTTTATGTCGCCATTTAAACACACACACACACACACACACACACACACACAAACACACACGCACGCAAACACTAAATAGATTAAACAAACACACAGTTGTCATTTAAAAACACACACACACACATCCAGCCCGACAAGCAATAACTCATGAATGAGAGCCGTCTTTAAAAATCTAGAGCCAGCTGGGCAATGGTGGAGCACACCTTTAATCCCAGCACTCGGGAGGCAGAGGCAGGCGGATCTCTGTGAGTTTGAGGCCAGCCTGGTCTACAAGAGCTAGTTCCAGGACAGCCACAGCTTCCAAAGCCAGACAAACCCTGTCTCCAAAAACAAAAAAATTTTCAGCCTACAGTGCCAACAGCAAGCTGAGACTGAATTTTCTTTTCATTATTTTCTCATTGCTTTTAGCGCTGTTACTTTTGTTTTTGACACACTGTTGCTATGCAGCCTAGCTGATTTAGGATCCTCCTGCCTCAGTTCCTTGAGGGCTAGACTGCAGGCCTATGATACCATCATGCCTAGCGTTTTTTACTTCTTTTTTTTTAAATCTACCTTGATAATGGACAAGCGGTATTTTCCTAGCCGGGAAGGAGTGGATCATATATAAACATGTGAGTCAGGGTTCAGAAACTTCCAGGTTCCAGCCTGATGCCTCACACCCATGGAATGCACGGAGAAGCTAATCTAAGCACGCTGAATTCTGCTCCCGGTGGTAACAGCACATAGTTCATTTCACAGCACATTGGAATGGCAGGTCCCCTCAGAAGAGCAGGCTGGACTGGTGTGTGACAGGGCTGACCCACCCACCCCCCCCCAAGCTTCTGCCAGTGTCTTCCAAGATGATCAACCGACAGCCCAGCTTCACTTGTACCCGGGAGAACGCTGCATTTCTTATAAACCTATTTGCAATTCTAAAAGTGGAGTAGCACAGGTTGGCGGAGTCTGCCTAGCGTGAGGCCTTGGTTCAATCCCCAACTACTCATAAACCAAGACAGGACGATCATACAGACCTGTAATCTCAGCACTGAGGAAGTGGAGGCAGGAGGATCATAAATTCAAGGTCATCCCTGGCTACACAGTGGGTTAGAGGTTAGCCTGGCATATATGAGATCCTCTCCATAGATTAATTTAAAAACTAGAATCAATATGTGGCATGTGTATATAATATTTTTCTGAATCCATTGTAGGCTCCATTGTTTTAACTCAATGAATAGTTCCTGAAAAACAAAGCCAGCCTCGCGACCTTCATCAAATTCTAGTACTTTTTTTGGGGGGGGGGTTTCGAGACAGGGTTTCTCTGTATTGTTTTGGAGGCTGTCCTGGAATTCGCTTTGTAGACCAGGATGGCCTCGAACTCACAGAGCAAATTCTAGTTCTTAAATCCCAGACCCCACACAAAATGGTCCAGGTCAGGGTCCAAAGCTCCATTTAGGTCTCATGTATTAATTTCTTCCGGTGTGGGACAGTTTATTGCTCCTCTCTTACTGTTCATGGCTTTTGAACATCACAGACCAGCTATTTCATTGAGTGCCCCCTAGTTTAAGTTTTCAAGTAGGGTTGGAAAGACGACTCAGTGGATAAGAACACACATTGATCTTCCAGGGGACCCAAGCTCATTTCCTAGCACCTACATTGGGGAGTTTCATAACTGCCTGTAACTCTAGTTACAGAAGATTCAATGCCTTCTGGCTTTTGAGTGCCATGTATTCATGTGTGTGGGTGCATGTGTACACACACATACACACACACACACACACACACACACACACTTAAAAATAAGAAAGTTAGGCTGGAGAGATGACTCAGTGGTTATAAGTATTACCTGCTCTTCCAGAGGACCCAGATTCAATTCCCATCACTCACATGGCAATTCATAACTCTCTGTGACTACAGCCCCAGAGATTGCCACCCTCAGATGTGCAAGCAAAACACCCCATACAACTAAAAATTTTAAAAATAAAATAAACATCCTTTTAATAAAATTTATAACTAGCAACCAAGAGGGCAAAACCAGCAGATCCTTAAAGTGTATTCACTCATCCCTCTTAAGAAACACATTACCAGCCGGGCGGCGGGCGGGTGTACATCTTTAATCTGAGCACTCGGGAGGCAGAGACAGGCAGATCTCCGAGCTCGAGGGCAGCCTGGTCCACAGAAAGAACCAGGACAATGAGGGTTACACAGAGAAACCCTGTCTTGAAAAAAACTAAAAACAGAACAAGGGGGGAGGAGGAGCAGGAGGAGGAGGAGGAAGAAGATGAGGAGGAGGAGGAGGAGGAAGAGGAGGAGCAGGAGGAGGAGGAAGAGGAGGAGGAGGAGGAGGAGGAAGAGGAGGAGGAGGAGGAAGAAGAGGAGGAAGAGGAGGAGGAGGAAGAGGAGAGGAGGAAGAGCAGGAGCAGGAGGAGGAGGAAGAGGAGGAGGAGGAGCAGGAGGAGGAGGAAGAGGAGGAGGAAGAGGAGGAAGAGGAGGAGGAGCAGGAGGAAGAGGAGGAGAAGGAGGAAGAGGAGGAGAAGGAGGAAGAGGAGGAGGAGGAAGAGGAGGAGGAGGAGAAGGAGGAGGAGGAGGAAGAGGAGAGGAGGAAGAGTACCCCTCAAACAGGTTTCCAGAACTTATACACAGAAAAGACTTAGGGAGTGTCCTGTAGTGAAGACATTATAAAAGACTGCTCTTTCATCTTCATACGTTACAGACAAGGTGGCATTCAGATGTGTAAACCTTTCATCCCTGGGGACACTGTGAAATACATATATGATTTGTCCTCTAGTGCTATCCTTGGAGCGGGAAGCTAGAATATATTCTTCAACTTTCTCCGCTTTTTTTATCCAAACATTTTTAATTGAGATAAGACAAGATGGGCTCTCCCTACCAAACTACTGGATATCTACAAACCGATCTAAAACATGTTGTAGGCCCCACGTGGGACTTCCACGTCAAAGTCAAATGGCCCTAACAGTGCTTATTTCAGGCCAGGAGCCACACGGCACACGGGCCTCAGCTTGGAGGACTTCCCCACGGGAGAACGGCCTGCTGTCTTTCTGTGTAAGCACCCTCTTTCCTGGAGGCTGGATTTCACAGAGACAGCGCCAGGGATGACGCACTCTCGCTCTGTAGGTTAAGACGGGCTCACAAGAGGCCCGGGGGCTGAGTGCTGAAGTCTCCCCGTGCTTTGGAATGTATGATGAGGTCATTGTAAGAGACAGACAGAGCCGATTGTAATTTTCCTTTCTTGTACCTGCCAAGCCCTAGAGTAGCCACCTACCTCTCCCCTTAGGCGACACTCTGTAGAGGGGACCTAGATGCTGGGGGAAATGTCTAGAAATAGGAAGCCGGGTGCCTCCTTTTAGTCCCTGCCTCAGATTTCCATTTTGTAACAAAGTGATTCCCCTCGGACAATCAAAACAGAGTTGGCATTGTAGAGTTAGGCAAGGGAGGAGGGAAATGGAAAGCTTTGTCTGCTGAGGTGCCACATTAGGGAAGGCCTGTGGCAGAACTTAGGGGGGAAGCCATCCTAGGGTGGGGAGGGCAGTGCTGAGACTTGGGAAGTAAGCAGAGGTCACGGGGAAGCGGAATGAACTAACCCGAGGGCAGCTGGAGAATGGGGCTATCTGGCATCACTTGCCGGTTGGCAGTATTCAAAGGCCTCAACTCACAGGGACGGACTGTGCCTCCAAGTAGCTCACACACAGATAGAGCATTTTTTTTAAACCCCTACACAGGACACTCTCATCCTAGGGTCAGCTCCAAATCCCACTCAGACCAATGTCTTCTCCAGCTCCAGCCTTTCAACAAAGTCACCCTTTGCTCAAGTCTTCAAGACGCCAGGAGACTGAGCTGTTCCTCTTAGTTCTTAGTCTTCGGTTTCTTTCCCCGCCCCACAAATGATACCCACCATCAGCTAAGCTCTATGATGCACTTGATCCTAGAAAGATCTGAGTTTAATAGCCGTTCTCTGCTGGAGACCTGAGATCAGTGCGATCTGGTCCTTGGATTCTGCTTACTTCTTGCATGGTGGGAGGAGCAAAAAGTAAACACACCTACTTCGGGGGCCTGGCGAGGATGTGCGTGCTTTCCTGGCTTGGTGGGGCTGGGGGGGGGTCCGTTAGATCACCCTCCCGCACACAGGGAAGAGGTGTGTTGCCATGAGCCCCTCTTGGACACTGCCGGCCCATAGAGACCATTCCATTGTTTCTCTTCGGTGCCACCCTGGCTGCGAGTTGCTGTTTATGAGTAGCGAGAGTTGACTTGGTAAATTCCCAGAGCATAGTGTAAATGCCAGATTTTAAAAGACTGCTGTGGAGTCCTGCCCTAGCAGAGCAGGTGAAGGAAAAAAAAAAAGAGGAAGGGCGGGAAGGAAGCCAGGAAGGGTCAAACACAAGGTTAGAGGGAAAAGAATCGCTTTACCTGTTGTTCCTGCGGGACTCCTGTCACTGTGGGAGCCTCTGAATCCATCCTCTAGATCCCTGAGAACTAACTAGAGACTGGCTAAAACAGTGCAATCTGTCTACATTAGGTCAGTGTTTTGTTTTGTTTTGTTTTTTAAATATGGCATTGTGCCTGTTAGTTTTTTGTCAACTCGATACAAGCGAGAGCCACCTCAGAAGAGGGAACAGAGGAGGAATTGCCTCAATCAGATTAGTCTGTAGGCAAGTCTGTTGGGGGAGTTTTCTTGACGAATGATTGCTTGTAAGAAAGAGGGCCCAAGCCCGTTGTGGGTGGTGGCATCATCCCTGGGCTGGAAAGCAGACAGAGCGAGCTATGAGGAGCGAGCCATCGAGTACGACGCTCCTTCATGACATCTGGCTCAGCTCCTGCCTCCAGGTCCTGCCTCGACTTCCCTCGGCGATGGACTGTGGTGGGGTCAGGGTCTCCATCACAGCAAGGCAAGCTCACAAGGACAGCATCTGGATGCCCTGCCTTGGCCCGCCCTTTCCGGGTAATAACATCACCGACGGCCACAGCGGCCTCAGTGCACAGAGTTCATTCTCTCAGTTTATCCCTGTCCTCAGTTTCCTGCCTTTGTCTAGATTTCAATACCAATAAGATGCCTAGTGCTAAAATTATGCCAGCAAGTAAAACAGACGGCACACACCTATGGTTTTCCCCAAACAAGGATAAATCCTGAAAATGTACGTGGGGAGGTGGGTATTACTACTTACTATATACATATATATATATACAGTCGGGTGAGTTAAAATTTACACAAACGTTTGCTTCCCCTTTCTCCTTCCTTCAAAATACAACACACAAGAGGCTTAGCCAGAGTCAGGCTGGTGGCACAGAACTAAAGTCCCAGCCCTGGGAGGGCGGAACTCGAAGGACCAGTAACTCAAGGTCACAACAAGTCCAAAGCAGGTTTAGGCCTCACAGAGACCCTATAAAAAATAAATAAATAAAGGAAGGAGCCAGCGAGATGGCTCTTTTAGGTAAACGCATTCTCTTGCCTTTGCTGCCAAGCCTGGTGATCTGAGTTCCACCCCTGGGACCCACGTGGAGGAAAAGAGAGAACTGACTCGTAGTTGCCCTCTGACCTCTACACATACTGTGTTGTTTTACACACACACACACACACACACACACACACACACACACACACACACACAGAGGTAATAAACATATTTTAAAGAAAGAATGAGACACGTAATGCAGTCAGAAGCATGGCCAAGATTCAAGGTCTCGGTGTGGGCATATCAAAGAAGTGTCACACCATTCATGACCAGGCTCTCCCACCTTAAGTCCAAGGTCAGGGACTTCTCTGGGGTGGCACGGACTTTAGTCTGCTATTGAGCAGAGTCCAGGGCGAAAATCAACCCATTACATATTTGCCACCTCCACCACCCAGCTTAATGCAGTGGCCCAGTTGTGCCTGTCTTAGTCTTATCTGTAGAAATGGGCAGATTCCAGTAAAGAACTGATAAGAACCTTCTTTTCCTTATCTAAAATTTAAAAGATGAGGGTTCTAAAATGTGTCCTTGTTCTTTGGGGGACTGTCCAAACAGCTGCTGCCTGTTGGGTAGTGAAGTCCAGAATGGGAGGACTTCCCTGCCTTTGGTGGCCTGGATCCTTCTGGAATTTTAAGAATGTATGTGACCTTGAACAACTTACATCTTTTGTTTCTTCATTTGTTTTTGTTTTGTTTTTTGCTTTCTTTTAAACAGGGTATCATGCCGTTCAGGCTGGCTTTGAACTCCCTATGTAGCCAAAGCTAGCCTTAAATTCCTCAGCCTCTGAGAAACCAGCATTGGACTGGTCCAGACCCCCTGAGTGTGGGTGTCAGCGAGGACTTGGCAATCTTTGGGGCCTCTGGTAGATCAGTATTTATCCCCGGCATATGAATGGACTTTTGGAGCTCATCCCACAATGAGAGATGCTCTCTCAGCCTGGACTCTTGGGGAAGGGCCTAGGTCCTGCCCTGGATGAAATAGACTCTGGAGATTCCCCCATGGAAGGCCTCACCCTCCCTGGGGAGGGGAGTAGGGATTGGTTGGGGGGTTGGGGAGGGGCTGGTGGCCATCTCTACATCTCACGAGCTGGGATGACAGGTGTGAGCCGCTATACCAGGCTGTTTCCTTGTGTGTGGTACGGAGGAAGCAAGGCCAGCATCAGTCCAGCCCCTTTCAGAAAGAGGAACACACTAAGGTGAATGAAAGCGTTCCCACATGGGCTCTGGGCCGGGCTGTCCCCGCATACTGCTGTGAGTCACAACCATGTGCTTCCTTCTGTGCAAGTGTGCCAGGGTGTCCATTGGGGGATGGGGGGTGCTGCCAAGCCCTTCCTCTCCAGGCCCACAGTTACTCAGCAGGCAGTCACTCACAATGACCAAAAAACAAAACAAAACAAAACAAAACAAAACAAAAAAACCTTGATGATGACTTATCCAAAGTAATATGCTCATAAAAGCCTCTAAGTTGTGCTTTCATCTTCCTGATAAATCAGACAATGTGGAAACTGAATCCTGCGAGCTGCTGACAGGACTCAGTGGGTGGCAGCTTTATCTCCCGCATATTGTTTTTTTATGCAATCGGGTGGACCATAGGAGACCATCCTTTTATCCACAGCTCATCTACATCGCAGCACCAGGTCGAAAAAGCCAACATGAAAATGCGTGCTAATCACAGAGTGAGCAGGAGTTTTACAGGACCAACTAGAGTTTTACACTTGGGAAGCGCATCTAACGGTGAAGACCATTAAAGGTTCTGCTCCATCAAAAACATGGAGGACCACATGGACAAGATGGCTATCGGTCACGGCACTTGTTCTCAAACCTAAGGACCCCCGGGACCCACGTGGAAGAAGGAAATAATTCCCTGAAAGTTGTCCTCTGGCCTTCACGTGGAGAGACACGAATGCCTGCATACACACAGAGACATACAGATAAATAGTCACACGCTAAATAAATGAATGCGAAGTATAGAAGGGTTGGACCACATTAATAATAATCCATAAGAATGACACGCACATACTAAAACACATCTGTCTGGAGAACAAACACATCCCTTTGGTGTCATTGGGACAGACATTTATTTATTTATTTAAATTTATTTATTTATTTAGTGTGTGTGTGTGTGTGTGTAGAGAGAGAGAGAGAGAGAGAGAGAGAGAGAGAGAGAGAGAGAGAGAGAGAGAGAGAGAGAGAGAGAGAGAGAGAGAGACAGGGTTTCTCTGTAGACCAGGCTGGTCTCAAACTCACAGAGATCTGCCTGCCTCTGCCTCCCAAGTGCTGGGACTAAAGGCTGGCGCCACCACCGCCCGGCAGACAAACGCACCTTTTGGAATTGATTTTAGTCAAGCGTATTGGCTCATACCTATAACCCCAGTATTTGAGAAGCTGAAGCCGAAGGGCTGCTGAGTGTAGGAGACCGACTAGGCTGAGCAAAAGAGTGAGACCCCGCCTCAAAAAACAAAAACAAAAACAAAATACAAGTCAATGCAATTGATACTGTGTTTCTAGCACTGCAATGAAATGCCATGACCAAAAGAAAGTTGGGGAGGAAGGGGTTCATTTGGCTCACACTTGGGCATCACTGTTCTGGGCCATTTTGATTGCACTCAGACACTCCCAATACTGCCAATAAGGACTACTTGGAATCAGAGGGTGGAGCTAGCTACTAGCTGACCAAAATTATTCACAGAGGTTTTGGGAGGACCCAGGACATATAGAGAGATGTAATAAGTAGTTGGGGGGGGGCTTAGAAAGCTTCTCAGTCCTTTTGAATTGAGGAAGGAGAGAGGTCACTGGTCGCTTCTCCATCATTTCTCTGATCAGTCAGGTTTTCTACCCCGATATCTGACTCCCAAGCATTTGTTGATAAAGAAGAAATGCTTCATCTGGTGCCCAAGGCGGGGATCCAAATGTAGCAAGCTTTCTTGTGGGACTGTCTTTGGGTTGCCAGCCACAAATAACGACGTGGAGACTTCTTTTAACGCTTGGCCTTGAGCTTAGCCTCGTTCCTCATTGGCTCTTATAACCTAAATTAACCCATTTATATCAGTCTGTATTCTATCTCTTCCATCTTGCACTTCCTGTCTCGCTGGAGTCTCCAGCCTACCTAGATTCTTCCTCTATCCTCTCCCACCTAGTTTTTTCCCATTCAGGTTTTCATTACACCAATGACAGCGACACATCTCTATACAATGTACAAATATTCCACAGCACGACACCATCTGTACTCCAGTGGTGTTCAGCTGCCCTTTTAAATGCTCAATGAGGAAGACATAAAAAGAATAAAACACAAAACCAGCCAAGTGAAACCTGCCAGAGACCTCCTCCTTTTTAAAACTAATTCATTATGAAGGTTTACTTAAACAAAGTATAACCCCCCCCCTCCCAGGGTTATGAAACACTGTTGCAAATCAAACCCAATCTGGGAAATGCTCATCTGTTACATTCAGGTTTAGCCAAAGGCAGCCATATCATTGTCGAGAGATTTTGGCAAAAAAGAGATGCTTCCGAATTTAGATAGATAACCTACAAGCTTCCTCTTTCTATTTTAATTATGGGGCGGAGGGAGGGGAGTTGTGTGCGTGTGCCCATGAGGGCAAGTGCTCACAGGAGGCAGAAGAATAAACCCCTAGAGCAGGGGACTTCGTGAGCCACCTGGTTTGCTGAGGCAAACTCCAGTCTTCTGAGAGCAATCAATAAACACTCCTTGTGACTGCTAAGCCATCTCTCCAGCACTTTCCTTTTCACTTTTAATGACAGCTAGAAAAAGCAAAATTTAGGACAGACCAACATACCTTGCCAACATTGTAAGAGACTGAGCAATTTTCAAACAACATTGTGTGTGTGTGTGTGTGTGTGTGTGTGTGTGTGTGTGTGTGTGTGTGTGTGTGATATTTTTTCAAGACAGCATTTCTCTGTGTAGCTTTGTAGACCAGGCTGGCCTCTAACTCACAAAGGCATGCGCCACCACAGCCCAGCTCAAACAAAATTCTTAACTAGAACTAATCAGGGAACTGAGGCTAGAGGATGACATAAGTTCTGGGCTAGCTTAGGCTATGTGGCGAGATTTCTTAAGAAGAGAGGGGAAGGGAGGGGAGATGGAAGAGGGTGCTAATAGAAAGAAGATAGCACGGGATAACACTTGGATGTTGAAGGAGCCTCCCCAGGAGCATCTAAGAAATCTCCCTTGAACCTGCTGGGCGTTGGGGGCACACGCCTTTAATCCCAGCACTCGGGAGGCAGAGGCAGGCGGATCTCTGTGAGTTCGAGGCCAGCATGGTCTACAAGAGCTAGTTCCAGGACAGCCTCCAAAGCCACAGAGAAACCCTGTCTTGAAAAACCGAAAAAAAAAAAAAGAAATCTCCCTTGAACCTAAGCCAAGATTCAGAAATTTTCAAATTAAAGCAGAAACTCTCAGAGCGTTTTGAGGGAAGTCTTCATTAATCCTAGTAAGCAAAAGCACCAAATGATACCCCCTCTCCCCCCGGGGAAAGTTGAGAGCAGCATATTTCTCCTCTCTCACCATATTAATTTACAGCTTGGCAACACTCAGGGTGGAGGAGGAAATTCCAGGGTCACACCCACCCCCCTCAGGTGCCTTTCTAAAGAGGACTGTGTACAAAGCATTTTAAAAGACTATTGTTGGGGCTGGGGACACTCTCCCAACTGATAATGGGTTCCCTTGCCTTGAAGTGGGAAACGCCCACCCAACAGACAAACAGGAATAGGGTAAGGAATGTTCTAGAGCAGCAGTTCTCAACCTGTGGGTCTCGACCCTTCTGTCACACCTCTATCTCCAAAACAGTATTTACATTATGAATCATAACAGTACCTCAATTACAGTCAATGAAGTAGCCACGAAAATAATTTTACGGCTGGGCGTCTCCACAACATGAGGAACTGTATTAAAGGGTCACAGCATTAGGAAGGCTGAAAAGCAGTGGTTTAGAGGATGCTGTGCCCCCAATGTATATTCTAGAATACCTTGGGGAGATCTTTAATAGAAAAATGTCTTAAGCATCAACTCTATTGTTTTACTTTGCTTGTAGTTCTTAGAGCCTTTCTTGTGACCGAGGGTGTAGCTGTTAAAGTCCAGCGCACACTAAAATGACTATCAGTGGTATCGTTACTAAAACAATGAGAGTATTTTTGCTATCTGGGATTAAAATAATCCACACGCGAAGTCCTTAACTGAGAGAACTGGCCTGAACTGTCACTCAAAAGAGCCCAGCCCTGACATCCATTCTCCCTGCTCCGCCTGGAGCTAACTCTTCAGTGAGAGACACTGAACCCACAGACTGAGAGATGGTTTTCCTTCCTCCCTCTCCATCTTCCCAACGATAAGAACGCCCGGCTCTTCCTGCTTTCATATCGATTATCTGATAAATGAAAGTTACCATCTTGCACATGATAATGAGGCTCGCAAACAGGATGCAGAGCTGAACCACTGATGCAGAGGAATAGAGGCCTAGAACGCATGAAAAACGGCGGCAAAGGTCAGGCATGGCAGCACGCACTTTTAATCCCAGCACTTGGGAGGCAGAGGCAGATGCATCTCCGTGATTTCGAGGCCAGCCTGGTCTAAAGCGTGAATTCCAGGACAACCAAGACTGTGTAGAAAGACCCAGACTCAAAAAAGAAAACAGAAAAAGGTAGAAAGAAAAAATGGCCTAGAATACAAATGCTCACATTTTTGGTCATATATATATATATATATATATATTTTTTTTTTTTTTTTTTGGTTTCTCTATATTGTTTTGGAGCCTGTTCTGGAACACGCTCTGAAGACCAGGCTGGCCTCGAACTCACAGAGATCTGCCTGCCTCTGCCTCCCAAGTGCTGGGATGAAAGGAGTGCGCCACCAACGCCCGGCTTCCTTTTTGATCATATTAAGTGAGTAAGAACAAATTTTACAGACGGCTGGATGGACTGATGTTTTGTAGACCGTTTTTTGCTTCCTGACTCTTTTTTTTTTTTTTTTGCTTTTTCGAGACAGGGTTTCTCTGTGTTGCTTTGGAGGCAGTCCTGGAACTCACTCTGTAGACCAGGCTAGCCTCGAACTCACAGAAATCCGCCTGCCTCTGCCTCCCGAGTGCTGGGATTAAAGGCGTGCACCACCACCGCCCGGCTGCTTCCTGACTCTTAGTACATGCCAGGCTGTCTGCTAAACTCCGGGCCTGTGCTTCCCAGTTCAATCCTCCTAACTGTGAGCTAAGAACCATTCTCCAATCTGTACAGGTGAGGACAACTGAGCTCACCAAGGCTCAGTGTGCTTGAGCTGACAAAGCCAGGGTGTGGGGTTGGCTCTGGAATCTATTTAAAGCTATTCTCTCCTCCCTCTCTCCTTCTGTGACCCCGTGAGTAGATGGCTCACATCACACACCTTTTCACCCTGTGTCTTTCCTGAAGGTGAGGCTCCTTCAGGGTAGGGACAGAGCATTCTTCCCATCTCATGGGGGGCCTTGGGAATGGAATGTGCCTTTCTAAAGCACGAACAACAAACAATATGAACGCACTTGATCTTGAAAGGATGAGTAGATCTTAGAAGCTGGTTAGTATGCACCATGAACTATCACTTCATTATTTTTTCTAGTCCTGGGATTACAACCTACATTTGTTCAGTTTTGAAAGGAATAAAAGAACCTGGGTGTGGTGGCACACACCTGAAATCCCGGCACTTGGGATGCTGAGGAAGGAGAATATCTCAAGTTCAAGGTCAGCCTGGACTATATAGCAAGTGCCAAGTCAACCCAGACTACATAGCAAGACTATTTCAAAAAAAGGGGGGTGGGGTAGCCTGCCAACCTGAGTGAGTTCAATCCCCAGAACCCATGTTAGAGAGAGCTAACTCCGGAAAGTTGTCTCCTGACCTTCACGGGCGCGCACACACATGTGCACATGCACACACACACACAGTAGCATATTTATGTGCATGCATGAATGCATGCAAGTGTATATGAGCACAAGCACACGTGCACACATACACTCACACAATGTGATTTTTCTTTTAAATGAAGGACAGCTGAGTATAGTGACACATGTCTTTAGTCTCAGATATGCTAGAGGCTGGGGAAGGGAGGAGCTAAATTCAAGAATTTGAGACCAGCCTAAGCAACAGAGCATAGAGTTCATTCTCACAAACCCCCAAAACCCCAGGAGACTATGCAGGAGGATTGCTACAAATACCAGGCCAGCTGGGGCTATGGTGTGAGGCTGTCTCAAAAACCATCTTCTTTCCACAATAAAAAAAAAAAAAAAAGAAATGGCTTGCCTGTAATCCCAGCACTTGGGAGACTGAGCAAGACCCTTTGAAGCCCAAGGCCAGCACAGGCAACACTGGCACTCTAAAAAGCAATTAGTTAGTTAGTTCAAGGCATAAAATCCTAGCATTTGCTACGATCTGGACAAACCCTGAGGACTACACTGAGTGAAACAAGCCAGTCTCAAAAATCAAATACTCTGTGATTCATTTGAGGTTTCTAGAACAAAAACAAATTCAGAGAGACTCAAAGTAGAATCAGGTGTGGTGGTGTGCATCTGTAATCCCAGCACTGCGGAGGTGGAAGCAGGAGGATCAAGGGTTCAAGACCAGCCTGGGCTGCATGAGCAGATATTTCAAAAAAAAAAAAGGGGGGGTGAGGGAGGTGAGGGGGGAGGAGGGGGAAGAGGAGGAGGAGGAGAAGAAGAGGAAGAGGAAGAAGAAGAAGAGGAGGAGGAGGAGGAAGAGGAAGAAGAAACGATTTTCTGTACCACGCACCCATAAGCTTTCGGGCAGCAGCCACACTGCTGTCATGGATATCAGGAAAGAAAGCTGCTGTGACACCAAAAGCCTTCCAACAGGGACAAGCCATTCCAGGCGGCTAATGCTATATGACACATGAAGTAGGAACTCACAGGTCACTCCCTGAACACTCCCTTTCCAGCTGAGGAAACATCAAAGCCCAGAAAAGCATGTCTTCACGACTGCGATGGGCTCCCCTTTCGGCTTCAGAAGTGTGGAAAGGGGGGTGCTGCTCCTGTCCCCGCATAGCAAGCAGTTCAACTCATATCCCCCCATCAGTGCAGCAGCAGCTCAACACACAGCTCTGCTGAGCCGGCCTGTGGAGGCCGGATTCCCCTGGAGCCGGAACTACAGGCAATGGTGAGCTAGCTGCCCAAGAGGGGCACTGGGGACCCAACTCCATCCTCTGCAAGAGCAGCCGAAGAAGCTCCAGGCACTGAGCCATTGCTCCAGCCCCCCCTGAGTATTCTTTACCTGAGCGGAGCATTTGGACGTGCATACACCCCGAACTGCCCCGCTCTAGAGCATACCAGGCTCATTGTGCGGTCCGTCCCCCGAGTCCAGCTGGTTTTTCTTCTCTAGCTTCACAAATCACTTTTTCGTGAGCCCTTACTTGTTTCACCACAATCTGTGCCTCATCTTCCTTCATTTTCTCTTCCTCGGCTCCCCCTCCAGTGGGCAGCTGTGGTGCCCATTGCTTGCTTCCGAATGGGGAGTATTAAAGCTCTTCCTGGCCTTGGTTTTTTTTTTTTTTAAGACAGGGTTTCTCTGTAGCTTTGGAGCCTGTCTGTCCTGGAACGCGTTCTGTAGACCAGGCTGGCCTCCAACTCACAGAGATCCGCCTCCAAGTCCTGGGATTAAAGTCATGCCACCGCCACAGGGCTCTTCCTGGCTTTTGTTATAATAAGGCTCAAAGCCATCAACACCCTGACCCTGGGTGTTTTAGAAAGAGCTCTCGCTGCCTTCCACCCATGGGTGAACGGACTTCAGGGACTCTCCAGGTCACCACACCTACCCAGGGTTCCCCAGAGCCTCAAACCTGACCACACAGGATGCAGAGCGATGCTTATGGCTATTATGGGATGGGTTATGTACCTCTTCTGCCCCAACTCTTCTGTTGAAACCCAAATATGAGGAGTTCACGCTGTTAGGTGAACCCTCGTTCTCTTCGACAGGTTTGGACACAGAGTAAACTAACAGGACTTGCAGTAGAAAACCACAGACAAGAGCCGGGCGTTGGTGGGGCATGCCTTTAATCCCAGCACTTGAGAGGCAGAGGCAGGCGGATCTCTGTGAGTTCCAGGCCAGCCTGGTCTACAGAGCAAGTTCCAGGACAGACTCCAAAACAATACAGAGAGACCCTGCCTGGAAAAACAAAAACAAAAAGAAGAAAGAAAGAAAAAAGAAGACCACAGACAAATCCAAGGATGATGCCAGGTGGTGGCAGCACACGCCTTGAATCCCAGCACTCAAGAGGCAGAGGCAGGTGGATCTCTGTGAGTTCAAGACCAGCCTGGTCTACACAGTGAGTTCCAGGGACTCATGAGGCCCCTGTCTCAAAAGAAGAAGATGTGCACCGCCTGTAGCAACCATTAAATTATTGATTACAGCAGCAGGGTGCATAGGCTGCCACGCGATGAAGACACCTATAGTCCCAGCTACCTGAGAGTCTGAGTTAGGAGAATGAGTGGAGCCCAGAAGCTCAGGGCTATCCTGGGCAACACAGGGAAAGCATCTCAGGGAAAACAAACAAGTGCACAAGAAACCATCTCTTGGGCGCTTCTGATCTTGGTTTTCTTCTTGTTGCTCATGCACCTTTTAGACTGGTATATGTTTAAACTGGGGGTATAGCTTTGTGGTAGGGTACACACCGAGTATAGGCAAGGCACCCAGCACCCCAGGAATGACTTTATTGAGCTCTGGGGTCTGAGATGGCGCGTTAGTTCATTAACGGTGTTTACCTAGCATCCACAAGGCCCTCGGTTCAGTCTCCAGCACTACATAAAACAGGTGTGGTAGTGCACACCAATAGCATATGGGATGTAGATGGGAGAATCAGAAATTCAAGACTGTCTTTGGTTCCACAGTAAGTTCAAGGCCAGCCTACGCTACATGAGATCTTGTTTCAGAAAACAGCAGGAAAGAAATTAAGCTTAAGACAATTGCTAAGAATCGGTTGGAGAGGCAAGCCTTCCCTTTGCTGACCCAGTTGGTAGTCCCCTCATGGACCACTCCCCTTTTACTAACAGAGTGGCTTCTGGATTTCTTCCCTTAGGGCCCTTTGGAGCAGATCAGTGGAGAAAGCACAGGCTTCCCTGCCTGCAGAGGCCACCTTCCACTCTGATCTGAGGTCCAGAGCTCTGGCTCCTGAATCTAAGGGCTGGAGCAGAGTGTTCAGCTGCCAGCTGGGCGCCGCCCATCAACGATGGCCCTGCCTCTCATTTGCAAGGGAGATGACCATGACCATCGTGAAAAAGAGACGGCACAGAATTCGCAAAGGGCTTTCTTCTCCTTGGGATGACCCCATGATAAATCGGGGGTGCTTTCAAAACCCAATTTAAAAGTATCACAATGTGATTCTTCTACTAGTTAAAGGCAGGAGGACAGTGTGTGTGGGGAGGGAGGGGTATGTAGAACAGAGTAACACAAAGCAGATGAAGGCTGCTGTAGCAGGCCTCCAGGCGACTGACAGCTGGGGATCACCGACTAAGGGTGTAACGCCACCAAGGCAGAGTGCTTGCCTAGCAGGCTGGAGGCCCTGCAGATCAGCAGTGGTTCTTCAAAAACATTGGAGGGAAGGACTCAATTCGCAGTAAGGATGTTGGCTCAATCCAGGTCTTAACTCAGGTTCCGAAGAAGGAAAGAAGGAAAGGAGGGAGAGAGGGAAGGAGGGAGGGATGCAGAGATGGAGGGAGGGAGGGAGGGATGCAGGGAGGGAGGGAGGGAGGGATGCAGGGATGGATGGAGGGAGGGAGGGAGGGATGCAGGGAGGGAGGGAGGGAGGGATGCAGGGATGGATGGAGGGAGGGAGGGAGGGAGGGAGGGAGGGATGCAGGGATGGATGGAGGGAGGGAGGGAGGGAGGGAGGGATGCAGGGATGGAGGGAGGGAGAACAGCATCTAATGAGAAGGTGGGAAGGAAGAAGCAGTGATACCCATGAGATCAAAGGGCTCTGAAGGAGAAAAGCAGCAGCAGGAGTCATCCTAGTGGTCCAAGTCCACTTCTGCCCCCCACTCCCCAGTCCGGCATCTCTTCCCCCAGCCTCCAGGTGGCACAGCTGGCCTTAGCACAACTTGCTCGGGTACTGACAGCTGGGTAGGACTCAGTCCTGGGCAAGTCTCAGGAGTGAAATAAGCAAATACAGAGCAGGTACTGACTGGATGCAGACAGGACTGGGTCGGTTGTCATCCAGGGGTAGGCTCATCGCAGTCGCCTGTTTAGAAACCCACCCAGTGGGGCTGGAGAGATGGCTCAGAGGTTAAGAGCACTGACTCCTCTTCCAGAGGTCCTAAGTTCAATTCCCAGCAACCACATGGTGGCTCACAACCATCTACAATTCAATCTGGCATCCTCTTCTGGCATGTAGGCAGAACACTGTGATAAATAAATAAATCAGAAAGAAAGAAAGAAAGAAAGAAAGAAAGAAAGAAAGAAAGAAAGAAAGAAAGAAAGAAACCCCCCCAGTATCTCCTCTGTAACAAAGCCAGCGGCTCTCAGAGCTATGAGCATCACGGGTGTTTCTGATTCATGGCTCTCCCGCTCAGGCCCCAAGAAGAGTCTCACAGCTGTGTGTGGCATAACCGTCAGCAGCAACTAAGGCGTGCTGGCTAGAGATAAGGCAGCCAGCAATCAGCCTAGGGCTCCTTTCTTGTTTTCTTTTCCTTAATGACGTATTTATTTTTATTTTTATGTGCATTGGTGATTTGCCTGCATGTGTGTCTGTGTGAAGGTGTCAGATCCTCTAGAACTGGAATTACAGACAGTTGTGAGCCATCATGTGGGTGCTGGGAATTGAAGTCAGGTCCTCTGAAAGAGCAGCCAGTGCTCCTAACCACTGGACCATCTCTCTAATCTCCTTTCTTCTTTTTAAAAGAGAAATGACTAATTTACCTTTTCACTTTATTTATTTCTTTATTTTGTTGGTTGTTTTGGTTTTTTTTGGGGGGGCAGGTTTCGAGACAGGGTTTCTCTGTGGCTTGAGGCTGTCCTGGACAGCTCTTGTAGACCAGGCTGGTCTTGAACTCAGAGATCCACCTGTCTCTGCCTCCCGAGTGCTGGGATTAAAGGTGTGCACAACCAACGCCTGGCAGTTGTTGTGTTTTCTGGCAGGCGCTCTTTATATAGCCCTGGCTGTCCTGGAACTACAGAGATCCACCTGCCTCTATCTCTATTTATTTTTAATACTATATTTATTTTAATTATGTATATGTCTGTGTGCCTGTGTGTGGGTGTGTACACATGAGTGAAGGGACCCTCAGAGGCCAGAAGAGGGCCTTGAGTCTGCTGGAACTGGAGTCCCAGGCAGTTGTAAGCTGCGCACCATGAATGCTAAGAACCAAATTTGGGTCCTCTGCAAGAGTAATGTGTTCTCAACCAGCCCCAAGGTCAAGGTTTTGCAGCACAGTCATTATTGACACGTGGAACAGGATAATTCTCTGTTGGGGTGAGGAGGTAGTCTGTCTGGTGCATTGGGAGAAGAGGCTGCCTGTCTGTCTGGTGCACTGGAGAGGAGGCTGTCTGTCTGTCTGGTGCACTGGAGAGAAGACTAACTGAGTTCGAGGCCAGCCTGGTCTACCGAGTGAGTTCTAGGACAGCCTCCAAAATAATACAGAGAAACCTGTCTCGAAAAAAACCCAATATATCCATATATATATATATATACATATATATATATATATTCTGGTCCATCTTAGCCTAGGATATCTGGCTTAAGAGTAGAGAATTTTTTTTTGTATGTTTGATTTTTAAAATGGGCTGACAAGATGGCTCACTGAGCAGAGAGCTGGCTGTGAAAGCCTGGCAGCTGGAGTTCCGACCCCATAACCAACCCCACAAAGTTGTCCTCTGGTCTCCATATGTGCATCATGACATGCATGGGCCCCTACACACACCCACCATATATATGAACAGTAATAAATAAAACCTTAGGCGCCGTAGACAGTAAAGGCATTACAACCAAGCCTGAGGAAACTGAGTGTGATACCTAAAACCCACATGGTGGAAGGATAAAACCTACCTCCACAGGCTATCATCTGCTTTGACACACAGGTGTCCACACACACACACACACACACACACACACACACACACACGCACGCACGCACACAGGTGGGCACACTTAAAAATGTATTCTATGCTGGTCAGTGGTGGTGCACGCCTTTAATCCCAGCACTCATGAGGCAGAGGCAGGCAGATCTCTGTGAATTCAAGGCCAGCCTTGTCTACAGAGCTTGCTCCAGGACAGAGGAACCCTGTCTCAAATAATAATAATAATAATAATAATAATAACAATAACAATAATAATAATAAATATATTCTAAAAACTGTTTTGTAATGTGTAAGAATTAACTCAAAGTTAATGTTTCTGCTACGTTCATCTCATTAGAGGTGCCAGAAAACAATTCATAAACACACCAGTTGGCTGACAGTGGACTGCATTATCTTGGCTTCCCAGGGTTTTTCTAAAACATTTTAATGCCAGCTTTCATCAAAAGCTGTCATTTCTCTGCCTGAGCCACTCAGTTTAGCTCCTTGTGTCTCCTGCAGTGCTTTGGGAAGGAGAGCCCCAGCAGAGCCCCAGCAGAGCCCCAGCAGCACCCCAGTAGCGCCCCAGCAGCGCCCCAGCAGAGCCCCAGCAGAGCCCATGACGCTGTGGGTCAGCAGTGAATTTAAAGCCAAGATCTGGGATATGAAAATGGGTCCATCTTCTTCATGTTTGGCCTGTGACTTCTCAAGTGAAAGAAAGGCCAATGCAGCCAGGTGGTAGTGCACGCCTTTAATCCCAGCACTCAGGAGGCAGAGGCAGGTGGATCTCTGACTTTGAGGCCCATTTGGTCTACAAGAGCAAGTTCTAGGACAGCCAGGGATACACAGAGAAAACCTGTCTTGAAAATCAAATAAGGAGGAAGAAGAGGGGAAGGAGGAGGGGGGAGGAGGAGGAAAAAGAAGCAGAAGAAGAGGAGGAGGAAGAAGTGGAAGAAGGAGGAGAAGGAGGAGGAGGAGGAGGAGGAGGAGGAGGAGGAGGAGGAGGAGAAGAAGAAGAAGAAGAAGAAGAAGAAGAAGAAGAAGAAGAAGAAGAAGAAGAAGAAGAAGAAGAAGAAGAAGGAGGAGGAGGAGGAAGAGGAAGAGGAAGAAGAAGCAGCAGAAGGTGGCCAGTGTGGAACCAGCAACAGTTCACGGACTTGGAGAGTAAGTGGGAGATGAGGAGAATGTCAGGCAAAGCAAACACCAGCAAATGAAAAGGAGGACTTGAGGTAGGCGTCAAGTGTAAAAGATGAATGATGGGCCTCTCGGACAGTCACTGGCATTTAAAAAAAAATAACTTCAAAAAATCATTCACAGCAGATGTGGCGGCACACACCTGCAAAGCCAGGACTCGGGTGACACAGGCAGGAAGGAGAGTTACAGGCCAGACTGGGCTAGACGGTGAGACCCTGCCTCAAAATTATAAAACAAATAACGTCCGTCTTAAAGTATAAATGACAGTTCAGTTGTTAATCTTTACCCTAATGGTTGGTTTTCATTCATTCATTTTTTAAAAATATAACAAAATAAAATATAGTAAGGTAAAACAGAAACTATCGTATTGAAGGTGGACAAGACAAGCCAACAGTAGGAAGAGAGTCCAAGAGAAGACACAGGAATCAGGGAGCATGTTCAGGAGTCCCATAAAAACACTCAGCTGGGAGCCATAGTATGAAGCCGGGTGCAGACCTGTGCCTGCTGCCTCGGTCTCTGTGAGCTGTAAGGAGATTTGTGCTTGTGTGGATTTAGAGGGCCCTGTTTTCTTGGCGTCCTCCACACCCTGGCTCTTAAACTATTTCCACCTCCCCTTCCATGGGGTTCCCTGAACTCCGAGAGAAGGAATCTGATGGAGACATCCCATTTAGGGCTCAGCGTCCAAACTCTCTCACTCTCTGCACATTGTCTGGCTGAGGGTCTCTGTATTTGTTCCCGTCTGAGGCAGGAGGAAGCTTCTCTGATAATGACTGAGCAAGGCAGTGATCTATGAGCATAGCAGAATGCCATTAGGGGCCATTTTTGGCCGTTACATATTTTTGTTTTTTGTTTTTTTTAGACCAGTAAGTATTATTTGGTCTTACCCTAGGTCCCTGGGCTATCTAGCTCAGGTTCTTGGTCACCCACGCAGTGTCTGGGTACATGTTCTATCTTTCAGGGTAAACATTAAGTCAAATCAGCTATTGGCTGGTCACTCCCACAATTTTATACTACCATGGCCCTAGCTTATCTTTTGGGCAATACCCCAGGGTAGATAAAGGATTTATGATTGGCTTGGTGTTTACATTTTTCTTTTGGTAGCATGCAAAGTACCTTCCTCTACCAAAGACACGGGAATACAGACGGGGTTGAAGGCTCGGTGCAACACAGGCGTCAGCTAGACATCACCACGTTCAATGAGCTGTGTGGGTGTTATTTTTCAGCCAGAGGGCCTTACTGTCTGTCGGTTTGTGGCCATCAGTTTTTACAAGTTCTTAGAGAAAACTGTCTTATGAGAAGGGAACTTCCTCCTGCCCCTTTATCTTTTTAGCTTTTTTTTTCCAGGGTAGGGATGGAATTCAGGGCCTTAGGCATACTAGGTGAGCTACATCCTCAGGCCTTAAGAGAGGAATACAAAAAGGAATAAGTTGCCCCATCCTCCACTATGGGGGGTTTTGAACGACGCTCTTGTCACCCTCGGTGCTAGTGTCAGGAGGACGACTGAAGTTTAAGGAATTCAGGTTTTCTTTTTTCTTTCTTTCTCTCATAAGATCTTCCGTTTCTTTACCTTCATAGAAAAGCCTGCCTCTGGGCGTTGAGTTTGTAAGTAAGCATAAACAAAACAAACCATTTGCTATCAAAACTTAACTAAAATTGTTCAACTTCAGACATACGTTAAGCAATGTTTTCAAACTACCAGTGGCAGGCACAGACTCTATCCAGTCATCTGAGCACACAGGTGACTGTGCTTCTCAGCCATTCTGAGAGTCGGGGCATCAGTTCCACCAGCACTGGAATACTCGAAAATGCAAGCGTGAACCAGACATCAAACCTTTGATCTTGAGGAGTTAATTTTCACCAGTGCTCCTGTTCCAACTATTAAAAATCTCTCAACACAACCTCCATCCAAATTCGATTTCATAACTTCATCTTTATCTAAACTTCTCATTACCCTAGTGAGCAGAGGTCACCAATAACAACTGTGGTAGAAATCTGGGCCACGGGTATTTTAAGAGCACAGTAATTTTCATTTAAAAATCTGTGGTTAGTTACTTTTTTTTTGTTTTTGAGACAGGGTCTTGCTGTGTCACCCTGGCTGACCTGGTGACCAGGCTGGCCTTAGACTCATAGATGTCTACCTACATCTGAGGGCTGGCATTAAAGGCATGCCCCCACCCTTTAAGACAGGTCCATTGTGTAGGTCAGGCTGACCTGGCACTCAAAGTCCTTTGGCAATCTTCCTGCTTCTGCTTCTGCTGAGCTTATAGGCCTGAGCCACGTGCCCTACAAGGGTCCCCTGAATCGATGAGGGCAACGTCAACAGTAACTAGAAAGTTACTGTTACAGTGGGTTAGCCCTATAATAAAATATTGAATGTTTTGAGAAATAGAGCAACCAGCGGGGTCATGTTCCCCTCGTTTGATCAGTAAGTTAAGACAGCCTGCTTCACCTTAGTCACCGGAGATCCTCCGGCTACCCCGGGTCAGAACACACAACTTATGAAAGTTAAATGAATTCTGACCACACTACGCCGCACTCTGCAGGCAGCAAGCAACGCCAACTGTCATGCCAGAGCTATGAGATAATGGGGATTTCAAAATGTTTGCCCTAACTCAAAGTCCAGCCAAGACGTCCATGATTGTGCCTCAGCATCCCAGAAAGAAACCAAGCAGAACTCCATGGGGCATCCTGACCGGACGGAGACGGAGACCTAGGTGGGGTTACTTTTGATGTTCCTGGCTCAGAGCTAATTGTGTTGCCTCAGTCAAACTAACTGGAGATGAGTGGGGGGGGGGGTGTCCACATGACTCTTGAGGTCCCCCTATCCAAGGGAGTGGATTATCTTTTAAAAAAGAAAGAGAGAAAAAGAGAAGGGTTGAAAACAAAGGCGAGATCAAGCAGTAGACAGTTGATCTCAACGTGCATGTCTATGTCATAAAACCATAAAACAAGTTCTTCCCATAATACTATAAAATGTAGTCGGCCAAAACTGGAAATGGTGCCAGACTGGAAGAGAGGGCGTTTGGTTAAAGTGGAGATGCTGCCAGAGAGACAAGCGGGCCGCTTAGGTGAACTCATCCGAACAAAGACAAGCCAGTCCCCAGGGATGTACATGGCAGGTGCGCGTGGACCTCCCCGCCCTCCTCACCCTCCAGGCGCCTGTGAACACGCACTGAGACAAAAGGAGCTTCCAGGGAGAAGCAAAACTTGTTCATAGATTCAAAGATATAATATGCCAGCTGTGTGGACGTGTAGGCAGATAAAATCCATTTTCAAAGACAAATGCCAGTAGTTAAGCTGCTGGATTGTCGCCACTGGGCTTGGAACTGACCCAGGGAAAGGTGCTGATTTGTCAAAGTGATCAGCCTTGGGGACAAATCACTACCGGGTCTGGGGAGAGAACCCATTGTCATCTCTTTCACAGACACCCCCCTTTATGTGGCTTGGGATGGTGGGTCCTAGGGCTGGTGTCTCGCGCTGCATCTGTGTTGCAGGGCTCTCGGCACCCCGGCTGCTGGCCCAGCTGGTTTGGCTCATCACTGGCTGCTCCGACCCTTGCCACCCGCTCTCATCCGGCCACCTGCGCCTCTGATCTGAGTGCGGGTTTCCCGTTCTCACGGGCCCCCTTTCACAGTCCTTTTTAACCCACCGTCTTTCTCTAGAATCTCCCGGGCTGCCACAGTCTCCCTGCTCTTTCTTACCCGTGCCGGTGTGCCGCCTCCACAGACTTTACCCGTGGCGCTTTCTTCTGCGAGCATTTCCCTCAAAGTGTTCCTAGACACTCGCACTCCGGCTGATCTGAACCCCTGAAGGCCGAGCCTCAGGACAGACGAACCTGCTCAGCTTGAACCCCAACTGCCCTGTGGCCCTGGACCGTTGCTCCCTCCATCAGCTAAATTCAGTACTCGGGACTCCAATTCAAAACTCCTCCATCTGACCAGGCACCAGAATACCCTAGGCCTCAGTTTCCCTGCAGAGCTCTGAACTTCCAAAGATGCCGCCAGCACCTCCACCCCAGCAGGCAGGACTTGAACCCTTTTTGGCTGGCTGACTTCGGCGACTCCATCCTCCCCGGCTCTGGTGCACAGCCAGCCACACTTGATTTCACCGTTTTCCCTGTGTAGCTCGGCCGAAGGCGGGGCTGGTTTTTCTTTCTTAAAAGCATATGCAAATATTGAATAAAGCAGTCCGAAGCCCGGCTCTGCCCCCCAAATCTAAGAAATTCAAAGACGCAGGGACTTCCAGCCTGACCACACACACGCGATCCACTACTAGGCGCAGACTTGGCGGACTCTTGAGCCCCTCACTAGCCACCCTTCCCCCAGGCCGGAGAGCACTCTAACCCCAGAGTTCCGAACCGCCGTGCCCCAACTTGGACACCCACCTCTGGTGTCGGCTCCGAGGGCGCAGTCCTCTGGCTCCGCTCCAGCGTGGCGCGGCGGCGGCCGGTGTCCCGGGGAAGACGCGCCACAACCCCAAGCAGGGGCCAGCGCATCTGCCGGGTGCTGGAGCTCCTGGGCGAGCCTGGGACCCGGGAGCCCCGCCCACCCAACCGGGCCCGCCCCATTCCAAGCCGGTGGTCCGCCCCTCCTTTTTCACTGCTCCTCCCCCATCCACCCACATCTCCTCTTGGTAGATGGGACAGAACCTAAGTCTCCAGAAATGACTGAATGAATGAATGCATGCCTCCGTGCCTGCATGAATGAACGAGGAAACTGAAGGGATGGAGAAGGGGCGAGAGAACCTATTTCCTAACCGGGGTGGGGGAGGGGCGCCGTATGTATGGAGAGTGTTGGTGCCTGGGGTCGGTGTGCCTGGGAGGGCGTTGTTGTATGTTGTGTGTGTGTGTGTGTGTGTGTGTGTGTGTGTGTGTATGTAAGCGTGTGAATGCCTGTGCGAACTCACAGAGCCTGGATGCTGAGCTCCTACCTCAGGGGGAGAAAGCCATGGCCCCTGGGTAAGAGCCACCACCGCACGGGGGTTGGCTGCGGAGTGTATCTTGGTTATAGTTAGGATTTAATGTGGTCCAGAGGCTGAGATGCCGCAGAGATTCTGGAAGAGCCTTGGTTCGCCCATCCTTCAGGCTGCAGCGTCTGTGCGGCCGTCGGGAGCTTCAGCTTCGTGGTGCCTGTTAAAGCCTGGGGGTGGGTAGGGGGCAGCTGGTACGCCCCGCTGGGCTCCATTAGGCAGGTGGCCACCCCTCGTTGCAAAGAAGTCGTGAAAGTTCAGTCCGCCGCCCCTCCCCCTACATGAATATTTTAATAATGTTAATGACCCTTTGAGAACCGACCTGTCTAGAAGTACTTAGAGTGGACGCCAGTGTACCCATAAATATCCCGCACGGAAAATAGCAATTTTCAAAAATCAAGCTACTGTGTGTCTGACTCGGCTTTAGGGAAGGTTGTCTGCAGAGGAAAAGGCGCAGAAAGGAATCATTCTCAACTCTTCGCTAGGGCAACTTTCCCCAGTGATCCACAGCCAAGCAAGTGATTCCCTGGGGCTTTCCCAGTTCTCCCCAGTCACTCCATCCCCCACTCAGCTTCTGAAAGTCAAATTTGAATGACAAACACAGTCTGTAAAGTCACTGCTCCGGCCTGATTTCACTTCCCTAACCTCCGGAGGTCCCAGATTTCCAATACAAAGACTCGAGCTGCTGCCGGGAAGTTCCCCCGAAAACTGCCTTCACTGCAGGACCTGGGAGCCAGGCCTCCTCCAAGAAGGGTTTTCTCTTGCCTGATCCTCGCCCCTACACCGAGCGCAGGGAACCCGGTAAATCTTGCAAGGGAACGTCACTGGTCCTCAACAGGTTTCTTTTTCCTTAGCGGTTAGAGATCGTCTAGTGATCAGTTTTGGTCTGTTTGTTTGTGATCAGTTTTGGTCTGTTTGTTTGGTTGGGGTCTTTTGCCTCTCCATAGTCCTGGCTGGTCTGAAGAGGCCACCAGACCTGCCTTTCACGACTGGCTTTTCATGTCTTTATGGGCTAGCATGGACTTGACTACCTTCCTCCCTTCTTCCCTTTCCCTCCTCTTTCCTCCCTCCCTCCCTGGCCTGTAGCCTCAGCCCTTGAGAGGCAAAGGCAGAAAAGGACCCGCTATCATTTTGACACCAACCTGGAGAGTTCCAGGCTAGCCTGGGCTAGAATCTGGTGAGTTCTTGAGCTACAGTGTGAGACCTCGTCTGGAAAAGGAAAGAAAAAAAAAAGATATGTGGGTGCCCTACATCCGGAGCTATTTTTGAACACATCAGTGTCTCGGGAGAATGGATGTGCTTGGGTATCACAAGTGGCTGCCTTTATGGACCACAGACTGGACAAGGAAGGCCTCCGGGGTCACAGCAAAGGTGACACTCTACACAGACCCTCTTCTCGTGTAATGCAAAAAAAAAAAAAAAAAAAAAACGTTGCTAACGTAATCTGCCTCATCATTAGAATGAGTAAATGTTAAATTGTTTTCCAAAGCAATATCAATGTTCTACTTAAAGTTAAGATTGGCTGGGCCAGGGTGGCACACACCTTCAATCCCAGCACTCAGGAGCCAGAGCGGGCAGCCCAAAGAAACCCTGTCTCAAGAAAGAAAGAAAAAAATTGACTTGAAAGTTTAGGCCATTGTATAGACAAACACTGGTAACATTGCTAGGACAAAACTTGTTCAATGCATACGGATATTATATTGGAAGATTTTTTGTTACTTTCAAAATATTGAAGAAGGTGCCATGTTTAACCTTCTTTTTGGTGGTGGTGGTGGTGGTGTGTGTGTGTGTGTGTGTGTGTGTGTGTGTGTGTGTATACAGAAGCCAGAGGTCAATCCTATATGTCATTCCCCAGGTGCCATCCACTTTGTTATGCTGAGACACAGTCTGTCATTATCCTGGAACTCACCAAGTAGGCTATCCTGGCTGGCCAGAGGATGCCAGGGACCTTCCTGTCCCATTGCTCCCCAGTACTGGGACTACAAGCATGTGCCACCATGCCTGGCTTTGGTTTGTGGGTTCTGGAAATCAAACTTAGGTCCTCACGTTGCTTGCATGGTGCGCCTTACTGGAAGAACCATCTCCCCAGCTGGGCGTTGGTGGTGCACACGCCTTTAATCCCAGCACTCGGGAAGCAGAGGCAGGCGGATCTCTGTGAGTTCGAGGCCAGCCTGGTCTACAAGAGCTAGTTCCAGGACAGCCTCCAAAGCCACAGAAGAAACCCTGTCTCGAAAAACCAAAAAAAAAAAAAAAACCCAAAAAACAAAAACAAAAAACATTTTTTTAAATGTGACTGGTTTAGTTGTTAAGAGCACCTGTTGCTCTTGTAGACGACCTGGATATAGTCCTCAGGTCCACATCAGGCCGCAGACACCCACAACTTCAGGGTCCAGAGGACCTGACACCCTCGTTTGTCCTCAGCAGACGTGTGCACATACACACAAGCAGACAAAATACCCCCATCGTAAACTATTAAGAAAGCATTTTTGTATACAGAGCCAATTCCAGGACAGCCTCCAAAACAATACAGAGAAACCCTGTCTTGAAAAACCAAAAAAAAAAAAAAAAAAAAAAAAAAAGCAAGCCTTTTTTAAGCCTTGTCAGATTGGGACCATGGTCAACACAAAAACACTTTAGAAACCACAGTATTCGTGCTGGAAACATATAGAACAATAAATAAAGACTACTAGAATTTGACCGTAGGGACCCACAAAGTCAAAGGAGAGAACTGACTCCCACAAGCTATCCTCTGACCTCCACATGTGTATTGTATTCATGGCACGCAGGCGCGCGCGCACGCGCGCACACACACACACACACACACACACACACATACACACACACACACACCTAACCTTTAAAAGCTGAAAAGAAAAAGAAGAAACTACAGTTGATTGACAGATGGGGACATGCAGGTTTCTCATCCCAGCTGGCAGAAGGCTGAAGCAAGGGGTTGGAGGCCATAAAACAACACAGAACAGGGCGCTCAAACAAAACTTTTACAGAAGGAAGAAACCACAATAACGTATAATGAACTAAGTGGGGACATACGCAACACAACGTGAGTTTTCATCTTAACCCCATCTTCTTAGAGCCCTGTCCACTGCTGCCGCCCTGGCTCCTGGCTACTAAGTAATTCATAGGCAGGCTGAGATAAAACCCGCACAGGAGGGACAGCATGATGCTCACACGCTGCTGCTCACTCCTGGATCCTGTGCCAGGCCTGGGCTTTTTGTTTTTTGTTTTTTCCTCCTTTTGTATGACTGAGGGCAAATCAGAATGTTAGTGATGTGACAGCTAGAGCTAAGATTAACAATTCCAGGGCACTAAAGCTGTTCTTATTTCACAATCCAGCAGAATGCCAGTTAAAAAATAAGTAAATAAATTAAAAAAAAATACCAGGAGTACAGAGCTGTGTTTAAGTCTTGCTCCCTCCCTGTGTGAATTTGGGAAAGCTATTCAGCCTCTCTGTCCCTCCAAATCCTCCCTTGTCAGAATTTTCTGAGAATTTATGCCGAGCAATTATATCCTTCCCTGAAACATAACTGCTCCAGCTGCCTGGGTGTGGTAGTGCATGATTTGACTGTTTGTTGTCCCCAGTATTCAGTCAGGTAGCAGAAGTGAGAGAGAGAGACAGAGACAGAGACAGAGACAGAGACAGAGACAGAGACAGAGACAGAGACAGAGACAGAGACAGAGACAGAGACAGAGACAGAGACAGAGAGTGCTTGGAAGACTTTTAGCCAGTGAACCAATCATCTTGTCTGAGTGTATGCTTTCTCTTTTTTCTTTTCTTTTCTTTTCTTTTCTTTTCTTTTCTTTCTTTCTTTCTTTCTTTTTCTTTTTTTTTGTATTTTGAAACAGAAGTTCACTGTGTAGCCATGGCTAGCACAGATCTTGTGTTTTAGGCCAACTTAGCCTCAAATTCACAGAGATTCTCTTGCCTCTACTTCTACTGGCTTTTTTCCCCCTTTATTTTTAATTTAAAAAATATTTATTTATTTTATGTGCACTGGTGTTTTGCCTGCATGTATACCTGTGTGAGGGTGCTTGATTCCCAGACACTGGAGTTATAAATAGTTGTGAGCTGCCGTGTAGGTGCTGGGAATTGAACCTGGGTCCTCTAGAAGAGCAGCAGCCAGTGCTCTAGACCGTTTAACCTTCTTTCCAGCCCCGACTCTTAGTTTTTAAAAGACCTCTTTATGTAAGAGTGTTTTGCCCGTGTGTATGTGTATGCCTGGTACCCACAGAGGCCAGAGGAAGGCACTGGACCCCCTAGAACTCGTTGTGAGCCTCTGTCTGTATGGTTGCTAGGAACACAACCTTTGCAAGATCCAAAGATGCCTCTAACTGCTGTGCCAGCTTTCCAAGCCTTCCATACATTACTAAAGATGGGTATGGTGGTGCATGTCTGAATCAGTGAGATCAGGAGTCCAAGTCCAGCTTTGGCTACCTAGTGAGCTCAGGGTCAGCTTGGGCTACAAGAGACACTGAGAAACGGAACAGAACGCAAATAATTTACACGGATGTCCCGATCGTCACGGCAAATTGTGTTTTGTTTTGTTCCAGGTGGGGTCCTTGTGTACCAGGCTAGTGTTCTGCTACTGAGCCACATTCCTGGCCTCATGCATGCTTGGCCACAGGTTTTTACCACAGCAGACGTGAGCTTGGGGAAAGCACTGGAGACTGAGGAGCAGGGGAGGCAGAAGCCCTAGCTGCCCACGTAAACATCCTTCAGAGTTTACAGATCATAGGGATCAGAGTTTTCTACGATTTTCTTCCCTTGTAGAGAAACGGGATCCAGCTGAAATAATCGCCACTTATTGTTGAGCTGGCATTCCTGCCAGACTGTAAAATAGGAATCCAGCAGTTGTTTCTGGGGCTTGGGCTGGAGAGTGAGGCCTTTGTGCTGTCTAACTATTTCAAAAACACGGGGCATGTGAATTCTACTCAGACTTTCGGGATCTTTTCTGATCATTTGGAGTGATAACAGGCAGGCGCGCGGGAGCTGTATACACAGGCCTAGTTTGCTGCCTGAGTAGGCTCCAGTTCCAACACCTTTCCACCCCTTCAGGCCAGTGGTTTCTGTGGCTGCTGTCTGAGCGTTCAGTTTGGCTTGACTTGCTTCTTTCTGCTGGAAGCCACCGGCTTTGGATCTTACCCATGAGCGTTGTTTCCAAACCAGCTGGAGCAAATCATTGTCAAGATAATAAGCTTGTCCCCCACCCCCCCACCCCCCACCCCACTGCCGCAACTCCCCGTTTACACAGAAGACGCAGATAATACCAAGAGACTGCTTCTAGGGCCTTCCTGTCAACAGACACTCCCATTGCAGGAACGCTCAAAATGTACTTGGAGGAAATACATTGATGTATTGAGGAAATATCTGTGAATGTTTCAGAAGGTTTACTAGAAATATCCCACCAATGCCATCTATTTTAGGAGGTAATCACTCACTGAGAAGTTTCCTTCCTTTCTTTCTTTCCTTCTTCCTTTCTTCCTTTCTTTCTCTTTCTTTCTTTCTCTTATTTTTTAATTCAGTGTCTTGATATATAATGGAGTGAGGTAGGCTTTGAACTCACAGAAGATTTTCTTTGCCTCTGCCTTCTGAGTTCTATAGATGCCCAGTATGCCCAGTATGAGAAAAAGGGCATCTTAGCAAGTAACAAAGTTTGTACAAATACAGAAATATTCCATCAGGAGCTGGCACGATGGCTTGGTGGGTAAAGGCACTTACCACCAAACCTGATGACCTGAGTTTGACCCCTGGAACCCACATAGCAGGAGAGAATTGAAGGCACAAAGTTGTCCTCTGACCTCCATGCCCATGGGCACGTGTACATCCACTGACACCTAACTACACACACTCAATAAATAAATAAATGGAATTAAAAATATTTTGTCAGCATTTCAAAAACTGGAATGATGGCTTGACCTGCAATTCCAGCTACTTAGGAGGCTGGAGCAAGAGGATAAAAAAATTCAAGCCTGGCTCAGGCTCTCAAAGTGAACTCAAGGCCAGACTGGGAAACAGAGTGACCCTGTCTGGAAATTTAAAAGAAGCTGAGAGTGTTGTTAGTGGGAAAACACTTGCCTGGCCAGCACAGATCCTCTGTTCAACCCCTGTCACCAACTGAGAGAAACACACACACACACACACACACACACACACACACACACACACACACAGGTCTGGCATGGTGGCACACACTTGTAATTCTAGTGTTTTCAAGGTAGAAGCAGGATGATCAGAAATTCCAGGTCATACTCAGTTGCATGACAAGTTCAAGGCCAGCCAGGGCTGTGTGAGACCATGTCTCAAAGGGGTGGACAGTATGGGAGCTCATGGGTTCCAGGCAGAGCTTCCTATGATTTTACTTTGTGGAGAAACTGGATCCAGTTGAGAGCTGTTATTCCTAAGGAAAACATTTATATAGAGAGGCATTTGTCACTAATTTGTCATCAGGCCCTCACTGATGTGGCTTAGACTAACTTCAGACTTTCAGGGCAGGCGTTACAGGTACGGGCCATCACACTCGATAATTACCAGCTTAGTGTGCATACTGAAACTACACCTCTGCCTGGTTTAAAGTTGCATAAAATACATGTCTTAAATAATAATGACTGGAGTCCATTAGTTTGGGAGTAGATTTTCTCACTGGACCTCAACAGATCAAACTGTGCTGGCTACTTTTATATCAGTTTGACACAATCTAGAGTTATCTGAAAAGAGGGAACCTCAACTGAGAAAAAGCCTCCATAAGATCTGACTGTAAACCGGGCGTTGGTGGCACACGCCTTTAATCCCAGCACTTGGGAGGCAGAGGAAGGCGGATCTCTGTGAGTTCGAGGCCAGCCTGGTCTACAGAGCGAGTTCCAGGACAGCCTCCAAAGCTACAGAGAAACCCTGTCTCGAAAAAAACAAAACAAAACAAAAACAAAACAAAACAAAACAAAAAAGATCTGACTGTAAGGCATTTTCTTAATTAGTAATTGATGGGGGAGGACCAAGCTCGGTTTGGGTGGTACCATCCCTGGGCTAGCGGTCCTGGGTTCCATAAGAAAGCAGACTGAGCAAGCCAGTGAGCAGCGCCCTCCGTGTTCCTGCCCTGGTTGAGTTCCTTTCCTAACATCCTTCGATTAGGGACTAACATGGAAGTGTGAAACAAATGAACCCTTCCCTCCCCAACTTGCTTTCGGTCATGGTGTTTTATCACAGCACCATAAACCCTAACTAGGACACCAGAGTAAAATCAAAATGGAATCATCCACACGGAAGTTTTACTTGTCATCAAACTGAAAGAAGTAAGTGGTTATCCAAGCCTTTAAGAAACCAGGCCAGTGAGAAACAGCCGAGTTTTCCAAGCAGAGCGTCACAAAGGGTTTCTGCTTCAATGCTTCTGCTCTTTCATCCTTTGGTCCTTACAAAGGAACCTGAAGTTGATCTGCAGTGAACCCATCACTTCCATGGCTCTGTCTCCCACCCCTCCTCTACAAAAGCAGCAGCCCCGAGACAACCAATCTGCTTTTGCCATTTGTTTCTGTCCTTTTTTAAAAATCTCCTTTCAGACTGGAAAACCATCTGTTCAGCCAAAGGTGGCACTGCTTACATCTTACAGAGGTGCTGGCTGATTCTAGATTCTGAAACAAGGCCACCTAAGATCATCAAACCGAAGCCAGGCATGGTACCTCATGGCTGTGGCCCCAGTACTTGAGAGATTGAGACAGGAGCACGGCCCACAAGTTTGAGGCTAGCCTGGGCTACATAGCAAGATTTCATCTAAAAAAAAAACAATAAAATATCAAGGAACAGATGTCTGAGCTAAACTGTAGTTTTTATTTTCACAGTTATCAGACTTTAAATAAAAAAACCATCCAAACCCACAAATAAATAAATATCAAAGCACAGTGACCACCATGTTTCCAGTATCCTCCTGTGATTTCTAGACTCAGCAAATAAAAGCACAGACCATTAGGTGAACTTGAACGTTAAGTCAACAACAGGCAATTTCTTAGGGTAAATATGAAGCATGCTTTATGCAGTTTTTGGGACATGCTTACTATTAAGAAATTATTGCTTGCCGGGCGTTGGTGGCGCACGCCTTGAATCACAGCACTCGGGAGGCAGAGGCAGGCAGATCTCTGTGAGTTCAAGGCCAGCCTGGTCTACAAAGTGAGTTCCAGGACAGCCCCCAAAGCTACAGAGAAACCCTGTCTCAAAAAACCAAAAAAAAAATAAATAAATAAATAAAGAAAGAAATTATTGTTAAGAATTATCATCTCCAAAATTCAAATAAATTGGGTCTGCCGGGGTATTTTAGGAGAACAGGGACTTGGTGCTTGAGGTTGAATCTAAGCCTTGAACATGTTCTGCCAGTGAGCTCAGCCTCTGGCCCCAGGTTTCCAATATTTTATCTGGGTAAATTATTCCTGTGGATCCCTAGAGCCTTCCTGGTTCCAAAACAAACAAACAAACAAATAAATAAATTGCATTTACATGCTGGGCAGTGATGTCACACACCTTTAATCCCAGCACTCGGGAGCCAGAGGCAGGCAGATCTCTGTGAGTTCGAGGCCAGCCTAGTCTATAAGAGCAGGTTCCAGGACAGCTTCCAAAGCCACAGAGAAACAAACCCTGTCTTGAAAAACAAAACAAAAAATTGCATTTACTGTTCTATTCAAATACAGAAGTTACAAAGTATCAATTTTTTATTTTTTGATACAGGGTCTCACTTTGTAGCCCAGGCTGGCCTGGAATTCACTATGTAGCCAAGGCTGACCTCAAACTCCTGACAATCCTCCTGCCACAGCCCTTATCGGTGCTAGGGTCAGCCATGAGTCATCACTTTTGGCTACCAAGTATCTTTTTATCTGGTTCAAAACCTAGCTTCTGGGTCTTTGGTATGTGAGCTAACTTCACCCACCCTGAGCACGGGGAAAGGGATCAGGAAGAGTTTTCTTTTGCAGCATTGTTTTGAGGAACACATGGGACAGACAGAGCAGGAAATAATAACAAAATAAAGGAGACTGAAAAAAAAAGCCGGGCAGTGGTGGTGCATGCCTTTAAGTCCAAGCAAGCATTCAGAAGGCAGAGACAGGCGGATCTCTGTGAGTTCAAGGCCAGCCTGGTCTACAGAGTGAGTTCCAAAACAGGCTCCAAAGCTATGCAGGGAAACCCCGTCTTGAAAAATAAAATAAAGGAGATGGTGCATGTAAGTGTTTGGTACCATTCTTAGCTCAGAACAAACAATCCCACCCTGTTGCTACTGTTATGGAGAGAACACAGAACATGAAATGGCACGGAAGGTACCTGGGGTCTTCGATTTGTTCTGCACGACCCTCATCTGCATGTAGCTGAGGTGCTGTGACTTTACTTACTGGAAACTCATTTTACTTGACAATAAGAGGCAGCACACAGGGATAATAGCTACCATGTCGATGGAGTTTAAGACAAATCCTTTCATATGCCTTCCATTTTTGGTGTTTTTTCTTTTTTTTTTTTAAGATGTATCTATTTTTGTCTCATGTGAACGGGTGTTTGCATGCAGTGTCCACAGAGGCAAATGAATGCCCTGGAATGGAATTATAGGTACTTGTGAGCTGCCGTGTGGGTACTAGGAACCAAACCCAGGTCTTCTGGGAGAGCAGCCTGTGCTTTTAACCACAGAGCCATCTCTCCAGCCCCTCAGCCTCAGACTCTGTATCCTCCTCCTTCCACTTCCCAAGTGCTGGGATCCATTTGTGACTGGGTTTTTTTTTTTTTTTGTGACTGGGTTTTTTTGTTTGTTTTGTTTTGATCTTTGTATTATTTTTAAATATAATAGTTTAAACTTACTCTTTGAAATTATCACATATGTATCTTGATCATATCTATACCCCATCCCCCCACTTTAGCTCCCCCAACACCTCGTTGCCCCAATTCCATAACTTTTTTTTTTTTGGTTTTTCGAGGCAAAGTTTCTCTGTATTGTTTTGGAGGCTTTCCTGGTCCATAACTTTTTTTAAAAAACAATTTCCTGACTCATTTAGCACTAACTGCATCATGTGGATGTGTGAGGCCATACCCTGGAGTCTGGACAGCCTACAGGAGACCACAATCCTTAAGAAAAATGAATATCCCTTCTCTAGCAGCCATCCATGGCCAATAGCTCAGCTTATAAAGTCCCTACGTAGACCAGGCTGGCCTCAGGCTCACAGAGATCCACCTGCCTCTGCCTCCCGAGTGCTAGGACTAAGGGGGTGCACCACAGGCTGATGCAGTCACACCCAAAAACAAGTTACGTTTGGGGCCGGGCAGTGGTGGCACATGCCTTTAATCCCAGTACTTGGGAGGCAGGAGCAGGCGGATCTCTGTGAGTTCGAGACCAGCCTGGTCTACAGAGTGAGTTCTAGGACAGCCTCCAAAGCTACAGAGAAACCCTGTCTCGAAAAACAAAAACAAACGAGTGTGTTTGGACTTGGGTTTTTTGTTTTGTTTTGTTTTGCTTTGTTTTGTTTTTTTGAGACAGGATCTTGACATGCAGCCCTGGCTGGCCTGGAACTTGCTATGTAGACCAGGGTGCCCTTGAACTCACAGAGATCCTCCTGCCCCTGTCTTCCAAGTGTCAGGGCTAAAGGTGTGCACCGCTGTACCCCACTGAAAATACATGTTTTGAGAAAACTTAAGAGCGTTACTCTCAGAGAGGATGTACTGTGAAAACAGTGCCATCAGAGCCCTACCTGCCTCCTCCCCGCCACAGCCAACCCCCAAGGCCAGTCCATTCCCTTAAATAGACCGACTCAGAGACCTAAAAAAAGGAAGGCATGGTGAAAATGTCCTTTGGCCAGGGAACAAATTTAGAGCACCCTCTTTGTGAGCGGACAGCGTAGACAGACTTCGGGTCCCAGATGCGTCTTTTTGTCCTGGGCCCCCAAGACAAAACAATGCCCCTCGATGCCGTCATCACTGAGAACAAAGGGCGAATGACTCTCCTGCACCATGGGCAACAAAAGGCTCTTCTCCAGAGTGGCTTTTTATAGTCAAAGCCAAAGAAAGCTGTAACCTGTGACCTCTAGTCACCACAGGAAGAGTTGAAATGCTTTCCCTGCTTTTGTAACAGGACATCTACCATCTCAGGGGACAGCATCTCTCTCAGTGACACGTTTCACACGGAGAGAAGCGTCCTCTTTGCATGTCCACCCAGAACCTTCCTTGACTTGGAAATGTGTCCTTCTGGGCCATTCCACCCACAGCCTCTAGCATGCCTGCAGGCTGCCAGTCTTGATTGAGGCTTATGCAAAGCAGAACTACTGCGGGTATAACGGGAATACAAGACTTCTTTTCTAAGAGGAATCACCATGCTCATGCTCGTCTTCAAAAACACTTGGTTTTCAGTCTTTTTTATTTTATTTTTTAATCATTTTTATTTTTATGTTTTTTGTTTGTTTGTTTTTTTGAGACAGGGTTTCTCTGTGTAACAGCCCTAGCTGTCCTGGAACTCGCTCTGTAGACCAGGCTGGCCTTGAACTCACAGAGATCCACCTGCCTCTGCCTCCCAAGTGCTGGGATTAAAGGTGTGCACCACCACTGCCCAACTAGTTTTGTTTTTTGTTTTGTTTTGTTTTTTTGGGACAGGGTTTCTCTGTGGCTTTGGAGGCTCTCCTGGAACCAGCTCTTGTAGACCAGGCTGGCCTTGAACTCAGAGATCCACCTGTCTCTGCCTCCTGAGTGCTGGGATTAAGTCTTAATATGCATAGGACAAGAACCCACCGTGCGGGCATTGAGGAAGCCACTCGCTGTTGTCCAGGACTGGAGATGTGTCACTATTGATAGAAAATGGAGTATTTTATGATCAGGTTTCTAAGAGATCAGGAGTGGCTTTGAGGGTGGGATACAAGCTGCTAACAGAAAGGAGGGGCCGGAAGCGGCTTTGAAGCAGTCTTCCCAAACCGGCACTGACCAGTTCTCTCCCAGCCAGACTGAACTTCTTCCCTGGGCAGGGTTTTAAAAGGACAGGCTCTAGCAGGAGGCCTGGAAAGTTGCTCCTTCCTACCTGACCCAAGTAGGCTTATAATAACAAATTACATCCCAGAGTTGAGGAGGTCAGCATAGGGTTTTTTCTTTCTTTCTTTTCATGATAAGTAACTAGGCGACAGAGAAATAGCTTGGTCGGCAAAGTGCTTGCAAGCTTGAAGATGGGAGTTTGACCCGCGGATGCCAAGCTAACAAGCCAGGCGTGGCGGCGTGTGCTTTTACTCTCAATGCTAGGGAGGTAGGAAGGGCCCCTGGGACTCACAGGGCAGCCAGCCTAGCCTACTTGGTGAGTTCCTGGGCCAGTGAGCAACCTTATCTCAAAACCAATTTTGAGAAGCAATGCTAAATGTACTCTCTCTCCTCCCTCTCTTTCTCTCTCCCTCTCTCTCTTTCCCTCTCTCTCCCCTCCCTCCCTCTCTTCTCATCCCTCCCTCCCTCCCTCTCTCTCCTCTCTCTCTCTCTCTCTCTCTCTCTCTCTCTCTCTCTCTCTCTCTCTCTCTCTCTCTCTCTCTCTCTCTCATTACTAGAAAAATATAGAGAAGCAACATTGCATTATGGACCAGATGAGAGTAACCCCACAAAGCTGCCACACTTCACTAAAAACAATCCAAGACCTTCTAGCTTGTTCGCTGTCCGGATTTTTTCCGGATTTTACTGTTTTCACACAAGAGGCCACACTGCTAGTCACATCTTCTAAGACTGAATTGTTTCCAGGAACACCTAATTCCTTCCTCGGAAGAGTTCTGGCATCTTCAAGGTACCTGTCATCACAGAGCACCCATGCATGTACAGCCTGGCTGTCTCCAGATGGAAGTTCCCAGTAGCCTGGTTACTCTGCCTATAGGCCTTCCAGAGTTAGCTTGTAGAAAGCTGTGTGATCTCTTGTCCACATGGGTTCAGAAAGTGAGAGCCCATTTGGTGTCTGCAAGCTATGTTGTGATTTCCCTGGGAAAACGGAAGATCTTTTTAACACATGTGTTGCTGGCAGAGTCAAACTTTTGGGACCATTCTTGCCTTCTTGGACTCTTCTTCTCTGATTTTTTTTAATCCAGGTTTTTCACAATTAGCCTGGATGACTAGATTAAATGATGCTCATTCAAACAGATTAAAATTGTGCAGCCTATATAACTCTGTAGCACGTTTCCTGAAACGGTTAAATATCGTCTCCTCCCTCCAGCTACCTCTCTGGGAGTTTGTGTTTAGGAGCATTACTGACAGCAAGCAGGAGCACCTTCCCAAGTCCAGCAACTTGCGGAAGTACAGAACCATACCTAAACAGGGCTGGGAGTGTCGCTCACAGCGGGGGAACACACTCTTGCCTAGCCTGTGCCAGGCCCTGGGTTGCTCCCCTGGAGCCCCAGACAACCCCCCAAAACAGCAGCATACTGGCACACTCATCAGCCAAATGTTATTCAGCGATAATAGGAATAGGAATAATAGGCATGGAAAGGATGCTGCCTGCGGCTCCCCTCATGTATAGATGCCCCGCCAAATCATGCGAAGGCAGCCGCAAAAGATGACCTTGTAAGACTCCAGAGCCTGAAGCTGCCGTGGGGAGAGGCCGTGGCAGGCAGGGTCTCGCTGGAGCTGTGAAGATATTTTAAAGCTGGTGGGATTGGATGTTGTAGTTGAGTTGTAGAGTACTCTTTTTTTGTTTTTGTTTTTTGTTTTGTTTTGTTGTTTTGCTTATAATGATGCACTTGCTAAAAACTATTAAATCAAACACTTGGATGACCTTTATGGTATAAAAAGTATATGCCTCAAAACCAAAAAAAAAAAGAAAGAAAGAAAGAAACCTAGTTCCAGGACAGCCTCCAAAGCCACAGAGAAACCCTGTCTTGAGAAACCAAAAGGAAAAAAAAAAGTATATGCCTCTAAAAGTTGTATTTTTTTTTAAGCTAAAGGGAACCAACTGGGTGTGGTGGCAGAGGTAGAGGCTGAAATAGGAAAATTAGAATTCAAGGTTGCCCTTAGCTACATAGAAAGCTTGAAGTGAGCCTGGGCTATGCAGTGCCTTCTTATTTTTTGTTAGTTTGGTTTTCAAGACAAGAGTTTCTCTGTGTATTCCTGACTTACTGCAACTTACTCTGTAGACCAGGCTGGCCTCGAACTCACAGAGATCCGCCTGACTCTGCCTCCCTAGTGCTGGGATTAAAGGCCTGCACCATCACTGACTGGCTTTTTTGTTTGTTTGGTTTTGGTTTTTCGAGACAGGGTTTCTCTGTGACTTTAGAGGCTGTCCTGGAACTAGCTCGTGTAGACCAGGCTGGTCTGGAACTCACAGAGATCCACCTGCCTCTGCCTCTGCCTCCTGAGTGCTGGGATTAAAGGCGTGTGCCACCAATGTCTGACCACCTGGCTTATTTTAAAAAAAGGAAGGAAGGAAGGAAGGAAGGAAGGAAGGAAGGAAGGAAGGAAGGAAGGAAGGGAGAAGGGACAAAGGAAGGGAGGAAATTGTTTTTTTTTTTTTTTAAGGAACTGAAATCTCAGAGCCTCTAAAAGTTGAAAAATGAAAACAAACCGTATGCTACAAGAAATCGTACTGTGTGGCCGTGGCTGGCCCCGAACTCGCTGTGTAGAAGCCGCCTGGCCTGGAACTCACAGAGGCAGACCCACCTGCTTTTCCCTCCTGAGTATAAACATTGGCTTCTTGTATTTTTGAAACACAGACCTATGAAGCAGCTTAGACTTCTGAAATTGCCATGTAGCCACACTGTTCTTAAACTGTCAATAATCTTCCTGCCTCAGCCTCAGTCCTCCTGCCTCCTGTATCGCCACAAAGGGACTGAACCTAGGACTCACACATGCTAGGCAAGGTCTCTACTTCCCCTCCTTAAAAAAATCATATTGCATCTAATTCTGATAGAGATGTGGAGAAGGGAACATCTGAGTGCTAGACTGGAAGAATGAGCCAGGAGGGGGGTGGAGAGGAGGAGCTAGCTAGGAAATTGTGAGTAAAAGCCAAATTGTTTTGTTTTTTTGTTTTTTTAAGTAGGAACACCACCAATTTGTGTGTCATTCTTTGGCAGGGGGGCATATTAATCTTTGCCTCATTCCAATTTTAGTGCATGCAATGCCAAAGAAAGCAGAGCCACGGAGCTTTAAAAAAAAAAAAAAAAAAACCAGGCACCTGCCCCTGAGTTTGGTCTGTTCTAAGGAGTGAGGAGGCTGGGAAGGCTTCAGACAGAGGGAATCACTGGACTGAAAAGTGACTCTAGCTAAAGACTAGATAGAGAGGACAGGGACAGACGCAGAGTGTCATAGAAGACACGGCTGGACTCGACCAGGAGTCAGAGTGAAGTTTGAGCCTCCCTCACAGTACAGAGGGAGCTTCTCAATCACGTCTGGCTTGCAGGCCTTCGATCATGGTTGCTTAACAGGTGAAGGCAGGAGGATGGCAAGTTCCAGGCCTGCTTGGACTACAGAGTGAGTCCCAGCACAGCAGGAACAACAGTAGTGTGACCTTGATCCAAAACGATAGAGCTCAGTGGTAGATTGTCTAGAATGTTCTAACATGTTTGAAGTCTTGGGTTCAATGCCCAGGACTACAAAAACAAAGAAATAACCAAGGAATTATGGGACAGTCAAGTCCCTGAACTCTGTCTCCATCGGTTAGGTCCAGTGGTACAAACCTACTTGGAAGTGCAAACTTACCACAAAGTGGCAAGTTCAAGTCTGTCTCTTTCTCTCTCTGTTTTTTCTTTTCCTTTTTCGTTTTTTTTAAGGATCTGGGATTATGGCTTAGTGGTAAAGCACTTGTCTAGTATGTGCCAAGTTGGGTTCAATCCCTAGTACTTTACCAGAAAAAAAAAAAAGCACTCATTTTAAAATTCAGATCTTCTGAAACCTGAATTTTAAAAGTAGCAGCCTGATATGCATGGTACCCCAGAGAAGGGAAATGAGGCAGGATCTCTTGAGCACATTGAGAACATGGGGGAAAGGGGAAAGGGAGCTGGGAAAAAGTGAGGGGGAGAAGAGGAGGAGAAAGGAGGTCATGGGGAGCAGGAAGGTTGTGTCAGGGGAAGAATAGAGGAGAGCAGGATGAGAGATAGCAAAATAGAGGGAGTCATTGTAGGTTTGAAGAGAGATCTGGTCCTAGTGAGATCTCCAGAGATCAATAAGGATGACAGCAACTGGCAAACTAAGCAATAGTGGAGAGGCTGCCTTAAATGTCCTTCCCTGATAATGAGTTTGACGATTACCTTATATGCCATCCTAGCGCCTTCATCCAGTGGCAGACGGAAGCAAAAGCAGACTACCACAGACAAACACTGAACTGAACTCCTGGAACCCAGTGACAGGGAGGGAGGAGTGATGAGCAAAGGGGTCAAGACTGGGCTGATGAAACCCACAGAAACAGCTGACCTGAACTAGGGGGAGCTTATGGACCCCAGACTGATGGCTAAGAGGCCAGCATGGGATTGATACAGACCCCCTGAATGTGGGTGTCAGTGAGGAGGCCTCTTATGGGGTCCTGGGCAGTAGATCAGTATTTATCCCTGGCATACAAATGGACTTTGGGTGCCCATCCCACAATGAGGGATGCTCTCTCAGCCTGGACACATGGGGGAGGGCCTAGGCACTGCCCTGGATGAAATGACAGATTCTGGAGATCCCCCCACAGAGGGCCTCATTCTCCCTGGGGAATGGAATGGGGATTGGGTGGAGGGCTGGTGAAGTTGTGGGGGAGGAGGGGAGGGAGCTGGGATTGAAACCTGAAGCAAACTTGTTTCCAATTAAAAAAAAAAATGTAACAACAACAAAAAAGTAGCAGCCTGGAAAGTTCCTGTTTCTGTTGCAATGGGGATTCCCACCGCCAGGCAAAGCTTTAGCAAACTATAATCCATACCAGTCACTCATTAACTCATTCTCTCATTCATTCATTCAGTCAGAAAAAGACAACTCAAAGCTCTCTGAAGTTTGACTGCCCTTTTCTCGTGGTGAATGGTGAAGACACAGCTGAAATAAAGTCAGCATTTTCTCCTGAAACAAGAACAGGCGAAAACAACTCATAAAGGGTGAACACAGAAAAGGGAGAAGCCTCGACAGATCTGCACAGCACTGGTTTCCAGCCTCTGTGGCATGGGTAGTCCACGAGCGTGAATACTGTTCTGGGTAGAAACACAGGGTCTCCCTATATAGCTTTGGCTGGCCTGGAACTCACTACATAGACTAGGCTATCCCCGAACTAACAGAGATCTGCCTGACTCCACCACCATGCCTGACAACACGGTAGAACCTTAGTGTATTAGTGTCCTAGGGTAGCTATGACAGATTGCCACAGAGTTCTTTAAAACCACAGAAATTCATTTTCTCGTGTCTCTGGAGTCCCCACCGTCTGAAATCGCCATCGCCATTGCTGCAGTCCTCACCAGGCTTTGAGGAAGCTCGTTTTAGCATCTTCTGAGTTTTGGAGAGTCATCAGTTTGGAATTTAGTCTTTTTCGCACGCTAGGGATTGAACTTACACATGTGCTGCCACTGACTGAGCTGGCTACGCTTAGCCTCCCCATTTGGTTTTAGCTTGGAGCTGCAGAACTCATATTTCAGTCTCTGTCTCTTCATATGGCCTGCACACATGCCTGCTTTTTTTTTTTCTTTCTTTTATCTCTTAGAAAGACACGTGCATTGGCTTTAGCACCATCTGGTAAAAGTGGAGTGATCTCATCTCAAGATTCTTTTTTTTTTTTCTGGTTTTTCGAGGCAGGGTTTCTCTGTAGCTTTGGCTTTGGAGGCTGTCCTGGAACTTGTTCTGCAGACCAGGCCCGGCCTCAAACTCACAGAGATCCACCTGCCTCTGCTTCCCAAGTGCTGGGATTAAAGGCATGTGCCACCAATGCCCAGCTTCATTTCAAGATTCTTAATTATACCTACAAAGATGCTTTCTCCGAGTTAAGATAGCATTCACAGGTGCCTGAAGTTAGGACAGATGTTTCTTAAGGCAGGGGGGGGGGCAATGGCCTTTATTTTATTTTACTTAGCTAACAAAGTAGCAGGTTTCCTTAGGGAATCTTTATGTTTAGTTTTGGTTCATTTTCCCCCACTTCCTCTCATCTCCTTGGCCTTCATCTGATGGGGGAAGTCCTGTGTATGTGTCAATAAAGCACTGTTGGCCAATGGGGAAGCAAGATAGGTGGGACTAGGAGTTGAGGGGGATTCTGGGAAAGAGAGACACAGGCAGACATCATGTAGCCGCCACAGGAGTAAGAGGTCTGGACCCTTTTCTCCAGTAAGAGAAAGACTTAGATTAGCAATTATGGGTTAAATACTTAAGTCAGAGCTAGCCAGTAAGAAACAAGCAAACCACCAACAGCTTCATAATTAATATGGCGTCCTGTGCGTTCATTTGGGACTGATGTGGCTCTGGAACCAGGCTGGCGGGAAGGCTGCACCCTACAGTCACCCCGGTGTACATACCCCTCTACCCCACTCCTCTTTCCTCCACTTCCGTGTCAGGCTGGTTTTATTATCCCCACGCCCTCCTCCCGCAGTGCTGGGTCCCTTTCTAGTTTCTGCCCTCTATGCACATCCCCTCCCACAGTTGGGATGCTTTTGTTTGGTTTTGTGTTTTGGAACCAGTTCTTGCTCTACAGCTCAGCCAACCTGTTCTTTAACTCATCAGCTTTTTGCCTTAGTTTACTGAGTGCTAGCGCTACAGGAAGGAAGGATCACCAGGTACGATCTCTCTCTCTCTCTCTCTCTCTCTCTCTCTCTCTCTCTCTCTCTCTCTGTGTGTGTGTGTGTGTGTGTGTGTGTGTGTGTGTGTGTGTGTGTGTGTAGCCCCAGCTGGCCTGAAATTTACAGAGATCTTTGTCTCCAGAGTGTTGGGATTAAAGGTGTGTGCCTCCATACCCAGCTGATCTTTAAATTAATATTTTTACTCGCCTATGTGTTTGGGTCTGTGCATGGCTGTGCACACGTGTGTATATGTATGCACATGTATGTACAGATGCCGGAGGAGGTCAGAGGTGTCAGTTTTTCCTGGATCTGGAGTTATAGGCTATAGCGTGCCACCTCATCTGAGTGCTTGGAATCAAACTCTGGTCCTCTGGAAGAGCAGTGTGTGATCTTAACTAAAGAGCCGTCTCTCCAGCCCCCTGAATTTTATTTTTTAAAATTTTATGTATTTATTTATTTATTTTTGTTTTTTTGAGACAGGGTTTCTCTGTATTGTTTTGGAAGCTGCCCTGGAACTCGCTTGGTAGACCAGGTTGCCCTGGAACTCACAGAGATCCGCCTGTCTCTGCCTCCCGAGTGCTGGGATCAAAGGTGTGTGCCACCAACGCCCGGCCCTGAATTTTTTTAATACTATACATTCATTGTTCAAAATAATAGGCTTCATTCTGGCATACCTGGACCATATTCATCCATTTATCACCCTCTCTTGTCCCCCTTTTCTTCTCAAATATAGTCCCCAAGAGATGTTTAGTTAGTTAGTTTGTTTTTTAGACAGTTTCTCTGTATCCCTGACTGTCCTGGAACTCACACTGTAGGTCACGTTGTCTCTGCCTCCCAAGTGCTGGGGCTAAAGGCATTTGCCACCACTGCCCAGCAAGATGCAGTGTTTTACGACTCACAGTTCAATCCACCACACTGAGCAATCTTAAGCTATCAAATAGTTTCCTATGATACTCCTATCTAAACTGATGTATTTAGAAAGTGTTTTAAATACAAAATTTCAGACTGGGGCTAAGTTGATAGAGTGCTTGCCTGGTAACAGCAAGGCCTTGGGTTCAAGCCCCCAGTATGATACATACATGTATACATACACACATGCATGCATACATACATACATGCATGCATGCATACATACATACATCATAATACCAAAATAGAAATAATCTTTTCATTCAATGCATATAAAGTGTGCTGACCAAATCTCTCCCCATTCCTTCTGTCCAGTCCCTCCCCTTCCCCTCCTACCACTTTTCTCTGCCTCAAACCAACAACACAAAGCAGAAGGAAGAGAGCATTTCAGAAACGGCACATACTAAGAATTCAAGTCATCCAAGGAAGGACAGGAAAAAGCCCCCCTCACATCCAGGCTTTGCTGACGAAAACACAGCAGAATCGAGGAGGCCTCTTCCATTCCAGTATGGTGGAGCCACTGCTAATGTCCATTAAGGAGCTCTTAATCTGTCCGATGATCACGCGTTTCGTGCATTTCATCTGATCGGTGCTGATTTTGTCAGCTCCCAGATGACTCACTCCGTAAACCTCTGGGCCATCACTGTTCCCGCCTGAGTGGGCCGTGTGCTGCCTTCCTGCTGACATCACTGGAAATCTTGAGTCTGAACCAAAGCTGCCCTGTGCCTCCATGACCTTTCTCCACAAGGCACAGCGGGGCCTGGACTTCTCCAAGCTCAGAATACACTCACGTCTGCTGCTCTGACCCCATGGAGGCTACTGTTTGAACTCAGCCTATTCTTAGATGTTCACGATCACCCTACCTACAGCAGGCCCGCTGGAAACCAAGACACAGATTCTGGCTTTCAAAAACCTTTCCTAGGGCCGGCGAGATGGCTCAGCGTGTGAAGATGCTTTCAGCCAAACCTGGCATTTAAATTCAATCCTCGGAACACAGTTGCCCTCCGACCTCCACGCTTGTGTCCTGATGTACCACAGGCCTATCCGTGCACACTCACATTCGGACACAATCAACACCAAATGCGGTAAGATCTTAGAAAGCTTCCTCATCTGCTCCCAGACTTCAGGAAACCCTGCGTCTCTCTGCCTCAGCAGAGAAGGCCAGCGGGGCAGGGGAAGCCTGCCAACGGCTTCACTCTAGTGGACAGACGACCTCGGAGAAGTCACCTGAGAGAGGTCTTACCTTGATGGCCATGTCTTCGTTGGGTTCTATAGGATCTGCAGTTGACTCATCCCCCTGTAGCAGCACACGGGACCACCCAGATGCTGGAAAAAAAAGAGAAAGGGTATTTGAGCCAAGTGGATGTGTCCGATCTGGTGGAAAGCTGCACAGCTGTCATTTTTTTGCAGACTAAAAGCCACGTGGCCTGTAAGGGACAGGAGTGCTAACTAATGTGTGTCTGCAAACCTGCCTTTGGTGGTTGACACTGACAAAGCTTTCTTCCCAAGGTGCCGTCTGTCAGCTCATCCTTTGTTTCTACTTAATTTCCAACTTAGGAGTTCTGTCCAAGCCCTTTTTGTTATTGTTTGAGACACGGTCTTGGGTAGCTCAGGCTTTCCTGGAACTTGCTGTGTAGGAGAGACTGGTCTTGAGGCCCCTGCTTCCAATCCCCCCTCCCCAGGATTGGTATTTATAAGCCTGTACCACCAAGCCTGGCTTCAACTTTCTTGTAATCCCTGAATCTGGAAGGGACTAGAGTGATTCCCATAGGCGTGCAAGCCTCATCCTAAGGCCTCATTTGGGGCTTAGAGTGAGCCCCAAGCACAGACATACATAAGTCTAGTTCAGTACCCAATAGAAGTGACTCCAGTGCTCGGCATGGGGGGAGGCATCTGTAATCCTAGCACTAAGGATGCTGAAGCAGGGGGATTATGAGTCTCCTGACAGCCTGGACTAACGGCAAGATCAAAGCCAGCCTAGGTTACCTACTGCGATCCTGTCTTCAAATATTTAAAAAACAAGCAAACCGCAAAGCAACAACCAAACGACCCTAGATTAGTTCCCATTTTCATTTCCACATACACACCAGGAATAACTAATCATTTGCTGTCGTATTTATTTATTTTAGCTTCACCGTTTTTGAGGCAGTCTTGCTATGTCACCCAGACTAGCCTGGAATTCTTGATGTAGCCCAGCTGGCCTTAGACTCTCGGCCATCGATCCTCCTGTCGTTGCTGGGGTTACAGGCCTGTGCCGCCATGATCAGCCTTGTTCCTTACTAAGGCTGTCAGGCTATCTGCAAATGTCGATGTCCGGCAAGAGACGGTTTTGTTCTTAAGGTGGCTATGGGGAGGCATGCCCGTGATACTAGCACCCCACAGGCAGTAGTTGGGGGATCGTCCCAACTTCAAGGTCTACTTCAAAGGAATGCATAACGAGTTCCACAAAGCGTGTTTCCAGGCCAGTGGGGGCCACAGAGTGACCCCGTCTCCTGCCCCTCCCTGTAACAAGAGGGAGAGAGAACGGATGTGGCGTTTTAGTTCTTAAAATGTTACTAGTGGTATGAGGATAGAAACACTGACACCCACAGAGGTCTGAAGAGCCAGGTCGGCTCCCCTGGACTTAAAATCACAGACGATAGTGAACCACCACGTGGGTCCAGGGGATCTGAATCCAAGTCTTCTGTAAGAGCAACAAGTATTCTTTAATTGCTGAGTTGTCTTCCCAGGCCTAGGAGTACTATTTTTAGAAGCTGGACGTGAAGTTCCCTCATGTAGAAAACCGTGTTTGGAAACCAAAGTAACTTCGTGGATCTTTTTTTTTTTTTTTTTTTTTTTTGGTTTTTCGAGACAGGGTTTCTCTGTGGCTTTGGAGGCTGTCCTGGAACTCACTTTGTAGACCAGGCTGGCCTCGAACTCACAGAGATCCGCCTGCCTCTGCCTCCCTAGTGCTGCCTCCCGAGTGCTGGGATTAAAGGCGTGCGCCACCAATGCCCGGCAACTTCGTGGATCTTTCAGGTATTAAAAAAGTGGGTCCCCGCTGCTGCAGTAGCGGTAAGGACTGTTGGGAGGGCAACCAACGGCTTCCTGATTGGATCTGAGGCTTCACGAGAAGGAATTCACATCTGGCATTGTGAATCTGGTCAAAAGCTCCTGGCTAGGGAGGGTCATGGACTCTATTGTTTTGCTAAGTGGGCAGGTTACCCCCGTTAAAAATTGCCTTCTACATATTTGTATCTATGCCCATAAAAGCTTTTTTCTTGCACAGTCACTGGTCAAAATACTGAGGATAAGCACACACACACACACACACACACACACACACACACACACACACAGTAACAAAAAGGTGGGTCCCATATCACAGGGGCAAATAAAGAAAGGAAGAAGTATGGCTAGAAGAAGGAATGAGCTTGAAAGAAGTTGGGGCAAGAAGTGGAGACACTAAAAAGGGCTTTTTGAGAAAAACCGATGCCCGCGAATCGACGTTACGTTCTCATGATGTATTTGCCTCCTACTCTCAGAGCTGCGTCGGTGACCCGCTCTTCACTGCTCTCTTGTATGGGGCTGTCTGGTGAAAACACGAACGAGGCCCACATTCAGGAGTCAGGATGGAGAGAAGAGCAGTTGCGCAAACATAGCCACGCCCCTGGCGTGTGGGTTCCTAGGAAGACCACGTGGCAACAGGGTCAGGGAAGGTTCCTAGCCACGCCCCACGCACGTTAGGATTACAGGCTAAATTTATTTGGACAATGGAGCGAAGGGAACCCTGTCGCCACGAGGACTCCAAGATGCAAGACAACTGACAGTGTTTGAGGGACGATACTTATCCATCTGAGCATTCCACTTCCATTTTCAACAGCGTGTAAACATACAAAAACACCACTGGGGCACGGGGTTGGGGAGAGGGGGTGGGGTGGGGGAGGAGATGGGGAGGGGGACTTGGAATGTTTATCTGTGAACCCTTCAGCTCCAGCATGTTGGTAGTGACTTCCAGCATCTGCTTGCATGTCAAGTTCCAGAGATGACTTCCCATCCCGCAAAGATCTACGATGTATTGCACAAATGACTCTGACGTGGAATGTTAAGACATTCCAGACACACATGCTGCTATTATTAGTCACAAGAGTACAGTCTCCTTTCATATGAAGAATACGTTTGAATAGTTCCACCTGTATTAAATTCTATTATACATGCACACACACGCATGCATTTCTTTTTTTGTTTTCAAGACAAGGTTTCTCTGTGTGGCTTTGGAGGCTGTCCTGGAATTCACTCTGTAGACCAGGCTGGCCTGGAATCCACAGAGATCCGCCTGCCTCTGCCTCCTGAGTGCTGAGATTAAAGGCGCTACCGCCTGGCCAAGCACTACATTTCTATATAAATATAAAGTGACCCTCATTTTAGCTTTTTGGGGGTAGGGCTTTATTATAACTCATGTTGCTCTAAAATTCACTATGTAGATTAAACTGATCTCAGCTGAGGTTGAAGCAACCCTGCTGCCTCAGCCTCCAAGTATTAGCATGTGCCAACAGGCCCATCTTCATAAACTACTTTCTTCTGTTTTGTTTAAATACAATGATTTGTTAAAATCATTTTTTTATTTATGAGTGTGTGTATGGCTGGGGTAGGGTGTCCAAAGAGGCCAGAAGAGGGCTTTGGGTCCCCTGGAGCTGAAATTTCAGATGGTTTCCAGCTGTCTGTCAGGGGTACTACGATTTGAACTCTTGTCTCAAGCACAAATATAATCAGCGGCTGTGACCGATTCCTTATCGATTTTGCTCCATCTTCTCACCTAGCCGGAGATAGAGGCTTACGTCTCTCAGCCCAAGTTCTAGCTCCTGGCCACTGACCGGGCTCCGTCGGTGTACACGGCTCTTCGGCAGTGGATCACACTGTTGAGCCGCGTGTACTCCAGCTGATAGGGGCAGAGCAACTGAAGAGAGGCAGCCAAGCTTGGGGGAAGGCAGGGGCTCCCAGGATTATCTACTGGGAGAGGGGGTCTGGGCTGGCAGCAGCAGGTGGTCCCAGGGCTGGGGCACAGCATCCCACAGACAGCTTGGTGTGTTCCCACACATGGAGCCAGATTGCAACACTGACCCACGGTGATAACAGTGAAGTTCATTCTGGGGGTGCAGCAATTTAGGGCATTCTGGGGATAAATATGGGGCGACTTCAGCTGGGATCATCATTAGTACAAACATGAAAAGAGGGGGATGGGAACCGGCTCCGACACACAGGAGCTGAGATCAACTATGGAAACAATATCTCCATTGTTACCCTCGGTGGGGATGCCATTCGGGATATTTGAGGATACAGGTAGTAGATTAATAAGCAGGGGCTTTAAAAAAAATCCCAGCCCTCAGGGAGAGGAGGCATGTGGATCACTGTGAGTTCTAGGTCAACCTGATCTACATAGTGAGTTCTAGGTTGGCCAGGGATACCCTGTCTCAAAACAAAATAATCAGAAAACCCAGAAGACGGATTGTTTGCTGTAACAAAGTTTCAAATTAGGATGTCATTAAAGGTGACCGATTCACTGGCCCCATTACACCAGTCAAGCTCTGTAATTCTTAGACTTTCCTCTCTGTTCCTGAGATGGTCACAGAAGCATGAGTCATGAGAATGTCCAGAATTGAGAAAGGGGAAGAATTTCCCTCCTTACTTCCTCAATTAATCTTTTTTTTGTTGTTCCTCTAGGTAGCCCAGGTAGGCTTTGTACTTGTGATCCTCCTGCTTCAGCATTCTGAGTGTTGGAATTACAGACGGGCACCACTGTGCCCAGCTTCCCTTCACCTTTGAGAGAAGCCCCCAAAGCAATTCCCCACCCCCAGAGGATTCTCAGATTCTCACTGGTCAAATGTGAACCCATTCTTAAACCAGCCAAGGGAAAAGAGATTAAGCGTATCAAAGCTTCCCAGATATGCCTTCTAGGGTGGGGAGGCTCTCAGCACATGGCCACCAAAAGAGGAACAAATGTGCGAAATGGGTTCTTGGCCAGCAAAACAGAAAGAGGATGAACACGAGATGAGCGGCCAGTATGGTCTGTCATCACACAAGCATGTAGCTCACTAGTTAGAAATGCACATTTGAATGCATGAATACTCAGGCCCTTTAGGGACTCAGTCCTCCAGGACCTAATTTCCTATGGCAGTGTCTAACCTCAGCCCTACAATGGTGTCTCATCCTTACTGGGGGTTGGGGACTGAAGTTCCTGACACTTATGCTGACAATTCTGCAGACTGATGACTGATCAGGGCTGACTATAGTTAGTGGGAATGTTGCAAATCCAAGAACCAAAATTATCTTGGTCTATCTCTAATCTTCTTAACAGCCATTTATCACCAATCTCTGTGCCTGACTTAGTATTCTTTGACTATGAGGTGAAACTTTTGGATGTAGTAACTAAAAACAAAAACACAACAACAACAAAAACGTTAAGCCAGGCGGTGGGATCATACTCCTTCAATCCCAGTCGGGAGGCAGAGGCAGGCAGATCTCTTTGATTTAGAGACCAGCCTGGTCTACAGAGCGAGTTCCAGCACAGTCAGAGCTTGCTATACAGAGAAACTCTGTCTCAAAAAGCAAAACAAAAAACAAACAAACAAAAAACCGCATTCTTTTCCCTGACCCCCAACCAAGGCTAAGTACTCAACAGAAAATGCCTAAAATCTATAGCAGAGATAACGTTGCTGTAAACTGTCTACTCTATGCAGTCTGTTGTTAAGTACACTGATTAGTGCCTGTCTCTTACTCTATGGCCACAGAAGTTCATGTTGCTTCTTCCACGGTGAGTTCTGTCATTCATGGCAAGCAGAATCCGTGTTCTTAGGACAGAGCCTCTCATTTGGCTCAGACTGAGCATGGCAAGCAGAATCCGTGTTCTTAGGACAGAGCCTCTCATTTGACTCAGACTGAGCATGGCAAGCAGAATCCGTGTTCTTAGGACAGAGCCTCTCATTTGGCTCAGACTGAGCTATTGTTTACTCCTCTTCCTTGCATTTTGCACCAGCAGAACTCACAATTCTGACCGTTAGTCTCATTTATGGGGACACGAGTAGAGAGAGCCCTGAGTGTGCGTGTCTAACATTTCTTTGCTGTCAAGGCTACCTCACCCGGCCCCAGGTACTTATAAGCAGGTACTGGGCCTGATACATGCTTAGTTTTATTCCAGTGAGAAGTGTTAACTTAGGATAGCCAGTTTGTGGAAACAGGAACTCAGCGGTACTCAAGAGATAAAAGAGGAACCGTGCTAAAGTTGGAGGACAAGGACATGGAGACACAGTCCCGTGTCTTAGCTGATGCATTCTAAGCCAAAGTGATGACAGCCTGTGGTTGGCCCCATGATCTAGGGCTGGGGAAAGACCCTAAGGTAGGGACCACATGGAGATGCTATGGAATATATATATTACCTGGGGGCTGTGTGCATGACCCTGAGTGCTTGGAGGATAGGCCCCACCACTCGCCAGCCCCATCCCTGAGGGGTCACAGTGGAAGCTCATTAACTATAGCCCACACACTGAGAATGGAAGAGGCCTCAAGGCTGCAGACCTCATTGTTCTTATTGTTGCTCCTCGAGTCCTCAGTTCCGATGGTCACAGCTTTCACGGCGGCATGAGGTCCACGATGCTAGGACAGCTGGTTTGAACTGAGGACACGGTGAACCACGAACCATATGGAGAGTTAAGGCCCCTCCAATGATGGCTTCCATAGTTACCCTTACAGAAAGCATAGACGAGACAGGAGAAGGCCCCCTGAGTGCCGCAGTGACTGCTCTTGCTTGCCGGGACCTTCTGAAGTCCTTCTCCACCTCAGCTATTGCTTCAGACCTCAATCCATTGCAGTTTTTCTCTCCCCTTCATCAACCCAGTGACTTCGGCAGCCACGGAGGAGCCGTGGGAAGTATAGAGTCAGGGCCTTTGAACTCTGGGCTTCCCAAGAGAAAAAGAGCCTGTCCGGCCCCTATAAGCCGTGCTGCAAGACGGTGACCCAACAGAAGAGAGTTTTCTCTCTCTCCCCCACCCTAGGCTTCTCTTCCTGGGGCTCGCACATTGTGAGATCATCGTGTTCTGTCTGTGAAAAGACTGCCCACGGGGACGGCATCCTCACTGGAGTCTCTGTGTGGACAGCCTCAGGATTTATCCTCCTTTTAATTGCCTCTGGCTCATAGGGTTTTGAAAACATCCCATTCTTGTTCTTGGAGGAGTTCTCAGCTGGGCAGCTGGGTGGTTACAAAAAAATTAGCGGAAACTTCAGAACAATGATTTGCCTTTAAACCCGGAAGCCTCACCCCAGGATAAGCTGATGGAGCCCGGCTTCCTCTGGATGGGAAGCCCCGCCCAGGGTTTGGAGGAGCCCAGCAGGATGTCACCCACCCAGCCCCACCTACCCCAGGTAGTGTCTCATCCTTCCTGAGGCCCAGCTTTCTCCTGCTTGGGGCAGATGGACATTCCAGGCCCTGGGGGAGCCTGTAGGAGCTATGGTGGCAGGGGCCTTCCTCCTCCAGGATGCTTCTCAACCTGGGATAGAGAAAGCTTCACCTTTTAAATGACAAAGGGTTTTCCTCAAACTGGCCTGGAGGTTGCTGGACCTCATTATTTTTTTAGCTTCACCTTTCTACCCTCCTGAGAGAGGGGAAGCCTCCCTAGGTGCCCCTGAGGAGGCTGTGGTGGCTCACACCTGTAATCCCAGCATGGGGGTGGGGGTGGGGCTGAGCTGGAAAGGAAGGCTGTGAGTTCTAGGCCAGCCTGAGCTGCAGCGTGTTCAAACGCAACACCAAGAACCTAAAACAAGCAAAAGAAAGGATGGAAGGAAGGTCTACAGCTGGCCAAGTTGTGAGATCTCACACCTGGGGAACAAAGGCTGAGGAGCCTGTGCAACCTATCAAAGAGGCCCTGGCCATCAGGTTTCCCCAGCATCCTTCAGTCCCTGCCTGTTACAGGGTCTGTCTGGCATACCACACCCTCTACCCTCAGCTTCTGCAGCCCAGGAGCTGGGCTGCTCTTTCCCCAGCCGCCCTTCCCTGTTGGTTAGCCAGGCCCCAGCTCTTCTGTCCGTCTGCCCTGTACCCTCCTGGCTCTTCCCCTTCCCTCACACGGTCTGGCTCAGGGTCACGTGCACTCTGGACTCTTGCAGACGTCTCTGGCTGTGCTCTCCCTCACGTCTACACTAAGTCTCCTCCTCCCCCGCCATACCTAGGAGCAGCCATACCCTTCCTATTTTATCTCTGTTTTCATTCCTGTACCCTTTTGACACCATTGGTTTTTTGTTTGTTTGTTTCACTTCACATGTGTGGCAGCCAAACTCTACTCAGGAGATAGGAGAGATGTGGGTTTGCTGGGTGTGCGTATTTCACTTCATCCTCTTGTAACCAGGTCAGCCAGATCCAACATTACCCCCCCTTCACAGATGAGAAAACGGAGTCTGAAAAGTATTGAGCTAGTGTTGTAGAGTATTATTTTAAGATGTGTTACCCGGGAGGCAGAGGCAGGCGGATCTCTGTGAGTTCGAGAGCAGCCTGGTCTACAAAGCAAGTTCCAGGACAGCCTCCAAAGACAAAGAGAAACCCTGTCTCAAAACAAAACAAAACAAACAAAAAGAGATGTGTGGCTTTTGTTTGTGCTGCATTTGTTTAACTCTGTGAAGCCGTGATTCTTTGCCTGTCTAAAACACCTGATGGGTCTAATAAAGACCTGAACGGCCAGAGAGTATAAACGAAGGAGAAATCTGAAAGGAGGGAGCAAGACAGAGCAAGGAGAGGAGGAGGAGGAGGACGCTAGCACCCAGCCGCCCAGCCAACCATGGAGTGAGTGAGAGAGTAAGATATACAGAAGTAAGAGTAGGAAAAAGCCCAGAGGCAACAGGTAGTCAGGATAATTTAATTTAAGAAAAGCTGGCAAAAAAAAGTCAAGATGAGGCCAGGCATTTATAAGTAAGCATAAGACTGTGTGTGTAATTTAGTTGGGAGCTGAGTGCCAGGCCCCCAGAGAGCAAAGAGTTAAAAGAGTAAGAAAACAGCCAACTACAAGCCAGCAAGTGAGAGAAATATGTATATTCTTTATATACTATATATATACACATATGTTCTTTAAAGAGGCATTTATTTATTTATTTATTTATTTATTTATTTATTATTTTTGAGACACATAGCCCTGGCTGTTTGGGGACTTACTCCATAGACCAGGTTTGTCGCTGAACTCACAGAAAACTGCCTGTCTCTGCCTCCCTTGTGCTGGGGTTAAAGGCCGTGTGCTGCTATACTGGCAAGATTTATTTACTGTTGTCTTACATGGATGAGTGTTTTACCTGCACATGTGTATGCGTACCAATGCATACCGCTTATGCACCAGTGCCCACGGAGGTCAGGGAAGGCATCAGAGCTCCTGGAACCGGTGTTACAGGCAGCTGTGGAGCACCATGTGGATGCCAGCAACCAAACTCAGGTCCTCCGCCAGAGCAGGAAGGGCTCTTAACTTCTGAGCCTTTGCTCCAGCCCAGCTTTAGTTTTGAGACAAGGTCTCACTCTACAGCCCAGGGCTGGTCCGCAACTCATGGAGATGCTCTGCATCAGTATCTGTGGGATCAATGTTTGTGAGCCCACAGGCTGTTTGCCTGTCTGATGAACGTTGATAAAACCCCACCAGGAGTGTTTTGCTTATCCTTAGAGATGGGGATGGATTCTTGAGGACATGGGAGAAAAGAAGATCCAAAGAGAGGGGATTCCCCCTGGGCTTACACGCAGGCTGGTGTCTGAGTTCTCAAACTCAACTCAAAGGATGTTGTCACTGCTTTAATTACATCCCCATTTGCCAAGTAACTATTCCTTGCAGACAATTTAGTAATCCATCCAGTAAACCTACCTACCCCTCAGCAGGGCCTCAGTCAAGGCCTAAAAGCAGCACAGAAGACTGCTAATCAAGTCTATTTGGGAGACCAAACTGTAAGAAACAAATATACATAGTTACCAACTGAGATTGCTACTATGAATAGAAAAGATTTCAACCATGGAGTCCCTGGAGCACAACCATGTAATCCAGGCCCATGCAATTCAACAAACGTTCACACTAAGGCTTAAAAGGATGCTTTGTGGCAACCAAGATCCAAACAGCAATCCTGTAAGAAAGTGATGGAGGGAGCAAGGGAGTGAGGGAGCGAAAGTACTTCAGGAAATTGCTTGTGTGGTGGCATGCCTATACTCCTAGCTCACAGTAACAGGTTGGCTGCCCAGCCATTTAGTCTAGTCTACTGCCGAGTTGCAGGCCAATGAGACATGGTTTCAAAATACAAGATGGAGGGAGGGTGCCTGAGAAATGATATGTGACATTGTTTTTGCTCTACACACACACACACACACACACACACACACTAATGTGTCACTGAACAGACACTCATTCACTCATGTGGCACATACATGCATACACATATATGCATATACTCACATCCATATACACATACATGCACATACGAACATAGACATGCACACATATCCATGCATACACATACATACACACATACTAAAATACACAATATGTACACACACATGATACACACACACACTGACACACGCACATGTGTACACCAATACACACTCAGAGAGCTCCTGGACACAGTGCTCTGGGGATCTAGGACAATCTAGTTTGCAGAAGAGAAGCAGAGCTCTAGGATGACGGAAACGATGAAGGCTACAAAGGCACCCTGGACCTCTGAGCTTCAGTGTGGGATTGGTACCCAACAGAGAGCCCTGGCCAACTCTGCCCCCGGTAGCTGGGATGAGAAGGCAGTTGGTTGTTCCCGCCCGACCCTCTTCCTCTAAGCATGGGGTAAGGAGGAATGATCCTGTTAATAACAGCTATTGCTCCGTCAGTGTCTGTCAGTGTCTTCATTGTTCTCTACTTCATACGTACTGTATCACTAATAGTGTTAAAAAAAAAAACCCAAACAACAGGAGCACTATTGGGCTGGGGATGTAGTGCTTGCCTAGCATTTAACAAAACTCTAGTTCCATCACCAGCAAGCGTATAAACCCAGCGTTTGGTGGGTGGAGGCAGGAGAATCTGGAGTCTGGTGACATCCCAGGCTGCACCGAGACCTTGGAGAGAGCCTGGGAAACACAAGACTCTGTCTCCAAGAAAGGCAGGGGCTGGAGATGGCTCAGTAATTAGGACCTCTTGCTGCTGTTGGAGAGGACGTGAGACCTGAGTTCAGTTCTCAGCACCTACTGCAGGGGGCCTCACCACTCCAGCTCAAGGTGATAGGACGCCCTCTTCTGGCCTCCTCGGGCATGCACATATGTGGTATACACACGCCATACACATAAATAAAATCAATGAATAAATCTCAAAACAACAACAGAATCCGAGTTTTAAAAAAATAGGCAACATTACTGTTTTACTTTTATGGAATAAGCAGATGGCAGAAATGAGACTTCAAGCTGGTATGGTGGCTTGTGCCTATAATCCCAGGACTCACGAGACTGAGGCAGGAGAGATTGCCTCAAATATAAGGCCAGCATGGGTTATAGACAGAGATCCAGGGCAGTTTAGGCTACAGAATGAGACCTTGTCTCAAAAACAGACAACAAAACCCAAGGAGGAACTTTCAAGCGATCAGTAACTTGCCTAAGAACATATGCACATAGGCGCCTTTGGGCTTGTGTATATGGACTGCACATTCACACTCATAGCCCATGCACATATTAGTACATGTGTGCCTGTACATGTGTGTATGTGTGTGTGTGTACATGTGTGTATATATAAGCTTGTATATATGTAGACATGAAGCTCACTCCAGCTGCCCAGATGACTTAAACCTCCCCTGAAGAGGAAAAGCTTTCTTCACTACAGCATTGAGGACTGGGTCAGAAACCTGGGTGTTTTGTCTCCCGTTCTATTCTCAAAGGTCTCTTTAGCATCCTTCTATTTAGGAAGGGGGAAACAGACTCCAATCGCAGGAAAATGAGAGCAGAAAAGCTGTGTGGTGCAATTTTAAATGAGTTTTAAAACACCGTTGGGGTCCAAACTCATTTTGAAAACAGTTTTTTTTTCTGCAGGCCTGTGCCTGTGCTTAGGGATTAAGGACCACCTAGGCAACTGTGTGACCCACAAGCATCTCAAAGACTGCCCCCAAAAGAGTTCCCACTTGGGAACTAACAGCCTAAAACCTGGCTTACTCTAGTCCTTTTGTAAGGATTTCTGTTCAGTGCAGCTTCTCTGCAGGTCCTATAAAAAAATTGTTACACTCGCCGAACACCTGAACAGACAGGTTGGATGGCCTGGTTTGCTTAGATGGAAAGATAATTGATATTTATTCACACACATGCACACATGTGCACACACTATGAAGTCAAATGCAAATCCAAACCCAAGCCACTATCTTGGATCCAATCTCCATTCAGAGAAAATGCCTTAGCCAATAAACAAAACTCCAAGCCTGGAGAAATGGTTCAGCAGTTAAGAGCATTTGTTGCTTTTACAGAGGACGAGTATTCAGTTCCTAGCACCCACACAGCAGTTCACAACTGGCTCTAAATCCAGTTCCATGGGGTCTGATGCCCTCTCCTGGACTCCTTATGTTACTGCAGCATGTGGTGTGTACAATGTAGGCAAACCTTCACACACATAAACTTTTTTAAATGTTAAATAAAACTCCAGGGCAATCTGTGATGGGGACATATTTGGCCTTTGGATTCTTGGGAAAGCCAGCCGCCCGAGTTGTGTGCCTGTGTTTCCCTGTCTTGCCACATCAGGCTGAAGACAACAGTGGCAGACAGAAACCTTAGAGACGCTACCTTTTCCACCTACCAGATCCACCCTCCCTACCCCTACTCCAGAGCACAACAAGCCTTTAAGTCCCTGTCCCAGGACTGCCTCCTCTTTCATGTCCATCAACAACTTTCCAAAATGTAGCTGTGATCACATCCTTCCCTTCTGTCGTGTGCCAAGCTGGGGCTGGGAGACTGATGGGAAGATCTGACCCTGTTCTCAGGGATCGGCAGGCATTGTGGGAGGTGGGTTTCTCCAAGGCAACCTGATGTCTGTCCATCACTGCCCTCTGATCTGGCCTGGCTTATCACACACATTTTCCCTAGTTAGGTGGGCAGGATTGTCCCATGTCCACCCACAGGTCTAGATGTCTTTCCAGACTTCCTTTCTTGCTCTGGTTTGGAGGTGACATAGGGATAATGGGCTCATTCTGGCATTTAGAAAATCCGCTTGGAGGGCATAGAAAAAAGATTGGAAATGCTCTGTGTAAGGTTCAGGGAAGGCCTGAGGGTAGTCCTTAGACCCCCCTCTCGGCCAAATGGTAACCCTTCTGGCTTGTAGCCATGTTATGGTAGGTTGTCGCGGCAACTTTAGCACATGAATACATACGGGTACCACTAGGGAAAGGCATAACATGAGAAAGCCCTGCGACCCGCCTCTGGGGTGAGCTGAGGGCAGTTCGCAGAACCAGGTAAGTGGTACGGCTGTGTGTCAGAGCCTCCCATCGGAGTCAGGCCCAAGGAAGGGACGCCCTGGGAGAGAATAGATGCATCAGACAGGAGCTTATAAAGATAGGCGTAGCAGAGGGAGTTGGATTGCAAAGAGAGTAAGGATGAGCAGAGAGAGATGAGCAGTGGAGCATGGGGTGGTCAGAGTGAATCCCAGGACTTGGCTGGGCCGCTAAATGCTGTCAGCGGTCAGTCTGTGATGTGTGTGGGAGGGAGGTGGGGTGGTTTGTTTAAAGGGCTTGAGCCTGAGCAGCTATGGGCTGGATAAGCTGAAGACAGTAGATGACTTTATGATACAGGATTGTGGGTTTTTTTTTTTATTATTATTCTAGAGTGCTTGTGTGATTGGGAGCAGACAAGGCTAACAGTTATCAAAGTTAAAGCCTCCCCTGGGAGTCTGATCTACCGCAGAGTCAGGAGCTGGAACCCCCAGACGCTGTCAGAGTTGATTTGGGATGCATTTATGACCTGAAGTCTGCATTCCTCAGCCACATGCGAGTTCTCCCGGCTGGTGGACACAGACGCAAACTCTTAGATTAGAGCACACACAACTCACAACGACACGGGCTCACTCTGGTGATTGGCTAGAAGGAGGGTTGGGGGGGTGCGGGGGGGGGGGGAGGGAAACAAAGGTATTAATGTCACTTCCTCTTCTCCTTCTTCCCTCCAGCTACTAGAAAGAATTCCACTTTGGCTGGTCCTATTTCTCTCCCTTCCTTGCCTTTTAAAGAGAGTCTAGCCCTTGCCAGCACGGTAGCCCGGCCGTCCCAATAGAAAGTTGGAACACTGTACACAGAGGCAGGGGGAAAGCTGTATGGCAGCTCCTCTTAGAGCTCTGCATCCCGACTGGCGTTTCTGTCAAAGTCTCGGGGTGGGGGGCGGGGGGGTGGGGTTTGGGGGGAGTAGTTGTCCGTAGGATGCCCTGGACTTTCACAGTCTAAGAGCAAGCCCTACACTAGTTGAAAAGAAATTTCCCAGAGCTATGGGGGGGAAGCGCGGAGCACACAGAGGAATCCAAGGTCATCTTTCCCTTTTCCCACGGGTAAAGCCGTTAGCCAAGACCTGCAGGGTTCGGAGCTCGTGTTGATCGCACAGGGAGCCAAGGACAAAGACGCATCAGTCTCTGCCCATGGAACTGTCCTGTCTGCGCCTCCCCCACTCAAGTGACTTGGAGCATTGGGCAGATAGATGCTGCTTGAGGGAAGACAGAGCTGTCTGTGTTCTGTGCAGTCAGTGTTATGGACCCTTGCTTAATAGGCAGCAGAGTTTGAGAGTCATTTTGCTTGTTTGTTTGTTTGTTTGTTTGTTTGTTTGAGACAGGGTCTTGCTGTGTAGCCTTGGCTGACCTAGAGCTCACTATCTACACCAGGTTGGATTTGAATTTGCAACCATCTTCCTGCCTCTGCCTCTCAAGTGCTGGGGTTGCAGGCATTGTACCACCACCACATCCAGCTTGGAGCCATTTTCTTATAACAGTAGCTCCTATAGCGATAACTAAGGATCTGGAGAGTTGGCTCTGGAATATCTCCAGACTGGGGCCAACACGGAGTGCCCTTATGTAATGTTACATACAGAAGATGTTTATGTGGCCTACACCAAAGGGGCCTGTATCTGCACAAGACTTTCCAGCAAATCTGTAAATTAACTACACACTAAACAGTTTTCACTGAATCTTTCTGTCCTGAAGTAGTGCGGGATTCAGAAAAAAAATCATATTTCTTCCCTTTGGTAGACATTTAAAGAGGCAATTGGTAATGGAAGTGGAAATTCTAGTGTTTCATTTGTCTAGAGACAGAGTCTCACAGGAGACAGCATCTCTGCGAGTGTCTATGAGGGTTTCCAGAGGGGGTTTCAAAATGGGCTTTTTAAAGTAAAAAAAAAAAGATTAATCTTATAAATCAGTGCGTCTGGAATTAATAAATTCCCATTCAGTTTGAAGTGTTTATTGTTTCAGAGAGAGGCTGGGAGTATGACTCCGGTGCAGTGTTGTCTCACCTTTATAAGGCCTTGCATTCAATCTCTGACACCCCAAAAATGTTTCCATGAAAAGAGACAGCACTTGGGCAGTGGGTAAACTGTATGGACCCCCAGGACTTATGTAAAAAGCCAAGCAGGGTGTCCTGCATCTGGAACCTCAGACTGGGTACCCGGGAGAAAGGCGAATCCTGGGGGAATTGCTGGCCAACCAGTCTTGTTGAAACTGCCAAGTTCTGGATTCAGGGAGAGATCCTTTCTCAAAAAATACAGTTGAAGCCGGGTGCTGGTGGCGCATGCCTTTAATCCCAGCACTCGGGAGGCAGAGGCATGTAAAGCGAAGCCCTCCCACCAGCCTGGTTCCAGAGCCACATCAGTCCCAAATACACAGGAGGCTATATTAATTATGAAGCTGTTGGCCTTGCTTGTTTCTTACTGGCTAGCTCTGACTTAAGTATTTATCCCATAATTGTTAATCTTAGTATTTCTCTTACCGGAGAAGTTTCCGGGCTTCTTATCCCTATGGCGGTTACATCTTGACTCCCTGTGTTTCTCCTACCCAGAGTCCTCCTGGACTCCTAGTCCCACCTATCTTGCTTCCCTATTGGTCAACAGTGCTTTATTGACATATACACAGGACTTCCCTCATCATTCGTCCCTAACCCCAGAGCCTAAAATCAAACAAAAAATGTGAAACATGAATGGCGTGTAGGACAGGATTTCTGCATCATCGGCAGGCGGATCTCTATGAGTTCGAGGCCAGCCTGGTCTACAGAGTGAGTTCCAGGACAGCCTCCAAAACAATACACAGAAACCGTGTCTCTAAAACCCAAACAACAACAACAACAAAAACAAAACACGGTGGAGAGTGTTAGAGGAAGACACGAGACATCAGGCTCTGTGTTTCCCATGGCAGTAACCAAAATACCAGAGAGGACGTCCCAAATCATGCCAAACGCACGGAGTTCAAAGAGGAGAAGGAGACCAGGAAAGTGAACAGAGGAGAGGAAAGAAAAGGAAGGTACTGCCTCAGAGAGTGTCGACATTTTGAAATGCATTTTCAAGATTACATCATGGGCCCAGCCCAAGGCTTGCTTTAATTGGCACAGACAGACAAGGGAGTTAGAGAATCTAAGTCAGGGAGGTTGTAGCCCTGAGAAGCTGTGCCTGAATGTCAGAGAAGATGTTGGGAAAGAATCCTGGGAAATTCCTATCAGAAAGTCGGCAGCAACCCTCTGTGGGAGGCACTTAGAGCCTTTTATTTTCAGAATTCCTCTGTTAAAGGCCACCAGTAAAACTGAGTTCTGTTCATCGCCTTGACAGCTAAAGTAAGACAGATCAGAATCCCAAGGCCAAGAAAATGACTGTGAAATTGGGAGGTTCAACTGTGAACTGTAGCAGAATAAATTCAGGAAAACACATATAATAACATCTAATCAAATCTATTTTCCCCCCACCTAAGCTTTTCCATAGCTCTCATGCCTTTCAGTTTCCCCGGGGCTGACTCAAAGAACACATTATTCCAAGGCTTTATTAGACATTAGCTCTCTTTGTATTTTGAAGCAGAGCCCCAGGTTAACTGTTCTCAGATCTGGGTCGCTTGGTGGTGATGTGGTTCATATTTCTTTTGAATTTGATGAAGAATTACCAGTTGGAGCCGGTTTAATGAGGTGAAAGAGATGACAGATTAACTGGAAGGTCTGTGACAGGATAAAAGACGACTCAGTAGAGTTTTGTAAGGCAATTAAACATATTCCACATGGGGGTAAAAAAAAATCCTAAAAGCATCTTACCTCATTGCAGGTAGCAGATGCATAGTTTGGGGACACAATGTGGATACGCCTTGCTTTCTAAAATCTGAACCCACAACCTTTCTAGTCATGAAGCATAAATTCCTTAACAAGAAGCAGTTGCCTAGTTATTACCTGTGATTTGGGGGTATTAGAGGTTGGACCTGGGGTCTCATGCATGCTAAGCAGGATGATTTACCATTACGATACACTCCCAGTCTTTCAGCCAAACTATCAGCTAATTAGCTAGTTATCTTTTCTTCCTTCCTTCCTTCCTTCTTTCCTTCCTCCTTCCATGTCTCAACTTTTATTTACCTCTACGTGTCTATTTGTGCATATGTACACATGCGTGTGGGTGCCCAGACAGGGCAGATACTGGTGTCAGATCCTCTGGAACTGGGGTTACAGGAAGCTGTGAGTCCCCTGAATTGGGTGCTGGGAACCAAACTTGGTTGGTCCTCTGGAAGAACCGCATGTACCATTAACTACTGAGCCATCTCTCCAACCCCAAGTTAATTTACCTACTTTCCTGTGCTGAGATGGGTCCCAGAGCCTGGGTGCATGCTGGGCAAGTGCTCTGTTCCTCAGCCACACCCTGAGCCCTGGATCCTGCTCCACACATCAATCTCACCCGACTTGCAGTGATCACACATGCAAGGAGATGTTTGGGATTGCAATTACTTAGTGGTCCATCCAAGAGACAAGCACTATGCATCACAACACTAATTTATTTACCTACCCCAACAGTATCATCACAGTCAGGTGGGATCAAGGCTTTCAAAGGCAATGGAGGAGTTAGCTTCAAAAGAGTGGCCAAGAACAAAAGGAAAAGTGAAGTCATACACACCCTAGGAGGTTTTTTTCCCAAATCCCACCAGGCTTCTAGACTTTTGAATAATTTTTTACCTCTTGATGCCGAGAAAGGAAAAAGTAGTGATTTATTCAGTAAATTTACATCTCAATTGTTGTGTGTTTGTAGAAATTACTTCCTTGGTGCTATTCATGACTTTATGTAAAATGTCTTAGGAGGGATAGTCATACCCAGAGAGATCCTGGGGCTCAGCTTCAGACTAAATTTTGAGTCTTCTTGAAAAGAGGAGAGTCTCCCAATCCAAGTACTGGCTCCTTTATTCTAGTTGCCCCCTTAGGGAGATAAGTGCCCACTATTAGTAATTAGGGCAGAAACAGAAGTATACCCACATCCACATGATGGAATATTTTGCCACCATGCAATAATGCCAACAGCATACTTCATCAGAGGGGACACACACACACACCGGTGTAGGAAGCGTCCTAGAATACATCATTAACTAAGAGAAAAGTACATGGTAGTATATGTAATATCACTTTTATTAATACATCCAAAATAACACACACACACCGGTGTAGGAAGCGTCCTAGAATACATCATTAACTAAGAGAAAAGTACATGGTAGTATATGTAATATCACTTTTATTAATACATCCAAAATAACTTTTAATCCTCCTGCCTCTGTCTCTCAGGTATTGGGATGGCAGATGTGTGCAATGGTGCCTTGTTTACGGGGCACTATTCTCTATCCTTCCTGTAGAGTGTTTTTTCCTCCTAACAGCTTTAGGGGAATAAGGACGCAGAAAAGGAAACAGAGGCACAGATAAGGAACTAGTCAGTCCCGGGCACCATATATAGCACCAGAAACTGGGCCCCTAACCACAGTGAGAGTCTTCCTCTCACACGGAGCACTGTTTGGGAAAGCACCTTGTGCAGCCAAGTGATGGCTGGAAATCACCAGCTAGAACAGTTGCTTTGCATGGGCAGCCAGAGCTCCGGCTCCTGCCTGGTGAGTGGCACTTTTCCTTTTCAAGTGGTGCCGGGGATTACAACCAGAGCCCCGCAGGTGCCCGTCCGATGCTCCACCACCCAGCTTTCCATAAGTGGCCCAGGAAGTCATGGGATCTGTTTGGAAGTCCCATGCTAGTGAAAAAACGGGGCGGGGGGGGAGCTTTTGGAGGTCAAGCCCATGCAGGTCTGAACCCACCACACGCTACTTCCTCTGCTGTAGTGTGAGCATCAGCTGAGCTCTTCAGCCCTCCTGAGCCTTGGATGCAAAAAAAAAAAAAAAAAAAGTGAAGACCTTTCTTTTCTTTCTCTCTTTCTTTTCTTTTCTTTCTTCCTTTCATACTTTCTTCTCTCTCTTTCTCCCTGCCTCCTTCCCTCCCTTCCTCTCTTCCTTTCTTTTTTGGCAGAGTGTCAGTATGTAGCCCAGGTTGGCTTCAAGATCCTCCTGCCTCAAGATCCTCCTGCCTCAGCCTTCAGATGGCTGGGATTTTGGGAATGTACCACCTCTACCATGCCAGGTTCATATGAAATCTTTTTTTAAAAATCATATTTAGACCTTCCAGTTACCTTGAGGAAGAAGAGCTCTGCACAAAACAACCTGAGCACCTTAGTGAGTTTTTGTTTTGTCTCCCCCGACATGTCCCCCCCCCAACCACCGCACACGCGCACACATGTGTGCTTGGGTGCCTGTAGAAGCCAAAAGAGGGTGTCAGGCCCAGAAGTTGGATTGTCTCCTTGTGTATGCTGGAGAACAAATTCCAGGTCCTCTGCAAAAGCAGCAAGAGCTCTTAACCACTGAACATTCTTTTCAGTCCCATGAATTCTTTCCCTGCCTTTCTCATTAATTAATGTTTGTTTATTTATTGCTTTTCTTGAGACAAGGTATCACAACGTAGCCCTGGCTGCCCTATTGAGCAGGCTGGCCTTGATCTTACAGAGATCATCCTGCCTCTGCCTCTTGAAGCACTGGGACGAAAGACGTTACACCATCCTGTGTATATAAGTGCACATCACTTCATCAAGATGATTGCTTCATCAAAAAAATACATAAAATAGGGGAAATTGATCTGTAAAATAAGAAAGTTTTATAAAAATAAAAAAATACATAAAATAGAAGCTCTAGAAGGTCATACCAGACAAGGAATCCCAAGAAAAATCCCAAGAGAAACAAAGAAGATGACTTAAAGGGAGAGGAATCCCATCTCTACTCCAGGACTCAGCATGGTGAAACAGAAGCCCACAGGGAGACCAACAGCTCTCACTGAGATTCTTCCTCCAGGATGGTGGGATGCCTCAGATTCTGGAAGGATGGGCTGGGGTGGGAAGGAGAGCCTTGAGTACCACATCAGTAAGGCGGGGGGGGGGGGGTAACTATCTGAGACATAGATGCCATATTTTTTTTTCAAAGAGTGTCTATGTTTACATCTTTGGAAGCAGCTGGTCAACCAGTGATGACAGGCTTGACATCACACGAGGGCTTTCATTCCTGTAAGTTTAGTCCAGGCAGGCTACCCAGCCAAGTGCTGGCGCACAGAAGTTGGTAGCATAGATGAGCCTGGCCTCTCACGATCTTTGACATCCCAAGCATTTCTTCTGAGCACAGCCGACCTCAGCAGCGTGTCTCACCCTGGCATGTAGACTTGTGGGCACTGGGAAGGACGGGGCTTTCCTTCTTCTCCCTCTGCCTACTCCATCCACTGCTGAAAGGCAAGCATGGGTCCGTTCCCTCACCCGCTCGCCTCTCGGGCTTTCTGGTAAACGCTCCTTCACTCTTTCCAGTGTTGTGTTTTGGGAAAAGCTACCATCCACCATCCTCCCCACCACATTCCAGGCCAGGCTATCTGAAGTGGCTCTGGGCCCTGGCCCAGAAATAGACTGGGTCGTTACTGAGGATGGCCACTCGAGAGCTCTCCTAAACCCAGCAACTGTGTCTCCTTGTCCTTATTGTGAACTGAAAATGGAGAAGTTGAGTTGAGGACAGCCGTGTCTCCAGCAGTGGAGAGAGCTTGCTGGCCAGAGAGAGAGACAGGGGTCAGCAGCGTAGCTCTATGGAATCTGGGATCCCTGGTTAGTCACACTCAAGCCCTGGTTAGTCATAGTGCCCAGTTGGCCCATTGCCCTTCCTGTCATCAGACTGTGTGAGTTAATAAACATCTTTTTTTTTTCAGAACAGTTCAAATTAGGCTTTGTGTCCTGCAACTCCTGACTAATTAATGTATGCTTGGGCTCCCGTGGAGCTGGAAAAGCACGAGGAAGCACGTGATCATCCCGTACTTCCCTCCCATCGATATTTGAAGTCTGAGTAATCTGGAAGGCACGTGTAGCCTAGAAGAGGGTACTGGAGCAGGGCATGGGGCCGCCCAGTTCCAAAAGCACAGCCTGTCAAAGACCACAGGAACAGAAAGCAGAAAGTCCAGATCAGCCCAGCTCCAACACCGGATGGAGTTGCCATTAGAGAAACCCAATTCCAATAAATAAACCTTGGAGTGGTGTTGTTCCGTAAAAACTGAGTGTGTGTGTGTGTATGTGTGTGTGTGTGTGTGATTGTGTATGTGATGTGCGTATATGTGTGTATGCATGTGAATGTGTGTATTAATATGTGTGTGTGGTATATGTGTATGTGGGTGCATGTGTGTGAGTGTGTGTACATGTGTGTGAGTGTGTATATGTGATATATGTGTTTGTGCATGCATGTGTGAGTGTGGGTGTGCATGTGTGTGAATATGTGCATATGTGGTAAATGTTCATGTGTGTGTGCGCTCGTGTGTCTGTATATGTGTGATTGTGTGTGTGTGATGTGTGTATATGTGTGTATGCATGCGCATGTGCATATTAGTATGTGTGTGCATGTGTGCATGTGCATGTGGTATATGTGTATGTGGGGGTGCATGTGTGTGAGTGTGTGCATATGTGGTAAGTGTGCATGTGTGTGAGTGTGTGTGTGTGCGTGTGTGTATGCACATGTCGGGTGTTCTATTCTCTCACTCTGCTTTGCTCCTCTGAGGCAGAATCTCTCACTGGACCTGAAGCTGACTATTTGTATTAGTTCTTTTTCTCTATCGCTGTGCTAAAACACATGAGCAAGGCAAGTTATAAAAGAAAGCATCTGATTCAGCTTAAAGTTTCAGAGGGTCAGAGTCCATGACGGGAGAGCACGGGCACGGTGGCAGAACAACCAGGAAGGAGCTCACATCTCAAAACTACAGGAAGGAATTGAGAGAGGGCACTGGACATGGCAAGAGTCAAAGCCCGCCTCCAGTGACACGCCTCCTCCAACAAGGCCACACCTCCTAATCCTTCCCAAACAGCTCCACCAACTGGGAACCAAGTATTTAGACATGTGGGGCCATCTCACGCAAACCATCACACCGTGTCAGTCAGTCTGACTGGCCAGGGAACCCCTGGGAATCTGCGTGTCTCTACTTCCCAACACTGGGGTCACAGGAACGTGCAGCCGTGCCCATCTCTTACATGGGTGTTGGGGATTTGAACTCGGGTCCTCACGCTGTGGCAGCAAGCATTCTTGTACAAAGAGTCATTTCCTTAGTCCCCGAGACTTGTTTTGATAAAACTTTATAAGCATATGTAGACGGTCCATAGTTTGACAATTTTTTAAAAATACATATTAGCTGGGTGCTGGTGGCACACGCCTTTAACCCCAGCAGTCAGGAGGCAGAGGCAGGCGGATCTCTATGAGTTCGAGACCAGCCTGGTCTACACGAAATAGTTCCAGGACGGCCTCCAAAGCCACAGAGAAACCCTGTCTCGAAATCCTCCTCCTCCATAAAAAATAATGTATCAAATTATAGTTCTGTTTTTTTTTTTTTAATCAATATGCTCTCTTCTTTGACAATTTCATCTCGGGACCCAGCGCACTCCGGTTACTTCCCTCCCACCCCTGCCAGCCCCCTTCTCGTGACTTTTGCTTTGCCTTGTGTCCCATAGAGTTTAAACCGAACCTGTGTGGCCACGGATTTGAAGCCGCCCGCTGGAGTCTGGTGGGCTCCCCAGTGGGTGTGCAATAGGACACTCTGTTGCCCCATTTCCCCCAGGATCTGTTAGTAGCTGTCCTGGTTTACTTCCGCGTAGCCCAGACTGGTCTCAAGCTCATCTAGTTAAAAGGTGATCTCGGACCTCAGTCCTCCTGAGCGCTGTGGTTGTAGGAGTGTGCTGTCCTGCCCGGTCGATTCAGAGCTAGAGATTTCATGCACGGTATGCAAATGCTCTTATCAACCGAGCTGTCTCCGCCCTTCACCACCAAAGACAGAACTGTAAAGAATTTTAACTTGCGTGCATGTGTCTAGGCGTGTGCATGTGTCTAGGTGTGTGCATGTGTCTAGGTGTGGGCATGTGTCTAGGTGTGGGCATGTGTCTAGGTGTGGGCATGTGTCTAGGTGTGGGCATGTGTCTAGGTGTGTGCATGTGTGTTGCCCGTGAAGGCCAGAAGAGTGCTGTCCGATCTCCTTGAACTGGACTTACATGTGATTGTGAGTTCCCTGACCTGGGCTCTGGGAACTGAACCTGGCTTCTCTACATGAGCAGCGAGCACTCTTAGCTGCTTACTAAAAATAAGTCAAAATGTGTTTTGTTTTGTTTTTCCAGACAGGGTTTTTCTGTGTAGCCCTGGCTGTCCTGGAACTCACTCTGTAGACCAGGCTGGCCTCGAACTCAGAGAAATGCACCAGCCTCTGCCTCTCCAGTGCTGGGATTAAAGGTGTGTACCACCATTGCTGGGCCCAAAATGTGTGTGTGTGTGTGTGTGTGTGTGTGTGTGTGTGTGTGTTTTAAACTATGCCAGTAGATCCCCCTCACCCCCACATTTTAAATCACTCCAACACTAAAATTGAAAATACTCAGGGAAATGAGAGTGGCATACTCCGACCATATAAACACTACGTGCCACCATGCAGATCCATCTCTCCAGATCCAACAGAACCTTTAAAAGGGTATAAATTCAAAGCACATTGGTGTCTGTAGTCTTCTTATCCAATCTCGGGTATTTGCACCCATGAAAAGCATCTGCACATATGAATACTTTGTGTATACATACATGTGATAGCTAAGTGTATTTGTCAAGTTGACCAGAATAAGTAATACCCAGATAGGTGGTAACAGACAAACAAACAAACAAACAAAAAACATTGTTTCCTGACATATGTGAGAGGCTGGCCCCCAAAGAGTTAGTAATATACTGGAAGACTGGGTAAAGGTCCGCCCTCGCCGGGGTGGTGGGCACATCCCATCTGCTGAGGCCTGGATGAGGCAAACAGGTGAAGGAAGGCTAGTCAGCTCTCAGATTCAGCTGAGACTCTAAGCTTTGGTTGTTCTTGTTGGACTCAGGCTGGGATTTACACCTTTGGCTCCCCTGACTTCTGGATATCAAGTTTGGATTGGACTATGCCACTGACTTTCCTGGGGCTTCTGTCTGTGGGTCTTGGGGCGTCTTAGTTTATCTAATTAAGTGTGAGACAGCCCCTCATTATCCATATCTACATTCATCCACATTATCATTTTTTTTTCCTTAGGGGATGGGTCTGGACACTGACTAACATGCTTGGCTATGTACATGTTTGTGTGCATGAGTACACACATAAGTACTTGGCTTTGCAAAATTATCTAAAATGTAGGTGGACCACAGCCAAGCTGAGAGTAGTCACCCCTTACAAAAACATTTCTCTGCAGATGCGGGATTTGGCTAGAGACTCAGCTGTGGGACAGGTCTCACTTTCTAAGTGGCTTTTCCCCAGCCGACAAGCCATCTCTTTTGATGGGCAATGGCTTACTATGTGATTGGCTTTGCTTGTTGAATTAGGCTAATAATGAGCCCCATGCTTTGGCACTGAAGTTTTACGGCCAAAAATGTGTTTGTTGTTGTTGTTATTATTATTGTGGTCACTTTGCAAACTACCCAGGGGATTTTTGGGTTTTCTTCCCTTCCTTTTATCACCCTGCCACTAAAAAGAACAGGAATTAAGGAAGTGAGCATGTCACCAACTCTCATTTCTCTTTCTCTATTAGATTGACACTGAGGCCTCTGGATCTTTGTTTTCATGGCACGAGTGACTTTGACTGCACATTAAGCCCCGAGGCACACCACTGGGCACATGTCCGTAGACACTTGACTTCCTGAGAGCGCCTTTTAGAACTCTGCATTGGGAACTATTCTCAACACTGGACCCTGCAGGAAGGGCCTTGACGAGAGCCTCGTGCTACAGTCTTTCGGCTTTTGGTCTCTGTGTTGCCGTCAGAGTGAGGTCCCTCCCTATCTTGGGCCTGTGTGTGATGGGCTCTTACTCTGTCCTACACGCCATTCATGTTTCACATTTTTGGTTTGATTTTAGGCTCTGGGGTTAGGGAGGAATTATCTGTTTTCACATCACTGTGTTCCCCGACATTAGGAACAGTGCTGGGCACACAGTAACTGCTTTATAAATGTTTGTTCAATGACAGCATCTGTATACAACTGGGAAGTTCTGGCCCAGCCCAAAGGTGGCTAAACGACACTAAATCCAGCTTCAGGCCAGACGCCTGTGCCAAGTACTGGCTCCATCCTGGGCACATGGGTTAGTCATACCAAGCCTCAATTTTCTATTCCATCAAGGAGGGGCAATGACAGCTGTGTCATGTCACAGGGTTATTAGAAGGTTTTTAATCAGACAGTACTCATGACAGCATGTGACACCATGTTGTCTTTTCCATTGTTCTCTGCCTCCCTCGTGAGATGTTTATATCCTCATTTAATGCCAAGAAACTTTCAGAGCTACTTCATGGGAAGGGTGTCCTGCTCTATCCCCCCACCATGCCAGGCACAGTGGAGCATGAGGTCCCATGGCTAAGTGTGAAATGTGTGAGTCACACGGAGTTCTGCCGGCGCTATGACTCCCGTCAGAGATCGTTCATTGTCACCCATGGGGATGGGGATGCCTTCTCCATCCGGAGTCCTAGAAGGAAGCCTCCAGAACAGAGTTGTAGCCACACCCATAAAATATAAAATACGAGCAAGCTGGGTGTGGTGACCCACCCCTAGAATCCCAGCACGTGGCAGATGGAAGTTATCTTTGGCCACATAGTGAGTTCAAGGTTAGCCTCAGCTACATAAACGTCAAAAAACCAGCATCAAAACAGAAACATTGAAAGAATTATGAGCGGTAACAGCCCCACTGCTGGACATTACAGCGTACACATTACAGTACATTAATGTACACATTACAGTACATTAGCGTACACATTACAGCCTAGAGGAAACATGGACTGATACAAAGTGCGTGCCGTACGACAGGGATTAGGTAAACCCTCCAGGATGGACGAACAGACCCTGAGGCCTCTCTCACTCCAACCACTCCCAGAACTTTTGCTTTTGAAGTGTGACATTCAGTCAGTTTAAACACTGCAGTTAGACTCGGGTTGTATTTTATGGCATGAGAGGGAAGCAGAGTTTTCATTTTAAACATGTTTATTCGTTTACTCATGGCACTGCAAGTGTGTGTAGGTTCTCTCCTTCCAGCACCTGGGGTTCAGGGATCAAACCCGGGTCCTTAGGTTTGGCAGCAAGTGTCTTTACCCACTAGCCATCTTGCTACCCCATAATTATTTTTACAGGGGGGCAAAACCGAATCGTTCATTCTACCAGGGTTTGCCAACAGCACCCGGAATCCAGGAATTCCACCCAGCATCTCTTTCCTGGATTATTCATTCCAACTGCTAAGTTTATGTTTACTCCATCCTTTTCCTCTGCTGCCAGAGCTGTGATCAGAAAGCAGTGTGCTATGTGTCCTTTCTGCTGTGCGGCTGGACAGCTGAACACACAGGACTCAGGGCGACGGCATGTTAGTGGACTTCCATGCCATGCCAGAACTGCTGCTGCCTTTGCGTCACTCCCTGGAGATGGTGCTGTGTGTGTGTGTGTCAGTGTGTGTGTGTCATGTGCTGTGGCCTCCCGGTCACCATGCACACACCCGGCAGGAGGGGCACAGAAGGAGGCAGCCTTGCTCTTAGCAAATGGGCAAAGCAGCAGGGGGTTTGAGAAGTGGGAAAGGCTCCCTGATAAGACACAGCTCACCCCCCCCCCCATGCTCATCCATAGCCACAGGTTCCCCCTGCTTATTCTAGACTGAGAGACATTCACCCTGTGCTGACACAATGCCCGAGGCTAGCATATCTGTCTCTCTTACCTCAGCAGGCTGCCCAGGGACTGCTCTAGAGGCTAAGGAGTGAGAAGGGGCAGGGACACTGGGGAAGCTGGCATGGGTTTATTTATTTGTTTGCATGTGAGGCCCGGCAGTAAGTGCATGGTGTTCGGAAGCATCCACGGGACACTCCCCTTGTCCTAAAGCAATTCAGCCTTAGCCAGAGGATAGACTTTCTTTCTTTCTTCCTTTCTTTCTTCCTTTCTTCCTTCCTTCCTTTCAAATAATTTATTTAACTTTATTTTATGGGTCTTGGTGTGAAGGTGTCAGATCCCCTGGAACTGTAGCTAAAGACAGTTGTGAGCTGCCATGTGGGTGCTGAGGGTTGAACCCAGGTCCTCTGGAAGAACAGCCAGAGCTCTTTATCACTGAGCCATCTCTCCAGCCGAGGACAGACTTTTCTTATGGGACTAGAGAAGAGACTTAGTAGATGTGAACGCTGGTGCGTGTGAGAGCAGGCAGCAGTAAGCCTGGCCTAGCGGGATGAGTAATTTTTTCTGTAGGCAGGCATGGTAGAGAACATTTTAGAGGAGCAGGATGTTCAGGACAGGGAGATAGATAGTCCATGATGGAGCAGGGATTGTGCAGTGAGTCAGATGCCTGGAACCCTGGATCGAAACACAGAGTTTTACAGCAGGTAAATCCCAGCCTAACCTTTTTTTTTTTTTTTACCCTTATAAGGTCTCTCTCTCTCTCTCTCTCTCTCTCTCTCTCTCTCTCTCTCTCTCTCTCTCTCTCTCTCTCCTCCCTCTCCCACCTCTCTCTCTCTCACACACACACACTCAGAGTAGGTTGGTTGTTTTTGATACAGGGTATCACGTAGTCCAGGCTAGCCTCAAGTCACTATGTAGCAGAAGATGGCCTCAAGCCCCTACTGTTTCTACCTCCGAGTGCCGAGCTTACAGGTGTGTGCCTGCAGACTTGGCTTCTACCGTGGATATATCTTAATCCAGAAACTTTGGAGGGTTGAGTTCTGTACCAGCCGGAGCACCGCAGGCCTCTTCTCACAGCTGTCGAAACAGCAGCAACAAACACTTCAGTTGTCTTAGCCCAGGAGAGCTGAGATCTGGGAGGCGGGTTCAACTCTTTCTCCGAAGCATGGAGCCGAGAGAGACAAAAATCCCAAGTAGCCCGAGGATTAGAAACTAGCTTCCAGGGAGGAGTAGGCCATTAGTCAGGACAGCAGGGAGACTGCCTCTTCTTTGTGTAGAAGGGTTAAGAATAAACACAGACTAGGCGTAGATGAGGAGACAAAGCTATAGCTTGAAATCAAGTGCAGACAAAGAAACAGAGACATCCGCTGCTTCAGCTATTTAAGCATCATCATCTGTGGTCCACAGTGGTTCTGGTCCACAGTGGTTCTGGGTATTTGGGCAAGCCCATCAAATGGAAAATTCCTTTCTTTCCTTCTTTGTTTTGAGCTGTATGTAGCCCAGGCTAGCCTGAAACTTTCCATACAGACTAGACTGGCCTGGAGCTTACTGTAACCCTCCTGATTTATTCCTCCAGAGAGCTGGAATTACACGCCTTGTACCTCCATGTCTGGATATCGAAACTTCCCTTGTAAGGGAACATGAAGACGTCAGTTCATGTTTTCCCATTTGCCCAAGGCACGATTCTTCGTGAGTAGACACTTGCTAACTCAGTCTCTGCACACACCTAGACTCCAGTCTTAAAGGGCCGGTGAAGCCATGACTACGGCAGTGTGGAGGTAGGCCTTCAAGACAACCATGACACCTTCCTTCGCAGACCCTGGGGTGCAGGGGACCCCAAGAGTGACCTAGATGGAACTGTTTGCCAGGCCAGAAAACTTGGTGTCTCTTGCCCATGGGTATGTGGGCGAAGATGAGTACATGTTGCCCACTGATACTTAGGAGTTAAGTGACCGAGAAAGGCCCTGGAAAGTGAGACAGAGTAAGGGGGTGTTCAGGAGGCTTGCAGTCCCAGAGCAAGACGACAGACACAGGAAGGTCCCTTGGCCTGGACCACCGGGTGTGGCACGTTAGAGCCTTTGCTCTGTCCGCTCTGTTGGTCTGGAATATTCTTGACCCGGGGGCCCTCCTCCTCTCTAGAGGTCAGCCGGAGTGTCTCATCTTTAGAAAGGCCTTCTCAAGAGGCATGAGCGTGTGCCTTGGTGAACACACATGTGCCTCAGTGTGTTAGGTCTGACAGGCTTTCCGTGTATCGAAAAACGAGCTCAACCTGGACTATAGAAGGTTTTCTGAAGGCCAGCACTCCTCATGAACTTGAGAAGCCAGCTCCCAGGACACAGGACTTCCTGTGGTACCTACCTATCAGCTTATCAAAGCACATGCTGGCCCTCCAGGCTCCCTCAGTGTCACAAGTCCCTGCCACACATTTCAGAGTCCACGCTAGCCCCTCCTCCTCCTCACAATCTACACGATCTGTCCCCCACTCCTCTCTTGCTGTCCGTTTCTGCGCCGGCTCCTCCTGCCGTCCTCTCTGTCTCTCCTGCTATCCCTGTTCTTTTTTTTTTTTCTTCTTCTTCTTCTTCCTGTTCTCCCCCTTGCCTATCCCTGGCCAAGTCCAGTCTGTTTCTCTCTCTCTGCTCCGCTTCTCCCAGATGCCTCCGGACATTTTCCCTCTCTTACCCACAAATGAAAACTACCCCCCCCCAGTAACGGAGCGGCTACATCGGCTGTTTCTTTATGGCACGCCCCTCACGTACAACAGGCGTGTGTGTGTTTGTGTGTGTGTGTGTGTGTGTGCGCGCGCGTGCGTGCATTTCCGTCCTTACAACATTACTGTGTTTGTGCACGCTCACAGCGCCCGAGGATGTGCAGAGAGGAACTACCAGGCCAGAGCACTTGCATTTGACAATCCTACAGTGGCTTTCTGTCACCGTCTCCTCCGAGCTTATGTCCCACTGCTCATGCCAAACTCCTCCGTACTGGATCCAAGACATGAGCTAGGACATTCCGTGAAAGGTGGGGGGTTGTGTGATGCCGCCGAAAGAGAACCCTAGATAGACAACCTGATGGCTAGCTGAAGTCTACACCGTGCCCGACAAGATGGCCTTTCTGGTTACCAACAGACTACTGGGTATTGAAAAGCCAAGGAAGGCTCTTGATTGGTAGCCCTGGCAAACGCATGAGGCTCCCTAAGGCTCCCTCCCTAATTTTTTTTTTGCTGACTATGGGGCTTGGGGCCGGTTATAAGTGGTAGATGCTGGAGTGGGTGCAATGGAGATATTTTCACACACCATAGAGGGTGCAATCAGACCTCCCAACAAGCCAGAAAAGTGGGACTTTTTGCCTTGGGAAATTCCTGCTTCTGATATAGCTCGAAGTCCCCAGGGAAACCCCCCCTGAGAGCAGCGGAGGTTGCTTCAGTTTAGGCTGTAAACAGGAAATAGAGAGTGCTGCATCAAATGACATCTCATTGTAGTACACCGGTCACTGTCCATTTTCATTTTCTCTTGAGCTCCTGGTTTCAGTTTCTACTTCCCGCAACTGAGAGGTTTTCCCTGTCTATCAGGCCCTACCTCCCTCTGCTACTGATCCTGCAAGGGACTGAGGCTGCAGTTCAAGCCAGGCCCCTACTGCTCTGGTGACATCCAAACAAGCCTGAAGCCAGTGCCTGTGGATTCTGAGGGCTATCTGTATTTATTATCATGCTTTCCCTAGCAGAAGTGCCCAAGAAGCTAGTTCTGGACAGGATTTTTTGTTGGGGGGGGGGCGTTGAGACAGGGTTTCTCTGTGGCTTTGGAGGCTGTCTTTGTAGACTAGGCTGGTCTGGAACTCACAGAGATCCACCTGCCTCTGCCTCCCGAGTGCTGGGAGTGCACCACCAACGCCCAGCTTTGGACAGGTTTACAGAATCATTCTTTTCAGACCCCAGAGACTCTGTCCTAAAACCTGTTGTTGGAGTTTCTTTCCAGTCTGGTCCCATAGCCAATTCACCCCTGAATAAACACACAAAGACTTACATTAACTTATAAACTTTTGGCCAACGGCTGGGGCTTCTCACTGGCCAACTCTGTCTTATCAACCCATTTCTACTAATCTATGCATGGCCATGGGGCTGTGGCTTAGCCATAATCTGGCGTGTTACTCCTTGGGCAGCGTGGCATCTCTCTGCGGCCTCCCTCTCTTTCTTTAACTCCTTCCTCTCCCAGCCCCGCCTATACTCCCTACCTGGCTATTGGCCAATGAGTGTTTTATTCACCAATCAATAAGAGAAACATATATACAGAAGGATATCCCGCATCAAAAACTATTATCAGCCATCAGTTTATTCTTCCATCTGTCCACCCATCCACCCATTCACCCATCCATCCATCACCCATCCACCCATCCATCCATCCATCCATCCACCCATCCACCCATTCATCCATCAGTCCACCCATCCAAATGTCTGTCCATCCTTCCATCCAACAAATGTTTATTGGGTCCCTTCTGTGTACCTAGCACAGTGCTGGTCACAGGACCCCCCCCGAAGAGAAAGAGGTTACATCTGCAGTCACAAGGTCCCTTATCTAGAGGGACCATCAACATCCAGATATTCACAGACCTATCCAGACTGTTGGCAGAGACCCACTTGGCTTCCATGCCATCTTAAGCCCCATATTTGACTATAACTCCAGTAGATGGGTGCACAGATTTCTGTCCCTGTTAGAGCTTTCTTTTTTCTCTTTCTTTCTTTCTTTCTTTCTTTCTTTCTTTCTTTCTTTCTTTCTTTCTTTTCCTTTCTTTCTTTCTTTCTTTTCCTTTCTTTCTTTTTTTTTTGTTTTTTGTTTTCTGAGACTGAGTTTCTCTGTATTGTTTTGGAGGCTGTCCTGGAACTTACTCTGTAGACCAGGCTGACCTCGAACTCACAGAGATCCGCCTGCCTCTGCCTCCCGAGTGCTGGGAGTAAAGGTGTGCATCACCACCACCTGGCTCTGTTAGAGCTTTCTTAAACAAGCCCTTCCTAGTTGCACTTCAGTGTTACACTTCTCTCTCCAACAAAGTATCCAGTTGCTTTACCCTTGCCCGTGGGTGGCCTTAGTGACTTTCTCACAACATTCGCAAGAGACGAAAGTGATGTAGTGAGGACTGTGGGGCCAGGTAAAATGATCATTTTCAAGCTTCACTTGCTCCGGGGGCGGATACTCTTGGGACCCAGCTGCCGAGCTACAAATGGCCCCTTGCTGCGGGAGCGTGCTATGGATAGAGTAGGTAGGTGTTGTAACTGACAGCCCCAGCAGAGGTTCCGGGGGACAGCCAGCATCATCTACGAGAACTGAGAGTAATAGAGCCCTTGAGGTGTCTGTAGGTCCCAGCTACTGTCTGCCCATTTTGGGAGAGATCCTGAGCAAGAACTGCACACAGAACTGGGCGGTGTCAGTAACAATGATTACAAATACAGCCAGTCCTCAGAACCCATGGGGGGGATTGACTCCAGGACCTTGAAGAGGCTATCCAATCCACTGAAGCTCAGGTCCCTCATACAGTACAATTGCTACACCATGCTATGTGCACAGCTATTCTTTAGGGGACGACGACACATTCAGAACAGACGCCTTTCCTCCAAAAAGTTTCAGTCCAACTTGGGTGATCACATGCATGGGTATAGAACTTGGGTATGGAAGGCAGACTGTGACTATTTGGGCTTTAAGTCACCATGCATGGGCAATCTGCTCCACAGCCTAAGATAACAGAACAGCACTCAATCCCGATGACATCATCGATGCCTGAGGATGGGCTAAGGGCCTGGCAGGGGTAGACCCCCTGGAAGTCTGTGAGATGCGCAGACCTCAGATCTGCCCGAGTCCAGCCCAGCCAGATCCTGGGTTTGAACAAGAGTCCCAAATATTTCCCATGCTGACCAAAGCTTGAAAAGTACTGACTGCTTGGTGATATGCACACTTTCTTTTAGGTACCTTATTTTTGTGTTGTTAAAAAAATTCAGAGCTGGAGAAAGGGCCCAGGGGTCTAGAGTACTGCCTGCTTTTCCATTCCCAACACCCACACAGCAGCTCAACTTCTGCCCCAGAAGATCTGACTCCCTCTTCTGGCCTCTGAAGGCATCCACAAGGTGCACAGACATACATACTGACAAAGCACCCATACGCGTAAAATAAATAATAAAGATTTAAAAATAAAAAATCATCCGAAGATACAAGATAAGACAATGCATTCCAACACACCAGCCTTACTGCCCACCCTCCATGTTTGAAAGATTACAAACAGCAAGTATGGACTCTGTGTTGAACACTATCTTAATTTCTTTTCCTATCGCCGGGACAAAAATTCTCTGACAGAAGCAATTTAAGGGAGAGGGGTCTGTTCCGGTTCATAGTTCCAGGATACAGTCCATTGTGGTGAGGAAGCCAACGTGGTCAGAGCTAGAAGCAGCTGGTCACACCACACCCACAGTCAAGCAACAGAGAAAAAAGAAAAACACCACTAATGTTCTGCTGGTTGTCTCCATTTGTACAGCTCAGGATCCTCTGCTCAGGGAATGGTCCTGCCCACAGTCAACATCGCTCTTCCTACACTAATTACTGCAACCCCCCACATCCATGACCTGGAAAGCCCGTTTCTCAGGCATTTCTAGATTCTGTCCAGCTTGGCAATTCACATTAACCATCCCAGGCCGTCCTGCTTCTGGGCATTTTAGTATGGCTTTCCTCCTGCCCATGTTGAAAATCTATCAGGTCTCCTTTGGTCCACAGTGACCCCCCACCCTAATTGTAGCCAGAACACCTCCGGTTCTTAGTTCATCTCCATGATGTCTCAGGCTATTCTTTCGGCAGCCTCTGCCTCCCATGTCATCCCTGCCCACAAAGTTCTAGGGCCTTTGCTCTGCCTAGCGACCAAACAGACCACCTGGAACTCCAAATTCCTTGAAATCTGGCCTCCTCTTCAATATTCAACAGACATCAGACTACGGCACAGACTCATCACCAAGTCTCCATCAAAACGCACTCAGCTTACAGTTGGCTTGTACATCCTCTCCTGCTGGGGTTTGCCTCCTTCTCTGCCCTGGTCTCAGCTGGCAAATTCTTCCTGTAGTTAAGTATGAGCTCATCTCTGAACATAAGTAGCATCTCTCTCTCTCTCTCTCTTTTTTTTTCACGGCTTCCCTGGAACTAGCTCTTTGTAGACCAGGCTGGCCTCGAACTCACAGAGATCCGCCTGCCTCTGCCTCTGCCTCCGAGTGCTGGTATTTAAGGCATGCACCACCAACGCCCGGCTTACTTAGTAGCATCTTCTTAGTAGCATCTTTTTTTCTTTTAAAGATTTATTTATTTATTATGAATACAACATCCTGCCTCTATATGTCTGCACATACCAGAAGAGGGCGCCAGATCTCATTACAGATGGTTGTGAGCCACCATGTGGTTGCTGGGAATTGAACTCAGGACCTCTGGAAGAGCAGTCAATGCTCTTAACCTCTGCGCCATCTCTCCAGCCCACTTAGTAGCATCTTAATGTCATCTTTATCTATATGTTTGCAGTTCAGTAGCATTGAGTATATATATTCATACTGTGGTGCATCTGTAGCCACAACCCCTTTTCTGGAACGTTCCCTTCATTGCAAACCAAAAGTCCATTAAGCACTAACTTCCTATTCTTCCTTTCCCTAGTCCTTGGCAATGTCTCTCTTACTTTCTGTCTCTATGACTTTTACCAGTCTGGGAAGCCCACATATATAGAACGACACAGCATTTGCCTCTTTCCTACCTGGATCACCTAATTGGCATAATTTGCTAATGTCCGTGTGGCAGTATACCTCAAGATTTTATTCCTTTTCATGACTGAATAATATTCTACTGTGTGGACATACCATATCGTGTTATAGGGATCTGCTGGTGGACAATTGAGGAGTTTCTCAATCATTTGACTATTTGGAAGGGTACTGCAGTGAACAATATACAATATATTCAAATCCCTGCTTTCAATTATTTCTATTATTGTTATTTTGAGAGAAGGCCTCCTATAGCCAGTCAGCATTCAAGAAATTCCTGCCTCCTGGAAATGTGGGGCCCATTGGTTAGATCTTATTTTTTTTTCAAGAGAAGATATAAATATGGGAATGGTTGGTTCTTGGCACAAAGGAAAACTAAACCAAACCAAGACCCTTGTGTGAGTCAACTCAGCATGTCTGTGGTCTGTAGCATGTCTGTGGTCTGCAGCGTGCCCATTGTAGGGGGAGACTCAAGACTTTCACTGCACTACACATTTTCTTCCTACAGGATCCCATGAGGTTATTGTCATCCCATTTCAGCAGGAAGAAATCCTGAGAATACTAAGCCCCCTTTCCCTACTGTTGACATTACCTCTGTTAGAGTTGGTGTTCAATTCTTTAGGGTTGGGAATGGAAGGAGGTGTTCAGACTTGGGCATCTCTTTCAGATAAGTTTAGGGTTTAGATGGGATAGATATGCTTAGGATAGGATATAGGTAGATTATAATTTGTTTATCATCTTCTATGTATATATGCTTCATATATGTTTAAGACATTTGTATATTGACACAATTTAGTTTTGTTTTAAGTCGATATCTTTTTTTTAGACTAAGAGGGGAATTGTAGGGAGAGGTCTACATACCCGTAGTTCTGACCACGCCCTTTTGGGTGTGTTCACAGGTAGGTAGAATATACCAGGATAAAAAGAGCTAGGGGGAGGAGACTCTTTCTCTTTGGGTTCCAGTTGTGTCCTGGAGAGCAGCATGCAGACCTTTGGTTTTTGACTTTCTTGACTTCTCACGTAAGTGATTTCTTCCTCAGTAAAATATCATAGGACATCCCTATTTTGTGTATCTTAATATTTCCGCATTAGTCCATGGTCTGTAGCGTGTCTGTGGTCTACAGCATGTCCATGGTCTGCAGGTCTGCAGCATGTTTGTGGTTTGCAGGGTATCCATGGTCTGTAGCATGTTTGTGGTTTGCAGTGTGTCTGTGGTCTGCAGTGTGTCTGTGGTCTACAGCATGTCCATGGTCTGCAGGTCTGCAGGTCTGCAGCATGTTTGTGGTTTGCAGGGTATCCATGGTCTGTAGCATGTTTGTGGTTTGCAGTGTGTCTGTGGTCTGCAGCATGTCTGTGGTCTGTAGCATGTCCGTGGTCTGCAGCGTGTCTGTGGTCTGAAGCATGTCTGTGGTCTGCAGCACGTCTGTGGTCTGTAGCATGTCCATGGTCTGCAGCGTGTCTGTGGTCTGCAGCACGTCTGTGGTCTGCCCTTGAACTTACAGGTTGCTATTTCCCAGAGGAACAAACTGATCATCTACAGCCTGGCCTCCAGTCACTTGTTCAATCCCTTTAGAGTCCTGGGTCCTACCCCATCAGACTACTGAAGATAGTCCAAGCTCATGCTGCAGTCCCTCCTCCTGTCTGGAAGGTTCTTCCATGAATGTGCCACCACAAACCCACTTAAAATATTCTAAGCCCTGAGAAACAGGCTTGAAATCAATTGTCTGGGGGTCCCTCACTGGCTAATGCCACACTTTGGATTTTACTTCATTTGAGAATCCCAAGCCCACACATTCCCTTTCCTGCAAGAGCCGAGAGCAGTCAGAGCCTGGACTCTTTCTGCTTACCTCAGGTACTTCTAGGTGTTGTTCCCAATACCAGATACCCAGCAGACTCACCTTAATAGGCTTAATAAATTAATATCATCACAATAAATAGTATATAATAAATGACTCAGGTTGCCCTGTAGTCCAATTAAGTTGGGAACTCTGGGAGGGGCCCTCATCATCATCATCATTATTTTTTTTTTAAGTCTCCCAAATTCTGCTACACCAAAAGCAAGAAAACAAAAACATAGAACTCCGGGACATGGTGCTTCCTGCGAATTCTCCAGCTCTCTAAAGTGTTCACCTCGCCTGGCAGATGCTGCTGTGCTGAGTGTGGCCTGTCTCCTTCCTCTAAGATGCTTGCAGAGAGCTGAGGCCACTGTGCTGGGTTTGGAGGTGGGGCCTTTACGATGTGATTGGTTAGGTGGCAAAGGGGGATCAAGTCTTTTCCCCAAAGGGGTGAGCTCTTGCTCTCCAGGGACTGGGTTAGTTACAGAGACAGTGGGCCATCATCCAGGGGGAGGGCGCTCACCCAGTTTGTCCCTCTGAACAACACCCGTTTGTCCTTTCAGCTTCCAACACACTCTATGATACCACCATTAGTCCTGGCAGCTGTGGACTCTCCAGCTTCCAGCCCGGAAGCTAAATAACCTTCTGTACTTTGTAAGTCATCCAGTCTAGGGGATTTTTGCTACAGCCGCAGAAAACGGACGGAGATAGGAGAGACTGGGTCTCAGGCAGAAAAATGGGCTCTTCCTATAGAAAAGAGAAAGGTGAAGAGGCAGAAAAATGGGCTCTTCCTATAGAGAAGAGAAAGGTGAACAGGCAGAAAAATGGGCTCTTCCTATAGAAAAGAGAAAGGTGAAGAGGGAAGGGGGAGGGGAGGGGAGGGGGAAGTAAGCTGTACCGGGGTGCTGCTTTTTCCAACCAGCTCCCCCCCTTTATTCCCTTGCGATCAGCGGGGTCACAGTTCACACTGACTAAGTCCTGGTTCTTCAAGAAGCCTTTGAGCTGGCACCAGGCAGAAGGCACCCCGGAGCTGAAGGTGAGCATGTGTTACCGTGGAAACCTGAGCCCGCCAGGAACCCCACAGGCTCGCCTTCTGCTCCCCCTTCCTCTGCTCTCTGCGGACTCGCATCTGCCATCCGTTTTATTCAAGTATCGCTGCAGGAACCAATCAGATCAGACTCTGCAGGGGAGAACGCTGCTTAAGCCCAAGGTGGCTCTGGGAATGAACTCGATCTTTGGTTCAGCAAGTCCGGATCTCGCTGGAGAGTCTGAGTGTGCTGCTGACGTGTGACATGCCTGACTTACTTGTTAAGGAAGGACCCGTGTGACTGACAGGCACCTGGCTCAGCAGAGAGAACATGGAATCACTCTAAGCTGTGCTAGAACCTTGGCTGTCCCTGTTCTTCCTGTCCCTTTGAGCAAGTCATTTCATATGTCTCACTCGGAGCTTTGAGAATGAGGAACTGGGATTTTACTTTTTAAACACCCAAACCGGGGAAGTGTCTCCTTGGATTTCTTTTTTGTGGGGGGCGGCGTGTTGGCTGGCTGCATGGAACACTGATTACGGTAGACATAGAGCATTAATTACGACCCTATTATCTACTGTATATATGTTTTTTCTTTTTCACAAGAGAGCTGTTCTCAGGTGACTTCATTGACTGGCAGTCATCTGGAAATTAACAATGTGCATTTAAGTTTATTATATTATTTACTTTGAGTTACTTTTACGGCGTGTGATAACTATTTAAAATAGTGAACTAAAGTTAACTTTTGAGTAAGTTTATGTGGGTCAAAATATTAGACAACACACACGCACACACACACACTGGTATGTGTACAAGGTACAAAATTTGTCAAGATGATCTAAAGTCCTGAGATGTGTGTGTGTGTGTGTGTGTGTGTGTGTGTGTGTGTGTGTGTGTGAGGGCTGGGTACTTGTGTGTGTGTGGGTGACTGGGTAGTTGTGTGTGGTGGGGAGGGGAGCTGGGTAGGGGTGTGTCAGCAATCTGAGATGGGTACTTAGAATTTTAGGGAAAAGCCAAACTGTCTTGTTCCCTTGTGTGACATTAACATAGACAGTTCATGTAGACTGCATGCAGAGTTGTTCTCACCTTGAGGTTGTCCTCAGACTGACTGAAGAAAACCTGGCCTGAAAAGAATATGTCAGTGGAGCTGATAAAATGGTTCAGCAGGTAAAGGCGTCTGCTGCCAAGTGTAAGGATCAGATTTCAATCCTCAACATCCCCTTTAAGAGCACTGGCTGCTTTTCCAGAGGACCTGGGTTCAATTCCCAGCACCCGCATGACATCTCACAACTGTTTGTAACTACAGTTCTGGGGATCCGACACCCTCATCCGACACCCAGACACACATGCAGGCAAAACACCAATGCACATAAAATAAGATTAAACACGTAGGAAGAAAGCCCCTGCCACTTGCAGCATAGGATGTATCTGACAAAGCAGGCATCTGCAAACACTTAGACGCAGAGGAGTCATGTGGTTGCAGTATCTCTAGCACTTCTGACAGGGACGAGGTGTCTTTGCATTTCGTCTGCTCTGTAGTCATCCAAAGTCTTACCAGCAATTGGATATCCTACAAGGCACCAATTATATTTCCATCTGTCGTTACTTTCCGAGCATAAAGACATTCTCCCCAAATCTACCTGGAAATCCAAATGGATAGGCACCCTCAACTAATCTAATCTACCCTATGACCTCTAAGGACACAATCTTCTGTGACACCTCCACAAGTGATGCATTCTTTATTAATTCTATCACGTCACAATTTAATTTTTTTTAAATTGAGTACCTAGTGTGTGACAGGTTCTGCCCCAGGCCAAAAAAGAAGACAAATTACAAGTCAACAGGCCAGACTGAGCCTAAAACCTGCTTTGTGAATCAACTCATTAAAACCCAGCCACATTCCCTCAGGTGTGTGTCATGTAGAGTTGAGGTCAGTGAGTATGTATGACAAGGACCGCTTGACTCACAAAACCAAAAGCTATTTTCCTATGTGCCAATGAATAGCACAAGTTCATCAGTCCTGTTCTAGGTAAAGCAGATACAGCATTGAACAAGAGAGACAACTAGCTGTGTGTCTTTGGGCGTGTCTGGGCAGTGAGCACATTGAACAAAGACTATTAGCTTAACCCAAGGGGAATCCCGAGATTACCCATGAGATAACAGTCTGAGCCACTGCTGGGGCTTGCAAGAAAAATAACAAATAAAACCCACAAGACGGGTGTGGAAAGAGATGTGCAAAGCAGAGACCAGAGAGAGAGAGAGAGCAATGCTGAGAGATTGGAGTGGTTAGTGTGGAAACCAGTTAGCACAGGCAGGCTTACTTGTGGGGGCCAGATAACACACGGATCAGAATCACCTGGGACATTCTTTAGACCGAAGATCGATGGCTGCCCCCGGGGAATCTATGTTCCACAGGTAGGACTGGGTCGTCCCATCATTCCCGGGCTATACCCAGGTGGTTCTGAACAATCCTCACGGCACGGGGAGCTATTGTATTCGTCTCAGGTGGTCGGGAGTGACTGGAGCGAGCGGTGAAGCCCGGATGGAGCGCACTTGGAGCAGGTGGGAAGCGCAAAGAAATGGGGCGCAGACACGCGGAGGTGGGTGCAGCGAGAAGGCAGTTTATTGTCTATTAGTACTGTACAGAGAGAAGCTACAGTGCAGCATCAGATGTCGCTGGCAGTGATTTTTCTTTCTGAAGTCGGATTTTGTGTTTGTTTTGTTGTTTTCATCGGAAGGAAACACAACAGTCGAAGTATACACTTCCGGTTACCAGGTACAGCAGCTAAGCCCAGGGAGTCTAATTCAGAGTGAGCACGAACAGGCTCCCAGTCCCCCGCCCCCACCCCACTGACCAACCACAAATGGATGTATATACAGACGTGTCCGCTCAACCCCTACTGAGCAAAAAAAAAAAATCCCGTCAACAACCTACATCCAACTGAAAAGCTGCATCAAACACAACATTTTCTGGAACCCTTGTTGAGATTTTTTTTTTTGTCTCTCCTAAGCCAGGAGTTTGGAAGGAAGAAAGGATGGAGCTCTTCTTCCCACTTGTCAGAAAAGGATATCATGGAATTCAGAGGAGCTACATGCAGAACGGTTCAGGCCAGACAGTGCCTGCTGACCTCTGACCTCTTTATATAGATACTTGTCACTGCAAACCCAAGTGACTTCACCCTGCTCACACAGTCTGGAAGCCAGGAGGTTTCCTTGGTAACAAGATTATCTGGTTTTCCCTCAACACCAGGCAGCACCTTCAGGCAATTGCATAGTTCTTTTTGCTGTTTGCAGCTGTCTCCATGGCAGTGAGGTTCGCACGGGGGTTTGGGGAGCAGGGTGTGGATTCTGGTGATGAAGATTTTAAAGTTATTTGCCCAGGAACTACAGGGGTATTTTTTTTTATTGAAATAGAAAGAAATGTTTATGACCTTGCCTTGCTGGGCAAAGGATCTTGGTCTCTTGAGGCAGGGGAGGATGCTGTCCGGGAAGGGAGTCAAACAGGATTGGTGGGAAGATGCTAAGGTTTAATCGGTTCTGTTGACTGGATACAGGAACGGGCATGGAGGAAGAGCTTGAGCAAAAACCGAGTGCGATAAATGGGGACTCTTAAACCTGGCATAAAATTGGGCAAAAGGCTCAAGAACTCTAGAGATGCACAGTCCCATCTATGGATTAAGATACATTTCTTTCTGGTTTCTACAGATCTCTGCAAGCACAATGCAACCTCCGCAATGGATGCGAGGCCAATGAGCTGAGTTTGATGTTGCTTCTATTTCTGAATGGGCTATAAATCAGGCACAGCCGACCAGCAGCTCGTATACTGCAAGCATCCCAGATAGTGAATGCCCAAAATGTTTCATATGACACCGTCGCATTACAGTGTCAAAAGGCTGGACACCACTGCCAGTGTAGATGGCTATAGACTTCCAACTCATCATCTCATATACCCCATATCATATATGTAAATGGACCATAGGCAATGGTCCCTTAACTGTAAAAGGAACAATCACTTCTTGAGTGTGTGAAAGAACTGGACTGCCAGGTTTCTCTTGCAGAGAAAAAACCGTCACCTCTTTCCCAGAGGCAGCTAGGTATTAACAGTGTGGTCCTAAGGGCCATCAACTAACACAATCTAATGGGCTAAGTACAGGAAGCTCAATGCCTACAGCACACACCCATGGGAGACCTCGGATTTCATGCAGAGGTTTCGTAAGTCTGAGCCACGAGATCTGGGTTAGTGCCACAGAATTCGCCAGAAAGAAACGGTAAGGGGAATGGAGAAACAACTCAGCTAATCGAGAGGGTGTTTTCAAACTCAGGCTCCATAACGCATATAGATCTCACTATAAAAATATTATTCTTAAAAAAATACATAAATGTAAACATTCCATTTCTATAGTGGGCTCCTAACCCCCACCCATACCGTGCTACTCATTTTAGACTACAGTAAATACGCGTCCTCTTTCTCTCTCTCGATTTTTCAAGCTAGTCCAATTGTGCTTGCAACTGAGCTCCTGGACCCTGGTAGGGGACCTAACAAGGTCTCTCACAGCGGGGAGTCCAGCAAAGAAGTCACTGTCAAGAGGGTGTGTCCTTCCCCTGACCTGGCCCTGGAATGTGGAGTGACTCTGCCAGCTGGGGCTGGCACCTGGCTCGGACTGGGAACCAGAAGCATGTTCAGTGAGTAGAAGGGGAGAAGGCCCAGGCTCTGCCTAGGTAACCCCTCTGGGCCACTAGTTAACCCCCCTGTTCTGCCTGAAGCTCCTGCGATGAAATTCACAGCTCTGGGTTGGAGTGGGGAAGAGAATGTTGTGTTAATACAGCTTTGGAGTACACCCTGTGATTTTTTTTGTTTTGTTTTTTTGTTTTTTTTTTTTTTTCAAACAGGACAGAAAAGGAGAACATGAACAGCACGGCTAAGGCAAAATGTCCAATGGCACATCAGAACTCTTTTTTTTTTGTCATTCATTGTGTTGACATCACAAGGCAGATAGATACATTCTGTAAACATACACGCTATACAGTACATTGACCATATACGGAAAGGAAACAAAAGCCACCCTGTATGTCTTTTTCCTTTCTGGGATTCTGTTCTTTCAAGTCAGACGGAGTTGCTGGGAGTTGAGGGAGAATTTTACGGTTGGTGAGAGAGACACTTTTCTTTAGGTTAAAAAACAAAACAAAACAAAATAATGTAGTGACTTAAAAAAAATAAGAAGCACCCCGGGCGACCACTTAGAGGCAGTAGGGGGAAGAAATGACCATTCACACCTCAGCCTATAGAAACTTAGAGTCACAAGATATGGAAAAAAAAAGTCCTTGACAGCAGGGGACATTTTTATGTTTTCCTGCTTAGTAAGGGAAAACAGTGAAAAGCAGTTGTTATTATTGTTACTGCCATCATTATTGTTACTACAAAGTTAAGGCCATCCGGATCTTAGATGCAGAAAGTCTGTGGTCTCTCGGTTGTGCATTTTTGCATTGACAGTTATGTTTTGTTTCTGTTTTTGTTTTTTGTTTTTGGCAGTTCTGACCCCTCTGGTGTTAGACTGGAGTGGGGAAGGGAATCATAGGCCTCTTAAGACTGTGTAAGAATGAAGTTGGGGGAGCTGGCCGGAGGGTCACCAGTGCAACTTTCATTTAAACATTTCGGGATGTAATCGTTACACCCCTCTGCATCCAAACAAGCAACAACTGGGGTTTTAGTGAAGTGGGATTTGAGAAGTTTGCTGAAGCTCCCCCTAAAAGATGCAGGAAGGAGTCTTAAAGAAGGCTAGGGTATGAGGATGGCCCATCAGTGCGACCCTAAGATCCAAATTCTCCTCACTATTCATGGCTGTTTTCTATGCACCAACAGCACTAAGTCCATCCCCCCTCCCCCGCCCCGAAGTGTTCACTAACCCAGTAGAGCAAAGGATGATTTCCCAGTCCCCCCCCAATCAATACACCTTGATTAAGAGACCGAGGAGTTTTCAAATAATTGCGTATTTATAAAGTTTTTGAAACCTATCTCTTTTAAAAAACACTGGGAATGGATGGACTCCGTTATAGATGTAGGCATTACAAAAATACAGTATGAAACTGTTCACTTTGGAATGGTTTTAGCTGTAAACTGACACTATGGGAAATGGGGTTGCTTCTACCAGGGAAAGGGCACACTGGTGAGTTAAACTCTCCAGTAGGACAGTCACCAAGAGAGGCAACCCAGTGTCTAGGTTTTCAGTAAGAACAACGCCAGCAGAATATGTCCCCAGAGTACATTCTGTCTACCTTCCTCTACCCTTCAGATGGGCAGGGTCAGTGTTCACCCAGAAGGCAGGGCCAGGGCAAGGACTTTGACATTTTGCTTCTATTACCTGTTCTGTCCTCTGAGGCTTTTCTAATACCCATTGGTTCGGGCATTAAGTAATTCAATGAAGAGTGTTCTGTGGTTTCCTGGGAAGAAACTTCTTCAGGAAGTAAAGGACTTTGACTCCAAGAGTTTTGTCCCAGAGATGATATCATATCCCTCAGAAGCTTTCTCTATACCCATTTCTTTTTATAAAAATCTCAGTACAGAAGGGAAAATTTTTGGCCCTTTCCTGGACATTGCCAATGATGAGTGGAATCACTGGACACTAGCCAGTCACCTTAGAAGCAATTTGGCTTTTGTTGTTATATAAGGAAAACAATACAATTAAGGGTAAAAGGTTAAAAAAGGAATTCCCTAAGAAAAAGATGTCAAGAACATTCTGGTCATGAAGATTCTTTAGATATGTTGGGCTAGACTTGACCATTGTAACTGTCAAAGAATCTAATTAAATACCATTGAAATAAAAATAAATATCCCTTTCTTCCTTTTTTGTCTTTTATTTAAAAGGGAACTGATTGTACAATAAATATATATATATAATGCACACACATATATATATGTGTGTGTATCTGTACATTTTTGTCTTGCTTTTTTTGTTGTTTCACTTTTTTTTCTTTCTAGGCAGAGTCTCACTATGTAACCCTGGTTAGTCTGGACACACTATATAGACCAGACTGGCTTCAGACTCACAAGGCCTGCCCCTGCCTCTGTAATGCTGGGATGAAAGTTATGCTCCACTACATTGGGTGGAAATTTTAATGAACAGCCTAACATTAGCTCAAAACAAGATTGTGGTTTTGCAGCTTCATCGTGGATTCTTTACTCTAGTTACGCAACAACACAAACACATACCTTGCTTCTAGAAGGGGTAATACCACAGATAGATAGATAGATGATAGATGATAGATAGATAGATAGATAGATAGATAGATGATAGATAGATAGATAGATGATAGATAGATAGATAGATAGATAGATAGATAGATAGATAGGATGGATGGATGGAGAGGGAGAGAGAGAAGAGACAGACCAACAGAGAATGTCAATAGTCACAGAAAGGCAGAGTCACAATGACAATTCTGCTTACACTTTCACCATCAAGGCCATAACTTGATCCTGTAGGCAGACTGATCGAGGATTTGGGGAACCTGAATCTGCTACAAAGGCTGGGATAGTATGCAGACATCAGCCACATTCAAACATACTTTCATTGACTGTAGCCCACAGATAATTTTAACAAGGGCAACATGTCTTATTTTGATTAAATGATATCCCTTAATAACAAAACTTTAGGGCGAATCCTAATTCAGAGTTGGCCAGTCACTTGCTCACAATAATGATGACCAGCAGATGAGGGCAGGTTATCCTTGGTCCTTGAGACCTTAGGACCGAGTGGGAGGTACAGTCTGTTGTCCTCATCCATGAGTAGTCCTCCTAAGGAAGGCAGGGGTGATGTGTCCCTAGGAGCTCCATACATGGAGCCCAGGGTGGTCTGAGCTCTGTCATCTGCTCCCTCGATGTGCTTTTGAAACCTCACCCTGAGCAGCCTACACCCCCAAGGCAGTGAAAGAGATGGGCGGAAGCAAACTTTTAGATTGTGCACGCCCCTCCCCAAATGAATTCTTAGAATGACGGATTGTCTGAAACCGCGGGAGCGGCTTTCTCCTTCTGTGGAAGCGGGTTTATCCACACGAGGCCTTTCTTTTTCAAGGCTCGTGTGCTATTTTAACTACCTGCGGAGGAAAACGAAGCCGGCAGCTCTAAGGGCTGCTGGCACTGGAACCAGGTTGCCCCGTGAAGTCCAGACCTGGCAATAATTCCCCAGCTCTCTCAAGCAGACCATGGAGGGGGCAGTCTGAGAAGTGTAGCTTACCTCTATGCTATTCCTTTCTTTAATTTTAATTGCTAACATACCAGCGACTTAAAAATGACTCATGCACTCAATAAAAATGAAACTACTTGAGGGAAAAAAAATAAACAGAAAAAAAATGTCACCTCCCCTTTAATGGTAATAAATGTAACTTTAAGCCAAGACATGAGCAAAGTAACAGATTTATCCTCAAACAAGCTAAGTGGGACAAATGTAGCTGGCTCTGTACTGCAATTCCCCAGGCTTCCTTATTATTATTTTTTTTTTCTGAGCTATCTTGAGACTTGAAGCGGGAGGTCAAGCGTATGGTTCTTGAGACCATATTCCGTGGGAATATACAAGATTCTGGTATTGGTTTGTGATGATATTATGAGTTCCCCGTGGAAACAAAGTTACCTTTCATTAAAATCAGTTAATGCATCACCACTTGATTTTTATTACTGTATTAGGGCTCTTTTTTCCAAATCCCTTCCCTTTGGCTTCACTAACCATGTGGCTGTTCAGGTTGGGGCAATGCTGACAATGTATTTCAAGGGTTGTTCATCATGTTTTAGGTTAAAAAAAATGATTCCTCAATATTCTAGGATTCCCAGAAACTGAAGGAAGGAAGCTTTAAGAAGCCCAGGAATGCCGGGCGTTGGTGGCGCACACCTTTAATCCCAGCACTCGGGAGGCAGAGGCAGGCGGATCTCTGTGAGTTCAAGGCCAGCCTGGTCTACAGAGCGAGTGCCAGGACAGCCTCTAAAACTACACAGAGAAACCCTGTCTCAAAAAAAAAAAAAAAAAAAAAAAAAAAAAGAAGCCCAGGAATGTGACTCTCCGTCAGACCACGCGGGAATATTTATGATCTCCCTTTGTCTTTCAACAATTTTTTTCACACTGAAAAACCTTTTTGTCTGATTTTTGTTGAGATGTGGTATCTCTGTGTAGCCCTGGCCACCCTGGAACTCGCTCCGTAGAATAGGCTGGCCTCGAACTCACAGAGATCCACACCTCATGTACCACCCTGGCACAGATTTTTTTTTTAAGAGTGGGGAAAACTACACATTGGGGTTACCCGAAACATCCTCTTACCCATGGGGACATTAGAAAAAAAAGTAAAAAAAAAAATAAGCACAGATACGAGACTAATCAACAGGGCACGGGAGAGATGGACAGCTAATGCCCACAGCACCATCCTGGAGTCAGTAGGGGTGTGAGGACAGCCCCTGTAGGTCATAAAGACTGTTTTAAGAAATATGATCACCGTAGAGAGACTTCTCAAAAGGATCCCCTTTTTGAAAATAGCTGAATTCAATCAGAAAATATCCGTGAAAAAAAAAAGAAAAACAATATAAAATTTTACAGTCCGGGGGAGCATGGGAGCAAGGTTTATGGGTTGGCGAGCGCTGCAGATGCTGAAAACAATGGTGGCCTGAGGTCCTTAGAAAGTCCTGCAGAAAGGGTTCATTGGGTAAGCCACAGGAAGAGAAAGCTGCTGACTGGCTGGAGATAGATGAATCAGTCCCTACGCTTCAGCGGGGGAAGGGGGTGGATGGGGGGGCAGGCGCTGGGTTCTTTGCTTTCCAGCCGGTCAACTTCATATCGGTTTTAACAGAAGGAAAGTACAACACTGTAATCTGGAAGCATATGTAAGGCAGCAAAGAAAAAAAAACCTGTCACTCTAGAACAGCCAGGTCAAGGTAGGTCCACTTTCGGCTAGGCTAGCAACTGGCTAGAGCTCACAGCATTTTGCTACACAAGATATGTATATATATATATAAACAAAACAAAGACCCACACAGCAGAAGGGGCGTGGCAGTGTATGTGTTCTGTGTTTGTGTGTCTGTGTGAGAGGAACACACGACAAAATGGAAACCCCACCCCGCCTCCGGTGCCAACGGGTTTGAGTCCAGTCAAGTCAATTAAGGCTACTAGGTAACCAGTTGCTATGAAGAGTCCACTCCAATCCGAGCAGCGGTTGCGCCGCGGCACTGATCTCGAGGACACACGGAAAGGTTTAGAGGAAAAAGTTAAGAAGTTCTCGGGGAGGAGGAGGAGGAGAAAACAGTAAATAAATAAATGAAGCACACGCATGCACGTCGTTTCCCAAGTGAGAAGGAGAAAGATGCGAGGGAGAGACCAAAGCTAATCCGGCTGCTGCGAGGCAAGGCAGGCGTTTGCTCCCAGTTTGCAGTGTCCCAGTTAGTGCCAGGTACAGTGAGGTCTAGGCTTTAAGAGGTGGAGAGGCTGCCCGGAAGAAAGGGGAGGAGAGAGAAGTGGTCACATGACAACACAGCATTGACAGCGCTTTTTCTTTTGGGTACCTGGGGCGGGTTCTGTGGCCAGGCTCTCTTCCTTGCCTTCTGGGGAGGAGGGTTCTGTGGTGTCCGACATGGGTCTCCCGGACACCAGCTCGGCTGCGTTTCCATCGACGGTGGACACGTCCGTGACTGTCTTCTCTCTTAGGGACTTCTCGTCGTCTTCATCGATCAGGACTAGTTCCGCCTTGATGGTTTCGTCGTAGCCTAGCACCTTTTTAGTCTCCTCTTCATCCTCGATGTTTTGGTAGCCCATGAAGATCATGGTGACCGGTTGGTCCAGGTTGGCCTCTGGCCCTTCCGTGCCGCAGGGCTGGGCCTGCTGCCCAGGGTTTCCCGGAGCCTGATCTTTCCTAGATTTTTGCACCATTTCTAACTTGGCTTCTTTGCAGAGCATGTGTTCCTTGGGGTGGCCCAGGCTCCCATCTGCAACAACAGTCCTTTCCGACGCGTGTACCCTGAAGCTCGATTGTCCCGCCTTCTGGATGAGGTCGTCCACATCTCTGGCACTTAATCTGTGGACTCCGTTTTCTACCACGGTGCCGCCTGAGTGCACCTCATACACTACTTTGGTACCATCATCATAGACTTTGACTCCTCTCTGGTGGACCCCCTCTGGGCCAATGGTGGATGCAGAGAGAATCTTGGTCTCTCCTGTCTGTCTGTCTTTCTCCACATTAATTTCCATGGCGTATATAGCTTGAATGGAAACAAGAGAGAGGAAGTGCATGTTACAACAAAAAAAAAGCCAGTGAATGGTTAATTGCCAAACAGACAGAAAGAAAAAAAAGCGGTTTGTGCCCTTTCTATTGCAACCACCAAGCATCCTGAGTGTTAGCGTGAGGCGGGCAGTGTGGACAGAGGTGGTTGGTCGTATGCGCTCTTCACACAGCAGCTTAACTCACTGGGAAGACGGATGCGAACAGTCTCAATGGCCTCGGACTTTTTAAGAGACCAGCTCAGATAAGAGGCTTCGGATCTAACAGGGCATTGTGATGGGAAGGCCAGAAACATGTAAGTGATCTTGGCTGAGATCTCTGCCTAGGCTTACAGACGACTTCGGAGACGTGCCTACGTTCCAGAACCTTACAGTCATTTCCCCAACTATTTCATCAACCATGCACCTGTTTTTGTTTTTGTTTTCTCTACATTTTCTTGGACCTGCTAATGGAGAAGATGCCGAGCGTTTTGCAGGCAGGACACAGCTGTCCTCCCCTGCACTACGAGTAGCTATTCTGCAGCAACTGAAATAATCGGAAAACATTGACACTGCGTGCTCTGAGAGCAATCCAGCCATTATCTGACCTCCAGCTGAAGTGTAAAGCTACTGTGTGACAACGTAAAGCTACTGTGTGACAACCCCAGGGCGAACCCTTCATAGGACAGGAAGCATCCTTCAAATGCCTCAACGACCACAAGACCACAGCGACACATGGAAGTCATATAGTCATTATAAAGGATTATTTTCAGATCGCATGTGAGTGAGAACAGCTGTGTCACTCAGCAAAAACAGAATCAGTGAGAGGACAGGTGGTCAATACACCTGTAGCATAGGAACGGTGGATGGTGTCTTCAAAGACCTTCTGACCTCTCTCTGACCTCTCTCCGTCCCCTCTCTCTCAGTCTGTGTTTTTCAAGGCAGGTTTTCTCTGTGTAACTCCGGCTGTCCTGGAGCTCACTCTGTAGACCAGGCTGACCTCAAACTCACAGAGATCTGCCTCCTTCTGCCTCCCTCAGCCTAGGCTGAGAAGAGCATCACCCGAGAGACCAGACCCTCCAGCCACCTCACATCTCGATGCTTTTACGAGCCAGCTTCTCCTCTGTCCTAGAGCCTCCAGGGACAGCCAGCATTTGTGACCTCTCTCCCTCGGAGGCTCCCTGTGAAACACGCGTCGTGGACAGAATGGGGCAGCAGGCCCGCAGAGCCACCCTTCACCTTAGATGGCACGCACCGCACGTACACCGGGCTCAGCGGCTTCAAAAACCATTGCGGCCTCTTCTCTCCACCCTCCCCTCATCTTGGGGTGAGGCGACACTGGGAACACAGTCTAGATGTGTACTCTGTAAGCCGGAAGTCTTGAATCCTGTCTGATCTCTCCCTTCTTTCTAACCCCCTCACATCCATCACTGAGGAGCGTGTGCCTCATGGCCTCCCACCCATTATCGTTATCCTCAGCACAGTTTCTTTCCACCGGCCTCAGTCCAGACCCACTCAAGTCCTGAGGAGGACACATGAGGATGGACACAGGGCGGAAGGCAGGCTGGGGAAGGATGGTCCCCCATACTTTTTCAAAGGCTGCGTAAGAAGAAGGAAAGTCACCTGGGAGGTGGAGACAGGAGGATTAGGAATTCAAGGCCACTCTCCCAATGCATAGTGAGCTTGAGGCCAGCATGGGCTACCTGAGGATCTGTCTCCAAAGGGAGAAAAGGAAAGAAGGAAGGAAGGGAGACAGAAGAAAGAGGAAAGATGAGAGGAAGGGAAGAGAGGGATACAAAGGAAAAAGGAAGGAAATGGAGAGAGGAGAAGGGAAAGAGATGGAGGGAAAGAAGGGGAAAAGAGGGAGGGAGGGAAAGAGGGAGGGGTGAGGGAGGGGGAGGGAGGGGGAGAGTACAGAGAGGAAAGATTGCTAACAGATACTATGTGGTTCACACAGTCTGAAATCTTTTCGAGCAGGCTGTGTGTTGGGGAAGTCTGCTGAGCCTGCAGCCATGCTCCGCCTGCAGCCATGCTCCGCCTGCCCGAGTTACCCTTCTCAGAAACCTGCTCTTCTTGCCTGTGGGTTAAGTACCAGCTGCCTGGCTTAGCTACGGCTCCTGTCAGAATGTGTCCCCAACCTTTCTCCCTCCTCGCCTCACAGTCTGTGTTGCTTTCCATACACACGCACCACCATAACCATCACAGTATGTTCAGGACACTGCCCAGACTATCCTGGGCCTGTGGTCCTCCTCTGCAAAATCCTTCGTACTTTCTACGCGTCCATATGCGACAGTCGTCAAGGTCAAGATCAGCTGCCTCTCTTCCCGGATGCTTTCTTTGAACCGCCCATCTCTAAGTCACCCCTTTCTTCCTAAGACTCGCTGAACACTTTCTAAACATCTCTGGGGACGCCGAAGAATTTCTACCTGGCTGTGTGTTTGTATAGTCCAGGATGGCTCTGAACCGCCAACCTTCCCAAGTGCTGAGACTGTAGTGTGCACCACCGCTAGTATTTGCAGGGATGATTCATCAGATCCATAGATTTTTGGGGGTGGGGTGGGGATCCTTGCCTACCATCTATGTGTGATCTTCTGTGGCCAGCACCTACTCCAAGACGTTTTCTTCAGAAGGTACCTGATATACACATTTGTCAAACAAACATAACTAAGTGGTCTTCACCCATCACAAATACTTTGTATAATAGGACACCAAAGAAAGGCTCACAGTTAATGCTTGTAACAGTTTAAGAAATGAGCAATAACATCATTCCAGTTGCTTGCATGATTAAGATACAATCTGTTCAAGGTAGACACTGAGCTAAAATGATTCAGAAGAAAAAAATCCAATGTCTATTTTCCACAGTATCCATTTAGAACGTTTTAGACGCTTGGCATATAGATAATGATTTTTTTTCAAGTGACACTATGGGAGGCCAACCATTATTTGTCACAGAGGTTCATACACAAAGACTGTGATATAAAAATGGTATTTATCTCGGCGATTTCCTGGTTTTTATGTACAGCATGTGATTAGAAAAGCAAAATGGATATTTACAATTTTACATGGACCCCAAAGCTTGTTTTTTTAAAAAATATTAGTTAAATTAAAAATTCAAATTTGGATTAAAATATATCTTACCACTATTAACATAACACTTGATGGTGTCGGGTAAAGTATTGAATTATCTCCCAAATTTCCAGTGACATATGAGCAAAAAGATATATTTCCATGCTGGTGTGACAGGATTCCAACAATCAACACCGGGATGTTTATAGAGATGTCCCTCTCTCTGCCCAGAACACCCTCAAGGTTGGTCCCTTATGGCCTCTTCCCCATCACTCTGCACCCAGCCTGCTTTCACTGTGGTGGGCGTGGGGGCGAGGGGGTTGGAGGGGGTTGAGTAGCTCTTCTCTGGAAAGGTCCCGCAGGTCCACGGTAAAAAGAGGAAGAGAGTTTAGTGTGAAGGAAGGTAAATGCTGGGTGGGGTGCAGAGAGGTGGGGAGGACAAAGGGAATCAGAGGACGCAATCGGAGAACTCCTGCTGAGCTGGGGTGGGAGTTAGGCAACAAGCCGGAAGTCCAAACTCCCATTCCTTTTAAAAACTCCGCATGATGCGCAAACTGGCTTCAGATTTGCTTTCCAGCCTCACCCTCTGGAATACTGGGATTGCAGGCACGGACTACAGTAGGGAGAGACCTAGGCACCTGCGCCGCTGACCACGCCCGTTTTTGGGCGTGGCTACAGGTGCATTCGCGGGGGGGGGGGTGCACAGGAGAGCAGCGGAGACTGCCTGAGCGCTGACCTTGGGTTCTCAGTTTCTCATGTGAGTGATTTCTCCCTAATAAAATAACACACGATAACACACGACATCACTATCCTGTGTATGGTAATCTTCCTCTATAGACCACCACACTGGCCTCTGAATTCCCTTTTATTGTGTGTGTGTCGTTTTAAATGTTATGAAGTGTGACATAACACTGGGACAGGACCACAGGCGAACATAGTTTAATTAGGGGTGTGGGTACATGCATATTTACAAGCACATTTTGAGCATGATCAGTTCAATGTTTCTAGAATTGACCACAGAATATTTTAAGTTATGACAGATTTATGTCATAAAATAAAATATACACATGGACATTTTTTTCTTCCAAGTTAAAAAAAATAAGGCTTCAAAAGGAAGCACAGATTTCTTTTTTTTTTTTTTTTGTGGTTCATCAGGGATGTGGGCCCAATTTTCTCTCTGCATTTACTCTTCTTTGGTAAAGGGTACCTAGGAGGACTCACTGAGAATCTCCGACTTAATCAGAGGCAATGCTTAGCCCTCCCGGATGGAAACATGGAAATGTCCGGTAAACTACCAGAAAGCTACACAGGAGGTAAGGAGGCTTACCTTGGTGTTTTTAATGAGATTCATAGTTTTCTTTTGCTCTTAAACAGTGACATACCAGAGGGTAGAGATGAACCAGTAGGGTACAATCCATCACTTCAGTTTTAGCTTCATGTTTCCTGGTTTTGTTGGTGTTAGGACAGAACCCAAGGCTGTGTTCATGCTTTCTATGCCTGTGCTAAACTCTTTTTTTTTTTTTTTTGAGACAGGTTCTTGCTATGTAGCCCACTTTGCCTCAAACTTGCCATTGTTCTACCTACCATTCAGCTACGTCTGCAGTTGTCATTTTATTTTATTTTTTGAGACATAGTCTCATATAGTCGAGGCTGTCCTCAAACTCACTATACAGTTCAGAATGACCTTGAACTCCTGAACCTCCTATCTGTCCCTCCCAAGTGCTGGGATGACAGACGGATATCACCATCCTTGGCTCCCTGACCTGTTTTCCTTTTTTATTTTGAGACACAGTCAAACTCAGTCGCCCAGGCTAGTCTTGAACTCTTTCCTCTCTCTCCTCTCTCTCCTCTCTCTCTCTCTCTCCTCTCCTCTCTCTCTCTCTCTCTCTCTCTCTCTCTCTCTCTCTCTCTCTCTCTCTCTCTCTCTCTCTCTCTCTCTCTCTCTCTCTCTCTCTCTCTCTCTCTCTCTCTCTCTCTCTCTCTCCTGTGTCAACCTGTCCAGCCTTGGGATTACAGGCTTGTGCCTTCAGGCCTGAGAGTATTTTGTTTTCAATGCATGCAATTTTGAAACATTGGGCACCAGGAAATTTATATCGGAAGCCTCTCCCTTCTAGTGTGGCTTCACCCCCAGCTACGTGAAAGACCCCCGGCTGACCGTACAAGTCCTTACGCCCCCCCCCCCCATGAACGGTTTCTGCAGTCGTCTGGGCAGAGGTGAGACTCAAGCGGGGGAACATGAGGAAACAGCTTTCTTGGCCAGGAGCCCCTCCAGGACTCTGCAAGAGCCCCGAGGGATTGCGACGGATCCGAAGAAAGGCTTTTCCACAGTTTCCAGGAAACGGACCTGGTGGGTGAGGGACGTGAGGTTCAAGACTGTTTAGAGAAAAGTCCCGCTGAGAGGCTGCTTAGAATAGGGAAGTACACTTTTAGTGCCTGGGATACACAGTTGTTGATTTTCAAACCTTGTGCATTGACCTCAGTAGGAATGGAACACACAAAACAGTTCTGCGGCTCCCACTAGATCAGCAAGGGTGGTGTGTCTGTCTTACTGATAAAGATCAAGGGCCAACGTGACTCGATTCTCTGAAGGAACACAGACAAAGAGTGGCTATTTTGACGCTCTGATTTGGAGCCTTAGTTCTTGTCCCAGACACCCAAACTGACAGAAACCTTTGTGGATGGCCTAGGGCTTTGGGCAGCCTGGAGAGCTAAGTCTGAGGAGTGGCAGTACTTAGTTCTGTCTCAGACTCGTTCCCAGGCCTCCCTTCAGCTCTGGCAAATAGAAAGCAACTGTGAGGGTGTAAGCCGCCTCTCACAGAGGGCCGGAGCACTTGGCACAGGAAGAGGAGGGGCAACCAGCAGGACCCAGCCTGCCTCAGCACCAGTGTAAGCCCACCAGCGAGACTGACCCAGGAGGATGGAAAATGCCATCATCACGGTGCAGTCCCTTGGCTTCAGGCTTGAACGCCTAGCTCACTTCCTTTGCCCCTCCAAGGTCCTAAAAGATGGGGGGAATGGTGGAGGTCTATGTGTAAGTAGAAGCAACACATACCTCACTGCCGTTTGTCAAGTCTGTTGGGAGGTGTCCAAAGACGCAGAAAGACCGGTGAATCTGAACATGTACCCGGGTCACACCCATCTTTGGATCTCATCATTCCTCATTTACACAGGGTTGGTGCAGCCTAGGTGGCTCACCAGCCAGTGGCGTGTGGAGTGCACAGGAGAGCAGTAGCAGGCAGATCTTTATCGTTACTCATGACAGAGGATGTTCAGTCAGGGACATTTTGCCTGAAAGATCCCTTGTAGCCAGCATTGTAACCTATCACAGGCAACTTACACATATGCCTGGCTTACTGAGCAAAAAAACTACCTATATGTGGTCTTCCCCGCTGAGCACACGGATAAGTTCTTGAGGTTGGACACATAAGGTTGGCCATTGTGATATCAACAATGAAAATGAGGGAATTAATTCAAAGTGGCTTTTCCCTCTCGTCTCAAAGGTCCGTCTCTTACTCCAAAAGCAGGAATGAAAAAATGTTTCTTGACCCAATTGTTTTCCTTAGTATTCTTCAGCACAGTAGGGTGTTTATAACCTAACAGTTGCATGTAAATAGTTAAATAAGCATCTAGCATGCATATAAAGTAAATGACAGCTTACAACAGTTTATCGTCTTTTACAAAGAAACAGAAGGGAGAAATTCAGAGGTTTCCAACATGAAAAGAATGGTCAACGTTTACACAATGATGAAAATATTGATATTCCTGATATGATAATCACGTATTTCATCTCTATCCTGAATTATCACCGTTTACCCCATAATACACACAGTTATTCTGTATCAGTTAAAACAACCTGAACACCTAAAAATAAGTAAGTAAACAGACATTAACAAATGTGTGATGTTGGTGGGTATAGACAAATCAAGTTTCTTATCTCTGGTTCCATCCCTTTGGGGTTAAGAAAAGCAAGCCAGGCTAAACAGTTCCAAGAACCACATTGTAGAGGAGACACAGAGATCCAGGAATCAAGTCTGGAAAGGCATCCAGCACCCTGAGCTATGGTTGCTCTAGGCTTTGAGCACCGGGTCTCAATTCTCTTCCCCAGTCGTTTTACCCCGAGAATCCTAAGCTTCGTAGAAGATACTGGAGGTTGGCACTCAGAATTGTTTTTTAACATAGGATATATGCTGGATTCCACAGGAGTGTAATACTCAGGATAACTTAACTCTAACGGCAGTCTTCAAAGAGCGGAGGCCACCGTGTGCCAGTGTGGAACCCTAACCCTAAAGCTACACACTGGAGCCTCATTGTTGTTTTAATGCAAAGTCTCTAGAACGATTAGCTAATGTTGGAGATAAGTGCATGTGGATCACAAGGGTGCCGTGTTTCTGGAGTCAAGATGGAAACATGCCCTCTGGGTGTTGGGACAGTCATCAATCAGATCTTGATGGCTGAGGATGCCCATAGGTGTTGATTTAAGGCTGCCAAGAACCAAGAGATCTTTAATGACCCAGGTTTTAAAAAAATGTATTTTCAGAAGTACAATATGATTAGAGCCTTTTAGAAAGTAGATTTACATCCACATCCATTCGCTAAGAATGTATTTGCATATAAGTACAGCTTCCCAAGGAATCAAATGTCTTGTGGCCAGCCTGTTTGCCAGGCTGTTTCTGGACTGGGCCGTTGATATTCATTGTCAGTTATGGTTTACAGTCACTGGGTCATTATGCATTTGTGGTCTCCTCAAATAGGAAGGGTGTCAAGTTGTAAGAGAAGGTATAGTCTTACGTGTGGCTTCAATTGGATGGTGCATTACTGTTGAACTTCACACTGTACATTGCTTGGCTATCAATGCTGCCCTGATCCCTCCCTTCCCCTCTCTCCTCTCTCCTCCTCTCTCTCCTTTCTTTCTCTCTCTAAGACAGGGTCTCTATGTACAGTCCTGGCTGTCCTAAAATCCGCAGGTATCCTTCTGCTCTGCCTCAGGAGTGCTGGGATTAAGGGTGGGTACCACCGCATCCAGCCTCCGTTTCTACCTCTTGCTGTGAATTCTCACACTCCCCATCAACGGGCTGACTGGCCTTTTGGTGGGATCACATTTCATGTCCTTTGTGGAAAAGGGCAGAAAAGCCTCTTGCCACAAATTTCCAGGATCCATCAGCATCAAGTTGGTAGTTACAGGTGGAAGGACATGTGACTTTTCAACGTCTGTCACCCCAGTTGACTTTAGACATACACCCTGGGGCACCTGAGAGAGTCCCCAGCATGAGCTGCAAGCTTAAGGCTCCAGCTCACCCCTCCTCTAGATCTCCAGGGATGGGGCCCTGTCCTGTGTGTGACCATATGTCACTTACAGTGTTGAGAGACTTCTATTAGACACTGAATTTAGTTAGTGGATATTGCCACCTGTGTCAACGATTCGCTTTTTATTTTACCTTATATCAAAATGAAGGACTTTTTTGCTTCAAAAAAATATTCAAGTTGACCTATATACGGTGTATTCTGGCTTGAAAGCCCATGATTACTTTGTTTTATTAACTCTGCTATTAAGAGAACATGAATTTACCTAGAGTGGATTAAACCAAAACCCAGTGTTCATGTTTGAATGCCCCTGCACTGCCACTAACTGCAACTCAGGACAGCTCATTCCTTCATTCAGCCTGACCCACCTTTCTGAGTACAGCAAACGGGTCGGCGGAGAGATTTGCTGTTTGCGTCCCTGTGCTCTTGCCCCTGGGGCACTTTTCTGAGAGTGGCTCTTCGTATCCCAAACACACAAACACAGAGCGTGCGCAGTGTCTTACCGCTAGCCACCTTAGCAAGAAGCACACATTTTTCAGATTTCTGCTTCCATTCCCAAATATCCCCCAGCAGCTAAGAACTCCAGAAAAGTGAAGACTTCCATATTCATTTTTACAGGAACAGCTCTATTCTCAAAAGATCCTTGCGACGGGACCCACAAGCACCTTGATAATCCTTTCCACGCAGCCTCAATCACAGCCCCTTTCCGGAAAGTTCAGCATCAGCGAGGAAAACAAGAAGCCCGGAGACACGATACAGGTTCACCTTAAGGGCAGGGGTACTAGAAAAATTATGTCCCCTTCCCACAAGGCTGGAGGGACAGATCCCTGTGACGACTTTACAGCTCGCTCCCACTAGTCCTCAGCTACCCACGGGGGCCAGCGCTTGCCCTGTGTGGCCACTGCCTGGGCCACATCGCGCGAGACTGGTTTGAGGAGAGACTTTCCTGCACGAGGACACCTGTCTCACCAACCAAGCATGGAGAGCACAAGCCCCCTGGGCAGTCCTGGAGTCGAAGCCAAAGGGTTGCCGGACTTACCAGCCGCTCTGTGGTGGTCCCCTTCCTGCCCTGGTGATGATGGATGCTCTGTGGGTGAACCGATTGGCAGGTCAGGGAGCTGAGAGGAAACCAACTTAACTGCATCTGGTAGCAGAACCCAGAGACTACAACAGACACAGTGCTGGGGGGGGGGGGGCGGCGGCAGTGGGTTCACTGCCCAGACGGCAGCTCACTTGCCCCAAAGGTGAGCAGTTGCCCAGTGGATGGGAGTCAGGAGAGTAGCTGAGGCAGGAGGGATCCTGGCCAGAGAACTCCGGCCCCAGGAGTGTGTCTATACGGGGGAAGTCATCAGAAAGATCCGGAGCCCGGGACAAGGAGTCCGGAGGGTGGGAAGGAGCAGAGGCGGCCCAGTTACTAGAGGCGTTACGAACTTGGTGCAATTGAGCAAACACGGGGCATCCACTGAGATGTTCCTGGATCAGTGTGTCCCCTTCTCTCCTTACCACACTGAGCTGCTCTTTGTTCCCCTGCAACGTTGGTGCTGAATCCAGGGCCTTGGACCGTGCTAGGCAAGTCTGACACCCTGACACCCTCCGGCAGAGAGAAGCGACGGTGGCAGCTGCAGAGTCCCCTGCCCCACTGGGTGCTTTAGTCCGTCTGAAACTACTGAAAGGAATTCCTCATCCTTGAAAGACAGACTGTGTCCCCTACTGCCAAAAACTATTTTTCAGAAGATTTGAAATCATCTCTGAACATAGTGCCTCTCTCTCTCTCTCTCTCTCTCTCTCTCTCTCTCTCTCTCTCTCTCTCTCTCTCTCTCTCTCTGTCTCTCTCTCTCTGTCTCTCTCCTTTATTTATTTACTTATTTTTTTGTTTTTGTTTTGTTTTGTTTTGTTTTGTTTGAGACAGGGTTTCTCTGTGTAGCCCTGACTGTCCTGGAACTTTCTCTGTAGCCCAGGCTGGCCTTGAACTCCCAGAGATCCACCTGCCTCTGCCTCCCCAGTGCTTGGATTAAAGGTGTGCACCACCACCTAGCTCTTTTTTCTTTTTTATGAAAGTGAAGTGTTTTTTTTTTTTAAATCAGTTACTGTGCTACGGTATAATAACAAAACCTGATTCATTTGCAGCCCTAAATACTAAGTAGAAAGAGCTAGTTTTCAAAGTGGGTCTATGGTTTAGTATTATTACTCTGCAGTTCTCTTCTGGCAAAAAAAATATATTTAAACGCATAAATGATTTTTGAAAGCTATAGACCAATATCACATGCATGGCATGGCTGTTTCCACTCTTGGTTTGGATCGTTTCTTTAGAATTCACTGCCTGATGATTCCCAAATGTAAATGCCTATGAGGGTTTGCTCTGACTTTCCCCCTTGCTCTGCCCTCCCCGAGGCCATTATTATCACTTTTCTGAAACACAAAAGCCAAGTATCTACTCCTGTGTGCTGCCAGGCTCACCCGGGTGCAATCCACTCAGCGTGTGGCATCCTACCCATCATAAGCACTGACCCTCCACCCCATCACTCCCGGGATAAGGCTGAGTCTTCCAGGTTAAGAACATCATGTTTGCACAACAGCACGGCGAGTCTGTACTCTAGTCTAAATAGATTTCCTGTGATTCTTAGCCGTCTTTCCTGTCCTATTAGACCAGAAGACTCAATGAGAACAGAGACTTGCTTATCGAGACTTCCCTGGGACCTAGGCCAGCACCAAGTGTGCACTCAATGTATATTGTTAAATAAGTTAAATCAGCTGATTGTAGTATAGATATAAACAGCACTCATAGTAAGATCTGGAGCTAAAACAAAGCAGAACGCAAGGTCACGGTGGAAGGAGTTGAAAAGCCATCCATTCCAAAGATTTTTAAATATTGCTAAAATACAATTTCTTCACATACAAGAGTGACAAATGTGCTTAGCATGTATTTATCTTAGCAAATCCACTTCTTATTGATACGTAGAGACTATACAGACCTTTAACCTATATTAAACCAACACGAAATTTTAGAAACAGATTTGTGGCTTGCCCACCAGCTGTAGTATCTAGTTTATGCAGTCCCTGATTGTCTCAATCAATAAAACATAAATTCAGGGAAAGTCCAGTATGTCCTCAGAACTGGAAAGGGAGCTTTCTGAGACATATTCATCCAGAAGACCACTTTTTCTAATGCACACTAGGGCAAATTCCAGGATTAACCCCATGATTTCCTACTGCAGGCTGAGGGTCCAAATAACACCAGGTGAACTCACCATTGGCTTGGCAGAGGATGTGTCACCAGGCCAAGGAGGGGGACCGTCAGCTGCACTCGGAGGAACACCTTGACAAGCCCACTTAGGAGGTAAGACATGAAGGGGATGAACACTGACAGGTATGCCAAGGTTGAGGCAAGGAAAGTCCTGGAGCCAGCAGACAAAATGAACTGGGCATCTCCCAGAGAGAAGCCAGGATGCAAAGAAGGAAGCCGGGCTCTGTACAATGCTACCCCTTTACATACCTCACGGTTAAGCCCCAGGCTCTTAGAACAATCACTCATTAGCAGCTGTGCGGAGCTACTCCCCCTGTCCCCAACATTCCCCCACCAGAGCCTGTGCTGCTGCTCATCTGCAGCTTCCCTGGTATTCTGTCTTGTGGCTTACTGCCTACAGTCCACGCGCCATCCTGGATGGTAGTCTTAACTCCTCCCACTTTGGGCCTCCATCAGTACTTTGCCTGTTTCTCATACATCTCACACCTATCCTAACTCAAAAAAATATATGTATGTGTGTCTTGAGTGTATAGGTGTGTCTTGAGTGTATAGATGTGTGTGTGTGTGTGTGTGTGTGTGTGTGTGTGTGTGTACACATGCATGCATGCACAGAGGCCAGGAGAGGTTGTAAGGTGTCTCCTCTGTCACTCTGCATTTATCCCTTTGAGTCAAGGTCTCTCCGTGAACCTGGGTGGGGCGGAGCTTCATTTTCCTGGCTAGTTTGGAAGCTAGCGAACCCCAGAAATCATTCTGTTTCTGCCACACCTTGGAGATAGGGTTGCAGGGATGCCTGGCTTCATATGTTGGGTCTGTAGTCTGAAACTTAGTCCTCATGATTGCAGGGTCCACGCTCCTAGCTGACCAGCCATTTCTCCAGCTCCTTATCCTCTTTATACCTATTATGTTGCTTTAATTCTGGCAAATCTTTTTCTTACCCTCCCCCCTTTTATTAGCCTTCACACCAGAAAGATCTATAAATAGACACCGGGACTAGGATCACTTTCACTCCATGCCAGCCAGGCCTTGCACTGACTCACGTGAGTCTGAACAGTGCAGGATGTTCTGATATTGGACCATTATGTTCTTAGGTCAAAGGTGGAATTTCTCTAAGACAATGGTATAAAAATACAAAACCAAACAAAACAGGACACAATACAGATACGGTGTCTTATGCCTGTCATCCCAGCATCTAGGAGGCTGAGCAAGAGAACATCCATGCCTTCAAGTCAGCCTGAGTTACATTACCAAGTTCCAGACCAGCCCAGGCTACAGAGTAACACCCTGTCTTCAAACAAGAAGAGTAACAATGAAACCCCAGTTGGATACGTAGTACACACTTCTAATCTCAGTACTCAGGAGGCAGAGGCAGGAAAATTGCCACAAGTTTGAGTCCAGCCTACTGTATGTAGAATTCTGGCCCAGCCAGGACTACAGTCTAAGACTGTCTCAAACAATGCCCCCAAAACCAGCACTCGGGATGCAGAGGCAGGCGGATCTCTGTGAGTTCGAGGCCAGGCTGGACCAACAGCCTCCAAAACAATACAGAGAAACCCTGTCTTGTAAAAACCAAACAAACAAGCAACGGGACACAAGGGCAAGGTGGGAAGGCATTGGACTGGTGGGGTAAGGTTCACATTTCCTTTTCTCTTTGCCCAGCTGCACAGGATCTGACACTTGGATCCCTGGCAGGAAAGACAGACTTGAATATCCTTTTGCTGCAGGGAGGAAGTCAGTCAGGGACACAGTTATGAAGCTGCCTGGAGGGAAATCCCTAAAGATGGATTGGATTTGAGCCAGGGGCAGAGTAGCCATACAAACATTGCATATTTTTTCTCTAACCTTGAGCATCTATTACTCCTGAACTCAGATCGCAATTGTCTCTCTGCTCTCATTGTGGTTAGCGGTGGCGGCAGTTTGACATGAGCCAATATGAAAGAGTTAGGAGCATTTAGATAACAGTGGTTCATGAAAAGATGCACGGCTATCAGGGACTAGAGCACCTGAGGACAGGGAAGATGACTAGACCAGACTGGGAGACATTCTGAGTTTCATTCAAGACTTCCAGATATCTCTGGACCTGGACCTCGGCAGGTGTGACTTCTTGCATTTAAATGAAATGAAGATTCAAGACCAAGAAAGACCTCAGAGGTTGGTCACATGTGGGACTAGTACATTCTACATTAAACATAGGGTCGCTAGGGGGAACATTTTAACAGCTAGAAGCAGAAGCCACTTGTGGACATGAGATTGTGCTTCTGAAGGAGTCTGTAGCTCAGGGCTTATGTCTTATCCTACTCCAGGAGGCTGTTCCTGGTTCAGATGTGAATGGGTGATGGAGGTACCCTTGTCTAGTGCCCACCAGCTGCAAGCCCAGTGACTGCTGCTCTTGGAGGGCTAGGGGCTACATGACCTCTGCTCGGAGGCAAGGGATGGAGAGTGAGACATCTGTGGGAGACCAGAGTACCCTCCTCAATGCATCATTAAGTATAAACCTTAGGGTGGGTGTGGTGGTGCACACCTTTAATCCCAGCACTCAGGAGGCAGGGACAGGCGGGTCTCTGTGAGTTTGAGGCCAGCCTGGTTTACACAGTGAGCTCCAGTCAGGACTATATAGAGAGACCCTGTCTTAAAACTAAACAGAAAACAGAAAAAGGAGGAGAAGATAAAGAAGGATAAGGATGATGATGAGGAGGAGGAGGAAGGAGAGGAAGAGGAAGAGGAGGAGGAAGAGGAAGAGGAAGAGAAGAAGGAGGAGGAGGAGGAGGAGGAGAAGAAGAAGACACGACTTTGCCACATAGCCAGGAAGTCTGTGAAAGCTCAGCACACAGAATAGCAGATGTCCTTTAATTGGCCTTAGTCACTAAGGTGCCCTTGCTCTGTCAACACTGGGGCGGCGGGGGAAGGTCTCTCAGCGTACTCTCTGCTGTCAGAGAAGATAGAGCACGTCACATATGGGACAGAAATTCAGAGAGCATCTTTGTTTCAGCACAGCAGTAGTTATGAAGAGCACAGACAGCTAAAGCTAGAGGTGCAGGCCTGATGAGAACTCTTCTTGAAACATGACTTAACAGGCAACCGAATATTGAGATTTTTCTTCCAGTCGTGGCATGGAGGTTCTGGTGTGGTTCCAGGACACCACAGACTGGGATAGGATAGGAATCTAAGATCAGTATCCAACAGCAAGCCTGGGATAGGCCAGGACACGCATGTTCCTTGGCTTCACATCGGAACAACAATACAATAGATGGGTACTTGCTGGTTGCCTTAACTGTCAACTCGACAGTCTAGAAGCAGCTGGGGAAACTCTCAATGAGGGTTTTTTTTTTCTAGACCCGGTTGACCTACAGACATACGTGTGGGGAACTGCCTTAAGAGTTATTTTATGCACATGAGTGTTTTCCCTGCACGTACCGTGTGTACCACATCCATGTCTGATGTGCTCAGACCTCAGAAGAGGGTGTTAGGTCCCCTGGAACCGGAGGGACATTGTGGGTGTTGGGAATTGAACGCGGGTCCTTTGCCAGAGCAACTAGTGCTCTTAAATGCTGAGCTGCCAATCTCTCCAGCCCCTTGGGAGACTGTCTTATGCTAATTGGTGTGGGAAGACCTGCCCACTGCGGGTGGCACCATCTTCTAGGAAGGGGATCCTGGATTATGTAAATGAAGCAAGGTGCCTGAGTTCGAATATGCAGGCAGACATTTACTTCTCTCTAATTTTGATTGTGGGTGTGATGTGATTTCCTGCTTTAAATTCCTGCTGCTTTGACTTCCCATACTATGGCAGACTATAGCCTGGGATTGTGAGCTAACATAAACTCTCTTCCTCGAGGTTGGTTTTTTTTTTTTTTTTTTTTTTTTTGGTCCAGGTATTTATCACAGCAACAGAGATGAAACGAAAGCACATACCATATGCAATTTATACTCACATAAAATACTGAAGGCTCTGGTAGGCAACAATGTTATTTAAAGAGTGGAGGGACACATTATAGTTTAACCAGGAAAATGTAACCAAGAGGAGCAGAATGAACCCTTCTTGACCAGCAGGGCTGCCATGACATTAAAAACCATCAAAGACTCAGCAATATTATTACCACTTCCTCTAATATATGTGGGGATCATATACAGGGATACACAAAGAGCCATTGTGTATGTAAACACCACACACATACACACACATACATACACACACCATCCTCCTCCTCCTCAGCACTCATAGATAGAGGATGCTGGGATTGACTCTGCAGCATCTACATAGTTCATGCAGTCCAAGCTAGAGCTAGATTCTGTAACCAGCATGCCTGTGCCTCTAAAATTGAGGCTTTTTTTTCAGTATCCTTGCTCTAGAATAATTTCTCACTAAGCCTTAGTAACAGCAGTTGATTGACTCTAAGAGGTCCCCATTGACAATTTGAAAATAGACCTCTTAAAGTCCCCCAAGCGGGAAGCATTTGGGGGGTTTCATTCTAAGGTCATAAAATGACCCTGGCATGGATCATACTCTTAGTAGCATGTGTGCCCATCCTCAGACTTCTTCCTTTGCTAGTAGGTGCAGCAGATGGAGAAGTCATGAAGGCTTAGAACCCCAGAGGTCAGGAATCACAATGTCGGGTGACAGGGGAAAAAAAACCAGAAATGCCTCCTAAGGGCCCATGGAAAACATATCCTCCTAAGCCTGAGTTCACCCATCTTTGGGCTCCCAAAGTCTTTTTGTCAAGATGCCTCCTACCTCTGTGAATGCTTGGAGGGTCCAGAGACAACAGTGGGAAGGCAGCAGGAGGCAGTGAGGGCTTCTGGGATCAGGCAACAAACTACAACACGGCTCCATTTTTGGCTTATTACGTAATGGACTACACAGACATCCATACCAGACACAGCCAGCTTGGGGGCAGGATCTCTTCCCTACCCAGACTATCAGAGAAAAGTCCAAGGAAGGTCCTGGCTAGAGGAAGGAGTATGGGGAGGCGGGAAAGGGCACTGCACCAAAGGACTGCATGATTCTGCAGATGCCAGGGTCTGTGGGTCCCTGCGCCAGGCCCAGCATGGTCGGGCAGTGACTCTACCTCCTTGATACCATAAACGCTGACATTGTATGCGCCCAGGTTCCGGTGGCTCCGCCCCCGTCATCCGTGCCCCAGTTGAGTCACAATCTAGAGGGGTTGGGCTTCTCTCCCAGATATGTGGTTGGTCTTTTTCTCCCAGGGTTCCTGCTGGGGCGTCCCTGCCACAGGTTCTGAGAACAGAGGGTTTCATTGATGTCTTCTCAAAGACCACCTACAAGGGAGCTCAAATCCAGGTCTTTTATTGCTGGGGGGTGGTGTTCATGATACCTTGTCTGCTGTTTTATTTTGCCTGTCTTTGGCACCAGTCAGAACTGTCCTACCTGCAAATATCTGGCCTGTGGCCGATCTAGAAGACAGGCATTACACATCATCATATTTTTAAAAAAATCGGTCCTCCATTTTCTCCCCTAAATGGCAACGGAAAATGTTCTGAAGCCCCCTCCCCTGACCCCTGATCATCTTCCTGAGCTAGAGGCTGTGTGAGAGCCACATGAGTAGCAGGTAACAGCTGATGCTCCCACGTGTCCTTGCGTTTCAAAGCCCATCTATTGAGGGCCAAGATGAAAAGAGCAACTTTTGAGTTTGTAGCTGAGGTCAGGGGACACAGTGAAGCATGGAGACATAGTTCCAAGTTTATCCCCACAGTCCAGGAAGGCAGAGGAGGGGGACAGGAGAAGGACCTGCCCCTCCCGTCTGTCTGGGAACAGGGGTACTAGAGTCCAACTCCCACTGTTCAGGGCTCAGGGTCATATGTCATGGAAGGAGGGAAATTATGCGTCACCCAGTTTCCCTGGGAGGCTAGAGAGACTCTAGTGATCTAGGAGGATGGAGAGAAGGAAGCTTTCCATCCTCTCCAAAGAAAGTTCCAGAGGCCTTAGAAGGGTTCCTAAATACCAAGTCACCTCTCATGTGACCGGTAGACTTAGTGGCTGGTGAGGGTCGACTGGTTCCTGCAAGGGACTTAGTTCTGACTCCAGCACATTCTTTGGCCAACCCTTTTCAAGAAAAGTCCAGACAGCAAGTCTCTGGGGGAAGGCTTGAGCTGGGAAAAGAGAGCCAGCCAGTGTGCTAAGAGAAGTACCAAGTCAAGAAGCAGAGGCGGTAACCACGGCAACACGGACCTCCTGGGGCCCCTGCCAGCTAGGATGCTGCCCCTTGCCTGGGATGCCCTGAGGAAGTGCCACTTCCCCATCTGCCTCCTGGTGAGTATGTATGAATGAGGACCACTCAGCGGACCAGGAGGAAAGCATCTGTGTACAGCCAGGGCAGTGGGCACTTACCTCCATCAGCAGTGGAGAAACTCTGTGGAGACAAAAGCAGAGCAGGGCGTCACTGTGCGTGTGTGGCGTGCCCCGACCCCCAGACACAGCCAGAACTTGTCAGGCATCAGGCAAGACCCAAGCTTGCTGTACTTCTGGGATCAGTTAAGGACCTGTCATTCTCAACCGACACTGAGCCAATTTGTTTGAGGGATGATTTCAACCATCCAGCAACTATTCTGAGTTAAGTTGTAGATGCTACTTTATGTTGTTACATTGGGTAGTTCCATGTATTTACAGGGTTTGTGTTGGGATCCCTATCCATTTGCTACAGTGTTGCCTTTTCATAAAAAAAAAACAAAAAAACAAAAAACACCTCAAAAGGCAAATTCTAATTAAAGCCTCCCATGGTCATCAAATCTGCTGAAAAGGAACTGGGTTTACAATTCTAGTGCCTAATTTGAATTTCCAGACATTGGGGAGACATGGGGTGTGGACAGCAGCAAATAAGCGGGATTAATTTAACAGATTTGACTCCGTGCCTCCCAGCGAAGGCAGGTCACTGTGCTGCTGGGACGGAATCTGTCGCTAGCACTTTTGCCTTCTTCTCAGAGTATGGTTCAGATTTCTCTGGCTACAGGCTAGCCCAGCGGCTCTCAATCTGTGGGCCGAACCATCCTGCATATGAGATATTTACATTACAATTCATAGCAGTAGCAAAATTACAGTTACAGAAGAGCAACAAAATAATTTACGGTTGGGGGGGTCACCACGACATGAGGAACTGTATTGAAGGGTCACAGCATGAGGAAGGTTGAGAACCTCTGCTCTATCTGCTTCTCTAGGGGGCTTGCCCACCCGGCCCCAGTGGCCTAGAGAAACCTGGCTTTTCTTTCTTCACCTTCTGCAAGTCCTTGAAGGATTTCTCTGTCTCCTTCAGTTTCTCGAGGATGATCTGCTCTTTGGCAGATATCTGGGACTCTTCACTTTCGAGTGCTTGTATTTCCTGCTCCAGCCTGGAAGACACACAAACAGAGGACAAGATGCTTTATTGTCCCGCCGCCCATTGGCAAGGAAGCAGCCACCTTCCTGCTGAGAAGCCTGTGCCTCTCATTGTTCACTACACTGAGAAATCGGGCCAAGGTTTTTCCATTACGGAGGATCCTGTGCAACTGGCTTTGTTGCCAGGAAGACATTGACCAAAGGAAAACAACCCAGGACCACATCCACTGCCTTACGGCCAGCGCTCTGCAACATGTTTGGTGTCTGTTCCTTGCCCTGGCACCCCGGAAATATACACATCAGCGGTGATATGCATATTTCTTATTCAGAGGTAGATTGTGTTCGTACAGCTCAGGACATACGGCTGGAAGGAAACGGCTTCAGCTTCTCCTACTATCTCAGAGGAATGTCTCTTTTCTCTGAATGGCCAAAGGGCAAAAGGACAATGTCCCTCAAAGGAAATATACTGTTGAGAAGTGGCGGCCAGAACCATGGAATTGCTGTTTCTCTCTCTCCTCTATCTCCTCTCTCTCTCTCCCCCTCCCCCTCTCTCCCCCTCCCCCTTTCTCCCCCTCCCTCTCCCCCTCCCCCTCTCTCCTTCCCTCCCTCCCTCCCTCCCTCCTCTCTCTCTCTCTCTCTCTCTCTCTCTCTCTCTCTCTCTCTCTCTCTCTCTCTCTCTCTCTCTCGGAACTCTCCTGCCAAAAAGAAATACAATGGATGGGACAGAGGTAACTGCCCCCAAGTTTCAGGATAGTTTCTTAGTTGCTATACCTATTCTATATAGTTTCAAGAAGGGGACTTTTAGCACTACCAAGAGACTCTGAGAATATTCCAGAACAGCTATGGCTGTGCTTGGGGGTAAAGCTCAGCATTTGTAGTCTGGTATAATGACAGGAATGATGATTAGCTGTTGAGTACTTGCTCACTGTTCCAAATGGCTATTCTTGGTTGTCAACTTGACCTCACTTGGAATGAACTACAAGCCAGAAATAAAGGGCACACCTGTGAGAGATGTTTTTTAAAATTTGGTTTGGAGTAGGTGAATCCACTTCTAGTCTAGACCTTTGAGGAAGAAAGATACACATCTGGCTCTTGAGGTGGGGAGACACATCCTTTAATCTGGGCCACACCTTCTTCTGGAAGTCTATAGAAGCTTCTTGCCCTAGCCTTGTTAGGACATCCATTCCTTCACTGGCATCAGAGACTACTTCCTGGGTATTGCAGCATCTACTGAAGACCCGCTGAGACATCTGGGTCTATGGACCGAACTACGACTGGATTCTTGAACTTTCCATTCACAGGTGGCTATTATTGGATTAGCTTGGCTGCAGCCTGTAAGTCATTCTAATGAATCTCCTTTACATATAAATGAATATACACACTGTATGTTCTGTTACTCTAGAGAACCCTTCCTAATACACATGGCTTATTTCATTCAACTTTCCCAGTGAGTAGGGAACTCCATTTCAGAGACGAGATCAACAAGGACTTGTACGATTTAGTAACCGTTTCAGAGCTTTGACACAAGAATGCAACCAGGAGGTCTTAACACCAGAACCCCCGCTCCCAACAACTGCCCTAGATCTTACAGCATTGGCTTCACAATGTCTGCCCCCAAAGCACTGCATGTATTGGGATAGCGGACCAGTGTTGTACTGCAACCAGGTCATGGTGTATCATACAGAGATAGACGTCTTTTTACAAAAGACTCTACACTTCTGGTCCTCTTGAATTCTTTGGTCTGAACTTCCAATTCATTCATTCATTCACTCACTCATTCACGCACTGGTCATTCACTCATCCATTTTTGCTGCTAGCCATTGCCCATGGCCAATTCATTCATTCATTCACTCACTCATTCACGCACTGGTCATTCACTCATCCATTTTTGCTGCTAGCCATTGCCCATGGCCATCATGAAAGCTTTGCTGTATTTGACACCTGACTAGGTAGATTGCCATTGTCTCAGCTCTCCTGGGAACTGGCTACCGTGTATACTAGATTCACATTTAAAATGAAGAGTTCAGGGCTGGAGAGCTGGCTCCAGGGTTACACATAACAAATGCATCTTTTTTTCTTTTTTTAAGGAAGAGATCAGAGTGACATCTGTGAGAGGCAAGGGACATCAAGGCACAGGCATGAGCTGAGTATAGGGTGAGACGGCCTCCAACCTCAGCATTTATTATTTTTTTTTTGTGGGTCCCTGGATGTAAGAAATGTACCTTGCCTCAGATGACCACAGTGCCAGACATGCTCATCAGTCCACCTGGGAAAAGTGGGAGCCACGCAGCTTACAGGACCCCGGAGTATCCCACCCCCAGAGCCACGTGACTCTTCAATCACTGTCCTGCTCATTTCCCTGCACGCCTCACTTACACAGCAGCTCTCTGTTTGCTCTGACGTGCTACACTTTCCTCTCCTTCTGGAAACTCACCCCGCACCTGAAGCCATTCCCGAAGTCTCAACTCAGGTGCCCCTGCCCCTTCGGTTTCCAGAGAGTCACCTGTAAGGGTGGCTTCCCTTTCTTCTGCACCCCTTTCTGTGGTTTTGTTTGTTCTAAGACAAAGCCTCGGGTATCCCGGAATAGCCTCAAGCTCCTCCTGAGTGGTCAGATTGCAGGCATGCACCACCATGCCCGGTTTGCTGTGCATGGGGCCCAAGGCTTTACATATGATAGACAAGTGCTCTTCCAACTAAGCAACTACCTTAGTCCTGCCCCTGCATTTCTGTTATCCCATTGCTCTTATTTACCAGCGTTCTTACCAAATCTACTGTAGGCTATAGCAGCTTTTCTTTTCTTCTCTTTTCTTTCCTTTCCCCTTTCCTTTCCTTTCGTTATATTTTTGTTTTTTTTTTTTTGTTGTTGTTGTTTTGTTTTGTTTTGTTTTTTGAGACAGGGTTTCTGTGTGTAGCCCTGGCTGTTCTGGAACTCACTCTGTAGACCAGGCTGGCCTCGAACTCACAGAGATCCACCTGCCTCTGCCTCCCGAATGCTGGGATCAAAGGCGTGCGCCACCAACGCCCGTCTTAGCAGCAGTTTTCTATTGAGGTGATTTTCCCCCTGGAAGAAGGCTGCGACATCTCTACTCTGGTTGTTTAGAACTCAAGGGGACAAGCGCTGGTGTTACTGACATCATGCAAATGGAGACTGGAGATGCTGATAAACACCTTACGATGCACAAACAGTCCCTGCAGAGAAGAATTACCTCGCCCCCAAAATAGCAATGGGCACTGTTAATTTCCCCACCTGGATTAAAAATGTGTCAAGGTGGGGGGACAGACCACATTCTCAATATACAAGCGTTCAGTGAATTGATACAAAAGCTGAAGCTGGTTGCACAAAGGCGATTTCTGGGCCAGAGGTCCTTTAGCTGGGAAGCATGGAACTAGGGACCGGGTGAGTTCTGAGAGGTCGCCTAAATCTCTAAAAAGAGTTATCTCAGCGGGAACCTCAGATATTATCCTTTAAAATGGTAGCCCCTCCCTTGGGGACCGCAGAGATAGCTCAGTAGTTGAGGGTGAATCTGCTGCTCTTTCAGAGGGACCTGAGTTCAAGGACCAGCACCCACGTCAGGTGGTTTCACAGCTGCCTATAACTCTAGTTTCAGAGAACCTGATGCCCTCTTCTGGACACCATGGACATTGCACTTAACACACATGCACACACCTGCAGGCAGGCACATCGTACCGTGTGTGTGTGTGTGTGTGTGTGTGTGTGTGTGTGTGTGTGTGTCCATCCCCTCACCTTTGCCTTCCCCGGAAGAACAGCTACTTCCCAGGACCCGTCAATGTTGATCTTAGCCCCTGATTTGCTTTCGTTTCCCTCGACTTTGAATTTAGCCACGTGATGTGTGCTGGGGGATGAAATAAGAGCAAACAAGACAAAAGCACAAATAGAGGCTTGCCGAGGTGTACCTCTAGGCTAGAGCCAAGAGACGACTAGGTAACCTTGACCCCAGAGAGAACAGATCTGAGTTTTGCTCATGGTTAGAAGGCATTGTCCAGTCAGTGCCACACTGTAGGCCAGAACAACTCAGCAGAGCTCAGCTTGCAAAAGAGTCAAAAAGAATAAAGGACTCTAAACTTGGATGATGAGCTTGAGGGAGGTTGCTTTTGTTTGTATGAGACAGTCTCCCTATGCATCCCTTGCCTGGAACTCCGTATGTAGACCAGGCTACCTTCTGACTCACTGAAATCTGATGTTGTCTTTGCATCTGCCTCTGCTTCTACTTCTCAAGTACTGGGACTAAAGACTCGCACCAGCATACCCTGTTTTTTGTTTTGTTTTGATAAGGTCTTGTTACTGTAGCCCTGGCTGGCCTTGAATTCATAATTCTCTGAGTGCTGGGATTACAGGTGGATGGAATTTGTTACATAGCACTATTGTAGTAAAAATTGAGACCCGTCAATACGGATGTTCATAAATTATATTTATATTCTAATATACCTTTATAATCAATTATATTTTATATATACATACACACATATTCATGTATGTATTAATACATTAGGGATACATTTATTTATCTAACACTACCTAAGGTTGAGAGATTACAAAGAATTTAAGTTATCCTGCTGCTTCCCCCAAATCTGACTTTTAAGTAGGTCACCCTTTAATGAAGATTAAGACTGAAAAAAAAGGGAAAATATCAGTCATTGGGTAGTAGGGTTATAGATTATTTTAATGTTGTTCTTCTAAGTTTCAGTATCTGCTCAATTTGGAATATAGTGTGGGTGAGCATATAGCTTAAATGTTTGGCTGCTTGCCTAGCATATTGGAAATCCTGGCTTTGATGCCCAGCCAGGCCACTCAGTGGTCTCTAAGGTGCTTGTCTTTAAGTTTAGCAACACAGTAGGAAGAGAGAATCGACTTCTGGGAGTTTGTCCTCCGACTTGCACGTATCCATTGGGAGACACACCCACTCCTCCAAACACACGCACAAAGTAAATAAATAAAAACATGATAAAAAATCATATACTATGTATCTAACTAGATCACCTGGTTTAGGGACAATTAATTGCCTTTAGAATGCCCCCTGAGAATCCATGCTGAGAAAGACCCTATCTCACAGGGGTGGATCAAAAGGGACCAGGATCTCAACTTCCAGTGTCAGGTCCAAGGGGTTGAAACAGTGCCCTCTAACAGCGATGGAAACACAAACCCAACATTTACCGAGCTTGTAAAGTCTGAATGTGGAAGCAGACATTTCAAAGGCTCATAACACAAACCAAAATTATGCTAGATATGTCTGACTTGAAAAAAAAAGTATGTGGGGGGGAGCTCCTCCCTAGGGAGCTTCATTCCAGGGTAGCAGCCCCAGGCAGCTGAGAAGTCTCTGTGTGACCTGATGACCACAGGCTGACTTGCATCTCCACAGCCTGCCCCCTGTGCTTTCGGTTTCAGAGAGCTCAACTGAATGGTTCAGGTGGTAAAGATTTGGGTCGTTGATAACTGTGCTGCGCAACTGAGAAGGAAGGGAGAGACAGAGGAGAGAGAGAGAGAGAGAGAGAGACAGAGAGAGAGAGAGACAGAGAGAGAGAGAGAGACAGAGAGACAGAGACAGAGAGAGGGGATATTAACCGAGTTTTACCCGCAATGAGTTGACCAGAGGGAACGGGAGTCTATGTGAGCCTAAGCTAACCCAGGTCTAAGAAGCCGAGTTTCCTTACAAAATGCCTGTGTGGCTTTGGGCCAGGCACTAAGGCCACCACCTCACTCATACAAACCCGAGTCTCTGGACTGGGGGCATCATTGTCTTGGGGGTTAAATGTGCGGCCCGCTTTGAAGTCTCGTGACTGAAACCTAACTCGGTCTCTAGGTGCCAAGTAGATATCGCTGTGCTGAAAATAACAAATGGGCAGAAAGTGTCGTGTGTACGCAAGGTTAATCGTGGCTTCCCGGGCCGTGACAGGTCCTTTCTGAGCACAGAGCACCGTAAAAGGCCGTGAGAACACAGCTCAGCTGCGGAGAGCTGAAACAGGAGACGGTTTGGACCAGGGCTAGAGGGTCTTGTAAAATGTAATCCAGCACCACCTGCCCCCACCCCCCAGCATCCCCACGGAAGAGCACAAAGAACCTCACAAAGAACCCCTCTCATTCCGTAAAGTACACCCATCTCCCCGTTTAAAATTCTCTCGCGGCACATTCATCCATCTAGCTTTATGAGGATGCTTTCTCCGTACCAGGCGATGTGCTGAGCACCTGGGACAGGAAGATAAATCAAGCAGAGTCTGCTGGCCAATATCCTCTGCCAAGCAACGAGATTTACCCACATAAACACACACACGCACACTGACGACTGAAAGGGGCAACGGGAGGGTAAAGAAAAACATGTTGTGGCTGTGTGTGGTAGAAGCCCAGGTAGTCTGCCCAGAATCGCCTGGATGGAACGTTCATTCCCCAGCTGCCACTGTAGCTAACAGCAGCCATGCAGCAGTTTGGGTGGACAGCATATGCACAAAAGTGTGTGTGTGTGTGTGTGTGCGCGTGTGTGCGCGCGCACGTGTGCGTGTGTGCACGTGTGCATGTGTGTATGTGTGCGTGCACGTGTGCGTGTGCATGTGTGCGTGTGCGCACGTGTGCGTGTGTGTGCATGTGTGCGTGTGTGCACGTGTGCATGTGTGTATGTGTGCATGTGTGTATGTGTGTGCGTGTGTGCGTGTGTGCGCGCGCACGTGTGCACACGTGTGTGTGCACGTGTGCATGTGTGTATGTGTGTGCGTGTGTGCGCGCGCACGTGTGCACACATGTGTGTGTGTGTGCGTGTGTGTGTCTGTGTGTTGAGGGCAGGGGACTTCCAGAAGAGTTCTGTAAGAGCAGGGGTGCTGCTTTCAGTGGCACACACCTTGGCTCCCCTCTTTTTCTCACAGGTTCCCTCGTGGGAGAGCGTGCAGCTGTCTCCAGTTACTGCTCGGACACCCATATGAGCTCATTGGCTTTCACTGTACAGGAGCTTCCAGATCCACGGGTCAACCACCTGACCTGGGGGCAGCAGGCAAACATCAACGCTTGTCAGACTTCTGTTCCCTTCTGGAGGCTCTGGGGGAGTGTCCATTTCCTCCCCTTTTCCAGCTCTCTCGGGCCATCCGCATTCTTGACTCGAGGGCCGCTGCCTCCATCTCTGAAGAGCCAGCATGTCTCATCCCTCTGTTTTTCTGCAGCCAGCCCGCCCTACGATTCTACCCTGCCTCTTGGTCAACTTGATATGCTTTGGAATGTGCCCGGCCCTCGCCGTGGCAATGCTAAGACAGTGGAAAGCTTAAAAGACAGATCGTGAAGGGAGCTGAGCCTTCCAAGGCGTTGATGCAGTTCTCAAGGGCTCCTCCCACTTAGCTCCTGCAGCAGGTTGTGGAAATATCGAGCTTGACTCTCAAATCCTTATTTTCCACCCCACAGTGTGGTTTCTTCCTACTTACACTCATTCCCATCCTCACGCCGAGAAGTAGCCAAGGGGGTTACAGAAGCCACAGTAACTGGTTCTATTCTTTGGACTTTCAACTTCCCAAACTGGATTACTCTCACATCTTTTCTTCATAAAGTGTGCATGGTGTCTTCTAATAGCCAGCAAGGCAGACAAACACAAGCCTGGATCTCTCCTCTGCTATGTAACTTAACGCAGTCACAGATTTTCGCGGTTAGGACAGAAACATCTTTGGGGAGTCGCTGTTCTGTTGGCTCTAGGGGGTATGGCACTAGACAGGCAGCCTCCTCATGGCCACAGAGGCAAGGACGTGATCGGGACCAGCTGAGAGCAGACAGCTTGGCGCCCAGAAGCCGTGGTGGAACAACCACCACACCTCCTGATCATCTGCTCCTGGGTTTCTTGTTGGGAGTTGGAGCCACCGTGGGGACCACAGCTGAATGCACTTTTCAACCTGTATAAGACGGGGAGAAAACTTGCCTGGGTAGACCACGCATCCGCTAGGCTTTTTAGGGTGCAGAAGAGAAACAGACGTGATAGGCAGAGGGAGGACTCATCTCAGAACATCCTGTGGCCTTGCGTGGCTTTTCCAGCTGGGCCAGGCTCCCTCTCCCTGCATGCCTCAGGATGGGTACTTCAGAGTGGCACCAACATTCCTGCCCACATCCCAACAACTCGCCGTGCTGTTCAGTTTCTTTCCCCCTCACTCCAAAGTACCTAGGTTCCAAGGAAGTCAACCTTATTTCAAGACGCAAGCAAAGAGGGGAGATGAGAAAGGCTGGCCGATATGGACACTCGGTGCTTCTTCCCATGATCCTCTACTTCTTGCTTCCCATGATCCTCTGCCGCATCTTTGCCCTCTGACCTACAAAAGGTGGTACACGTTTCCTTTCTCCGAGTGTCTTTCAGTTGAATCCAATGAGAACAATCCTACTATAAACTTGGTTTCTGGGGCTGGAAGAGGGCTCATGTTTAAGCACCCACAGTGCTTCTCAGGAGAACTCGAATTTGGTTATCAATATCCATAACAGGTGGGTGACAATCAGCTGTAATTCCAGCCCCAGGAGCTCTGACACCCTCCCCTGTCCTCTGTGCACAAATACACTCATGTACACACACACACACACACACACAGAATCTAAAAATGGTTTACACAATTACATGTAAAATGATACTGGAACATCTGCATCATAGCTACTAAATCATTGCTGATAAAGAAAGAAAATGAAGTACACCTAAACTGATAAGGAACCCTTCCAAACACTGAACTCATGGGAAACCAAGGTCCAGGGAACCAGCAGGACACAGAAGAACAGTGGCGGGGTATGAGGTGGTGCACAGAGTACAAGAATAACGGTGGAAAGACCCAGGGGCAGGGAGATGTCCAGGCTCCTTCACGAAGGGAACTCCGTACCAGCTGGGGGCAAAGGCAGGACATTTCTAGGACTCTTAAGCATATTCCGGAGCAAGCAAGCAACTCTACCACCGGGCTGTGTCCCAGAATAATCTTGACCATGGATGGAGCCTTTCCAAACTTTCTCGCTCCTGGGGACGCACAGGAGTGTTCCACGCCGCTGCTCAGTTGGCAAGAGTGTGAACCTCAGCAAGCACTCTCGGGATGGAAGCTGACGCTGTCGGGCTAGCCCAAGGCGCTGGATCCACCTGCGCCCTCCTCTTGAACGGCAGTTTCGTGGATGGGCAGTCAAGTGAGGCACCTGTCAGCCCAGCCTGCCAAAACGAGAGCCACAGGAAGCGCGGCTCCAGGAGCAGGCTGCACCCCCACCCCAGCCCTGCATGTGTCCAGCACGGGTAAAGGCTGCCAAGGACAGTGTCCGCCGCTCAGTTCCCTTTCTTCGTGGCAACTCTGTCCTAGAGCGGAGCAGGGTGCTACAGCCCCACAGGATGAAGCCCACTGTGATGTCTAGTGGCATCAACTTGACACACAAGCTAGGGGTTCTGAAAGGTGCGAAGCTTAATTGAGAAAATGCCCCCATAAGATGCGGCTGTAAGGCATTTTCTCAATTAGCTGTTTATGGCGGAGGGCCCAGCCAATTGGGGGGGGGGTGCCGTCCCTGGGCTGGCGGTCCTGGGCTCTATAAGAAGGCGGACTGAGCAAACCACAAGGAGCAAGCCAGTGAGCGCTACTACTCTCCAAGGCCTCTGCATCACCCTGCCTCCAGGTCCCTGGCCTGCTCGAGTTCCTGTCCTGATTTCCTTTCGATGACGAACAGCAAGTGTGAGCCAAATAAAAACCCTTTCCTCCCCAGCTTGCTTTTCAGGCGTGGTGTTTCATTGCAGCAGCAGAAACCCCAAGACACCTACGTTTCTCAGCTCACCAAGACGCTTACATTTCCCAGCATCCTTTGTGACCACAGGTACCCTGTTCCGACCAAAGGGAAGTAAGTGAGAGTATAATCGGGCAGCTTCCAGAGCCTTCCTCTGTCCTTACTTATTTGGCCTTCCTTTACCCTTCGGCCTGAAATGCATCTGTGGAGGTAAAGCTTTAAGGGCCGTTTTGAGAGCACAGGACAGGGGACCGCCTTTACAGCTAAAAGGGGTGACACACTAGAAGGTTGGGTCCCTGACTGACTCCCAGAGGACACCACTGGATGGCTATGGCTATGACATAAACCTCAGGTCTAAATTAGTGTCACTGTAGCCGTCGGCGGCACAAATCTTCGTCTCATCCCAATCGATTCCAGGGACACATATATTGTTGAGGTTTAAGTGGATGCTTAGAAGTTTTCCAAGATTTGGGGCTGAAGAATTAGTGACAACTCAGAACCATAACAGTGACGCAGTAGCAGGGTTAAGGGGAAAAAAAGACAAGACTTAATTCATTACTGCCAACCAACCTTTGTAGCTAAAGCTTGGCTGCTAACTGTGCCCTCCAAACCCTTGCTGCTGTCAAGCTCTCAGCAGGGCATCTCAACTGACCACAGCCGTAAGCGTCTTTTCTGGTCACCAACGATCAGCCGAAGGTCATCAGGATGAGCCTTAAGTGCTGGCCTTAGAGTACGGCATCTCCGTGACCTCATACCAAAGTCACTGGTGATTTTGAGGTTCCAGATCTGCACTGGAAGCCAAACATAGACAGATGGGTCTCAGAGGTGACTGTAGAAAAAAAAAAAGCCAAGGTAGGGGGGAGCTGTGAATTTCGCCCGTCTAGGATATTTCCGTTTTCCTCAATCCGTTTCCCCTTAAACAATTTCCAGTTCATTGAGTGAGAAAAAATAAATATTTCCCTGAGTTTCCCTGTGCATTTGGTACACTACTAATCAGAGAGGTCAGTCCCCCGGCCCAGGAATAGAGGCTAAGGATCAAGGGTTCAAGACCAACCTCATCTGTGTGAGGACTCCGAGGCCAGTCAGAGCTACGTGAGGCTCGGTCTCAGAACAAACAACCTAACCGGCCTATGCCCGTTTCTGAAAAGAGTGACCCAAGAGACCCAAGAGTAGAGAAGACAACGGGTCCGGTGACTCCCACTGTAGCCCCCCCTCCTCATTCCTGCTGGCTGGAGCCCTGATTGGCCGAGACTCCATTCTCCGATCCCCTGTTTTTGCTCTGTGACTATTCACCAAGTTTACTCTCGCTCTGACTTGATATTTCCCACTTTCTACACCATAGGTGACACCACGTCCGTCCGCTCTCCACATTCCAGGAAGACCTGCGTCTGTTTCTATGGCAACTCCCCCAAATATTTGCCATTTGTGACTCCCATTCACAGGGAGACCACTTCCTTTTGTTTGGATGAGTGTATCTGGAGTCACTTCGCAATGAATAATGCTCAGGGCTCTTAAATAAACAGGATTTCCATTCATCCTTAGGAGAGAACAGGTTCCTCCCCAAAACACACACACACTGCAAGGTGGCAATGGAAACCGGAACCCATTTCATTTCTCCCAAGTCACCCCTCAGATGAGAACGCGCCCGAGGAGAGAAAAGGTCCCTTTGAGAATTCCAAATGTCCAGGTCACATACTCTCCATAGGGAAAGCTCTGGTCATTCCTCATCGCCTCCTTTCCAAGCTCAGTCCCCCTTCCTCTGCTGGAAGCTCACACCTTCCAGGCTCGGCTCCCACCTCTTCCCAGCCTGCCGCCACCCCCCCTCCCCCCCCAGCCCTCCCGTGCTCCCGGAGGGCGACACCCGCAGTGGTGGAGAAGCCAAGATTGCCCACTCTCGGCTTGGCCGGGTGCCCTCTTCCAGCGAGAACGAGCACGAAACCCCTCTTGCAGGTTTCTCCAAGCGCAGTTGCTGACCTCGGGCTTCACGAGGGTGGCATCTTCATTCCCCTCCCTCTGCCTCCTGCTCACTCTACCGGCTCTACCCACGGGAACCTGCGCCCAGCAATGTCCATACCATCCCCCACTGCCAAGTCTGGTTTTCATGGCCCTTTTACTTGTGTGTGTGTGTGTGGTAATGTTTGGGATCAAATGACTTCACACGTGCCGGGTAGGCACTTTACCGATGAGCTGCGTGTCACGCTGTGGATATTTTTTTTTTCTTGCATAGTAGCCAAGGCTGGCTAGCAATTTGCTGTGTTTATGACAAGCTCTAATTAACGACCATCTCTGCCTCAGTTTCCCCAAGCACTCAATCTACAGGTTTGCCCTAGACGTCCCAACCTTTCTTGTTTGTTTGTTTTTTCATATATATATATATATATATATATATATTTGTCTCCATACAGCCCCAACACTCTAAAACCCAGACCCGGCTTGGACCACATCACAATGCTATGATGAGGGATTGTCTTTCTGTATATATGTTTCTCTTACGGGTTAGTGAATAAAACGCCATTTGGCTAATGAGGCAGGAAGATAGGAGGTCTAGGAGAGGAGGAGAATTCCAAGAAAGGTAGGCAGAAACAGTAGCCATGTAGCCACCAAAAATAGAAACAGGTCCGGACATTCTCCCGTCAGCCAAGACCATGTGGAAATGGACTAATAATTATGACAGAGCTAGCCAGTAGGAAGCCCTAGTCGTTGGTCAACGGTTTCATAGTTAATATATGTCTCTGTGTGCCTACCTGGGGGTTCAAGGGTGGGGGGACCTGCCGGGCCAAGAGCTATCCGCAACAATGCTACATCCCTGCTGGAAGCCACAGTTAGGCCACTGATAAGCGGCATTAACTCCACTGAAGATGGTTTTCTCCTGGGACCCTGCACACACTGGTGCGCTCAGTGCCTCTCCCGTGCCCCTCTGTCTGGATCGCCTCTGCTCTCTCCTCTCCTCTGGGCCCACTATTTTCAGAACCTACTCTAGTTGTGCCTCCTTCTGCAAGTCCCTCTTGGACGTGACCTCGTGGCTGCCTTGTCTCACAGACACACTTCCACTGACTGCCTTCTCATCTCTTGCTGGAGGATCCCTGGCTCCCTCCCCAGTGGGAGTTGGCCAAGATCTTGAGGGTAATTGCTAGCTACCCCTCCTGTTTCTTTGACTGAGGCTGCTAGCATTTAGCTAGCCTTGCAGATGGCATGGAACGGATCCCATTCCTGGGAAAGTTCCCCGAGAATGCCGACTGGGCAAATGATTTCCACGAATGCATAAACGGTTCTCAGGCAGACGTGGCAGCCTCTGAGCTGAACTTGCGCTTCATTTTCTTCAGTAGGAAACGGCTCTGGAAAGAGCAAATTCAAAATAGTGAGGCTTCTGGGTTACTCAAAACAGCTGACTATTAAGGAAACCCCTGCCTGCTCATGGTACAATGGGAAAGGGGAATTGCAACATTTTGTGAGAGAAGCGGAAAGGCTTCTCTCAAAGAAAAAGCTTCTCTTAACAAAATGGTGATCAGGAGTGGGATGATGAATTTCCACGTAAAATAACAAAAGCTTTAAAGGAATTTTAGAAACAGAAGAACAGAGAGAAGCACAGATTTTGGTAGCAGCATTTTTCTCAGGTGTGCTCTGTTTTGCTAGCGACAAGCCGAGATTCACACGGCTCGCTTACGGGAGTCTTCCTGACTCGGCATAAAAAGAAAAGAAAAGAAAAAAAAAACAGCCAGCAAGGTTGTTTTAAGAGACTCTGCTAACGATTGAAAGGTGTGGATGTACAGCTGGAAGTGGCAGCTTTTGCTGGAGGTCAGCATGGACTGAGGCGGTAAGCTGGAGTCACGCTTACGCCCGCCATCTTGAAACGGCAGTTTAAAACAGCCATGGTTTTACAGATAAGACACATGGCCAGAAAAACATAAAGCTTTACAGTAAAGTCAGACTTGGATGAACAAAACCTCTAAAGGTTTACAGTGTGTTTAAAAATATACGTGAGATTGAGAGAGAAAATGAAACGACAAAGTGGTAAATAAATACAAAAGCTGGCTGTGGTGGCATACACCGGTAGGATTGCTCCAGAGGCAGAGGCAGGCAGATTTCCAAAGAGAAACCCTGTCTCAGAGAAAAATAAATAAAAGTGAAAGAAATTGAGTAATAATAATAATAGATTAATAAATAAGCCACGTAAAGATGGAAAATACACAGAGAGTCTGGATACTGTACGCTATTATGTTTTTCAGTTTTTTCATTGCTAAGGAAGGAACAGCTACTGAAGTACACTTGATTATAAATGCTGCTGAATTAATTCAACTTATATCTTTTGAAAATGCCTTGACCTCAAAATTTAAGTATAAGGATATGTTACTCGGAAAAGGAGTTTTAATTTATGTTTCCACAGAACATGAAAAGCTGAGGATTTCTTCCAGACTTCTGTGGTTTGACGAACCAAGACCCCCGGAAGCAGTGGACCAGGTGTTCCAACTATTGAGACAGCTAAGATGATGCAGCTTTACAGACCCCCAAAATACGGACTTATACAGGTTTCTGAGTTTTGTCATGATCCCCATGGTATGAACAGTGCCCCCTTCCAGCAGGAAGCAGTTTGGAATGAGCGACGTCCCAATTCCCATTTTGTTTATAAATCTTTGTTTTCATTTAAATGGGATTGTTTATAATTGGCTAATGATCACAGCCGATCTCTTGTTAATGGAAAAAAGGGGAATTATGGTATGGGTATTGTTTTTCATTTATTGATACAAATTCAAGGTCAATTTTGTGATATGTATATTTCTCCTCTTGATTAAGTATTGTGCTTATACTGATCTTTTAAAATGTAATGCATAATTGAATACAGACTATATATAGTTACTTTTAATAGTCAGAACTTATAGTTAGGTTAGTTAGGTTTTCTAGATATACAGAAAAATATTTGAGATAGATAAACAGTCTTCAAACCTCTCAAAGACCTTCAGAAAATGGCATTTAAAATGGGTTAGGGTTTTTCTTGACAATGAGAAATATCTGCTCTTGGCAGCACCAATTACGTCTGAGAGGAAGATGGGCATCGAAGAAACTTGTTATGGAGTTTGCTTTCAACATGGCAAGATTAGCCATTTGGGCAAGAAACTGCTCTTGCCTGTACTGCTTGGCTGTTTTTGTATAATCTGGACATGCAGGACTCACAGGAAAGTGACTGCTGAACTCAGTCTTACAGGGTTCCTGCTTCATGGAAGAGTCTAGGAGACGTTCTGCAGGACACAGAGAAATTAATGACAGACTGCCAATGCAGATGGACAGTTTGAAATTTCCTGCTTTGCTGAGAAATCTTCCAGACACATTGTGGCCTATGGGCTGAAGATGGATGCCCCAACGTTACAGAGGAACTTCGGGTGACTGTCCAGGCAGTAAGATACCTCTGTCAATCCTAGTGTTTATATATTATCCTTCTGTGTTCTTTGATGGAGTTGAAGACAGATAGTTATAATTATAGTTTTCCTTAGTTATGATGAAAGATAAGCTACATATAGGACTTTGGACTCACAAGGATGGGATGGATGACATTTTCTTTAAATCTTGCTAAATGTTAATAGACAAAATGTTGTAACTGTGTTCTTACTTGATAACTGTTCTGTCATATACAATTTGACTATGTTAAAGTTAAGACCTTTCTTTTTGTTTAAACAGAAAAGAGGAGATGTTGGGGAAGTCCTGTGTATATGTCAATAAATTACTGCTGGCCAATAGGAATCTAGATAGGTGGGGCTAGGAGTCCAGGAGGATTCTGGGAAGGAGAAACACAAGAGAGTCGACATGTGACGCCATGGGGTAGGAAGCTGGAAACCTCTCCGGTAAGAAACATACTTAGATTAACAATTATGGGGTAATTGCTTAAAGCAGGGCTAGCCAGGAAGAGACAAGCAAGGCCAACAGCTTCATAACTAATATAGCCTCCTGTGTGTTTATTTGGGACTGATACGCGGCAGAGCCCAGGCGACTGGCGGGTGATAAACCAAAGCGGCTAGCAAAAGGAAAAGCTTCTCTTAACAATTTTCTGTGGTTTTCACTTTCTTTTTTTAAAAAGTCTTTTCTAAAAATGATATGTATGCCCGTGTGTCTGATTGCGGGTTTGTGCATGTAAGCACAGGGGTCTGCAGAGGCCAGAGGCATCAAATCCCTTGGAGCTGGAGTTAAGGGCAGGTGTGAGCTCCTGGAGGAGACGGGTTCTGGGACCGATCTCCGGTCTTCTGTAAGAGCAGTGTGGACTCTTAACTACTGAACCAAACCTATAGCCCCTGCCTTTTCTTTCAGATACCTCCAACACATAATTTCACCTGACGCTGCCGGGCACACCTGCCTTTCTATGTGTAAGCCAACGTTTCTTTACTCCCTAAAGAAAAGCACAAGCGAGGACACCCTGATTAGCCAGCATTGGGCCAGAATGACAGAAGAGTTGGCGTTTACTTCATTTTAAAAGCCCCATGATTCCCTTTCATTCACACCCCCTGGGAGAAGCATCTGGGCTCCTATACCAGACTGTGAAAATTGTTTACGTGGTACATTCCTCTCTCCCAAATTCCTGTTTACTCATCATTGTTTGTGTCTAAATTCAGAACTCCGTGTTTCCGTGTTAGCTCTCCCGCTGACTCAGGATTTCCCGCGCGCACGCGCACACACACACACACACACACACACACATGTGTGTGTTCATCCAGATGGCGTCATCAGCACAGCTTCACCTACTGCTCTCTGTATTAGAAGTCAATCTTGGGCGAGACAAGCCATGCTTTCAAGATTCAAAAGGTAGACTCTCAAAGACCGACTCGGGACTGGAGAAACGGTTGGCTCAGTGGTTGAGGGCACTGGTGGCTCCTTCCAGAGGACGGGAGTTCAGCCCCCCACCCCAGCACTCATAACATGGCTCACAACCATCTCTAACTCCAATCCCCAGGAATCCAACACCATTGTCTGATCTCCGTGGGCACACACGTGCGGCATACGTTCACACACACACACACACTTAAATAAAAGTGATTAAAAATAAGGATAGGAAAGGTTCATTGAAAGAAATGATTATTTAGTGTCCTCTAAATAATCTAACACTGCTCTGAATGTTTCATGAGCTGGACCACACGGGAATGATAAGCACCATTCAGTTTTTTTTCACCATTATTACCCACAGCCAACAAAGGATGAGCCTGAGGCTGAGAGGGGCTGAACAGCTGTGAGCCGCCATCCCTCAGATGCAGAGCTAGGTTTGCTGGGACCTTGAAAATCAATGCCGGTCAGCACAGCCTCATTTCCTAAGGAGAAACGAAACATCCATGTTGTCACTGTCTCCAGTTCTTCCTCATGTCGGGACAGAACCGGCTCTTTCCAATGCTTTAAACACGGAAAGCCGCGCTGGTCGGGGAGGCAGCTGATGGAAACCTCTGCCCACACCATCTCTTGCTTCAGCTTGGCTACTCACTGGAACAGAAACAGAATCTGGGTACCACTCCCCCCTTGAAAACAAACAGCATCATCTCATGTGTTATGCGGCTTTCTACATGATGCCTGGAAGAGTGTTCATCCAGGGCCAGAGTTTACATTATACCGCAGAGAGAAAATTCCTTTCCTCCTGTGGACCACCTGCACCGTGGAAGTCAGTGTTCTGTCTCCAAGGCCACCTGTACCATGAGCATCCATGTTCTGCCTCCAGGGCCACCTGCACCATGGGCATCCATGTTCTGTCTCCAAGGCCACCTGCACCATGGGCATCCAAGATCTGTTTCCAAGGCCACCTGCACCATGGGCATCCATGTTCTGTCTCCAAGGTCACCTGCACCATGGGTATCCATGATCTGCCTCCAGGACCACCTGCACCATGGGCATCCATGTTCTGCCTCCAAGACCACCTGCACCATGGGCATCTAAGATCTGCCTCCAGGGCCACCTGCACCATGAGTGTCCATGAGCTGCCCAACCAGCTACCAAAGAACAAACAGGGCCTTTGCTATTTGAGCCCTTGAAGGGAGGATGCCAGTCATTCAGAATGGATAGATGATGAGTTCATTGAGCCTAGGCCCGGAAGCTCAGAAAATGGTCAGAGTGGGGTGGGGGAGGGGGAGATGGTGGAGGGAGGAGATAGGAAGCTAGGTAAATCCGAACAGACCCTTCCTGAAGGAAACCTCGTCAGAGTTTTTGGGTGTTCCTAGCCATGTTTTCCATGCTTGACATTACCAGGTGACAGCCCCTTTTCAGTGGAGAAGTTTGTCTCTCTGCTGGGACAATTCCAAAACTATTCTAAGAGTTCCTGCACAGAGCAGATCAAGCCAATCAGGAAGCTGCGCTCCGAACGGAGGGGGGTGGAGCTCAGCCCAGCGGGTTGTTTCCCACTTGGACACTTCCTGACATTGTTCTCTGGCTTGTTCTCAGAGGCACAGAGCCCGGGGCCCTGTCCCTTCCTCTCAGAAGCTGGGGGCTGTGGTCAGGCTGTGGCCCAGCTGTGGGTTGCCCTATAACACGGCTCGGGGACCAGTCACCTGGCAAGGGGGAAAGGCCGGTAATGGAAAGAAGTCTAGGTGAGGGAAGCAGAAATTACGGCAGGCACACGGAGTGCTTGTAAAGCAGGGGGGGCTCTGGGGTTTTGAGAGACAAAGTCTAAAGGGGTCAGCGTCATCGTCGTTCATCAGTGTTTAACAAGCAAGTGCCGAGCTTGAGGCAGAGATTGCTGCTAGCTGCTAGCGGGGAGGGAGGGAATCATGCTCTGGTGGGGAAGGTGTGTTAACGGTTGTGACGTAATGCTCAGCAGAGCCAACACCCCAGCTGCGAGGTGCCTTGGGACCGTGTCTCAGTTAGGGTTTCTATTGCTGCGTCGTAAGAAACACCCAAACCAAAACACGAGCTGGGGAGGAAAGGGCTCATTTGGCTTACACCTCCATACTGCTGTTCATCGTTGGAGGAAGTCAGGACAGGAACTTGAGCAAGGCAGAAACCTGGAGGCAGGACCTGATGACGCAGGGTCATGGAGGGCACTGCTTACTGGCTTGCTCCTTAGGGAGCTGGCCTTCTTACAGAACCCGGGATCGTCAAAACCCAGGGTGCATGGCCCACGATGATCTGACCCTTCCCGCAGCATTCTAGAAAAACCGCACCGTGGGCTAACACACAGGCCAATCTAGTTGGGGCATTTTCTCAATTGGGGTTCCTTCCTCCGAAATGACGCTAGCTTGTGTCAGGTTGACAGGAAACTAGCAAGGACAGACTACAAAGAAGGAGGCCGCTTGCTAACTGCCTAGGGAGAAGCAAGATGGAATTTCACAGCCTTGACACACCCATCAGCGGCGGCGTCCTACAGGGGATGAGGAAAATCTCTGAGGCACAGGAGGCACTGCCAGCCAAGGTGTCAGCTTGGACTACAGGAAGTAGAACCACACAGGGAGGGTTCGGGCGTGCAAACCAGAGTCTCTGAAGGGATGGCTTACAGCGGGGTACTCAGAACAGGCAAGCGATGGGAGGGTTAGTGTGACGGCTTATGCGTGACGCACTGCGGAGATTAATCCTGTAGGGCAACGGGAAATCTAAGTTTCCTGTTTGTCTATTTTAAAGAAGAAATGGTGGCCGGGGCAGGGAGGAGGAGCGGGGGTGCTACACAGGTAGCTCAGCAGTTAAAGAGTGCTCAGCCATGAAGATCTGAGTTCAGATCCCAGCACCCAAGTTAGGTTACAACTGGATTCCAGCGCCAAGGAATCCAGCGCCCTCTTCTGGCCTCGCTGGGCACCTGCGCACACATAGGCATGAACATTTACACAGACACCTATTCAAATAAGGAGAAAAATTTAAATATGATTGATACAAAGTCCATGCTGAATCATGCTTAGCATAACCATAGTTTCATTTGTCATATGACATCGGTGACTCCTTAACCAAACTTTGTGTGGTCCCACAGGCAGGGCTGGGAAAAAAAAAATTAAACAGTGAAACTGTGCCTAACAATAAATGGGGTCGCACAGTGTCTAGAATTTGTGCATGTTCAGCGAGACCTGGGGTTCCTCCCTCCCTGTCAGTCCTGGTCCTACAGCAGCCCAGCTGTCCAGGGCCCGCAGGGCCCTCTTCCAGGGAACGCAGAGGAAATTGGATCAGCAGATGGCTGATCCTCCACTCTGGAGGTCTAAGGCTGAGTGTCAGTCAAGGCATGCATTTGACCTTTAAGCCCCTAGCTTAAAAATCTTCCAAGGACTGAAATGGTCTCGACTCCACAAGTTCCCTGTACAAGGACAATAAGCCCCACTTAAGATGCTGCTCAACGCTCTCACGGGGTCACAGCAGGAAATGGCTGGAGCCGCACTCCGAGGGATGCTTATGAAGTCTTAGCAAACTCAGGCTTCTCTTCTGATGGCTGAGTCAGCGGCACCCAACAACGTACCCAGAGAGGGCGGTGGGCACATCACAGCCCAGCACTGCCGGCCTCTTTGGAGCCCCTCTAACACCTCTCTGCCATTTTTCTCTCTCACAGTATGTCAGCAATACTCTTGTCTTTAAAATGCCAAGGAGGCCTCTTTCCTGCGCCTGGGGATTTTGAAGTAGAAGCAGCCAAGCCCGGGCTCAGGCTCATGTGTGCCCCCTAGTGGTTAGAAGATGCATAGGCCCTTTGGAAGGGCTCAGCTGGTCTGAGTGTCCTAGGTGGTCTCTCCTGCTGAGAAGGCCACCGTCTTCTTACCGTATTTATTATGGCGCTTTGAAACAAAAAAATAACTTTAGAAAGTGGTCATAGAATTTGACCTCTAGTGACCTTTGTGCCTGTAAATGTCACTCCTGCTTTGTGACAGCTATTAGGAGGATGTTGTGCTGAGAAAGACGTGGACTTCTGGTTTTTCCAGCCCACAGGCTCTAAGAGTAGAGTTTCCCTCACACCAGGAACTCCCCAATGGAAACTTCCAGATGCAGAATGATTCATGCATAGGGATCAAAGCCAAAGCGAATGGGATTCCTTAATCCAAGCTTGGGCTTCTGTTAACACTCCCGTTCGGAAAACGATGCCACCACCTAAGGTTTCTCCTGTGCTATGTTGAGACGTGTAGCTCAGAGGCAGAAACGCTTGCCTAGCGTTTGTGGGAACCTAACTTCCATTCCAGAACTGGAAAAAAAAAAATAAAAAAGGAAACCATTTACCTATAGACTTAAGCTTTTAATTGGCACCTTCCGTCAGTGAGACAACCTGATAGGCCATTTGGAATGCAAATCCTGGGAACAGGGACCACAGACTGAACATTCTTTTTTTTTTTTTTTTGAACTTCAGCTTTTGCGGAGTCTGACGCAGCCTGGGTTGGCCTTGGATCCACAATGTTCAAAGGGTGACCTTGAACTTTTGATCTCGGTGTCTCTACAGGCCAAGCCCTGGTATTACAGGCATGCACCCCCCCCCTTCCTGCTTCTGTTTCAGATTTTTGGGACACTTGTAAGTGGGTAATGAGATTTCTTGAAGATGGAATAAAAGTCTTAGTTATATTTTTTTCACATGCTTTATTCACATAACTGGATGGTAATTTTATACATCCAATATTTTAAATAATTTTAGGCAGGAAACAAAGGCTCTTGCTATGGAATTTTCCATGTGTGGTATCATGATGGCACTTCAGAGAGTTTCCAACTTTGGGCCACTTTAGGTTTGGGATTCGGGGATTAAGGATGCTAAAACTGTAAGGCACAGTATGCTAAAATTATGTAACACACACACACACACACACACGCACAGAGAGAGTTTGGTGAGACTTTTCCCTCTGCCATCCCAATACTAGGGCTACAGGTGATCAGTAGCATAGCCAGCTCTTGAGCAATAGATATTCTTACACAGCCCACTTCTTCCCGTTGGCTTATATACCCCAAACACTGGTCCCCTCCACATTTGCCAGTTCCCCTCTAGAAGTCATCCCCCTGTCTCTGTCTTTCCTGCCTCCTGGAACTGTGTAATCACCCGATGAAAGCACAAGGAAGCCACAGTACAACCCCAACCCCAGCCGAGTCCAGGACAGATTAAATGACTTGTAAATAAGACAGATGCCTGAGTGTTGGAGGTCTCTGGCAGAGGCCATGATCCAGGACCGGCACCACATGGTTTGCTGTGAGCAAAGACATGCATGATCGCATGGGCCATGCTTGGAAATGCTCGCATTTCCACAAAACCTAAGCTATACCCAACAATGGTAACAATAGCAGCAGAGAACATTTCCGTGAATGGTTTTGAGTGTAGGAGGCACTTTTCACAGTAGCTGGTGATTATTTTATTCCAGCATTAAAGAGGGGGAAATTGAGAGGGAGAGAGACACACATACAGAGGGAGGAGTGGGGGAGAGGGAGAGAGAGAATGAGGGAGGGAGGGAGAGAGGGAGAGAGAGAGAGAGAGAGAACACAAAATCCAAATACCTGTCATGCCAGTGTGAATTTGTGCAGCCCCCCTGATTGTTTTAGACAAGGAGCCAGCAGGGCACCCTGTACATAAGCTGGGTTAGGAGTCTCACTGATATGAGATGAAACCTTTTAAAGGTTTATTTACTTTTTAAATTTTATGTGTATGGGTGTTTTGCCTGCCTGCATATTTTGTCTATGTACCGCATTCAAGCAGTATCTTCAGAGGCCAAACAAGGGTATAGGATCCCCTGGACTGGAGTTATAGACTGTAATCCATTACACGGGTTCTGGGAATCCAACCCAGGGCCTTCAGAAGAGCAGTCGGTGCTCTTGTCTTCTAAGCCATTGCTCCAGGCCCCTAATCTGACGTTTATAAACATCTCTCTGCCCTCTCCTGGCTGAAACAATGGGTAAAGTATCCATCCCTCAGTTTCCCCATCTGTGAAATAGGGGATATGAAACTAAAAGTAATGAAGATTAATGAATTTGTGTTTAAAGCCCTAAGAGCATTGCCTACAAGCACTGTTTAAAAGGTTTGTTCTTCTTCCTCTTCCTCTTCCTCTTCCTCTTCTTCTTTTCTTCTTCTTCTTCTTCTTCTTCTTCTTCTTCTTCTTCTTCTTCTTCTTCTTCTCCTCCTCTTCCTCCTCCTCCTCCTCCTCCTCCTCCTCCTCCTTCTTCTTCTCAATCTCAGTGCTTTAAACGTATTTAAAGACTAGGTCTGTTAAATGTAGCCCACGCTGCTTTACAGGACAAACCTAAACACACTGGTTAGTAAATTCACACTCACCATCTTAATCCTGTGCTTTGAGTTTGTGGCCTAAAAGGTGCAGAAACACCTGCAGATTCTAAGGTTAAACTGAATTTCCAGAGAACATGAGTCCGTATCAGTTGAATGCTTACGGGAACATTAAAGGATAGATATTGGCTTTGGGAATGGTGAATGGCAACAGTGAGTGGATACCTTTAAAATAATCGAGCAGGGCCCAGGATGGATCTCACTGGTAGAACACTTTGCTCAGTATGTGAGAGGCCCTGGGTTTGCTTTTTCAGTACTTCAAAGATAAATAAAATAAATTTAAAAATTCCAGAAAATCATATCCAGTTTCTCCACGCAGGGCAGGTTCGAATGCTTGGGAGACCATCTAGTGGCGGGAAAAGCCACCCCACAAACTGTCACTTGCAGATTTGGCCATATATGATTGCTTGGGGAGACAAAGTTCATTTTATCAAACCAAAATGTCCTCAGTCCCAACTGCTTTAGAAATATGTCTTCCCTGGAGATCAGCGCTTCCTCCCTAGTCCTGCATGCAGAAAAGCTACCACGGAGCTACGGAACCCGTGAGCCTGGCTTGAATCAGCAGTTAACTGTGAGAGCAGCCGCCCCAGACAGTCAAGCCCCAAGAAGCAGAGGCTGGAAGCATGGGAAATATCATCACTGAGATGTAACACGAATAATAAAAGGCCCAGAGACAGAAACTGAGGTTTAAACTTCAAGCTGAAGATAAGAAAAGCAAAGCAGTCAGCTGCTAGCTCTCGCCTCTACCTCGGGCTGAAAGGGCTGTCCTATCTTCAGCGTGACTGGAAACAAATCCTCCCACGAAACTCTTTGCTTCTTTTAAACCTCTCAAACCCTGGGATTAAAGGCGTGGGATCCCAAGGGCTGAGACCACCTTTGTGTGAGCTCTGTTTCTCTTTTAGACTGGATCAGTTTCGTGTAGCTCAGTGTGTCCTTGAACTAACAGAAATTCATCCTGCCTCCGTCTCCTGAGTCCAGGGATCAAAGGTGTGTGCCACCACTGACTAGCTCTCTGGCTAGCTAGTACGGCTGCTGGGATTAAAGGAGTGTATCACCACTGCCTGACCCCTACGGCTTGTGGCTAGCTTTGCATTCTGATCCCCCAGGCAAGCTTTAATAGACCATAAGCAATGCATCACCACACTGAGACATAACTTTTACAGGGTACACTTGACTAACAGGAATACGGACGGTAGGCAGGCCAGGAGGCCAAGAATGACGACACCACCCACAGCCCTACGATCCAGAATAGCCGAGAACTTCCCGACTCAAGCCCTTCTTCCTACTACAGAAGACACCAGCCGGTGCTGATGACCCTGATACTCATGGCTCTTCCTGCAAGCAGCAGGGCGTGCCCTGCACAGACCCTGTTCCTCCACACTGGCTCAGCGTGCCGACACCCCCCACCCCCGCTTCCCCACGTATGTTCCTGGTTCCCTATTTGAGGAACAGATCTTTCATTTGTCCTTCGGGCACGGCGGTCTGGACCAAGAGTGGCAGATGGTTCCTGGGCCAAGCGCAAGAAGCCCATGAAGTCTATGAAAGTCTATGAGCCTGTCACCTGGGTAACCCCAGCACCACGCACAGAGCCACGCAGAAAGCGTACCTTGGTATCTATGGGAACAGGTGAGGACCCGCACCCATGGATGCGCATGCGCACACCCCTGCATTCTCTTCTCGGAACCATGGAAGGGCCCTGCTGTTCCCTACGGACAGAGCGGCTATTCCTGGACAGCAGCGGCTCCCACGCAACTCTGGGTCTACAGTCTAACAGCATCTAGGGCACAGTAAAAGCAAGTCTAAGGAGACTTGGATTTTAGACTCTTCGATTGGCTCTGGGCCCCTGACCCTGAGTGCTGAAGAACTAAACAGATGCATCTGTAACCCTGCCCGCCTAAAAGACAGAACTCAAAAGGAACGGCGCCTCTAAAGAAGTGAGTGACGGCAGCTCACCTAGCCAAGAGCTGTCTACAGCTCCCTGGGGGTACCCGGCAACAATGCTGATGAATGTGAAGTCCCAAAGGCAGTGGCGTGGAGGAGGATCTTACGTGCTAGGTGTCCCTAGACCCTTCAGGTAGTGACTAAGTCTTTCATCAGCAAGGGAGATGCTCAGCCTGCATTCTTATTTGCGGATGAGTTAAGTGGCTCATCCAAGATTCCCCGCAGTTAAAGAGGCGTGCGCTTCAGTCTGACACAGAAGGAGGAACCTCTGCTTCATGCCAGGACTCCATGAGGGACCCTGTAGTACAGCTGGGATGGAGAGACGAGAAGAGAGAGGGAGGCTGGAAGGGAGGAGGGAGAGAGAAGGAGAGAGTGGAGGAAGAGAGGGCATGCTTGAATTGGCTGCGAGGCGTGAAGCTTGCCTTCTCCACAGCTCTAGACTCTTCCTTTCTGAGGCTGCCTCCGACTCAGAAGTGATGAGCCAGGGTTTCTTCGAGTGACTTGTTTTATTTGCGTTCTGGTGGGCCCGGCACACCCACTGTTAGTACATTGTCTTCCTCTACCCTGCCAAGTTCGACCTAAAGCAGCACATTGCCCAGCTGGTTCCCAGCTTGCCCTTGAATTATTTCCCCGACCTTTGATCGAATGGTAGCCCTGAAGCAGATTCCTAGCTTCACCAGTGTGTTTGTTATAACTCTGAAACTGTTCGTTTGTTTGTTGAGACAGGGCTTCTCTGTGTAACAGCTTTGGCTGTCACAGAACATACTCTGTAGACCAGGCTGGCCTTGAACTCACAGAGATCCGCCTGCCCCTGCCTCCTGAAAGCTGGGATTAAAGGCATGCACCACCACCGCCTGTTTTATAGCTTGTAAACTCTCAATAGCGCTGCACGACCTCTAGGCTAAATTCTACCTCCCCCACCCCCCACCCAGCACCCAAAGCCCTCCATGACTTTCTCCTGTGATCTTTTTCTTTGGAACTCCTTCTGTGGCTAGGCCTGAGATCACCACCTTTCAAAGGCTGGTAGGGCCTGTGGGAAGAACCACTCTGTGGCCAACCATTGCTGTCACCGGAGATGTACTGTGTGGGCACAGAGACACGGTGTTCGCACTTCTGTTCCCAAGCTTCCCTTCTTCTCCGAGGAGAATAAACATGGCAGAGACAGCAACGGTCTCCAGGAGAATCTTGGCCCCCTCAGCTGTTTACAGCAGGTGACAGAATTGGGAATGGCCAAGTGGGCGTGGCCTGCACACAATGCCCACAACACCCTACCAACACCACCCGCTAAGCTCCATCCCCTACTCTCCTGACCACTGCTTTCTAAACAGGACATCACGCTCCAACCCTAGAGCTGGGGTTAAACAGGACGTCACACTGCAACCCTAGAGCTGGGGTTAAACAGGACATCACACTCCAACCCTAGAGCTGGGGTTAAACAGGACATCACACTCCAACCCTAGAGCTGGGGTTAAACAGGACATCACGCTCCAACCCTAGATCTGATCAATCTGAAAAAGGGAATGAGAACTACGACTTTGGGGACAGGCACTGCTGATTTACCTGCTCCTACTCAGCTTCCCCAATACGGCCTGTCTCCTTCTGCCAGGCCTAGCCCGCTCGCTGGCTCTCACTGCCAAGGTTTACAGTTTCAGCTTTCAGTGAGGGAGCCTGGACTTCTGAGGTTGCTCTGGGTGAGAGAAGGAAGAGCAGGGAATGCATGAGTGTGCTAAGGAACTGGAGGGTTCAGCTTCTGTCTCCCGTCTGCTGCCCAGAAGGGTCCAAGCTTGGACCTGAGAGCCAAGAGAGGCTGACTCTGGACCTTGGTGATGGAGACACTAGGTCTGCCTCTGCTGATGCACTTCCATTCCAGGCTTGCCTTGGACTCCTGTAGGCACTGGAGCGCAGTCACCTGACCCAACTGTGAGACTTCCATGCTGTCATGGAAAGGAACACCATGTGCTGTAGTTTGGATACGGTATATCCACAAAGGTACCTGTTTTGGGAGGCCAACCCCCCCCCCCTATGGCAATGCTGAGAGGTGATAGAACCTTCAAAGGGCTGGGCTAAGGTAAATTTGTTTAGGTCACTGGGAGTTCTGGCCTTTAAAGAGGTTAAGGTATTTTTTGAGTAGGAATTCTGCGTTAGTTCATGTAAGGGTCAGGTATCTAGAGCTGAGCGATCATGGTGCCAGAATCACTCTCTGATTCAAGCCTTAGCTCTGCATCTCTTCTTTCATCACTCATGCTGTGACAACATCTAACACGACGTGTTGTCCCAGGAAGGAGGGGGAGGGGATGGGGAGAGACTGGGAACTGTAGGGACAGTTTTCACCCCAAAGTAGGGTCCTTTGCAATAATGAAACTTGTTCCAATCTGAATAGTTTGATTTTTCAAGTTCCCTGTCACTGTCCAGCCTTTGAGGAGAGAATGCTTATTAATTACCTCCGGCTTCCCGGGGTCATCATGGACTCAGCCAAGAGTTTTGATCCAGATAACTGACTCCCTCATACTCAAGAGTCTGTGGTTTTATGAGCACAATGGCGGGTGAAAAAGAAAGGCAGACTTTTCCTTAAGCTTGGAGGTGACTTTCCTGTCTCTATGCCCCAAGGTGGGTGAGAACCACTTCAAGGTTCTGTACGCTAAAGCTATTTATTTACTGGTGAGACTCCTCTGTGTAACAGTCCCAGCTATCCTGGAACTCTCTTTGTAGACCAGGCTGGCCTTGAATTCACAGAGCTCTGCCTGCCTCTGGCTCCTGTGTGCTGGAATTAAAGGCGTGTGCCACTATACCCAGCCAGTTGTTGCAAGATATCTGATTACGCCGTGTAAAGGTGTGTCACTGTGACTGGTTTGATAAAAAAGCTGGAAGAGCCAGGCAGGAGGTACAGCAGGGACTTCTGGACGGAGAGAACTCTGGGAAGAAGAAAGTAATCACCAGCCAGGCACAAGAAGAAGCAGGATGGGCAGTGCAGAGTAAGTAACCGAGCCATGTAAAAGGATGTATATTAAAAGATATAGGTTAATTTAGGTTATAAGAGCTAGTCAAGAACAAGCCTAAGCTAAGGCCAAGCTTTCACAGTTAATAATAAGTCTTCCTGTTGCTTTTTTTTTTTTTTTTGCAAGCCGGCAGCCCAAAGAAAAATCCATTTACAGCCAGTTTTTGAATTTTGAGAGCTCCGAATCCTATCTACTAGAACACCAGGGACATTCTGTTTTGAATTTTGAGACAGGCTCTCAATGTGTAGCTCAGGATGGTGGCTTTAAACCGGTGATCCTCCTGCCTCAGTTTCCCTATCATGGATGGCTGCTTTAATCTTAAACATCTCCTAGAGACAGTTTCGTAGACTTTTTCTCCGTGGCAGCTGTATTCAGAGTCAGGACCCTGGGACTCTGATTTAACAAATAGGACATGAATCCCCGGGCAGCAGTGTTCAGAGGCAAGGCCTTGGTCTCTTACTTAATAGATGGATAAAGAATTCATCCCCAGGCTTCGGGGTGGGGCCTTGCTACACACGTGAGCTCACTCTCTGCTTCCTGGCTACCACAGGCAAGCGCCTTGGCTCTGCTACCATGTGACCCCACGATGTTCTGCCTCACTTCAGGCCCAGAAGCAATGGAACCAAGTGTCCGTGGATGCAAACCTCTGAAAGCCTAAGCCCAAATACACTTTTCACCTTTAATTTGATTTTTTCAAGTATTTTGTCACAGTGACAGAAAACAACCAATAACAGATAACTCTAGGCTTTATCTGTGGTTCCCTATTTGGAGTGATTTTGTTACCCAGGGGGTAGTTAGTAAGCTCTGAAGTCTTTTTTTTTTTTTTTTTTTTTTTTTGGTACTAGCTAGGATTGGGCATGGTACAATTGGAAACCTTCCCTAATTTGAGCCAGGGACACTATTAAGCTTCATGCAGAGTATAAGGCAGCCTCCGACAACAAATACTTATTGGCCCTAAAATGTCAATTATTTTGTTGAGAAACCCTGCTCCAGAGATGGAACAGTAACAGTGCCGTGCCCACGGACAGCTTGCTGCACCTGGCTCTTCCCAGATACACAGGAAATTCATGTGTTACACCTACCCTGCATGGCGGGCACTGCTTTCACCAATGCGCAGGTAACAAATCTCAGTTTCAGAGATGTCACATGGTTAGTCATGGTCAAACAGCTAGGGCATGCAGAATCAGGGCTCCAAGTTTGGTCAAATTTGGTGGCACAGGTTCACCACCGCCGTGCTACACTGGGAGGCTTTTCCATAATGGTGCACTGTCTGTAGCAGAAAGCCAGGCTGTATTCAGGTGAGAAGATACACTTAGGAGTAAAGAGCTCTAGATAGAGACCAAGGGAGCCACACCCCAAGTGGAGCCTGCATTTCCTGCATTAACCTGAAGGAGGCAGTCTCTCCAGCCATGGGAAAAAACAATATATTACTCAATACGAGGCTTTTGTGGGGCTGAGGAGGAACATGCTGTCTGTTCATCTTCCTACAGTATGAAGTAAATGTTAGCTTGGTTGCTAGGTCACACTTTTATCACAAAGTAACGTTTGTAAGAGAACTAACACTCAAGATACAATTGCAGTATGCAGCGTATTTGTATGTAGTACATAGTATTGTATGTAGTATGTCCTTAGTCTATAGCATTGTTTTGGATAGGGAAAATGTATTTGGGAGTGTGCAGCATGTGGGGCAGGTACTCAGGCTGGGACAGCAATGATAGAGCATGCCAGTGTGGAGTGTGCCTCTGCTAATTCAAAAGAACATCGCACCACAGAGCTAAAAATAGCAAGTACAGAGAACACAGTGAATCCCAAGTAAGCATCCCTTTGTAGAGTCAAAGAACATTTCTGTGGGTGCTGGTTCCATGACAGCCGTGAATGAGGGCTGGCTCAGGGATTGCCAGTCCCTAGCACAACATACACATCCTGAAGCCTAAAGTGTCTACCTCAGTTTTGAGACTTCTAGTAATGCAGAGAATTAGGTGAATTCTGAGAAGCACCAGAGGCAAACAGAGAAAAAGTGGACCAGCCACGTGTACTTGTACTTGTATCTTCTTCTTCTTCTTCTTCTTCTTCTTCTTCTTCTTCTTCTTCTTCTTCTTCTTCTTCTTCTTCTTCTTCTTCTTCTTCTTCTTCTTCTTCTTCTTCTTCTTCTTCTTCTTCTTCTTCTTCCTCCTCCTCCTCCTCCTCCTCTTCTTCTTCTTCTTCTTCTTCTTCTTCTTCTTCTTCTTCTTCTTCTTCTTCTTCTTCTTCTTCTTCTTCTTCTTCTTCTTCTTCTTCTTCTTCTTCTTCTTCTTCTTCTTCTTCTACATCTTCCTCCTCCTGCTTCTCCTCTTCTTTTTCTTCCTCCTCACCCTTCTCCTCCTCTTCCTTCTCCTCCTCCTCCTCCTTCTTCATCTTCCTCCTCTTTTTTAAAAGCTGCATGACCCTCTCCTGGTTAGCAACTGAGACTCCAATATTTTACTCGACGACGATTTGATGTGACATGTTTCTGAGCTGACAGCTGTTTGGATGAGCTAGTCATCTCCACAGAGAATCAAGTTACCTACAAAGGGGTCTTTTGTTTCCTGAGAACCTAAACACCCCCTCTTCCCACATTCTGACCTGTGTTCAAAAACCACTTCCTGCCACAACAGGGACAATTCTTCCCACAGATGTGTTTGTTTAAAGAACAGCTCTCTAGCCAGCGCTTCAAATAAGAGAACCTCGTGGCTGGATGACCCCCAGAGACCTCTCACTGAAGAGATGAGGAAAGAGACCAGTGAGAGATTGCCCTTGTCATGCAGAGCATCGCCTGCAGAGCTGAGAGTTCAGTCCGTTTCCACTGAATATTCCAGAGCGTTTTTCACGTTCACTGGGGGTAACCCCAAGGAGTAAGACAGAGGAACAAATATTGTCTACGTTGTCATTAATCAAGGAAATCAAAGAACAAAGCGTACCTCTGAATAAGACCTAATTTGTGATGGGTAGGCTCCACTGCCAACTGGACTAGATTTTGAGCCACCGAGGCTGCTGGTGAGCCGGGGCTCCTCCCTCCTTCTCTTTCTGTCGCCATCATTTCTCCCTCCATTTCCAATCCTCCTTTTCTCCCACCATCTACCCTTCCTGACTGTATCCATGAGGGTGTTCCCAAGTGAGTCCTGCCCTGAATGTATGCAGCACCGATCCCAGAGCTGGGGCCTGCGTGGAATAAAAGAAGGGAAAGGAAGAAGCCAGCTGAGGGCCAGCGTTCTGTCCTTTCTCCCTATCTTCTGTCATGGAGACCATCACTGCCACACGTGCCTACAGCTATAATATTTCCCCCAAGTGCATGGAGCCAAACATGTATTGGCCCCTCTGATACTAGGACCCCAAACAAACCTCCCTCTCTTACGTGGTTTCTGCCAGGCATTCTGTCACAGCAATGAGAAAAATAATGACTGCATTGCTAAATTAGAAAGATACTCAAGTGGGGGGAAAAAAACCCGCAAGGCAAGCAACAAGGCCTGTTGATGCTAACAGATATGGGCTAGACCAAGCTACTGTGGATTTAGCTGCCTAAAATCTTCCAAGAGCACCAAGGTCAGGTTATGTGTGACCCCAGGGACACACTAAGATGCTGACAACAGTTGACCATGGGACTCCTCAGTGTAATATCCCAACAGGAAACAATGCATACAGATGTTAACATCTGAGAGCAGTTTTTTTTAAACACAAGGGGATGTGTATCATCTGCTTTCAAAAACCTTCTTTTTTTTTTTTTTGCTTTTTATTTTAGCCTCCACTTTCCAGAAGTCAAGAGTATAATCATACCACCACCCAGGGAAGAACAGCACACAGTGACGAGCTATCTGCTGCAGGGGTGAGGCTCTTGCCCTCCTCTTCAGCCGCTGTGATAGCGTGACTTGAGGCCATGTTGCTTATAACTTTGGCCATCGATCTTTGAAAAGCAATCGAAATGTCTAGGAGGGTAGCCAGCTTCCTTGGCCTGCATCTGTTTCAGCCTAGGACACCGAGGTTGTTTCTCCCGAGCTTCAAACGGAAGGAGCTCCGCCATGGGGCCTTTGGAAAAGGACTAAGCTGTGTGGTAAGCAGCTCTCACTTACAGCCATCCCCAAAGGTGGTTTGCAATGTCCTTGAGTCAAAGCCAGAATCAGTCTGAATTCAAGGGTCATGGGCTTCTCTCCTTTAGCCTTGTGTGTTATATTGATTTTCCTGGCTTCAGTGCTAGGGACCGAATTTTACAATCTATTTTTCTCTATATCTGGCGATCCTTCTAAAATAGAATGGTATGGAATATGCTTAACATTTTTTTTAGACAGTTATACGTTGCTTGTGGGAGTGGGTGTGTGAGGGTGGCCGGACATGTGCACACCACAGTGTTCATGTGGAGGTTAAAAGACAATCTCCATCCTTCTATCATATGGATTCCTGGAACTGAGCCCTGGTTACCAGGTCTGGGGACAAGTGCTTCTACCCCCCGAGCCAGGGACTCCTTGCTTGAGCCCACTGGATCCAAACTTCTGGAATGAGACCTATGAATTATTTTCTAAAACCTCCCCAAGGTAAATTATACTGCCCAAGATTTAATATTATAGGTTTCTTTTCCCCCACCTTCCCTCCCTCCTTCCTTCCTCCATTCACCCCTCCCTCCTTCTTTACTTTCCTCGTAGGCTAACCTGAAAAATCTTACCACCACCAACAGTAGTTCTGAAAGGCAAAAGATGTTTCACACCAAGGCACGGCCAATGTATAAGTAACATTTTGGAAGAAAATGCACCCAAAGGCCAGAGATTTCCTACACTCCTTCAGGCAGTGAAGAATTAAAAAAAAAAGGTGTATTCTTGTCCTTTCTTGATGTTTAGGTAAATAGCCATGTCAAACAAAGTCTTCGTGTTTTATTTAATCACACTAATCATATTCAGGTTGGTACACTTGGTTCTTGTAGGCCATCAACCCTACATTTCTAAACCAAAATGAACCAAGTTTACCCTCATTTTCCATGCAGAAATTGCCTGGGCCTTTTGATTACAATGCTCTATTCTTTCTTCGGACTTTTCTTTGGCTTCATTTCATTTTGAGGAAGAGAGGGCCTCACACAGCCCAGGCTGGCCTCAAACTCCCTAGGTAGCAAAGGATGACCTCCAGGTTATAACCCTCCAGACTCCACTTCCTAGGTCTTGAGAGCGCAGCTGTGCACCACCATAACTGGTGCATACGGTGCTGGGATGGAACCCAGGGCCTTGTGCATGCCAGGCAAGCTCTCTGTACAGGGTCTCTTTGGAGGGTGGGTCTCATGGAGCCGGTGCTGGCCTAGGATGACCTTGGTGCTGGCCTAGGATGACCTTAAACTGCTCGATTCTACTGCCTCCATTTCCAGGACACAGAGACTATGAAAAGCCCGTCTTACTTTAGTATTGGAAACCAGAACCACGTGTCCCTTCCAAGACACTCTGATGCATTGCAAGGGAGTGACTCAGAGCAGTGGGAGGGAAGCTGACGAGCTACAGGGTGATGATGTTTGGTTGCACAAATTCCTTTATGCGGAGGCTCTGTGGCATCTTCCCGGTTTCCTGTTCAGTAAGGATCAGATTCTGGGCAGGACCCCCAGACCTCTCCTATCCTCTGCATTCTCTTCCTCCCTTGCCTCTGCCCTGTTGTGTTGTCTGAGTTTTTAACTCCTAACCAGTAACTGGATTTCCTTTTTCAGGTCCACAGCCATGGTTGTGGAAGATGGACTTAATTCACCCCCCACCCTTTACCCTTCTCTTATCTGTTTCTTCCACCAAACGTGGACGGACCATCTCCTCTCCTTAACTGGGCGTGGCTTACCAGCACGCTTAAGCATCTGGCTTACGGGCGGTTCTAAGTGTAGGCCTGGTTTCTGCTTGGCTCCTTTGTTATTGCCATAGAAAGATGATAAATAAGAGCAGTCTGCCGGCCCCTGTCGGCGTGCAGGGAATGCAAGCGGCTGCATCCCACCTAGAGCTTAGAGCCATTCAGCTGAGCTCAGCCAAAGCCAGCAGAGTCCTGCGGGCCAGGCCTTAGCTTTGTCACACAGCAGGAAGCTTAAGTGTACCGTGAGCCTGGCAGCTGTTCCCACAGCCCCGTGTGTGAGACGGAACTCAACTGTGCCCAACCACGTGGAAGCATCTCCGGGGGAATGAATTCTCCTTACAGCATGAGGCAGGGCAGTCCCTTTCTTCCCTGGGGACCGGGGAGGCCAAGACACGAAAGCCTAGAAAAGCTGAGCATACTTTAATCTGAAGGCTTCAAACAGGACATGCATCTTCATGACAAGCAGACCTCTCCGTACCTGCCCTCCAATGGGCCATTGCACAAAGCTTGTTTTAAATGAAACATTATTGAGGAATATTGGACAAAGCTACCTACAGACTATGCGTAAGGTGTGTCAGTAAAAGAAACACATTCCTGCGGTTCCCGTCTCCGAAGCGTCTCATTGTATGTGGGCAAGGATTCTGAAATAAGAATATTAAAAATCCCAATTGTAAACAGCTCTGATCTCAAGCAAGTTGTACAACAGTCACTCCGTCCACAGAGGGGAGAACACGAGAGGAGGGGAAGCAGAATGTAAATTCCAGAGTAGGGAGGGCCGTCGGGAGGCCTGGCGGAGGAAACGGTGCCCACAACAGCCTTGCTCACACGCAGTAACCCTGAGGACACAGCTCCTCTGGTGCATATCCAGGGCCCATGAGGCCAATGCCTGACAGGCCGTGACAGGAGCAGGCAAGGCATCCCCTGACTCGGCTCAGCCGCTCACCCCTCTTCTCTGTCTTGGCTGTTTCACTCTCCAAGGGACTCCAAGAAGGTCCCACGTACCTACATGTGAGCTCTCCATTCTCCTGATACAAAGGTGGAAAGATCTGTGGCTGGCCATGCCCACCCTAAGCTCTTTTAACACACTCCACTGGTTGACTTGGCCCAAACTGAGCTTTCATTTAAGACGAACCTATCAACCTGCCAGTGGCCTGTCAACTCCCAGACCATAAAAACTCAAACCCACAAGAAGCACATACACACACACACACACACACACACACACACACACACACACACACACAAAGGTCACACGATTGACTCCTTCCTGTACTAACACCCCTCTCCCTAGCGTAAACGCTATAATGGCGGGTGACAGTTCAGCTCTTAACCCTTTGGGCTCTACAAAATTAAGTGTGTGTACGCGTGGATATGTGCACACACGTATATGCGTATGCATACATATACAGACACCTCCCCAGACTTTTTCTTGACCCATGCCTCCCACAAGCGACGGCAAGCCAAGCTGCTCTGAATGGTCTTTAGGAGACATTAAGGGTCTGGGGAAATCAGGGGTACGGGCTGAAGCATGCATTGGGGTTGCAGTCAGCTTGGTTATCCATGTACACAACTGGACTCTCTGAGACACCTCCAGCCCTCACGAGCCTTGGTCTGCAGCAAGAGGCAGTGCAGCTGGTACACTCTGTTTGTGTGCTCGCTAATCTCGTCTGTCAACGTGACTGCCACCGGAATCTATGAAAGCACAGGCTCCGGCTACTCCGGTAAGGGATTTTCTTGACCAAGGTACTTGAAGTGGGACAAGCCACACTAAGTATAGGTAGCGCCTTCTGGTGGTAGCCCAGATCGTAGGGCATGGTAGAAGGACTGCCTTGCTTTTTTTGTCTGTTGGCCTCCACCTTTGCTGACAACTTCATCTAACCCATTGCCGTGGCCGTTGCATTCCTTAACTGAGAGTAGCACCAGCTTCTCTGGTCTTCTCAATGTAGACCGAAGACCAGCAGCACCTCTCCCAGAATCCTCTTGTGAATCAGCCGTTGTGGGTTTATCTAGACCTTCTCATGTAAGTCACATTTTTTGTAAATCTCTCTTTAATAAATATTCATTCTCTCAGTTCTTCTGTTCCTCTAGAGCAGTGGTTCTCAATCTTCTTAATGCTGCGACCCTTTAACACAGGTCCCCCATGCTGTGGTGAGTCCCAACCATAAAATAATTTTTTGTTGCTACTTCACAGCTGCAATTTATTTACCACTATGAGTCATAAAGTAGATACTTGGCACACAGGTTATCTAACACATGGCCCAAAGGAATCACGACCCACAGATTGAGAACCACTGTTCTAGAGACCCGACACACTTGTTAGTTACTTGGCTAGTTGGAGACAGGATATGACTATGTATCCTCAACTGGTCTTGACCTGGAGCTTCTCCTGCCTCCTGGTGCACCTGCTAAGCCTCCGCTCCAGCCTCAGGGGGAGATGGCGGGCCAGAGAGAAGGTCTCAGGCAGAATTTGGTGGAATGGGTTTGCTGGAAAGACCCGGTTCTAAGGCCTGTAGACCTTCCATCCTCAGCTGCTACCTCTGTCTAGGTGTCCTGAGTCCTGAGATGGCTAGTTGACAAAGAGAAACCTCTGTTTCTGCTCCCAAATGGACCCGACCAGTTTCCTGGCTGCAGACAGGTCACCTAGCTTCTGTATTGAAATAGCCAGAACCTGGTTGAGGGCAGTCGGGGAGGCAACGCACTTGCCGAGCGATTCAAGGAGGCCAAGCCAAGTTGATCTCCCAAGCTCAGGCACAGGGCCTGTATTTTCCTACGCTCTCTTCGTCTCAATTCCAATAGCCTTGGCAAATCACATGTGGCAAACGTTCGTAGAAACCCTTCACAGTGGCCCCACAGTGGGACCCACAAAGAAAAAACAAAAAGAGAGACAAGGGCTGATCGGAGAACTCGAAAGAGGGCGTTTGGGGAAGGGCAGACTGCTTAGAATACCTCATTGGCCAGGGAAGACATCTCTGTACTGTGTTACAGGCCAGTATAGCATCAGCGTTATGGGTATTGACACTGATTCGCATGAAAGTTTGACAGCACCAGCATCTGTTTAGAAAGGCCATTCCACGGCCCCAGGGAAAGGTCCGAAGCACAGAGAAAGCGCCCCCTCCAGGACGGCGGAGGTTACTGCGGTCTTGGAACCACCTACCTCTGAATGTTATCCTCAAGCTGCTTGACTTTGAGCTCGTCCTCCTCAGACTGCCTTCTCCTGGCTTCCTCCTCCTCCGCGGTGCCTGCGGGCATACCCTGCAGCAGCCATTTTTCCCGAAGCACTTTGGACTGTGGGAAGGAGGGAAGACAACACCTTTCAGTCCATGCCTTTCTCTGGACTAAGCAGGGCTTCTCCTCCAGCCGATCTGCCCCCTCACCCCCTCCACCATTCAGGCTAGACCACTGCCTTCACCCTCCCCGACGCGGCTGCCTACTCCCACCTGGCCAAGCAACCAGGGTTCCTGGACTATTCTTTTTCCACATTTAAAAAAAAATTCTGTTGTGTATTTCTCGAGACCCTACCATGTACCCAACACTATTCTGGAGGCCAAAAACAAACAAACAAGCAAAAAGCCAATTCCTGCCTTACACACCTTCTACTCCAGTAAGGGGAGGATGAAGACATAGTTTCTGCACACGTACACAGATAAATGCACATGTGTGTGTGTTTCCCCATACATGTGGTTTATATACATACATACATACATACATACATACATATACACACACACACACACACTCATACACATGCATGTACGAATGCACCCCACAATGATTCTGAGAATTCAGGAAATAAGGAGAGGGATAAACAAAATGTTGCTATGTTTATCAGATGGGTCTAAAGGACTTTGTTGATGAGGTGACATTTCAGCAGAGAACGGCAGGAAGTGAGGCATCAGCCTTTACTGATGTGGCGACCTGGAGAAAGGAAGAACTTGAGAGAGTTGGGGATAGTGTCTGCGCTTCCTATTATTATCCTAGATGCCCCTCAACTGGAGGGTGGATAAAGAAAATGTGGTACGGTTACACAATGGAGTGTTACTCAGCGGTAAGAAACAATGGCATCCTAAAATTCGCAGGCAAATGGACAGAACTAGAAAAAAAATATCCTGAGTGAGGTAACCCAGACCCAGAAAGACAAATATAGTATGTACTCACTCCTAAGTGGATACCAGACATAAAGCAAAAGGCACCAACTCTACAATCCACAACCCCAGAGAAGCTAGAGCTCTCTTCTAGAAACAGATGGAAGCAGATGCAGGAATCCACAACTAACTAATGGGCCAGGATCCTGGAGCACAGGAGTGAGAGAGGAGAAATAATATGAACAAAGGAGTCAAGACCATGATGGAGAAACCCACAGAATCAGCTGATCCGAGCTAGTGAGAGATCACTGACTCAGGTCTGACAAATGGGGAACCTGCATAAGACCAAACTAGACTCCCTTAATATAGGTGACAATGGTGTGAATGGGACAATCTATGAGGTCATTGGCAGTGGGTCCAAGACCTAACTCTAATACACAAACTGACTTAGTGGAGTCCATTCTACATGGAGAGAGACCTTGAGAAGTCTAGACACAGGGGTGTGGGGGTGGAGAGGAACCTTGGTCCTGCCTCAACAAGATGATGGGACAGACTTAGTAGACTTCCTAGGGAAGACCTTACTGTCTCTGGGGAGCAATGAGGGGGTGGGGTGTAGAAGTGGTGGGAACTGGGATAGGAATGTAAAAAAATAAACTAATAAAAACTATAGTAAACATAATAAATATATATCTAGATTTAATAATCATGACTATTTAGACATATTTCCATATTATCAAGACTTTTTAAAAGATTTATTTAAAAAGTTTTGTGTGTCTATGTGTTTGTGTGTGTGTGTGTGTATGCGCACACATATATGAGTGCAGGTGCCCTAAGAGTCCAGAAGAGGGTGTTGGATCCCCTGGGGCTGGAGTTACAGGCAGTTGTAATGAGTTGTTGTCTGTAGGTGCTAAGAGTCAAACTTAGGTTCTCCGTAAGATCAGTATGTACATTCAATCACTGAACCATCTATCTGGCCCTGCCACCAAAGCATTTTAAAGTAAATCTCAAATACCATGACATTTCACCCATTAATATTTGAAAATCAGTCTTCAAAAAAACAAGGACACTTCTATACAACTGTAGTCCCACTGTAAAATTTCTAAGATCATGTGATATTCAGTCTATTCAGTCTTTTAAAAAAGTCCAATGTCATGCCTCATCTTAAAAAAAAAAAAAATTCAGTAGCCAGGCATGGTGGTTCCTGCCTTTGATCCTAGAACTTGGGAGGCAAAGGCAGGATGATCTCAGTGAGTTCAAGGCCAGCCTGGTCTACAAGAGCTAATTCCAGGACAGTTAGGCCTACACACAGAAGCCCTGTCTCCAAAAACCAAAAACCAAAACCAACCTAATAAAAGCCTTTAGTGACTCACATACATTCCCAGCAGTGTCTCTAGTGTGGTTAAAATCACATATGCTTCCTTTGCCAGTGTGTGAATATTCCATAGAGGGGACAAAACATTTTCACTTCAGTTCAACAGTTGGGAAAGAATAATGGCTGCTTTGGGAAATAAGATTGTAACAATGCACTACAAGAGCCTGTTTGGGCCCCGCAAAACGAAGAGCAGGACACAGGCAGGAGAGGGGCTCCCACTTTGTGGCCCTACATGGAAAGGAGCAGCTCCCAGATGTCGGTAGAGACTGGTCGAGTGTATCATGGTTAAGGACCATAGAGTACCCAGGAGTGGATCAGTGGTCCTGGGAGTGACTCATAGGACCAGTTCTTACAAGTAACAGAAGGTAACAGGAACACAAGAAAAATTCTCAGTAATGCTGGACTGAGGGATAGGTAAATAGTGTCACTATAAACCATTATAGAGATCTGCTTGATTACTCTTCTGAAGGTCCTTTTAACTGCTGAGCGCTTTTAACTGCTCAGCCGTTTCTCTGGCCCCTAAGTTTGCTTCTTAGCACACACTGTGAGAGTGATCAAACACTCTTTTCCCTTTGTAGGACTGGCAGTGATGTCGGATTTAGATTAAAACTTCCTCCTCCTCGTCGTCGTCGTCAGACTATGCAAATATTCTCCTGTGGCTTATTCTTGTGTTTCATGAGTTTATCCTTTACTCCAGATCATCCATGCATCTGTGATCTGACTAAAGTTATCATTAACTGCATTTGTAGGTGATGGTTAGACTGGATGACTTCACTTTTCTTAAAAAAAAAAAAGTGGCTTAAGACTCAGGGTGGGGTAATAGCTATTTCTGTACCTTTCCCCATTTTTTTGTGTATGTGTGGTGTACATGGGTATATGCACATTTTTTTTGCCTGTGTGTGGGCATGCATGCACATGCATGTACTCATGTTGGGGCCTGAGGCTGAGTTCTTTCCACCTGACCCACAGAGGCAGGAACCATTATTCAAACCCAGAGATTGCCAATGCAGCTAGTCTTGCTAGCCAGCTGTCTCTGGGGGAATCCCGTCTTGGCCTTTCGAGGCTGGAACTGCAGGCAGGTCATCATGTCCAGCTGGCACTGACATGGGTTTCTGGGGATCCTAACCCAGCCTGGTATCTGGGTTTTGGCTCACGCACTCTCCCATATCCTGTCCCTCACCCCTTCTCCTAACCTGTGAGTCTTTTCCTGTCCTCCTCATGATGCCTAATAAGATAATGTTTTGGTTCGGAAGGTTTAAAAAAAATGTAGGGAGAAGTCAACCCAAAACTTCTAAGGAAAGACATGGAGTTTCACCCTTCACTCCAATTCTGGTTATAGTCCAGAGACATGACAGGGAGAGTTATGTAGCAAGTACCTTCACCACTGAGTCATCCCTACTGGTCCAGGATGTGTACATTTTTATCATTGGAGTTTTATACATACAAATAACCAAGGGAAAAATCTGAATTAGTGTTAAAGGTTCAGAATAGTAAAAGATACCTTAATATCTTTGCAACAAAACTCCTGATACCTTAGGGCTGTTCCACAAATGACCTTAATGGGTTGACAACAAATAGTTTTCTCCGTCACAATTTAGTATTTGCTCTCTCTCCTCTTTCCTCTCTCTCTTTCCTCTCTCCTCTCCCTCATATTATGTTTTCCCTAAAGGAAAGGTGTGGTCTTTAAAATGTAGTAACTTTTATAGCACAGGATAGGAGAAAACCCTGCTGAGAATTGCCCGTCCCTGAGTAAGTATCGAAGATGTGACACACATTGAAGACATGATATTAGCAATTAGCTCCTGACAGTGCTGACAAACACTCCATAAATGTGGCAGCCCCCAAGGAACGCGTGTTGTGACACACACACGGAACATGTGCTCTACCCTGGGACTTTGAGAACAGACTAATAAAATAGACAAATCTCTGGCCATCCAACCAAAGGGTGAAAGAGGAGTATTAAATTCTGTCTGTGCTGGTGCGAGACACTAGCTGATTTATTTTTTTTAATTCATGTTATCCCAAGTCATATTATATAAAAAATAAAAATAAATCATTGTTTCCATAGACTAGAAACCAAAACCATCTTTCAAAAGAAGAATAATGATGGCTCTTTCTCATGAAATATTACAATATATTAACACAGCTATAGGGATTAGATGAAAATGGTACCAGCTCATGAGTAAGCAGATAAATGGGATAAAAAGAATCACAAGGTGTGAACTTGGGTGTAAGGGTGAAATATGCATGTGATAAAGATGACATTTAAATCAATGAGCAGAAGAATGAATAAATAAATCATGCTGATGGCTCGCTGTAAGTAAAAATATAAAGCTTTATTCTCATCTCATACATTATTGGAAAATAAATTCAAGATAAATTAAGACTACTGAAGCATAGGCAAGCACTGGACATGAAAATTTTCCCAAGCATGACTTAAAAAAAACTACAAGTAACATAATGACAGATAAGATTTCACAAAAATTAAATTTTTGGCTTGAGAATTCAGAAGAGCCCACATATAAAAATTGTTTTAAAAAAAGAGAATCTGGATATAAATGTCAATATAAATTAATTTCACTCCAAGGCTGATGAAGCCTGTGACAAGGACTACCAATCTTAATCTACAGAAATATATTGGGGTTATATAAATCATATACCATGTGGGGAGAAATGTCTGGATGGTAAGTGCTCAGTTGATTTTTTTATGACGTTCTTATTATTTGTTTTTGAAATGATGATACAATTCCTCATCTTATAAGCAAGCCAAAACTAATGTAGCATTAAAATTGCTTCTTGGTCTGATTTCTGAGTATTTCCTGGGGGTTCTTACATAAAAACATCAGTTATTAACTGAAGATGAGCATCTCAGACCTCAAGGTTTCCTGACACGGGTGTGGCAGGCAGGGTCTTGTCATTTCATACACTGGTCATCCGTCTCACTAAAGAACTACTCACGGTTGCCATGTGAAGTCACGGCACCCTATTCTGTGGCATTGCCATGCACTCCTAAATGTTGCAGTGAGTGAGGATAGTCAGCAAACATACCCGTGCCCAAACCACTACTTTGGTTTGACAGGAGACCAATAGCTCTGTCTAAATAATTCGTATCTCAGTGCATGATAATAACCATCCGTAATCCATTTGATATGTGATTATATGTGACTGTAGGTATGAGAGGGACACAAAGAACATCAAAGTTGTATCTTAGTAAGATATGAAACCCAGTTTCAATGCTTTTCTAATTTGTCTTTGCACAGAGAACATTTATTTTCTTCAAGAGTGTCTGGGACTTTGTCAGTTAGTGAACTAATTGTCAATTGCTGACATGTTTCCTCATATTTTCTACCTTGGAGAACCTGTAGTAATCATGTTGACATGTCTCCACATGGTCTAAATCTTCTGTAGCCCGTGAAATCATTCTGAGAGTAAAAGAGCCGTGGTGATGGCAATTGGCACCTGTCTAGCAAATCACCTGAAAGGACCCATCCATTCAAAGACAACTGTGTCCTGGGAAGAGCCTTGTCCATGGAAACAGACACCATGGGGGTCAGGTTAGGCACCCCCTCACTTAACAGGCTGTGTGCCCTGAGCAAATTCCTTGCCATCATGAGTTATTTTGCAGGCTGTGAGATGAGGAGAGTGACTTCTATATTGTGATGGTTGTTGAGAGCTTATATTTAAAATCCCAAGGCACATGCTAGGTCCTTAAAGGAAATGGTGGGTACTACTACTGAGTGGACAGGAGGGTGTGGAGGCTCCTGGGACGTGGAGGAACCTAGCAGCTCTCTTCTGAGAAGCTCACCGGGGATGGAGCACAATCACAGCGCATTTTCCTCCGCCTAAGCAGTGACCACCAAGCTGGAATCTGGCTGACGGTAGGAAAGATGACTCCCTACTCAGTTCAGCCAACGGTCACTTCTTTTAAAGTAGAACACACTCCCTTCTGGTGGCTGAAGTGATCCATATCCCTCCCCCTTCCCCCAGTCAGACACCCTCTTCCTTCTATGGAAGTCAGTCAGCTACTCAGCTACTTTCGGGAGGCTGAGCTCAGAGCAAAGGGAGACAGCATCAAGGCTGCTTTATGTGAGCACGGTAAGGCCTCTCCTTGTCTTATCAGTATTCCCGCTTCCTTTGTCCCACTGTGGGTGGTACCCTGATGCACACTGCCGCCTTTGGAATTTTGGGTCTTTTCCTTGTTAGTTTTTGAGGGAAGCAATCCATCCTCATTCTACACAAGCCTTCCCCCAAGAGGGGAAAAGACAACGCGTTGGTCTCTGCTTACTAAACTACCAATCTCCTTGAGATTACCATGATGCAAGATTACCGGATTACCAGATTACCATGATGCAAGTGTCTCCTGTACCCTTGACAGCCAGACTCAGAAACTGCTGAGTGCTCATGTTACCAAGCCCCTCATGGAACCTCATGGCTCCCTCACATAAAATGAAGTTCTATTGTTTCTTTAAACTGGATGGGTGGGATGGATGGATGGATGGATGGATGGATGGATGGATGGATGATGGATGGATGGATGGATGGGATGGATGGATGGATGATGGATGGATGGATGGATGGATGGGTGGAGATGGATGGATGGATGGAGGGAGGGATGGATGGATGGAGGGATGGGTGGAGAGATGAGAAATGGATAGATAGAGTATGAACAGACCAGTGTAAGACTGTGCTGGACACCAGCAATAAACGAGTTCTTGTCCTCTTCTTATCTGGCACTCAGAATGATGACGAGAGAAGAAAGGAGCATGGTCTCTGACATGCTCACCTTCTGACTTTGAATTAAGGAATACAAAAGCCCTGTGCTGTGCCGAGGCTGGGAGGAGGGAGGCTGTTGGCCGAAGCATCCACTCTTACAGGAAGTTTTCCTTTTAGCCCAGGATAGACCGAGTTCTTAGTATATGGCTCTCTTCCACAGGGGGTGAACTGCCTACACTCTGGGCCAGAGACACGGCTCTCTCCAGACTGGCCTGTGAAATCTTAGTGTATGCAAGCCCCGTCTCCATAGAAAGATGATCCTAATTTTAGCCTCAGTCCTCCCGGCCGGGACTGTTGTCAGGGGACAGTGGCAGCATCAGAACACAGTGCAGGCTACTACACTGGAGAAAGGAGTGACAGGACAGACAGAAAAGGACAGACAGAGCCATGCTGTCTTTCTTCCTTCCAATCACGTCTCTGGTTAGAGTTCATGGTAAGCTCATGTATGCCCAGCAGATATAGGTTGGACCGCTCTTCCAAACCACGAGCCAGATGCTTCCTCATGAGTCTCACTCTGAGGACTCATTTAGCACAACCTGGTTTTCCCAGAGAACAAGACATGCAAGAGTAAAGACCCACTTGGACTCAAAGAGCCCCCCGATAACACACACACACACACACACACACACACACACACACACACACACACACACACACGGCAGGACCCCATGAGCAGTCCCCCACCCAACTAGCCCTCCAAGAAAAAAAAATGACTCTGCACACACAAGGTCATGGCAACTTGAGGCCAGCAGGAGGTTTTCCTTAAAGAAAGAAAAGAAGAAAAACCCAGGAACAGTCAAAGGCAAGCAACAACTCCCGGCTGGTCCATGAACACGGTCACATTATTATCTGAACATGCAGGAAGCAACACTCAGCCACCAGTGTGGCGTTTGTGACAGTGACAGAGCTGTCTCCTCTAACTGTAATCAATTGCAGTGCTTCAGTGGGTTATGTTTTAAAGGGGAAAACTCGCAACCCCCCCTTCCTTCCCTCTTTTTAATAAAGGTGCAGCAGCCACGGAACCATTTGAAAGCCGTGCTTGACCAATCACTCGTTCTAACAGGACATCTCCAACACAGCGAAGTCAAAATAAAAATAGATAGCAACCTGAAATGTCCAGTATCACCCTCTTATTAGCTCTCACTGCCTCATCCTTCCCACCTTGATCCCCACCCCCACCCCTTCAACAAGAAAGATTCTTTCCCATTTCCAGAAAGTCCATTTTTTGTGAAGAGCAGCTTTTGGAGCCTCCAGAACAAAAATACCCAAGAGAAACAGCGTGGGGCCACGCCGAGTATTCACATTCAGTTTCTCCCTATCTGTTTAGCACGCCACACAGGAACAGCAGCATCTCATGCCTGTAGCGATCAGAACGCGCTAAGGACGCCTGAACCTGAGAGGAAAGCCAAGACACACTCTTCCTGGCTGCCTGGAGAGGGCTGGTTTAGGCTGGTTCCGGCGGGCGGGCGCTGCGCCGGGTAGGGCGGGCCGGCTGGGCTCGGCGCTGGGCTCTGAGAGGTGTGGGACCTGCCGGCTAATAGCGCACAGGTTCCTGCACTGGCTCCCTTGGCGGCTCACCTTGGAGTGCTGCAGCAGCAGAACTTGCTCGTCGAGCTGCCGTCGCTTCTCTTCTATTTCTGTCTGCCTCTTTCTTTTTTCCTTGAAAACGAAGAGGGAGAGAGAGAGAGAGAGAGATGCTGTCAGAGTGGGTGGGTGTTGGCTCCAGGAATGCGAAGGCAGGGAGAGGGAGTGGAAACGGTACACATCTGTGCAGACACTTCCAGAGAGGCTGGGCGCACGCAGCACGTCACCTGCTCCACCGTTGCTGGGTGGGTTGCAGGCAGCAGCCTTCTCTGAATAGGTCTGCGGTGGGCTCCATGAGAAACAATTTCATTCAGAAGGACACACACACACACACACACACACACACACACACACACACTCTTCTCTGTGCTGTGCAGGGCTAACTTGGAGACAAAGAATAAAAAATGTCTCAGTGTTGCAACAAACTGCAGGCAGGATGAAATGGTGGCGGTGGGGCTTCTGGGGTTGAATTATTTTCATCCAAACCACACGCATATATAATGCAGCGCAGTTTTACATCTGAAAGAATAAGCCACCGAGCTGGACACACCAAACAATGCAAATGAGAAGGGTGGCCCCTGCTTAGATCAGCCTTGTGGGCAAAGCGGGTCGGGTGGGTGGGGCTTGCTTGAGGTTAGGGTAAATAAAATATGGAGGATATGCCTGGGACCAAGTGCTGTTCCTACTATGTGCCTTTCAAGTAAGTTTTTTTTTTAATCCCCCTGGGTCTCCTCAACGGAGACCACCCAAGTCGCATGGCTGAGACGTGTCTCCTAAGTGAGAAGATCCATACAGAGAGCCCGGAGCAACGTTTGGCATGCCGCAAGCATTTATTCAACCACTGTCTGCTGCTGTTTGCTTTGCCCCATTCATTTCTAGGAAATGCCTAGAAACCCAGTCGAGAGGGACAGATTTCTACCTGCTCCACTGGAATGCACACGTCACGTTTTGTTTTGTTTTTTTGCCTGAATACTTTCCCGGGGCAGACAGTCAACAGCACAGGAGTGTGACTGAGCTCATAAGGACAGAGAGGGCCTGCCCTTCCCACAGCTGACTTGCCAGCGGTTTTGCTGCCGAGGTGTACCGGGGTGTTTCACTGAGACCCTCTCACAGCTGTGGATTGCTTCCTGTACTCACAGACACAGGGAGAAGTTCGTTAGGCGAGACATATAGGCTTTTCGCAACCTAACAGCCAACCCCCTGGGGGACACAGTGATGTTGACGTCTGACTGCCACGCCTTGGCGTTCACGGAAGCTTTGCTTTTAAGCAGTGCCGCGTTTCCAGGGGTGCAATCATGTCACTGCTGTCCACATCGACGTAATAACGCAATGCACAGGCTTCAGGAGACATTAGCTCATAATCGAGAGCCACTAGAATGTGGCGTCCAAGTAGGGGGCAGAATCTCATCAGCCAAGTCAGACCCATGGGTGTTTTTAGGAACCACTTTCCAAGGGACTTCAATCCACGGCGTACAGCCAGGGCTACAGGATCCCAGAGCGTGCCCCCAAAGCCTCGAGTTTCTGGCAGTAGAGAGGTAAAGCAGGGCTCGGTAGGAAAAGCCCACCTCCTAGCATCTCTAAGGTGCTTCACGATAAGGAAGGACCTCTACCCAGGCCCTGGGAAGTCTAAAGAGTAAACGTGTTAGACCTTATCATTCACTATCATTGCCTATCAGGATATGCGGGTATCCAGAGCAAGAGACAGTATGTCGCGTACACAAGATACCCATAATTCAAAACATGCTCTATGTGTACAGTGCATCCCAAAACTTCCCTCTGCTTCCCCACCCACCACTGTATCCTTTGTTTGTATGGGACACTCTCGCTCCTAAGATGCTCTCATGTTGACAAACCATTCCCTGAACAGGAGGATTAGTACCTATTAAGCTGACAAGGCCGTCACAGTACGCCACCACCACAGTACACCCGTCCACCTCTCTTCAGAGCTAGGCTCGAGTCAAGGCACAGGCACTCCAGCAAGGGCGCGCCATAGGGGAACACACATTTGGCTCCAGACACCTGCTCACACGGACCGCTGAGGGCTCAGCCCGGCTTCCCACTTGACTAGCATTCGTATTCAGACTTCTTCCCTAAACTAAAAGCAAACCAGGGACTCTCGAGACCTCTGGTCTCATCCACCCCATAACTGCAAATTCCTGCCGCTCCCCTGAGCTCCGCACTCCCAGATTGAACTTCCTGCGACAGCTACAGGGTGGGGGGGGGGGGGAGCAAGGCCAGTGTTCTGTTTCCACGAATACATGCGGCTGGCATCTCACTCCCACCCCCCCCCAAGCATCCTCTCCTCACACCCGGAGCTTCTGTATTTGTCTCAGTAAGTTACGCCACTCCCATATTCATTTTCTCGGAAGGTTGATTCCCGCCCTGTTTTCTGTGTGTTTTTCTTAGTAGCCCCAGTGTAGACATTCTACGTCAGGACCTTTAGCATACCAGACTTCAGCGCTTACACTTCAGCTCTGTTCGGATGACTGCAGTGATTTCCTTACTGGTTCCCATTCACCAAGTCTCTGTCTACGATTGTTGCCAGAGGGATACTCTTCCATATTTTTGAAACAAGGTCTCACTGCGTAAAACCAGAGTGGCCTTGAACTTGCCTTTTTCCTGTCTCAGCCTCCTGAGTGCTGAGATTACAGGCGGGTGCCCCCTCCGCACAAGGCCACAGCAATATTCCACTATGGAAATCCCGCCTTCTTTAGCCTTTACCAGAAACCCAGACTGTCTGCCCTGCTGTACTGAAAAGACCAGATTCCTCAGCGTGGCCTAAAAGGTGGCTCTGTATCCTACAGCTTCACATAAGGAGTAACTCTCAGTCCATATTCTTCACCCTCAACAACATCCCATCCCACCCCACCCCACTCAACTTCCCACCCCCGCAGCTTCCTAACCTGCTGAGCCGTGTTTTCTTGGTTTTACTTTTGCTTTCTCTAGCGATAATGGAGGCCTCTTACTGCCTCACCTGACAAAAACTATTCACCTTGGAAAGCACAGCGTAAACACCCGCCATGCTCTGATGACAGCCTGCTGTTGGCTTTATCTTCCCGGCCGTCCTTCCTCTGAGGGATGCAGGTGTAAAAGGTCCTGGTGGGACACCAGTGAGGGTTAGTCACACACTCCCACTCATCCTGCCAGTCAGACTTAGACAGGAGTTAGCCTGAATCGCCCGCAACGGTGATTGGTGTGAGGGGTGGCATGGTGAGTCACAGAGAACATGTTTCCAGGGGCAGACACCGACTATTAGAGAAGGAACCCCTCCTTCCTCTACAGCACTGAGGTGGCACTTGTCCAAAGTGGCCGTTTTGCCAAGTGACACGGAAGAAACACGCATGCATTGGAGAAAATGAGGTCCACGCAGCGAGAAGCAGGACAAAGACAGGGAACAGGATACTAAAACACCGTCTGGGCCCCAGGTTTACCCAGGCATAAAGCCAGAGCCATCCTTAGAGTTGCTGAACTACCAACACCGGAACATCGACCGGTTGCTTAAGCTGGCCCGCGTGACTCATATACCGCAGCTGGAAGCCTGCTGTCCATACAGAAACTTTGCCCTCCCAAGGCCTTATCACACCCTCCATTCTCTTCCTTCTCCATAGGTTGTGAACTTTTTTTCCTTTCTTCACGGACAAGGTCTTTTTTTGTACAACCCCGGGCTGACTTTGAACTTGCCATCCTTTCACCCCAGGGATGTGGTGTCTCTTTCTACACCAGCACTTCAGATGCTCGGCTCACTCACCAACTCAGACATCTCCACCCTCTATCCAACCTCGGGCTGCTAAGAGGGCTGGGACACCGGCTAAAGCAGAGGACACTGCGTGTTGAAGGCGTGTGGCAGGCGCCTGCTGAGCAGCTCGGTGAATGGGCTGGCCCCGTTGCAACCCTCTGTGTGTGTGTTCCCATTTATCCACACCTCTCACTCAGAGGCATTATGAATTTGCACTTGTGATCAGTGGCAACAGATACATTATTGAATACACATTAGCCATTAGTCCAGCAGGACGAAGTGTCATAACGGTGGAGGTATTGACCCGTATGGATCACTATAGCTCCGCACAGGAGGAAAGGGTTGAAAAGGCCAATCTGGGGAAGAAATGGAGAAAGAGCAGAAGTAGTGATTGCAGGGGGAAAAGCCTAATGGACAACGGCAGCAACCATCGGGAGGGTCAGTGCTCCCGGGAGACATCTGGAATGAAATGAACTCAACCCATTAGGGAGATCTCCAGGTGCTCCCACTGTCTGGGAGGCCTCTCAAGCCATGCCCACTGTCTTTCTGTAAATCATAAGCTTTCCTAGCAAGTATTTTCTGGAAGTATTTCGACATTACAGACACTGCAAACCCTCGGTGTAGTAAGGGGCACTTGTTAGAGCACGGCACACTTAGTGAGTCTGGCAGGAAGCCCTAGGGGAGGGACTTAGGGAAGCCTGTCTGCCTTGCTGCAAGTTAAAGACTCCCTACCACTGCTGCTGTGTGTAATGCTGTCTGGGCACTGTGAGGGGCAAGGTGGTAGCCAGAGGCTCGGGAGGTCTGTTACTACTTCACTTAACAAAACCTTTTCAACAGCATTGCTTAAAATATCCATGAAGCCATCGTGACAGCCTGTGAATTGATCCAAGGATTGGCTAAGCTGAGCTCAGGAGGAACAGGGAGAGGCAGGAAGAGGCAGGGAGAGGCAGAGAGAGAGAGAGAGAGAGAGGCAGGGAGAGGCAGGGGGAGGCAGGGAGAGGCAGGGAGAGGCAGGGAGAGGCAGGGAGAGGCAGGGAGAGGCAGGGAGAGGCAGGAAGAGGTAGGGAGAGGCTGAGTTGGGAGAGTTTCAAGGAGCAGATACACCATTTCCTCTTCTGAAGTCCTATCCTATCCTGACTTAGGTCATGCACAGGCTCCCAGGGTCTACCAATGGGAAGAAGCCAGAAGATCTACTCAAGAATACTGTTTCTATCCAGAGGTTTCAAGAGAAGAAAAATACAAATGGTGAAAAGAGAAAAAAAATGTCAAGAGGGGAAAAAAAAAGAAGTATAAACAGTAAACTCCATATTTCTTCCTCTGATCACCCAAGGGAATCCTGCCTTAACTCCAACCGGGGTGAACCAAAGGGGATGTTGTGGTCCCTCACGGAGCCAGTTAGCCCCGACTTTCCGCCAGCTGGTTCCCAGGCTTTTTTTTTTTTTTTTTTTTTTTTTTGCAGCCCACAACAGAGAAAGAGGTACAGTACTGAAAGCTGCAAGGAACAGGGGTTTTAAATAGATTCCCTTTGGAAAGGGGATGGGGGTGGAAGAGACGCCACACAGGAGAGACAAGGGAGAGGAGGCATGAAAAAGGAAAGGACAGGAAGGACTCCAGGAGGACAGATTTGCGTTTAAGTACCAGACGAAGGAGGTGGGCGGGGTCACACGCAGAGGCAGAGTGCACGCTCGCCCGGCACGGGTGAGGCCCTAGGTTCAACCCCAGTGCCCCAAACAAACAAGTATAAAATGAAGAGGCTGAGACGAAAGATTCAGGAAAGAGCCTCCTCAAGCTGCCTGCTGTTTTGCAGCTGACAAAAGCATCTCTACGACTGTTACCCCAAAAGAGTCCAACCGGGGTGCTGTGCTGGGATTACCCTGCCAACTAGACGATATTTCTTTTTTTATATATGTAAGTTTTTTTTAATTTTACATACTAACCCCAGTTCCCCCTCCCTCCCCTTCTCCTGTCCCCCCAAGTCTCACCCTTCCCCCTCTCCCTCCCCACTCCTTGTCCCCTTACCCCCACCCCTGTCCACACCCCAGAGTTGGTAAGGACTTCTTTGGGGAGTCAGCAAAGTCTGGCATACCAAGTCGAGGCAGGACCAAGCTCCCCCCAACCACCCCCATCAAGGTTTAGCAATAGGGAATTGCTCCACCATAGGGAATTGGCTCCATAAAGCTAGTTTATGCACCCGGGATAGGTCTTGGTACCACTGCCAGGGGGCTCCCAAACAGATCAAACCGCATTAACTGTCACCCACATTCAGAGGGCCTAGTTCAGTCCCGTGCAGGTTCCCCAGCTGTCAGTCCAGAGCCCCGGAGCGCCTACTGGCTCAGGTCAGCTGTCTCTGTGGGTTTCCCCATCACAATCTTGACCGCCCCCTTGTTGATATGATCCCTGCACCCTCTCTTCAACTGAACTCCAGGAGCTCAGCCCAGTGCTTGGCTGTGGGTCACTGAATCTGTTCCCGTCAGTTACCGGTTATAGGCTCTATGATGACAATTAGGGTAGTTACTAACCTGATTAAAGGGGAAGGCTCGTTCAGACACCCTCTCCACTATTGCTAGGATTCTTAGCTAGGGCTAGACCATATGTGTAACGTGGTGTTTTTCCCCACCAGCCGCCTGGGCCCTGCTATAATTTTAGTCCCCAAATAACACACAGGACACTATACTAATTATGAAGCTGTTGGCCATTTGCTCGGTTTCTTACTGGCTAGCTCTGACTTCAGTATTTAACCCATAATTGTTAATCTAAGCATTTCTCTTACTGGAGAAAAGGGTCCGGACCTCTTACTCTGGCGGTCTACAACATGTCTGTCTGTGTCTCTCTCTCCCAGAATCCTCCTCGACTCCTAGTCCCACCTATCTTGCTTCCCTATTGACCAACAGTGCTTTATTCAAACCAATCAGACACATGTTTACAGAATGACAGCTCCCAACACACATGTGATTCTTTGTGATTTTTTTACAACGCACCTGGATCACCAGAGCTCCCTGGTTTTATACAGGGCACACTAAGACATAAAATGCCACTTGAAAGTTAAATTATGGAGGAATCAGCATGCAAATGGGGACGGGAGGAACTTCATCTGTTAAGGAACCGGCATGTCACAGCAGGCATGGCTGCCGTGTGATTACCTGCTTAGCGCCCCCTGCAGAGTTGGATGCTGTTTGTGTATCTAGGGACAGAGGAGGAGGATGGGTCCTCTGAAGCAGGGTGGCAAGGCACAAAACAACCCCGCTCAGCTTTGCCCCACTACCCGTCCAGTTAACAACGGATGCTGAGCTTGCCTGGCAGACCTAATGCTATCCAATATATCTCAACTCCCTGCCGCCAGGTACTAAAACTCACTCTCCTGACTTGAACACCAAGGCCACCAGTCAAGATCCTTACTGCACTCAGGCTTCCGAAGTAATCAGCTAAACACAGAGATCATCGCTCCTGCTTGTTAGGCCACTGTATGTATGCCCGTTTGCTGTGAAAATGTGAGTAAACCTGTTTGTCTTCGTCACTGTTCCGTTGCTGTGAGGAGACACCGAGGCTACTCTCATAAGATGAAGCAGTTAACTGCAGGCTTGCTTGCAGTTTCGGAGGGTTAGTCCATGCACCATCACAGCAGGAAGCAGGTAGGCACGGTGCTGAGAGCAGCAGCTGAGAGATGTACATCCCCTTCTTCAGGCAGAGCAAGCCTACTCCCAGAGACACACCTTCTCCAACTAGGCCACACCCTTCAGTCCTTCCCAAACAGTGTCGCTAACTAGGAACCAAGCATTCAAACATATAAACCTATGGGGGCCATTCTCAATAAAGCTACCACACCACTATTTAAGTCTGTAGATGGGTACATTGAAAACTAAGGTAGTATGTATATTTTTGAATAATCACAAAAAATAAGGATTAGAAAGCAAAATTGGAAAGCGTTTAAATGGTAGCCTTAAAAAGTATTAGCCAGGGTTGAAGAGAGCTCAGTCAGTAAAGTGATTGCCTTGTTAGCGCAAGGACTTCAGTTTCATCTCCAGACACCTAGAGCTTGCATTAAAAAGCAAATTCCACCAGTGGTGGCACGCACCTATAATCCCTCGAAAGCCAGCCTGGTCTACAGTGAGCTCCAGAACAGCCAGAACTGTCACACAGAGAAGCTCTGTTCCAAACAACCAAACATCAAAACAATAAAATACACCAACAAATTCCAGCACTGAGGCAGAAACAGGCAGATGCCTGGGGCTCACCGGCCGGGTAGCATAGCTGAGCCTAAGTTCCAGGCTAGCGTGAGACCCTCTTCCCCACTGCTCCCCAAAAGAAGGTGATGGGCAGTTATTAAAGAACAGCAGCGGAGCCTGTTCCCCTCCCCTCCCTCCCCACGCAGCCACACGGATACATGCACACATGTATGCTGCATAGGCATGCTCACCCCGCACAGAGGGAGCTGCTTAGCCAGAAGAGCAAGTAGATCTATAATCAAAATTACTGCCTCACCAGGCGCCCATTCAACTCACAACATCTTCACGTGGCACGGATAATTCTACAACTCCACCCATTTCCTGTGGCTTAGTTTTGACTGGCATTTCCATTTATGTAACTTTTCCTTTATGCAATCAGTTCTGACCTCTAGTTGTTATCCATGGTAAAAAATGAGGGAAATGCCTGCTTTTTTTTTTCCTTGTGACAAATTATAAGGTCAAGGGAAGACTGAGAGAGACAAAAAAATGTACGCTAATTGGTTCAAACTTAAAAACTGGCCTTTGGAAAGGAACTCGAGAAAAATCATGAGGGGTTAGATGTAACACTGTGATGTTGAGCTGTTAACATATGTTAACTTACTAATGTCAAGCCAGATGCAAGCCACAGCAATTTAGCTTCAGATCGTTTATGCGCACTTTATTACAAACACACATACACAGACAGGCAGACAGACAGGCAGACAGACACACACATGCACACACACACACTGAAATAAATATAAAATTAAAGTATCCAAGAGAGATTGTGTCTAGGCTTATGCAAAAAAACTGACTCCTTTTATTTAAGTAACTTGAACATGTATGAATTTTGGTATTCAGGGAGGTCCTGGGATATCAAGGGACAAGCATAATAATATTAGCAACAGCTGGGCAGTGGGGACGCACGCCTTTAATCCCAGCACTTAGGAGGCAGAGGCAGACGGATCTCTTGTGAGTTTGAGGCCAGCCTGGTCTACAAGGGCTAGTTCCAGGACATGCTCCAAAGCCACACAGGGTAACTCTGTCTCGAAAAACCAAAACCAACCAACAAAACAAACAAACAAAAAAACAAAACAACCCAGCAGCAGAATCGATCAAGAGTCAGGCATTTTTGCATGGACTGTCCTTCAGCTCTTCCTTGAGCACTCAGAAGAGTCTAAGACATATATCTCTAGTTGGCCCACCCAATCTTCTTAGTGAGCACAACCAAGCTTGGTGAATGTGTAAAGTGCCGAAAGTCATGAGAGACAAGCGGTGGCCAATCGAATTTGAAATGGAGTAAGTTTGACCCTAGAACGCCGCCCAGAGTAACCGCCACCCCACGTGTAATAACACATGCTACCTGGACATCTCCACCTGTGAATGCAAACACCTTCCAGAGCAAATGAGATACTGACACATTTTTTTTTAATGTGGAATCTACCCACCCCTGGAAAAGGACGTTTTTTTAAAAATAAAATTGTAAGCCTTCCCCAGTGTTAAACACAGATGGTCAAAGCCGGGTTGGAACCACCAGCAATATCTGGTGGACTACAAAATGTTATTTCCTCCTTGAATCCCTGTGGCAGACATGAATGTCAAGGGAATGAACTGCCTAGTGGATGGAGCCAATGTAAAATATTTCTATTCCATTTGGATGTTCCTTTGCCGAGGGATGGTCATATGGGTTCACTGGGTATGGAAGGGACTCTGGGACCACTGAATATTAGAATAAGTTTCCTGTAAAGAGATGCCTTTTCCTTATCTGCCATTTGGTTTTTTCCCACCAGTCACCTGGGCTCTGCCACGTTGTAGTCCCCAAATAACACACAAGACGCTGTATTAATTATGAAGCTGTTGGCCTTACTTGTTTCTTACTGCCTATCTCTGACTTAAGTATTTATCCCATAATTGCTAATCTAAATATTTCTCTTACCGGAGAAGTTTCCGGGCTTCCTATCCCTATGGTGGTTACATCTTGACTTTCCGTGTTTCTTCTTCCCAGAGTCCTCCTTGACTCCTAGTCCCACCTATCTTGCTTCCCTATTGGCCAACAATGCTTTATTGACATATGCACAGTACTTCCCCATCAGTTTCCCTAAAATCAAACGACTGGACGAAGGAAGCAGAGCATTCTATAAGCTGGCTGTCTTGTCTCAAGAAGATGGGCAAGGCTCAGAGGAAAACCCTGAAGACAGGGAGCTCCTGGACACTACTCGGACGCCTTAACAAGCAGTGTTACCATGGGCTCCTACCCAATCTCAGGGCTGCAGGCCATGGGGCAGCTCAGGGTGTAGGGCACACCTAAAGAGAGTTGTCACAGCAGGATACAAAACACAAAGTAGGATGCATGAGAAATTGAGAGAGACCCCCATATATCCGTGCCTTTTCAACAGCCGACCTTAGCCCAGAGGCAGGGATCGTCGCCTGTTTTGACCTGGTCCAACTGTGCTTCTGTTTGTTCCTTAGAGGCATTTGCTGATTGTCTGATTAAACCTTTATGATTTATAAACACTTTAATACAGAAAAGTGCTAAGTACAATCACTCGGAATATCCCCACCCAGATAAGACCTTGCCAGAATGAGAAAAATTCTTACAAATAAAATTAAGCCAACTGTTGCCTCCCCTCCCATCATGCCATACCAATTCATCTGTTTTGTTTGTTTGTTTGTTTGTTTGTTTTGTTTTGTTTTTTTAGTTTTTTTTAAGACAGGGTTTCTCTGTGGCTTTGGAGCCTGTCCTGGAACTCGCTCTGTAGACCAGGCTGGCTTCCAACTCACAGAGATCCTCCTGCGTCTGCCTCCCGAGTGCTGGGATAAAAGGTGTGTGCACCACCAATGCCCAGCCATTCATCTGCTTCTTTAGGCAAAGGTTCTTATTAGTTTCTTTGTGATTTCTATCAGAAAAGAAAAATGTACCCCAATATGCTAGAGTACCCCAACAAGCACAACCGTTGGTAGGTCCTTTACAGATAGCACCCATGACCTGCTCTCCACAGCACGCTGTCTTCACTGTGGTTTGCTTACTGGTTTCTCTCCATCAGCACATAGCACGCACATTGTTCTTTGAACCCTGACGTGGCACCTCGAAAACGGATCTTAATTGATCCCACCAGCCAACTGCTGATTCATCACTTAGGAGCTCACTGTATTTGTCTCGAGCAGGGACTCACTGGATTTTCCTCTGCGCACATCTTAGATGGCATCCACAGGGTACAATTCAAACAGCAAGACTTACTGAGTCAAGAGGTGTGACCTTTTAAAACTCTAATAGGAACAAACGGCCCTCCCTCAAAGACCCACTTCATGTGTTTTAAATGACATAATTCTAACAGGAGTTAAAACTCACTCAACTAATACATTTTTGTCAGTTTTTGCCCTTTTTAAGTCATCTTTGGGGGGACTCCAAGGGATTTTTAAATGAAAAAAACTACCTACCACTTGATTAATAATGGGTATAGTCTCAGAACATATGCTGGTAACTAGTTCTTCTCATGGGTCTGTATCTTTTCTCGTTAAAGAGACACTTAGTTTTAAAACATGAGCTTGGTGTGGTGACATACTCACTCACTTGTACTTAGAGCCCTGGGGAAACAGGCAGGGGTGGTACATCAGAGGCCATCCTGGGCTACATAGTGAGACTCAGCCTGCCTCAACACAAAACAAACAAACAGCAACAAAACAATGGCTGGCTATGTTGTGCATGGACATCTAGGGTGACCCCACTGAGTTTCCCAGAGAACTCAGATTGGTTTCTCGGCCCTGAACTACTAGTAGCAAAATGGTCTGAGATAAAAGAGCGATCCCTACTGTCATTTCTGAACTCCACAGTGAGAAAGAACATCTTCCAAGCACCTAAATGATTTCTAGATGGGCTTGAGCGATAGAAAAAGTGAAAGCACAAGAAAATGCCGTAAGTATATGAGCTTAGGATGGGAAAAGACTGTTTTAAAGGCCATATGAAGAAACCCGCAAAATATAAAAATTGGTGATGTTTATTATGGAAAATTTAAGCTGCTTTTTATAGTGCCAGTGAATCATAATAACTCAAAGACAAGTGTTAGCTAAGGAAAACATTTGTAATGTGTACCCAACAGTTAAGAGTTTATTAAACAAAGAATTTGTTATAACTCAATATGATTTATAGGGAAAATAGAAACACACTGGCATCGGGAGAAAAAGTATAGGGAAATTCCCAGCATTTTTAATAGCCACACAAATTTAATAGCCACTGAGATGTCATTTTCCATTCATAAAATGGATACTCTCCTTGGGGCTAGTGTGGGGATAATGGCCCCCTTCTCTCGCGTTTTTAAAGATGTGTTTATTTTATGTGTATGACTGCTTTGCCTGCATGTGTGTATGGATACGTTGAGTGCCTGTTACCCTGGGAGGTCAGAAGAAGGCATTGGATTTCTTGGAATTGGGGTTCCAGATGGCCCCAAGCCATCAGGTGGGTGCTGGCACCTGAACCCAGGTCCTCTGTGAGAGTGACAAAGGCTCTTGGCTGCCGAGCCTCTTTTCCCCCAATTTATAAAGTGTATTCATTTATTTGTTTGGCGTGTGTGTGTGTGTGTGTGTGTGTGTGTGTCTGTGTCTGTGTGTGTGTGTGTGTGCTTGTGTGAGCGTGTGTGGGCTCACCAGTGCCGTGGCATGTATGTGAGGCCGGAGGACAAGATGTGGGAGTCCGTTCTCTGCTACCATATGGGCTCTGGAGATCAAACTCGGGTTGCCGGGTTTGGTGGGAAATGCTTTCCCCACCGAGTCACCTCACGGGCGGCTCTCGCCCTCTCTGCAATCTGACAGACTGGTGCATGAACAGAGCTCATCCCCCGAAGCGTTTGTCTAATTTGTTCACCGACGTTCCCCGCCAATAGGTCAACAAGAGGCATGCTCCATAAAGAGCACGTCTGTCTGTCTGTCTGTCTGTCTGTCTCCCTTATGGCTTAACTCTCATGCCTGGGACAAAGTCAAACATAACACATGCCTAAATAAGGGTTTCTTGATGAATCATTTAAAAACAACAACAATAAAAAATTAAGTCATTAAAATCTGGTCAAGAGTAGTGTTTCCGATATCAAAATATGACTCTTTTAGGGGGCTGGAGACAAGCCAGGGCCCTATGTAAACTCAGTGAGTGCTCTGTTACTGAACTATCCCTGCAAATCCAGAGACAGAGGAGGGGGGGGGGTAGAGATGAGGGGAGAGGGGAGGGGAGAGGAGAAAAGCCAGAGAGAGGGGAGGGGGAGAGCGGAGGGGCCAGAGAGAAGAATTGAGTACCACACAGTCACGTTTAAAAAGCAGAGTCTGACACCTTCACAGCAATGCAGATAAAGAAAAGTTAAATAGGTAGAAAGAAAAAGAAAAAGCAGAGCCTGACTCCGGGTTTGCTGTCTGTCCGTCTGTTTTCCTCACTGTGCAGCTAAAACTGGCCCATGCTCCTGCCTCAGCTTTTGCCCCTGGAACTACTAGCTGACACAGGGAGGGGGTGGGGCTCTCTGTCACTCAGATCTTCTGTCCTTCATACAACAGTGGGGCTCAGGCCTGGGCTTGTCCAGGAATAGAGTCAGCTCTACCTGAGCCCAGGTGACCAGAGATCTGTCCTGGGGGAGGGATGGAGGGAGGAAGGTGGGAATCCAGACAAGGCCAGCTCAAAATGAAATGAAACTTGCTATCCACTGCCAACACCCCCCACCGCCCATGTCTACCTCCCTCTGGGGCAAGATTCCAGAACGCTGACTACCGGAGCCGTGGAGGTGGTGCCCTGACCCCTTCACTGACATCTGCCTTCCAGCGCCGGATAGGCTGTAACCCACATGAGCCAGCTTGGTGTCTCCTCAGTTTGACCCTGTTTCTCCCCACAATATGCAATCCCAAGAAATCGTTAAGGTCACGCAAGGAACATTAAAGAGAAACATTAAAACAGGCCAGGCCCCAGCCTCAGAGATTGGGATCTTACTGGTCTGGTACTGGAGTTTCAATGTCAGCCAAGGAGGAAAGCCCTTGCTGGGCGAGGTATCTTGGCTTGGGCTGTAAGCAACTGCTTTGGCTTATGTGGATCTGGGATCTTTCAGTCAACTGAACTACCAGTCCACACTGTTAGAAGACCCTGGTCGGCCACATTTCTATGTTCATGGCTAAGCCCTGGCTGTCTTTGCACTTCGAAGTGTTAAGTCCTGGCCAAAGGCTGGTAGTGTCTGAGGCATTGGGGACAGGAAGAGCTTTGTCTTGGCGCTCAGGACTGGTCAGTGATGCCTCCTTGTGGGAATATTTCTCATCCTCACCCACACATGCCTGATTGCCCTTCCCATGAGGCCTCTTCTACCTTTATTTCATATTACTATTCCCTCCCTCCCTCCCTCCCTCCCTCCCTCCCTCCCTCCCTCCCTTCTATCTGTCCATCCCTTGAGACAGAAGTTCCAGTAACCCAGGTTGACCTTGAAAACTCTATGTGGCTGAGAACTTCTGACCCTCCTGCCTCTACTTCCTGGCTGCTGGCATTCATTATTACTCCTCTACAGCCACCCCCAGTTTGTGAGGTGCAGGTCCTGGAGCCTTATACATGCCAGGCAGGCACTTCACCAACTGAGGCCCTCAGTACCTCGATGAGTATTTTGTACCCAGGCCGGGGATGATAAACCATACCAGAAAGGCCAAGATGAGAGGCAGTTACAGACGATCCAGTCAAGTCTGGCTTTGCGCTAAAAGAAAAGACTTTTGTGCTTCAGACATTCCCTTACGTGACCCAGCGCTACACTGCGTTTTGAAATTCAGAAAGAGGTCATGGAAGAAACTCTCCATCTTTTTAGAACAGGTACCTCCCATACGACCTCCAAGAATAGACAACAAGTCGGATCATCTGCAGAGCTGAGGGGCTGCGACAGAGTCTGTAAGGCCATCCTGGTGGGGGCTGAGGACTGAGCCCTACGTTTGACCTGCCCAAGGTGACAGCCTGAGGTCGGGGAGAGCATCCCATACACCAAGAACCTGTGAGGCTAGGTGCTCTCAGGGTTGGCATGGCCACACCAGCAAAACAGGCAAATGCCCCCATCTGCACCCTTCGTGTTCTCTCTCTATCGGTAACCTTGACCAGAATTTAATTTCAGGTGCCCAGCCAGTGTGAAGACTGGAAAGCAGTTATTAATACGGAATATCTGATACAGGTCTGGTGCAATGGAAAAGTTAAAAAACAGTATAAAAAAAGAGAAATCATAAGTGTGACAGCTGGTGGGGTTCTCCCATCACTACAATAGGGTTTCTACTTTCTCATTTGGTGTGTGTGTGTGTGTGTGTGTGTGTGTGTGTGTGTTTCCAGGGGGTGATTTTGTGTTTTGACCCAAGAAAGCCATCTAGCTGACAAGAGAAAATGGTCACCAGAAAACAAAACAAGGTTATAAAGGGACACCAGACCATAAGAAGGAAGACAACTGCTCTTAGACTCCCAGCTGGATGCTGAGGCTGCAGGCTTAGGCTAGGTTTGAGAGGTCTGCCTGACTCAAATGTAACTGATTAAAGCATAGGGTCTGGGGCCTCTGGGCCCTGCATTAAATCTTCCAAAGATCCCTGCTTCCAAGAAGAGAGCTGGAAGGGCCGCAGGTAAAACCTAGACACTGGGCATCGCAGTTTCAGGGAGTAACACATTCCGGTGAAAACTGCCCTTGACTCCCCCTGCAGGATTCTGTGTGATTAATCTGCTCTCTAGTTGTAGGTGGGTTGGCAAACTTGGTCTGCAAAAGTTCACACAGTAGCTATCTCTAAGACTCACAGTCCCTATCATAACCCCTTAGCTCAGCGGACAGTCCGATCGGTTGTCCTATCTATGGCTATGGCACAGAATCAGCAGGAGACAATGGGCAACCCAGCAGGCACAATCCCAGGGGGAGAAGCATGTCCCGCTCTAACAAGGCTCCAAATCCCTGGAACCTGGGACCTTATTTGAAAGGAGGGTCTTAGGCAAATGTAATTAAGTCAGGGACCTAGATGTAGAGAACATTATGCAGCCGCCTCCTCAGGGGCCGTATTTCTGGTGGAACTGGGTGACATATGCCTGTTACATCACCAGCCACGGAACACTTGTGCAAAAATAGAAACCGTCCAACCAAAGAAGCGTTGCCTTGGCCAACATTCACAGAGGGACAGTCAAGCGAAGCGAAGGAGGCGGGGCATTTGATGCGTGGCACCCCGTCCGCCCAATCACGATGCCGGCTAGATCGAAAGCAAAGGACCAACCAGCCTTATGCATTCCTGAATCCCAGCAGAAAGCAGGAAGCGGCGCAGGTCTCCGAGGAAGGCTCTTGAGTATGCTACTGCACTTGGGTCTCCTGTTGCCACGAGGAGGTTTTACCATCCTGCCTTGCGGATGAAAGAACCAAGGCTCAGAAACGTGGACCACGCAGAGGCAGAAGGGAGCAGGACTAGTTTTATTTGCAGCAGCTTTGTTGGGCCCTGCAGTCACACGGTGTGTTCCCCAAAGTCAAGGCTTTAGTGGCAGAGGATGACCAGTCCCTGGCCAGTTAAGGGGACTTGTTTAAGATCCACAGTAGCCCAGAGACACCTCGCGCGATGCAAAGCTTGTGTTAAGTGCCCCGCCCGCGGGCACAGTTCAGAATTTGCCTGGAGAGCAACCATGAGGCCAACCTGCTGCCTCCCTTCCTCTAGAGCGACAGTTCTCAACCTGTGGGTCCCGACCTCTTTGGGTATCAAAGACCCTTTTCACAGGTGCCACCTGTCAGATACCCTGCATATCAGACGGTCACATTAAGATTCCCAGCAGCAGCAACGTTACAGCTATGAAGTAGCCGTGAAAATAATTTTATGCTTGGGAGTCACTGCAAGAGGAGGTACTGTATTAAAGGGCTGAGAACCACTGCTCTCAGCGTTAAGGCCCTATTACCATACTCATCTTTTTATTCATTTTCATACGCGTATGTAGAGTGCGCATGTGTATATTTATTTATGTTTTGCATGTATGTGGGTACCCATGTATGGGTTTGCAAGTGCGTGCTAACACCTGATGTCAGGAATCAGGAGCCACCCTCAGTAATTGTTCTACCTCGTTTACTGAGACAGTCTCCCAGTCACACCCTGAGATCGCCGACGAGGCTAGCCCTTGCCAGCAGCTTGCTCTGAGAAACCCTCTCTCCTGGTGTTGATGCTGCTGGAAGTATATGCCCCCCCCCGACATTTAGCGGGTTCTGGGGATCTAAACTCTAGTCTTCATGCTTGTGGGGCAAACACCTGAACCACCAAACCGTCTCCACCAGCCCCAGGCCTCGGTCTTGATGCTGTGAGATTCCCCTCCCATCCTGAGTCTGGGCTTCATCCCAGAACTCTCTCTGTCATTGCTATTTGGCACCTGCAGCTCCCTCACAGGACCTCAGAGAAAGAAGGATGGAGAGGAAGAGCCTTCTCTCCTCTCAGACACTTACTTTTGTGTCTTCCCTTTGTTCTTCAGGTCTCAACTCCAAAGCCGCGCCTTAGCCTACTCCAGCGAAAGCCCCCATCTTCCATGCTTATTTCCCACCATGGTGTTTCCCACATCTAAAACGACCTCTGTTTACTCATTTGCTGCTTTTTAAATCCATCGTCTCTCGTCAGATGGCACTCCCTGAGTCGGGGTGGACTTTGGAGACCGCTATGCTCTACATTCTCATTAAGGGGTCTGAGGCTCCACGGTAGGCGCGCTGCTCACTTAACAAATGAGTTGGTTCTGTTTGCAGCAAGGTTGCCGAGCAGGGTGGAGCTCTTCCCAAGGTTACAGATGGGGTGGGGGCAGTGGGCTCTCTGACTCCAGAACACCCTTCTGCTGTATTGTTCTAAAAAGCAGGCGGCCTGGTAGTGGCAGGACTTCTCCTTCTCCTGGTGCTGCTTCTGCCCGATGGAGTCCCCCCCCCCCCCCGCAATTACAGTGAGAAGCATTCCCAGCCCGTAAATCCCGAGAACCTCTGAGTCTAGTCAATAGAGCCATTTTTAGCAAGTCGAACACTTCTGCGGCCATCTCAGAGCAACCCAGGGAAGCTGTTCTCTCCCAAATTATGAAGAATCTTCACTTAGCTTTCTGCTACCTACCAGGACACACTCCCCGACAAAACAGCCTCTCTGTGGTCACATGCAGTCTGAAGGAAAGCAAGGGGAAACCAGTGGACAAGCAGTTCCCAGGCTAGCTTTTCCCAACAGTGACCCACAAGACGCTTTGCCTTCCTCGGGGAAAGATGAAGAGAGGCCAAAAACGCAGCATTCGCAAATGTGCGAGCCTGAACTTGCAGCTGCAAATATCCAGACCTGAGAGGGACTTACAGGATGCACTTGGGTTAGTCTGTTCCAGCAGATGCTATACTCACTTTTATCACTGACTTGAAACACACACACACACACACACACACACACACACACACACACACACACCCCTACCTTTCTAGTACTTGATCATGGAGGACAAGACCCCCCCACCCCCCCATTCATGAGCAGAGCTACCACAGCACAAGGGAGGCCTCACAAGAGCTAACAGGGCACATCGCATTTGAGCTATGTGGGCTTTCTCCCTGTTGTACCTGGATACATTTGTGGAGGTTTGAAAAACACGCCCCTATAGTCTCGGGCATATGTTTCCTTGCTGCCCCCACCCCTCCCCCACTCTCCCCAGCCCACCCCAGTTGGTGTTGTTGTTGGGGAGATTTAGGAGGTGTGGCCTTGTTGGAGGAAGTGTGGCAATGGAGGCGAGCTTTGAAAGTTTAAAGACTTGAGCTATTATTCCCAGGGTGCCCTCTCTATTTCCTGCTTCCTCCTTGGTGTTCAAGATGTGGGCTCTCAGCTGATCCTACTGCCCTGCCTGCCACGATGGTGATGGACTCTTATCCCTGGCACCATAAGCCCAAATAAATCTTGTCTTTTTAAAATGTATTTATTATGTATACAACATTCTGCCTGCATGCCAGAAGAGGGCACCAGACCTGGGGATTGAACTCAGGACCTCTGGAAGAGCAGTTGGTGCTCTTAACCCCTGAGCCATCTCCGCGGGCCCTAAATCCTGTCTTCTGTCAGTTGCCTTGGTCATGGTGTTTCAATCACAGCAATAGAGTGTTGGGGAAGTCTTAATGTCAATAAAGCACTGTTGAGCCAATAGGAATCTAGATAGGTGGGACTAGGAGTCCAGGAGGACTCTGGGAAGGAGAAACACAAGGGAGTCGAGATGTAACGCCATGGGGTAGGATCCCGGAACTATTCTCGGTAAGAAACATACTTAGATTAACAATTATGGAGTAATTACTTAAGTCAGAGCTAGCCAGTAAGAAACAAGCAAGGCCAACAGCTTCATAATTAATATAGCCTCCTGTGTGTTTATTTGGGACTGATGCGGCTCTAGGACCAGGCTGGAGGGAAGGCTTCTCTCAAGGAAAAAGCCTCCCTTTACAATAGAGAAGTAACATCCCACATGGGTATGCAATAGGCGTGGGGGGGGGAGAGGTTGACACATGCGCAAACGTGCTCATGCACTTGTGCAAGCACGCATGGTGGGGGCGTTCATTCCATCTCACACTTGAGAGACGTCAGGGGGAAACTCAAGCAGGAACCACGGAGGAGTGCGACTGCCTGGCTCGTTCTTGCTCATGCGTAACTAGCTTTCATGTACAGCGCAGGGCCACCCCCCAGGGGACGGTGCTGCCCAATGGCAGGCTTGGCCCCTCCTACATCAATCACCAGTCAAGACAATCTGACCTGGGGAAGCCCTCAGTCGGGGCTCTCTTCTTGGGTGATTCTCGACCGTGTCAAGTTAGTTGAGCCCTAACCAGGATATCTGCAGTGTGTCCTTCAACCAGTTTCCAACCATGTTACCATTTTGCATAACCATGGTGCACCCGCCAACATCAAGATGCAAAGTGATATTGTGGTACTATTATTGGCTAAATTATAGACTTTGGAGTCTACCTATTTTACACACACACACATCATGCACATACACACACACACACACACACACACACACACACACACACACACACAACTGCCTTCCTCTGTTCCAGAATCCAATCCAGGGCACAACATCACATTTAGGGCATTTCTATTTTGAAAATCTAGGATGGCACACCCCGTCATTTCCTTAGACTTGGAAATAGGGGAAACGCCTCTCAGAGCAGGAAGACACTGTGATTTCCCACGCTCATCTCTCCTTCACTTTCTTGGCAACACTTGACTTGCCCCTCAGTCTGCTTATCTGTAGAATGGAGCTTGGCCGAACTTGCCACCACACGGGGCAGTTTGTTGGGATACAGAAAGCCCAGAGGCCACCATCTTAGTGGTACTCTTGCTGGTTATTGATTTTATGGATCAGAAACCTACATTTTGTGAGTCCTTTAAGACGTCAGTGTTTCTGATTGAGGTATGGCAATCATATTTAAAATGCAATTTCTAGGTTTAATTTTTTTTAAACTTGGAAAGGACATCCCTGGGGTCTCCAGAGATGAGGGCCCGGGTTGAGGCTGCCCCCGCCCCCAGCAAAATGTACTCCCGCAATGCCATTGCTTAAAGGTGGGGACAGGAGGGTCCTTGGGGCTCACTGGCCACTTGGTCTTGACAAATCAGCAAACTGTAGGGTTCAATGAAAGACACTGCCTCTAAAATCAAGGTGAGGATTAACGCACGAGGATAACCAGTGTGCACTCCTGGCCTCTACCCAAACGCACTTAACCACTGAGCCGTCTCTCCGGCCTCCATCACTATGCTGCAGGGAAACTGGGTTTACAGATATTCTAACCTGTTTTCACAACATTTTGAATGAATGATCTGGGGTTTGGACTCAAGTACAGAAACTTGTCAAATCTTCAGTCTGGAACTCTCTGGCCCTTCTGGGGTAGTAAAAAAAAAAAAAAAAAAAAAAAGCTGCACGGTACAAGGGCAAGATGTCTTTGACCGCTCAAGAGAATCAGGACCTTGCTGTTTCATACACAGGGTCCTTTATACCCGGCTTGGCCTTGCCAATTAGTGAGGCTTCCCCTTGCCTCTCACACAGGTGGGGGTCACTGGAATTAGAATGAGAGAGAATCTGTCAGAGTTCCTCCTGAAAGAAAATATTTGTACTCCTGTTGGCTGGCATCTGGTTTGGATTTCAGAGTTTGTAAGGCTCTACTGCTTCAACATAATTGGCTTTTATATTTAAGTGACAGCTCAAGCTACTCCAAAGGAGAAACTTTTTGATCTGTCTCTTTCCTTCCTTCCTTCTTTCCTTCCTTCCTTCCTTCCTTCCTTCCTTCTTTCCTTCCTTCCTTCCTTCCTTCTTCCTCTCTCCCTCCCTCCCCCCTCTTCCTCTTTCTTTCTTTCTATCTTTCTTTTTCCTGGTCTAACAAAAAGATGAATTTAGCAGTCAGAATGAGAGTCCTGTATTGACTTAAAGAGAAATAGATTGTTTTAAATTCAGTATCTTCCAATGACCACCCAGGCATGTAGGGCATGCCGGTTATAAACAGCCAAGAGGGAGAGGGTGATCTCGTTGTTCTAACTGATGCTGTGACCAGTTTTAAGCTTCAGGGGATCCTTGGTAAGACGGCCAGTTGTTCCCTCTGTGGAAGATTGCCCTGAATTAATACAACACACAGCATTCGGTAGACCCTAAAACCCAGCTCCTTCCCTTCCCGTCCCCAGTGCCATTCTTCCCAACGGGGCTTTGGAGCTATTGGCTCAGCTTCTAGATTAAAAGTAAATGAGCACACCCCACTCTCCTCAGAACCACTGCTTAGGGAGATGTTTTTCTTCCCCCACCTAACTAAAGCAGGAAAGGAAGGACTAAAAGGCTTCACTCAGCCTTGCTTGGCAGTTGGACCAGGATGAGAGTTTTAAGCACAGGTGTGTGACATACAAGGTTCACCAATCTGAGAGTCTTTCTAGCCAATGAAGTCTGTGTCTCTAAAAAAAAGTCGCATTGAGTTTCTACCAAACACATAAGGCGAAAGCTGGTTATTATCAAAATCGCCCTTGAAAGACCCTTAGAATGTTCAAGAACTGTCTCACAAGGAATCCATACAGATGTCACCTTTTCCTCGTAGCCATGGGCCAGGTCATCACTTCTCTGACGACCACATGAACCTGGAGGCAGGAGCTGATGCAGAGGCCATGCAGGGGTGCTGCTCATCACAGCTTGGTCAGCCTGCTTTCTTATAGAACCCACCAGTCAGAATCACCAGCCCGGGGCTAGCACTGTCCGTAAAGGCTGGGTGCTACCCCCTCAATCACTAACTAACAAAATGCCCTACAAAGCTTGCCTAGATCCCAATCTCATGGAGACATTTTCTTGGTGAAGGTTCCCTCTTCTCAAATGACTTTGGCTTTGGCCAAGTTGACATAAAACTAGCCAGAACAGCAAGTAAGGTATTAACTCACTGAATTCTAGGAGTCTAACAAGGCAATCTTGGAAGGAATGCAAGATTCCTGGTAGAGAATGATCATAGGGCCTTATGGGGAATGTGAGACAGAAGGGTATGAAATAGACATCTCAGAGAGATAGCATCTATGCCAATATCCAAGTTTAATTTAACCTACAGTAGGGAATTTTCCTCATCCTAAAAAAATTACATGAGTAAATATTTCTTTTAAATGCTAATCAATAGCAGAAAATGAACTTCTATGAAATCAGTTAACTACAGATTCATCAACTGAATTGATTACTTGTGATAGAAGGATCCATTCACAGAAAAATCTCGACGCCACCACCTTATGACAAGGCCATTTCGAGATTTGTTTTCTAATCACAGTTAATTGATCTTATTTGGGGTCTGTTTCTGTGGCTCATTTCCTCGTGTTAATGGATTCATGCTCTGATCGTCTTTACTTTTCACAGGATCAGAAGATATGACCCCATTCGTTCATCTCACCGTCTTTAAGGAAAGCCAAAGGGCAGCGAGCCTGCTGAATGGTTCTTCTTTATGAATGCATCTGGATCTTGTGAAATAATGGTGAGACTCGAGAAAATACTTATGACCGGTAGTGCAGCTGCATCTTAACCGACAGAGTGCCACACACCTGCCATCGCTGGGTTAGACAGTGCTCTAGACTGACACAGAAGCTGGACACGGCAGCAATGATCATGAGCAACCTAATGAATTCCCACGAATGGACCACTTACACGTGTGGCCATTAAGTCGCTGCCTGGTGCCTCGATGAATAAAACAGAGCTGAGATGTGCATTGCTGAGCTCAGAGTCTTAGGCATGGATCAGCCCTGACAAGACGCACATGCCCAATCTGCATCTGGGATACAATCCCCAAAAGGATAGGACTAGACTAAGCTTCAGTCAAGACACACTTGGAAATCTGCACCAAGTCGAACACACTTCCTTATTAAGAGATGTTGTTGCATACCACAACTTCACTAAACCAGAATAATTACTAACTTCCTTACACATCCTTATTTTTACACTCACAGATAAGTTTAGCTCTCACTCTTCATCAAAAAGCTTCTTTCCTTTCTTTCTTTCTTTCTTTCTTTCTTTCTTTCTTTCTTTCTTTCTTTCTTTCTTTCGCAAAGACAATTACAGAAATCCACAATGAGCCAAAATTCAGACAACTGAACATGGGATGCCCGGCCCTGATTGATACATCTACAAACACGGTCCCTGGAACTTACAGCTCACAGCAGAGGGGACAGAAAGGTGGTAAGAGCCAGAGGATCTGGACAACTGAGAAAGAAGATGTCTGGTGAGAGATGCTGACTTCTATATATGACAGGGAAGCAGCACCTGGGAAATCTCAACAATGGTCACCTAAACAAGGCCTAAAACATGACAGCACCAATTAACAAGCTAATGGAGATGAGGGATTCTCACCAAGTCCCACCTGTAGAAGAAGAGCTCTAGGCAATTACTTACTGGTTGCTGGGAGAAGGACAAACCCCCTAACAGGTTAGCCAATCCCAAGAAATCAGTCCTAAACACAAAGAAGCAACAGCCCATGGTCTCAGCAGGTCATCTATAAGCTTTATAAGATCCAACACATGGGTCCCAGGAAGTGAACTCAGGTCATCAGGCCTGGCGGTGAGTGCCTCTACCCTTGGGTCATCTCATTGGCTCTTAAACCCCTAATACTACCCACTTCAGTCATTCAGTGTCCCACTCAGGCTTTTCCCTTTTGTAAATTCTAAGCCTTTGCATGCAGGCCGTATCATGGGAGAGGTGTTACTGAACGACTGATAGATTTATTTTAGATAAAATGTTAACATAAAATTCATTTTACGTGTGTATGCTGCGCTCACGCATGCGCGCACAGGCATGCTTTGAAAAGCATGTACATGGAGGTCAGAGACAATTTTGGGATCCAACTCTGGCCATCAGTCTTGACAGAAAGCACTTTTACCTGCTGAGCCAACTTACGAGACCAGCAGCTAGACTTTTTAAAAACACAGTAATTCTTTATTATCGAGGAGTGCTTATAGCTATCATAACAAAATATGGCCATAACCCGCCCTGATTTTCTCCCTCCAACTCCTCTCATATAACCCAGCATGATGAACCCTTCCAACTTCATTTTCTTGAAGAAAAAGAAAAAGAAAAACCCACTATGGCTAGCTAGTACTGCCTATATGTGCATGGATATGGGGCCACCCAATGGAACATGGGAAACCTACCAGTGAGAGTACCTCAAGAAAGACAGCGTCCTTCCCCGAGCAGCTGTCAACTGCAATGAGCCCTCAGTCAGGGGTGGGGCCGATTCCCATCTGAGCTGGAACTTCAGCTGGCTTGATCTTGATCATGTCTTGTCCAGGCCACCACACCAGTAGCTGGACTTTCTGACAGTCCAATCTGAATCTTTGAACTAATTGAAATCTGCAGTGGAATCCTAACTTGTGTCCTGAAGGCCCCTCCCTGATGGGGCCTCCACAACCATCAGCACCAGCATCAGGAAGTGAAGAACCATAAGGACTCCCTAGTATGGAACCTCTAAGCAGGACTTAGTAGTTGCTGGTGTAGCAGCCCTTGCTAGCACCCAGTGGGGGTGTTCACCACTCATCAAAGCAAGGACTCATGCTTTTTTTTTTTTTATCTCCACTTGGCTAAGAAAACCGTGTCCTTGAGAAGACCGTATTTTGACGATCAGAGCGCTGATGTGTAATCATGCTCTTTTGAATCAGTTATGCCCATTCACAGAAGATACGGAAGACTATCTGGTCTCAGTGATAATCGCCCACCAACAAAAATGCCAGGTGGTGCAGACTGGTTTACCTACATTCCATTTCTACCCTGTTTGTACCCACAAGGATTTTTTTTGTCATAACTACTCAGATCTTTAGCTTCTTTTAATTCTCCCTTTACTTACACTTTTTTCCCAGAGAAACTTAATTCTCTAGCTACCTTTTGTGAGTCAAGAACAAACCAAATGATAAAGTAAAATGAAGTAATTATAACAGTATCAAAATGTGTTTTCCGGCATACTCATACATAATACACTAGCATTGCTATTATCTTCTAAAACCCTTGAGGCATCCAAGAATCCCTCTGGAAAGCTCCATGAAACACTTCAGTAGCTCTTTATTGCCTGACTAAACTCTCCCTGCCTCAAGCACTAACAATCACAGTTGAAAAAACAGAACAACACTATACTCTGAATTCAGTGTTAGAGTTCTGTATTGTTTTCTTACTAGGTTCCCAAGGCATCTTTTTCCAAGGGTTTTTATTTTTGACATGTATACTAATTCATTATATACTTTAAAAGATTGGCCTGTGAAGGTGAGCTCTTTTAGATTTAAGTTCTTGATCATAGACTCTCTTGGAGCATGTCTTGAATGTACCTTCTAGGAATATCAAAGCTAACGCCCCTTATTTAAATATGAAATTATTCATAGCAATCACAATTGTCACATCTGCCTTAATTATCCAATCTTACACTTTATGGTTTCTTGATATGTAAAAGCTATGTGTGTCTAGACCTGTGTCAAGGTTGCTGTGTGTATTTCTGCCTGTACTTGGATGACTCAGCATCACCAATTATTAGCACCATAGCCATAGGTTGAGAAAAAGCTGCAAGTCATGTAACTGTCAAAGCAGCATCATGGCTTTGAAAAATGGATCCTTCTGGAGACACTTGTCTCTAGAGATGGACAGGGCCAAGAGTGCCCACTAAGACCTTAGCTAACAAGTTCTGCCAATCAAAACCAGCCTCTTGTTTTGACTCCAGACAAGACTTTGGAAAGCCAAAGCGATGCTATCAGAGGTCGTGGTGATGAAGGTCTTCTGTTGGAGCCTCCAGCACAGTCCAGGAAGCTCCATTCCTGTCTGTCTGTCTGTCTGTCTGTCTGTCCAAACCCTACCCACTCAGAGAGTATCCAAACAAAGGAAAGATGCCAAAAGCTCAGTTTTTCATTCTTGGCAACTATTGCAACTTCCTCCCCTGATGCTGCAAGCTGCCCAGGTCCCCACCTAAGTGCTAAGCTTTTGACCACAATTGGGCACAAATCCAGCTTGTAGAGGACACACCACCACCTCTGCCTACAATCTATAAAGCCTCTCTGCTTTAGTCTGAATTCTCTGGCCTCAATCTCTGAGACTGGTGAACTTGCCAGGGAGCTTCTTTGTTAAATAAATCTGTTGGTATACTTTTTCATTTTGGTTTGGTTTGGCTTACTGTGTCAGCAGAGAAACTTATAATGGGGGGGGCAAGAAACTTATTATCTTGGTGCTGAAACCCAGGAGTCAAGCTCCCATCCCGGTGAACCGGGTCCTGTGGCCCAGTGCAGTTCTGTTCCTCTCCCTGTCTCTCTCTCTCCACCAGATGAGATCAGCTTTCAACTTGGGGTAAGCGCATTTCCCAACCACCACCTAAAGAGGTACCTCTTTTGGGTTTGGATGCTCTGCACCAGGGCAAGCCTATTCTGGAGCAGAGATGGTCTCCGTTCTGGGGAGCCTTAGGGTTCAGAGACAATCATTCCCAAGGTTATCCCACCCAGCCTCGGCTCAACCCGGGCTATCATTTGGGATGCCTTGCCCTAGTCTTCGGTCTCGGGCACAAGCTTGGAAATGGGCAGCATTTGGTCCTAAACCTGATCCTCAGTCACCATCCCCCTCTCCCGGGGTGCTTCGAAATTTATCCAAATTGGGACTGTCTTGGACTATATGCCCCAAATGCCTGATTTTCCTTTGTTCAGTGGCCTGGCCTCAGTACACTCTAGTTAACCAGTCTGCACAGCCACCAGAGGCCACTCTTGACTCTAACGTCTTCCGTGATCTTGAGAATCTCTGCAAATGGCCTTGAGCTCCCTGATGCCCAGGGTTTTTGAGTTCTGCACTGCCGCCCCTCCCTCTGGAGTTAGTGCTGGGTAGCCCGGGTCTTTTTGGCCAGAGTTGTGGTGCCTCCAGATGCCTTTAAATCTGGGGACTTGGACATGAGCCCTTTGCCCTGACTAAGCAGCCCAAGTCACTGGCACCCCTACCTTTCCCCAAGCCCTGCCTACCCGCGCCCCCAGCTTCTTCACCCGCCACGCACGCCACCTAGTGGCCAGCCTTCTCCCCTTCCCCCATCCCGTTCTCTTTATTCCCCCCTCCGAGACAAAGGTCAAAGGCCAGCCTTCTCCGCTGACCCACCTTCTTCTCTTCCTCCTGACCCTACTTCTTCTTTACCACCCCAAGCTCCACCTAACGGTTGACCCCACCACAAGGTACTCACCCTCCCCCCAAAAAATCCCAACACTAGAGGAAGTAGGAAAAGTTTTGTCTGTTTTGCATATATGTAGATCTGTGCCACACAAAACCGTGTCAGGCTTGGTTAAACGTATAAATGCATGTGCCCCTGCATGTTTGTGTCTGACTGCTCTTCAGTGTGTGGGTTTATACTACGTATCTGTGTGCCCTGGTGGTAGCTCAGCTGTTCCTGCTGCAACTAGCTGCTTGGGCTCAGAATTCACCTCTGAGAATTCTGGCCACTGAATCTGATGTCCTAACAGAGATTCACATGCCATTTCGGTATAAGTAATGTTAAGGTGGTTTATGCTGATCTACTTTACTAAAAAAAAAAATGCTCTGGAATTGGGTTATGGCTCAGCCATTTTTCAGACCCAGGCACGCTCTTAAAGGTCTCTATGTCCAAGGTCGAAAACTGGCTGGCAGAAGGAAAAAAAAATGAACAAAATAGTTAAGGGAACTGGGTATGGTTTAAAAAATCTGCAACAAAAGTTAATTTAAAACTCGTTGACTCAGAAACTACGCGTGGCCTGCTGCCATCTTAACTGAGGGCATCCGTTGTGGGTGGTCACCATTTGACTAGGGTTGGAGAAGGTGAAATGCCACGGCTGTTGGTATCCAGGCATTATGCTGACCCCGCCCGTTGACAACCGGCATTCAGGCAGATACTTAGACAGCTCAAAGGGCCCCCGTGTTGCGTGACTACGTTATTTGGCTGCGTAAGGACTCTGGACGCATGTGCAAGCTCAAGCTTTCCGTTTTAAGCGAGCACCTCCCACCTGTCCGCTCCTTATCCCCCTTTATTCCCTTATTTCCCCGTCCCTTCTCCCCCTTCCGTCTCTGCTCCCCACTTTCCTTTCTTCTTCCAAATCTGTTCCCGGTCAGCCAACACCTACCCCTCCCTTTGTTCCCTTTCCCAATAAACTCCACGTGGGTTTTCTGAGTGTTGTGGTTCATGTTCCATTGCCCAAAGCCACAACTGAAGCAAGATAACAACAATGGCCTTGCTGCCATCTTTACTGAGGGTGACCACATGGTCTGAGCCAGCCGAAGAGACAACAGGTCTTAAACTGGGATAAGACTTTTGTATAATTCTTGTCCTGTCTTTAAAAAACTAGGTTTATGAAAGACAGGCCTTAAAGCAATGCTTGTTTAATGAGATATTAAAGCTGTGTCTCCATGTGTCATATACAAGAATGTGTCTTGCTGGCAAGCCAGACTTTGTAATGTAAGGGCAATCCACCTGGTATTAATTTTAGAGACACTGGGTTGTTTACACTGTTGAAACTTAGTTTTGCCTTCTACAGATTGTGGTTGTGCGCTATGCCTTCATTCTTAAAATAAAAAAGGCACTTTGGTTGGATATTGCCGGAACACACCAGCTGAGGGATCGTAAACGTCTTTAAAAGGAAATTTTAGAGTTTTATGGAAAGTTAAGTAAATTGGATATTTTTTAAGAAACATTTTTTTAATGTTTATAAAGCTGTGGGACATTTACAATTTTATAAGATGTTGTATTATAATATCTCTGTTAACATATGATCTTGATTAGTAGGTAAATAAGAAAACCAGAGATTAAGGTATTGCTATCTTATGATACAATAAAACAGTGACCTAAGCAGTCTAGCAAAGAAGGTTGGAACCACTGTCTTAGAGAATGTCTCTCCTTGCTTAGGTCTATTCAAAGTGACAGAGACTGATTCAAAGGCGCGTGTCTAACCTCCTTGTTGGTTGCTAGCATCGTTAAGCCATAGCTATTTGGTAAACTGAGTCATACGGGGAACTTTTATGTTCTCTAACAGGACAGACACTATGTAAGGGTCAGCAAAGTTCCCAGTCTCTTTTGCAGACTATAAATCTTATCTTGACACTAAAAAACCTTCAATTCAGAAATTGTTATTTTATTTTAAACTGTTAAAGATGCTTAAGCCTTGAGATGTTCGGAACTGTAATATATAATGGCCCTCAAACGGTCTTGGAATTACTGAGTATGGCATTAAGATATTTAAACTTGTGCGAAGGACTGAGACTTCCAGATCCTAGCAGTGACTCCCAGAGTCTCCCAGAAGACAATGAACACAGCAACGGATGACTCCATTTGGATTGTGTAACACCAACCACTGGGCATGACTGCAAATTGTGGACAGGAAGACAAGCAGGACACTGGAGAGTTGATTGGCCCACTTTGCCTAGACAAAGTAAGGTCAGTCCCTCCCCTCTTCATCCACAGAAAAGCCTCACATCTGGGCCTGGCAGCCAACACTGCTGGTTACGCCTACATCCAATGCCTTGGAGACCACAGGAGCCTGGGAGAACTGCCTAGGTCAAGGGCCATGGACTAGACTCTGCCATTTTGGTTGGTCCTTCTCAAATCTCTGATCACATGGATGGCTAGACGAACTGTAGTTTTGTCCGTTAGGCAACGACAGACAATCAGCTCCTCGCCTACAACCAAGGCTACAACCGTCTTGATTGTTCATTAGTTAGTTCATTAATTACGTTCCTTGTTAGAAATGAAGACAGGGTTGCCTTGTTCACAGGCTTTATATTAAAGGATTAAACAGGAACAAGGTTTGCAATAGCCATTTCCAGGGATAACTACTTGTGTCTCTGGTAAATGGTTAGATGGGGGGGAAAAGGGGGTTAAGGTCTGTGCAAGTTTTGAGGGCCTAAGAAGATATTTTAAGATACATAAAGGTCTGAAGATGTGAAAGTAAAGTTGAGTCCTGAGGGTCTCAAAATGACTTAAGATGTATAAGTGCAAGCTGTAAAGCTGTAAGCAAGTGATGTAAGGTATATGGGAATGTTCCAGACTTCTTTCCCCTGCCCATGACATTGCTACACTAAGATCTCAAAAGTTCAAAGTCTCGGCATTGATAAATGGGGTTCTGGTAAACTGGTACAGCGCTGACTACTTGTTATTCAGTCACAAGCTCAAGATTGTAACTTTCCTTTGGTTGTCTTCCAAGCATAGACTCAAAAGTGCATTTCATGGGGGGGGGCGACACACATATCAGGCTCTCTAGACGTAGGAAAAGATGTGTCTGCTCTTTAACCCAAAGCCATAGCCCTTGCTGGGATGCCAAGGTGTAAATCTGCTCCTCCCCAGCTGTTTCACAGACACCTGAGGGAAACAATGCTGCTACTACATCAATGAGTCTGGCCTGGTGGAGACCCGGGTCGAAGTCACTCCAGAAACTGGGGGAGGACCTCAGACGGTGTAACCCACCCACTCCTTCTCCCTTACTATGGTGGTAGCCTTCCCTTTTTGCCCGCCTCCCCCCTATTATGGGATCAGCCATTCTTGTTTGTCTATTCTTTTTCCTTGCTTTCTCCAGTTCCTCCAGGAATGAATTTTCAAGGTTTTCTGGGTAATGGTTGACTGACTACTTCCTCACCCCTGTCTCCCACTGAGCATGAGCCCACCAATTCCTGACCCCCCTCCCCACATCCCTCCCATGCCAACAGGAAGTGGCCAGATTTGGACCCACATCCATGTATCCAAAAAGGCCAGGATGTTGGGTTGGAGCTTCTGGCTCACCCCTGCAGGGTTCAGGAAGCCCCATCCAAACCCCACCCACTCAGAGAGTCTCCAAACGAAGGAAAGGCACCAAAAAGCCCATTTCCACACTCTTGACATCTGTTGCAACCTCTTCCCCTGATGCTGCCAGCTGCCCGGGTCCCTGCCCTAAGTCTTCAGCTTTTGACCATACCAGCTTGTGTTTTGGAGACCGTAGGCACGTCATCACCCCCGCCTACAATCTATAAAACCTCCCTGCATTTATATCTGAGACCAGAGAACCCGCCTGGGAGCTGCTTGGCTCAATATACTTATTGTTAGACTTCTTCAGTTTGGCATGATATGGCTTATGGTGTCAGCAGAGGAACTTATTATGGGGTGGGGGGGCAGAAAACCTACTAGGAGGGCAATGATAATCACACATGGGCGCCAGCAGCTGTCACTGGAGAACTAGAAGGATCCCCAGAACCACACCCCTAGACAGCCTGCAGGGCTTAACCACAGATTCAAAAGAATCTGCCCCCCCCCAACACTGACGTCTGTCCAACCTCTGGTGATGCACCAGGGAGACAGAGGGAGGGGAGGGAAAGGAATGGGTGGTGTTTCCACAGGAGAGGGCCCATGGGCCTTTCCCTGGGTGGGGGACCTTGAGAATTCCTGCAGCACTGTAGTGCAAAGGCTGTGAAAACAGTAAGCACAAATCAGAGCAGAATATTTCTTTTTCTCTTTGTTAAAACAATTCAGAGAGTATCCCCATATTGAGCATTCAAAATTCCTGTTATTCACACACACACACACACACACACACACACACACACGAATAGGTAAGAAATGGGCCAGTGTACCTATGTTCTGTGAATCTTTTTGTGAGCCCCCCCCCCCCCCCGCAAGGTTCCTCCAGTGACAGGGAAGGCCACCTTCTCATCACAGCGGACAGCTCCCAGAGCAAGCAGCCTGCCTTCCAGAAGGTTCCTGGCATCTTAAGTCTCTTGGTGTTGGATCTTAACTCCTCACTGGTGTTGGTCTAGGTCACTCTCGAGTCTATACTCCTAGCACACCTGTCCCCTCTCCGGTCATGTGGCTCCTCAAAGGACTCAAAGTTGCCTCAAGGCCTTCTAATCTAAACAGAGAATGAAGGCTAGGCCACGGTAAGGACCGCCACCCAATTCTAGTGTCGTTTGTAGGAGTTATAACTAGAACCTGATTATTCTGTTGGGGTCCGAGTCTGGAGCTGGTTGGAACCACGTGTCCTCACATGTGGTAACACCAGACCTTGAGCAAAGACCCACTTCCCCTTTTGCCTGGGAGTAGGCAGCTGTAAGACAATGTTTAGTAAAAACATGTTTACTAAAAATGATACAATAAGTTCCTGGGAAAGGCCTTCCCACAGAAACCGCCCTGACCTCGACCTTGTCCAGAGACTAACCGCACCTTCAAAAACCCACACACATCCACCTCTGGTGTCAGAGCAGAACCAGCCAGGGTAGAGGAGAGAGCAGAAGCTTCTCTGGTGGGAGTCTTTCTTAGGAAGTTTTTTGTAAACCTTTTTGGAGCCTGTTTAAAGTTTTCTTTATATCATTAAACGAGTCTCTGTGTTTTCAATACCCGACACCCTCCGCACGTTCTCGGACACAGGCCGCTCGGCAGACGTAACAATTGGAGGTCCCACCGAGATCATGAAAGCGAGGTCGTCCCTTTTGCCAGCCAGGGACAGATGGAGGAAAATAGAAAAAAAAAAACAATGGGAAATAGTCCCTGGAAGTTTAAATTACAGTATCACGTAAAAAAGTTGCTTAAAGAACAGGGGACTACAACCATGGCAGGCTTTTTAAAATGGATTAAACGAGGGAGCCCATGGTTCATTACTGGGGAAGGCTTAAATGTCCCAGATTGGGAGGATGTTTGCTATGATATTCAGAGAGCCAGGTGTTGGTGGCATACGCCTGTAATCCCAACACTCGGGAGGCAGAGATAGAAAGGAATGAGGCCATCCTGGTCTATAGAGCAAGTTCCAAGACAGCCTCCAAAAGGATAGAGAGAAACCCAGTATCAAAAAAAAATAAAATAAAATAAAAAAAATATAAAAAGGGTAAAATAAGAAATAAAATAAAAAATCTCTAGTCTTTCGCCTGATCCACTGAGGTCAGGAAAGTAAAGGGGAACTGAGATATCTAAAAGGCTGGCCAGTAAGGCTATGCGGATGTGTTAAAAAGGGATACCAAGCTAGGGGTACCGGATTAAATCTCCAGGCCTTCGCCTGATAAAGGTCAGGAAAGTAAGGGGACCCTGAGAGATTGCCCTCAGTTGAGGGGGTGGATTGGATTAAATCTCCAGGCCTTCGCCTGACACCAAGGTCAGGAAAGAAAGGGGAACCTGAGAGATCACCCTAAGTTAGAGGGTGGATTGGATTAAATCTCCAGGCCTTCGCCTGACACCAAGGTCAGGAAAGAAAGGGGAACCTGAGAGATCACCCTCATTTGGAGGATGGATTAAAAGTGGGTAAATTGAAAATTGGTAACGGTTAATAAAGGAGGTACTGGTATTAAGTAAAAGAAAAAAAAAGACAAAGGTATATGGAATGGAAATTCTTGTTTACATTTAAGTTCTATTTTGTGAGTCATCTCTAAAAACTTTTGGCCAAAAGCCTGGCCTCTCCACCTTACATCTACAGAGTTACAAGGAGTAGGTACGGCTGTACCCCATAACTGTAGCTCAAATGGAGAAATGATAAAAACATATAGGACTTTTTAACCTTTTAGTTCAAGGATTGGCTGGAGTTGTTCTTTTACATAGATTTCAATTAAGAAAGCTTCATTGCAACAGACTAATCATGACCTAGGGAAAAAGGATGACTAAAAGATGCATGTATGTTCTAAATGTATGGTGTGGCCACACCGGTATATATAAAATGTGATTACAAATGTGTGAGTGTAAACTGCTTATATGATTAAAAGGATACTTAAATCCCTTCAAAAATAGTTAAGAAGCTACCTAGATTGCGTTAAATATAGCCAAAAGGAACATCCAGCCAGTCTGTTAATGTTTTAACAAAAAAATTTAAGATACAAATGAGGCCTTGTCAGCTAGTGAGAGTTCTACAGGTTAGATTGGGAAAGACTACTCACAGACTTCAAATAATTTTCAAAAGTTATTTAGTAAGCCCTATTTACCTAGATAGTTAACCAAGGGGGATAGACAAATCCTTCTACTGTTATGGTCCAGCTTCAACAGTTCAAAAAAACTTTTTTTTAGAAAATAAAAAAGGGGGAATAATGTCCCCAGTCCCCACGTGACTCATCAAATAATACACTCCTCATTTAAAAATTTTATAATGTGAATGCCAGTGAGCTTCAGACAGATTCTGGCATGATGGAACTTGAGCAACCATTGCTCAGGTCAAATGGAGACATCCATACACTAGACAGTGGAGAAGACCCTAATTTGGGGTCGAGGGCATGTTTGTGTTTTCTTGCAGGAAAAGAATAAAGCTTTAGCAGCTGTCAGACCATTTAGTGAGATACATGGAACAGAGAAAAACTGGACCTGATACCATGGGAGCCTACCTAAGCCAGTTTGAGTGAGATCTCCTAAATCAGTGTTCCTGACCCTTGATGTCATTGAATCTACAGCCCAAGAAAGAAAGAAAGCAGTCAGTTCGAGATTTCCAGTTTCTCAACAGACCTACTGCATCAACCTTCCGGACCCATGAGTTTTCATCGTAAAGCCAACAGAGAAAAAAGGACCCATTTAAAGCATTTAGACATTGGTATGGACTATGATGAGTGGCAAAAGCCTCTTTTCAATATTTGAACAGGACATGGTCACTTGAAATATCAGACTTGATGGTTCCTATTTCTGGAATCACGACTAGGCCAGTGTATTTTTCTGGAGAAATACAACTTGTCCTAATGCGACAACTATTGTTCATATTTTTCGTAATGCTACATGTGTAACATCAATGATTGTACCTAATGTATCTGTGCAAGTGCACTTTCTAAATGCTTTCCTGAGCAGATCTTGAAACGATTGGAAACTTTATCAAATTGTAAATGTAAATCACATGCGGGTAACCCTTGTAACAGACGAAGGCTGGTAGAATGTTATGGCCCAGATCTGGTGGTATGGTAATGGAGAGGCGCTATGTCAATGGGGGTCCTGGAAATGGTGACAGTGGCAGTAGGCATTCTGGCTTTATGCCGAACTCAAACGTGCCTTGTTCCAGAGACAAGAGATCCGTAACCAAGTATTGCTTAGCTTAGCCCATGGCAATCCCGATAGCCATAAAGGTTGGTTACAGATGATTTAAGGTTGGGGTATCTCCGATGACGGGCAACCTGTGGGGAAGACCCCTCCCACCTAAAACAGGGGTTCAAGGTCCCCCAAAGACAAAAAAGGGAGGGTGACCCTACTTGACCTAAGCCAGGAGTGCCTCATTTGAAAATAAAAAGAGATGAATTGTGGGAACACCAGACCTTGAGCAGAGACCCACTTCCCCTTCTGCCTGGGAGTAGGCAGCTGTAAGACAATGTTTAGTAAAAACATGTTTACTAAAAACGATACAATAAGTTCCTGGCCACTTCCCCTTCTGCCTGGGAGTAGGCAGCTGTAAGACAATGTTTAGTAAAAACATGTTTACTAAAAATGATACAATAAGTTCCTGGGAAAGGCCTTCCCACAGAAACCGCCCTGACCTCGACCTTGTCCAGAGACTAACCGCACCTTCAAAAACCCACACACATCCACCTCTGGTGTCAAGAGCAGAACCAGCCAGGGGAGAGGAGAGAGCAGAAGCTTCTCTGGTGGGAGCCTTTCTTAGGAAGTTTTTTGTAAACCTTTTTGGAGCCTGTTTAAAGTTTTCTTTATATCATTAAACGAGTCTCTGTGTTTTCAATACCCGACACCCTCCGCACGTTCTTGGACACAGGCCGCTCGGCAGACGTAACACTCACATGGGTACAGGGCAAGGCCCACCTGACCCACCTCTTCTTAGAGGTGCAGCAGCAGAAGGGGGTTAGTTAGGTAAATGGATTACAGATGCTGCTCTGGGTATAGACGGTGTGTGTGTGTGTGTGTGTGTGTGTGTGTGTCACACGTTCAAATCCTTCGGCTACATCTGTCTTTTCTCAGAAACCGCCCCTCCTTCAGAGGCTGCCCAGCTGTCTGGAAAAAGCAGCTTCCAGGAGTGATGTTGGAACAAACCTACGAATTCAGGCCAAAGCCGCTCTGAAGGGGACTTCTGGTGCATCTGGGCTTGTGACACAAAATTAGGACCTGAGGTCGCAATACTTGATGAATCCCACGTACCCGAAAAGCAGAGGAAACTCAACAGAGAGGGAAGGAGAAGGGGAGAGGAGGGGAAGGGGGGGAAGAGAAGAAAGATGGGCAGAGAGAGAAAAGGCAGAAAATTTTCTTTTTTGGAGCTTATATCCCGCGCAGCCACATTTGTTTCTGGTTCTGGGAACTGGCCCCGCCCCCTTTATAACCACTCCCCAAGTCTCCTTCCTCAGGCTCGCCCAGGCTAGGCTCCATTTCTTAGAACCTCCGGCTCCCTGCAGACACACTTCTCACGCCCCACGGCCCGTGGGTCTGGTATCACTTTACCCTTCAAATCTAATTAGGTGCTCGAGCAGATAATGAGTAAGGAAAAGGCCCCCAAGGGAAAACATTAACTTATGAAAAACTAGTTTTTCATTGAAGAAAAAAAAAACCCTCAAATGCCTCTGGTCCCAAAGTGCCACTGTAAGCAGCAGAATCTGGGACATTTTATGTTTTTGACACGCACACGAGAAAAAAAAGATCACTTTATGAATTCCCTCCAAGACTGATGGAGTGTAGCGTCCAGGGGAGGCAACGGAGTCAGCTGGGCAGCAGGCACGGGGTGGCTCCCTGTCTTATGAGTTCCCAGAGGCCTGCTGCAATCCAGAGAACACAGAAAGCGTCCCTGGGACCTGGGACCCACAGCTCCTCCCCGCTGCCCCGCCCCATCTACAGCAGGGTATCTTTCCCTCCGTACTGTGAAACGAAGCCTGTGACAGCGACCCCCACACCCTTTCCGTATTCACACTCCCATCATCAGCTCATTGTCCAGAGAAAACGAGCTTTCCATAGTTGTTGAGCAGAGGCATGGAAGACTAAGCACACACCCGTCTTTGAGCGACCCTAAAGTGGCGTGAACCCCCAGGAGCTCAGTCGCATCCGGTGAGGGAGGCCGCCATGCACTGACCTCCGTGAACTCAGCCGCCCACGGGAAAACGGTGCCGCTCCTCCCCTGCAGGTTGAGCCATCACCAGGAGGCCCCTGATGGTTTCAGATCATTTTAGAAGCGCCCCCCACCTCTCTCTGTGCCAGGCACAGGCTCCGCCCCCAACACCGTCACTATCAAGGGACGCGGGGGCTGTCAGGTTGGCACCAGGTACAGTCCTCCGTGGCAGAGGCCTCCTGGTGATGGCTCAACCTGCAGGGGAGGAGGGGCATGTCCAACCTGAAGTCTGCAGGCTGTTTGAGGTCCCGGGATGGTTTACCGTGTGGTTGTGTCACACAGAATAGACGTATGTATGCAACCGGTTGGTGAGCTGTTTTACTTGGCTTCGTGTGTGGTTTGAGACCATTCTTTGCTCGAAGTGGCCTAGAGAAGCCAAAAGGAACTCAACTGCTGTATATCTTGTAACTCAGCATAGGCCTTATGTAAGGTATGTGCAGGTCTGACTTTTTCGTGTCGCCCCAGACTGACCAACCTTGGACCTTGCCATTTACAACAGTTACGTAATAATTCCACACATATCACCCATACTGAACGCTTTCCTTGATGAACCAATCCCATGTTCTTATTTTATACACAATTCCAAACTAAACTTTCTTTAAAGTCTTTCATCACAGTGGGTTATAGAAGAGCATTTTCAGGAAAGTACATATAAACTACAATTCCCAAGACCTCTCTTTTTCTTCTTGAGACAAGGTCTCACTTTATGCAGCCTTGGCTAACCTGAAACTTGCTACGTACGTACACCAGGCTAGCCTCCAAGTCATAGTGATCCACCTGCCTCTGCCTCCTCGGCGCTGGGGTTAAAGGCGTGGGCCACCACCACTGGGCCAACTCCCCTCTCTTGCTGCAAAAGGCTCTCATTTTGATTCTATATTTGGAAGAGCTTTTGATGGTTTCCGGTTTCCCAACACCGGATAAATTAAGACTGTCTATTCATAATGGCCATCTTTACATAAATAGTGTTATGGAGAAAGATAAGAGGCCCCCCAAAGGTAAACATACATAACACACATGTTTGATCCAGTTGTTGGGAGGGAGGGAGAGAGGGCCACAGGGGAGTGAGGACCTCTTGAGCCAGCAGAGTTCAATAAGGTGTGTGGAGAAGTGGTCGCTGAAACCCACACTCCTCTGGCTGTGCAGGTCTGTCTGCGATAATGGGAAACACAGGGATGGAGATACAGGAGCAGGTTGTCGGGAGCCCGTCACCTAACCCTGGAACCTGGACCAGAGTCTTCTCTCCTCCCCGTCTTCCCCAGTAGCCAACAGAAGATTCTGGAAACCTAACAGGTGCTGCTGGAGTCAGTTTGAGTCTTTCAAGTTTGTTGCTAAAAAACAAACAAACAAACAACCCCCCCAAAAAACGTATTTCCCATGTGGATTGCAGGAGTGCAGAAGCTTCTGCGAAACTGTCTTTAAGGTGAGTTTTAAATGCATTCATTATATGTCTTGAATGACTAGTTTGAGCGAATAACTTGGAATCGTGGGGCTTGCTATAACTATTCACGATCAGCGAATGCTGACTTCTCTTCCCTCCAGGGCTTTTACGTGATGTGTCCCAGAAAAACGTTCGGTGGGAACTGTCGTCATGGTTGGGAGAAGCCAGACATTTCAGTGCTACTAACACACGTTTGCCTCTCAGTTCTGAGAGAGAATGAGACTTGCTTTCGGACTTTAGGACTCACGGTGGGGTACCTCCTTTGTCACTCTTACTTTCTCACAGGTGTGGCTGTGTGCTCCACATGGGAGTCGCAGGGCATATACGGAGGTCACAGGACACCTCAAGTATCAGCCCTTGCCTTGCTTGGACACGGGGTCTCTTGCCGTGTGTGTGTGTGTGTGTGTGTGTGTGTGTGTGTGTGTGTGTTGCGGGTCTAGCTGGCCAGCAAGCTGACAGGTTTCCTTGCCTCTGCCTTCCCTGCCATCGAGCACTTCACCTGCCGAGCTCCCTTCCCAGCCCAAACTCAAATTCCAGGGATGAACCTGTCTGTAGCCGCATCTCATTCTGTAAGCACAGGCGTGCTAAACCTGTAAGCCCCTTCAGTGTCTAAGGGCTGTGAGTTTAGAAAGTAATAGATAGTCAAAGATGTTCACTAAAACACGCTCTTTAAATTAAACACAGGTCCAAAAAAAGAAAACCGACATTCAGATACAGGAGTTCTTGAGTATCCAAACCGCCCCAGTTAAAAATAAACAGACGGTGCCAGCATTGCGGGAAGCCTCTTTGCAGATTTTTGTGTTAGGGCTCTCCATAGGCTCCCAGGTTACAAGATGCTGTGGCTCACAGCCATCACTTGTACCATTGAAAGTCTGGTTAGCAAATGGTCTCTGAAAGCCTTATTTACACCTCTCCCAATTCACTATGTGAGATAGGAGAGAACGCGGAAAAGAAACTTTGTCCACGAGGGGGCGCCACATGACTTTATGTTCTCAGCTTGGGGGGAAGCTAACCCTTATCTTAGCCGGGTTCCCATAAGGGATAATTCTCTGAATGACTTCTTTACCTTGTGGCATCTCACAAAAATGGCTCGTTGGCTTAGATCCAGCCCCCAAAGGTTGCCAGAAGTCCCGAGGAGCAGTTGCGTCCAAGAGCGAACCTGTGCGCCCACGACCTCACCGAGGACCAGAGTCTGCGAAACTGAGGAATGGGGGTGCCGAGGACATTTGGAAGGGACCGAGGGCCCTGTTCCCAAGCCTGAGTCAAACACAGCTGGCTTACAGCCATGCTGCACACGGAGTCAAAGTCACAAAGCGGACAGACGCTTCCTGTGATCTCATCTGTGACGTCAGGGAATTCTGAGCCCTGGGGCCACCAGCTTCCTGGGGTCGCTTCCGACCCCCACGCACTGTCTATGCTCACTCGGGTCCAGCGCATCAGAGAGGCGCGCTCCTACACGTTTATAGGACACACCCCTTTTATTTTACTTTTTAGTCTCTCTGTGTGTGGTGCTGGCCAGAGGACAGCCGGGGGGTGGGGGTGGGGGGTGGGGGGTCGGGCGTCGCTTCCCACACTGACACGAGGTCTCCTGTTCATCACCGCATATGCCGGGCTCACTGACCTGTGATTCTCTTTCCCGGTCTCATCTCACCACAGGAGCATGGAGACTACAGACCCGTGCTCTTGTGTTTGGTCTTACACGGGTTCAGGACCTTGGCTTTTTAAAATGTCACTTACCACCTCTGTGACTCATTGTCTGTTTGCATTTTCTAGGTCCGATGGCTTTCTGCACCAGAGCAAGCCTGGGTGCCAAGTGCGCATCAGAGCAGGCCGTTGTGGTTATGCATGGGGGCACTCCTACTTTAAAACAAACCTCGCCCCATGCCAGAAGCCAGCGACGGTGCCCAAGTGTAAAGCAAGCGGCCACAGAAGTGCCAGCTGGACTGTTGTCCCATTTTAAATTCTCGCTGCAATTCAAATCTTACCCATGGATTTATAAGCTTAATGCCAAGGGAGTCTTGTGTTGCCTGTCACTTTATTTAAATCATTTTATGTTCCTCAGATTGCTCTTGACATACTGGCTTACTGATTCGGACACTCCAGTGGGGGTGAACACATCTAGCCTAACACAGTTGAGACAAGACCTTATAGCTCATATCTTGGATTTTATTTGTTCTTTAGAAAAGTGTGGTCTACCCCCTCTAGGCAAACTAGTGTAGTTTCAGAGTTGGTAAAAGGTATAGGACAAACTTGAGAATACAGGTTTTTTGTTTTTTTTTAACCAGACAGCATCATGATCCCCTGGGAGTGGCTTTGGGGATTTCCTAATTCTCTAATGACACTTCCAGGTGACGGCCCCTCTGACCTCATGAGAAAAGTCCCATTCCCTTGTCTTTTCAGTTCTGTCGCCAAACTGATTTTCTGGTCATTTACCCTTATCTACTGATGACCTCATCTCTCGGTTCACAGAAGCCACATGGAATCCCACTATCGCCCTGGGTGACTCATCCAATTCCTGTTCCCACGGCTCGCTGGCAACCCCAATTCTGACGACTTTCATCCCCAACGGGCTCCTCACCCATCCACACTCAAGGCCAAACTCTGGCATTTTCACAAGTATAAAATGTCTACATGCAACAGCCCAGACTCCAACTACAGGCATCTCACCCTCCCTTGTGTCTCACTAGTTGATTCAGACCACATCTACTCTTGGACCTCATCTTCAGCATCTTTTTTCTCCCAATCCATCTAACTTCCCCTCATCTCTTTCAGCCAAGATCGTGTGGATCTCTAGTTTCAACCGGTGTGCCGTCTTATTACAATCCTAACAAACTTTTGGCTTCTCTTTGGCCACGTTCATCTGCCAAAATCCCAAATCAGGGATAAGCCATCCTTCATTCCCAAGATCAAATGCTTTCATGTAGGTACCAACCCACACGAGAATGGTCTCCCGTCTCAGCCAAGCTCTCAACGCAGTCCAAGAATCTTTACGCTATTGTCAAGTTTCCAGAGCCAGTGAAAGATGCACCCATCCCAAGTCAATTTTATACTTTCCACAGAAACTCAGCATAGGTGATGCTGTCTGTTAAATAAAGTCTAATGACTATGCCTTTGCAGTCCACTGCTTCATGACCTCCGGGGGACTATCATTTATCCTTCTACCCAACCATAGCTTTCCCCTTTCTCATTCTCCTTATTGTTTCAGGTAAGAATTTAGACTTTTTCTACATGTAAACCCTATGCCCTAACGAGAGTCTTCACTTTCTTCTTGCCTTCACAGCCACACTACTTACAGAGACAAAGGCTTCATTCAACCCGCCCACTTCCTCTCTTCTCAAATGCACGCCAACCAAGTCTACTGGATATGCCTCTCCGTTCTTCTCAGGGATGCTAGTGACCGTCTTGATCTGATCAACCCTGGTACGGATGCCTCTGAGTGACGTTCCTGGCAGTCCCTTATCTCTCCCAATTAAAACTACATTGTACACTACAGGACTCTCAGAAACGCATGCCTGAGAGAGTCCCACCAACCACAGATTGGAATCCCCACTCTATCCACGGTGCACACGGCCACGCTCCGACACTCTAACACCCTTGCTCAAGTTTCTTGTTTTAGACCTTCAACCCAGTTTTATAGCAGCCTGCTTAGAAAGCATATCGCCCGATGCAGTCAGAGACTACAAGGAAACAGTGTCTTCTAGACACAGGAGTGAGCCGTGCATATAAACTCACAGCCGCTATGATAGCATATGCAAGATCTCTACACAAGCCCAGCCCAAAACAAATCCCACATAGGAGTTAAATTCAGCATGATTTCATCCCTAGCAGTAGCATTATTGGCAAGTGTTAGCAGCTGGGAAAGGAAGAGAAGGTTTTCTCTGAAAGCATAGACTCTGTTAAGTTGACCACAGTCTAGTGGAAAACCACATATTCAAGAATAATTGAGCAACACCAGTTGGTCTTGGTGTTTGGTTGTTTTCTTATTTTGTTTTCATAAAGTTGGGTGGGTGGGAAAAGGGGTTGATCTGAGACACAGTGGGGTAGGAGTAAATATGACCAAAGCATGTACAAAACTCTCAAAGATCTAATGAAAAGTTTTAAAGAAAGTGTATTTGCCTGACAGCTGATAGATAGGTAAGTCTTGGTGTCAGATAGACTTGTTCAAATTTGTGTGGCCTTTTACTAACTTATGACCATGGATAAGTTGGCTTCTCTCTTGGAGCACATACTGCCCGTGGAAATCCTTTTTACTGGTTATTTTCCCACTGGACCATGTGTGAATTCTCAGCACACACAGACTCTGAGTACTCATTCTGCATGTAAGTGGAATAGGTGGAACAGGTAATCATCCCATGCTAAGAAGCTCATCTCCCTCTAGGGCTACATATTGCATGTTTGCATCTATTTGCTTAGAAAGTCAATGGGCATAGGGAGTGTTAGAGCCTTCCAACAATCATGTTCAGACTTCATATATCCTGACCTGTACTTGGATGTTTCTAGATTTTTCTTGACTTGAAATTCCATCCATATTTGGATATCAAGTGTTTACTTCAGTCCCTGGGAATTTGCACGTACATGAGTACTGATGGAGTACAAGAGACAGCCGCGTGGTAGAGCCAGGCTTTGGGGTGATGGTACATGAGGACGCCAAATGCCTCCTTTCTTAAGTGGAATGGGCTCTTTCCATCTGTGTCTTAATGTGAACCTGGGAGATTGTGACACCATCATTCAGGGCTCTCCTGCTGCACAGGATAGGTACGTATGGGCCAATGAAGCTCAGTTATAGCACTCACACAGATCTGAGTACAGCCACCGTCGAGTAACTGCTGGGGCAAGGGTTTAGTACGGAGAGTGAAAGAATGGCACAATAGCAGCTTGGGTGCTGGAGATGTGACTCGGTTGGTAGCGTGCTTGGCTGGCATGCACAAAGCCTTGAGTTTTAGCCCACTTTCACCATAAGCAGGGCCCGGAGGTGTATACTTGTCATCCCTACACATGGGAGCCAAAGGCAGGAGCATCGGAAGTCTAAGGCCAGCTTTGCCTACATAGTAAGTTTGAGGCTAGGCTGGGATACGTGAGACCTTGTTCTTTTTGTTTTTTGTTTTTTGTTTTTTTGGTCTTGTTTTTTGAACAATACAATAAAGAGAGCAGGTTTGAGTACATATGATCAAATAGGATAACAGGGGAACTACGAACCATCTTGTAGTGACCACAGCTAACTTTATCAACTGGGGTGCAGAGCACACTCTTGGACCTGACATGAAAAGATGAGGTGGCGAGTCTCTTGACAAATGCAGAACAGCTTGGAAGACCTCCCAAAGTCCTGGGCCATTCTGAACAGGTGCCAACTGCAGCACGGACGGAACGCACACATCAGACCAGGTCTCAGAGCAACCCCTCTTCCAACCATTCCTCGTTTCTCCCTGTGTTTTAAAGGGAGGGCAGAAAAGTGGGGAAAATACTGGCCTTGTGATGTTAGGCATCAAAAAGCAGCAGCTTCAGCAACGAGCCAGGAATTTTTAACTAAGAAAGGAATAACGCAATCAAGGCTGCTCCGCGCCACCGGCAGCTGGCGTGGAAACTCGCCATTTAGTCTATACGTGTGACTCACACATCTCACTGGCTTCTGAATTACAGGAATCCCAGTTCACTACATCGAGCTGAGAGACGGGCAATCTTGTAACGTTGGTGGCCACACAGTGGTTTGTTTTTCTTCTTTCACTCCCTGTGGGAAAGCTTCTAGGGGGAAATCTAGGTCACTGATAGTCTGCCACTCGACTTAACAGCCACGGCCAGTTTCAAACTTGGCTGTATCTGATCTTCCCTGGGAAAAATATTTTTCCAGGCACTATGAGCAGTCACGTTAAATTGTGCAGACCTGCAGCCTATTTTTTTTTTAAGCCACTCGACCATCAAAGATTTGGTGCGGCCCACTTAATCTGCGCTGACCTCGGCTCGGTTTGCAAGGCCACGGACTCCGCAGCCCAACCCGCCAGTGAAGCCTCCCAGCTGCGCTTTGAATGCCATTTACCAGCAGCTCTCCTATGGTTCTCATGTGCATGTCATGGAGGGAACAGGTACTGCCATTTCCACACCAAGGGTGTGGCGCTTCCAACACAGGAGGATCATGTGACAAGCCAGGGATGTCATTGCGTTGGAGTGTGGATTGATGGGCTGGTAGTCTCGTGCCACTTCAAGACGTTAGTGGTGGCATGGACACCTACTGTAGGGAAGGTTAAAGATGCCAACAGGAGGGCCCTGTGGCTCCCCTTCATCCGGTTCCCATTCACGCGAACAATGAACAGCTTGGCTACAGGCAAAGTGAACCTGGATTTTGCCGAGGGTGACATGAATGGGGCAGCGGTGTTTAGGCTTTCCATCTGCTCTGTGGGAAGACAGCAGCTGTTACCCATCAGTCCCCCTTCACATCCTCTGCCCCTGCCTTTCCCAGATCCCACAGCTGGATCTGTGGGTGCCCCTACCACTGGCCTCTGTCCTATCCGATGCCTGAGCCAGCCCAAACTGTGGTGGGAAGCATGTCCTCAAGCCCTTCCCTTCCCCTGGCTGTTTCCCCAACCTCTTGGGTTTCTGTAAACAACCCTGGTCCCCAGATGCAAACCTGATGGCTCAGCAGGAACAATCAGGGTTCCGCGGCGTCTGTCTCAGGTGTTTCTGCCCTGTGCACGCCTCCTTCTCTGTGTACATGCCCAGTTGTAAGATGCGCTCAGCTCCTGCCAACCCCACCCACGTTCCTGCCCTTGACAGACCTTGGGTCCAGACAAACAGCTAGCTTCCCAGTCCTGCCTCTCTGTTAGCGGTCGCTGCCCTCTGATTGGCCACCCCACTGGTCATCAGTTGTACCATCACACTCAAGACTATTGCTCCTTTGGCCACCAGACGCCAGTCACATACTCAAAGCCTGCCTTGGGGGTTTGGCCAGAGACCCTCATGCTGCCAGCTACCTTAGGGTTTATCTGCAAGGACTCGTGTTTAATTTCTCCCAGATATTCCACGATTCCACGATAAGCCTTTAAAAAAACAGCAACGTCAGTGATGAAGATGATTGCCATTATACAGGGAGATCCATCTAGAGATATTTCCTATGTTTTAACGCAGTAACTTTCTATCATGTATTGGAAACATGATTTAATTTATAAAAAAAAGGAATACAGCTTGTGGAAATGGAGAAAGCCTATTACCGCTTTTATACTGCTATAAGCCGTTCATTCTGGTGTCCTTTGACTATCTGGTGCACTCAATCTCCTTTCTGGTCAGCCTTTAGGCTCCATAATCAATAACCATAACCATGCGGTATACTTGCCTTCGCCTCCTCCCTCACCTTGCCCTCTCCATGTCTTCTTGGTCTGGTATCGCTAGCTCAGATGAAATTCAATCATTTGCCAACTGTTCCCCGCCTGTCCTGTTGGAGACACTGGAGACATCACGGTCTGGGATTGTGTTATCTGGTCTTACTGTGCATTCAGGATTGCTAACCCCAGGGCAGCCACTGGAGGTGTCCAGGGGTCTGACCCTGCTCCTCCAGGCCAACTGCTCTCAAGCTGCCCAACTGGGCTACTTCACACCCTACCCTCTTCCCTCAGATGCCCAGCACCTGTCTCTCCCCTGCCTGCCTGCCTCAGTGCCAGCAGATGGCCTTGCCTACAGCTTCACGGAAGAAGCTGAAGCAGGCAGAAGTGCCTACCCACAGCACCATGCTCATCCCAACTCTGCTGTTCCAGTACAAAGGACAAGCCCGGCGGGGAAACATGTGGTGTCCTCCTCCTCCTCCATCAGCGGGGACCGTCACCGCTCTCCACTCCAGCGGGCCCCCTTTTCTTGCCTCCTCTGTGTTTCCCAGCTCAGAGGTACTCACTCCATTTTGTCTTTATTGATCATGACTGTTTTCTTTCCCCACTGACATCAAGACACAGAGGAGTCAACACCCCTCCTGGCTCCAGCTCCTCTAATTTCCCTTAAATTCCACCCATCGAGGTTCCCCTAACTCTCCGCCACAGGAGCTCCCATCGCGGAGCCATCCAGGGCACAATCAATGGGCCCCAAACTTCTTAGCCTTAATCAGCATTTGATAAATACTATTATCTCTCTCTCTCTCTCTCTCTCTCTCTCTCTCTCTCTCTCTCTCTATCTATCTATCTATCTCTATCTCTGCACATTTTTTCAACCTGATACTCAACCCTAGTTCTCACTTAACCCACCGATTATCACTTCTTAATTTTATTTGCTGTTTCCTGCTTTCCTTCCCAACAATCCAGAGCTCCAACATCAGACATCCTCTCTATCCACCGTGACCAATACAGTGACCTTCCCAACCCCTGAACTTAACACACCATCCAAAACAACGATGCTCATTAACAAACTTGTCTTTTGAACACTTCACACACACACACACACACATCTATCTGAAGTCTATGTGCTCCTTGTTAAAAACATGATCACGGATGAGATGATATTAGATAAGGCTTTAGAGTGATTGGATTATAAAAGCAATAAATATATGAATGGGACCAACTCCTTTATGAAAGAAGGGCTCTGTTAGTTTTCTTCCTCTGCATTGTTGCTAGTGTTTGAGTAATCCATCATTTCACCAACTGACGGGGTAAAGTCCTTCTGTGTATATGTTGTCTGATTGGTTGATAAATAAAGCACTGTTGGCCAATAGGGAAGCAACATAGGTAGGACTAGGAGTCTAGGAGGATTCTGGGAAATGCAGTCAACAGTAGGGAGTCACCATGTGATCCTGGGAGGAGAATGTGCAAGTCTGGCATTCTCAGTAAGACAAGACCTTATAGATATACATATTAGTAATTATGGGTTAATAATTAAGTCAGAGCTAGCCATTAAGAAACCATAGCAAACAGCCAACAGCTTCATAATTAGTATAGCGTCTCTGGTGTTATTTGGGGGCAGAGACAGTGGCGGGACCCAGGCAGCTGGCAGGAAAGAATACACGTTACAACAAACAAATTGGCCTACAATTCTTGTCTCTACTAAATTCTTACACATACTGGGAATCTCTTTATATATAGGAGGAGGTAGGAAGAGCATCTGGGGAGATGGCTCCATGGTAAGGTGTTTGTCACACAATCATCAGGACCTGAGTTAGGGTCCCCAGAGCCCCCATAAAAAAAACAGGTGCAGGAATGCTTGCCTTCATAACTGAAAACAACAGAGACAGCCCGCAAGGGTTTCCTGGCAGCTAGGCTAGCAGATTCAGTTTGCCTCAGGGTCAGTGACAGACCTTTCCCCAAACATAAAGGTGGGAGCTAGGTGCGGTGACACATGCTTTTAACCTCAGCACTCAGGAGACAGAGGCAGCTGGACGCTCTGTGAACTGGAGGCTAGCCTGGTCTACACGGTGAGTTTCCAGGACAACCCGAGCTACACAGCGACATCCAGTTTCAAGCAAACAGCAGAAGATGAAGGTGGAAACTGAGGAAGACACCTGATGTCAACCTCTGGCCTCCACACGCACAAGCATGTATGCGCCTGCCAGCCTTCACACGTATGCCATCACTTGCAGGCACACGAGGAGAGGGGTTGGAAGAAACAAACGAAGGTTTCAGAGACTTGTTACGCGCCCTTGCATCTTGCAAGAACACAGAGAGGTCACGCGGACCTGGAAAAAGAGCAACACCAAACGCCCGTGTCATCTGAAGCCTCTGCCACGGTCACCAACAGACTTCTTTTCTTCCAGGCCATTCAGCCTGTAGTGGTCCAGACAGACTGACACACTGTGCGCGTTACATCTCCACTCCGGCATCAAGTGAGCATCTCTTACTCAGCATTTCCAAACTGAGCTCCAATATCCCCCCACCCGCCCTCCAGGCCCTTCCCAGAGGTGTGTGCAGTTCATGATAATGAAACCCCCATCCTCCTTGTTGCTTAAGCTGAAGCCTTTGGGGCCTCATTAACTTTCTCTTTCTTTCATAACCCACTTCTCCTGGATGACAGGATCCCCGGGGCTCCTGGACCCAGAACTTACTACCTCCTGGGGATACTCTCTGGACCCTCATGGGTCTCCTCCTCTCCCCATGAATTACCACGGCGTCCTTCTAACTGGCTCCCCTGCTTCTACTTCTGCCCCCTTCCTTACTAGCTAGTCTTGCCACACACCGCAGTAATCCTCTGTAAAAACAACCCAGGCTGTGGGGGTCCTAGGCTCTAAGCCTTCCATCCACGCGTCATCACCCCTGCAAAAAGATGCTGCATGGTCCAGCAGGGCTGCCACATCCTGGGTCACAATTCCATCAGCCCCCCCTTTCCTCTTCCTCCGGCTCCTCCTCCCTCCCGACTGTGCTGTGTCAGCTCAGGGCCAGGGCATCTGTGTGCCTCCTCCCAGCCCTGCCTCCTGTGGACACCCACATGCTCTGAGACAGCCACATACCTAGAACTGCCTTCCCTGTACGTACTATAGAGTGACCCTCTCTCCTCAGCAACCCCCATCCCCGGAATTGCAAGGGATGTAGTAATATATCTGCTTGGTCTGTAAATAATTATTTATTTAGGTCTCGATACCTACAGTCCTGGCTAATCTGAAACAGTATGAAGCCCTGGCTGGCTTTGAACTCATGGCAATTCCTATCTTTGCCTTTTGAGCGCTGGGATTACCCCTCTGGACCACCAGGTCAAGCCCGAGTTTACTTCTTCGTTTGACAGCAATGCCGCCTCATCCCGATGGGGCTGCAAGCCCCTCGAGGGCAGAGACTGCACTGTACTTACAATGACACCCTCAGCGTCCACGCAGGAGTCAGCAACACAGACTTTAAAAAGATGCTTGGAGTCTAAATTGCGCAAACTTAAACTCACACATTTATTAACCACCTACGGCCTCAGAGTATAAAGTTCATGTCAATAGGATTCCTTTTGCAAATAAATTTAAAAGGCAACTTTTAAGAAAAAAAAGGGTTATTCTTGTTTTACAGTTGGGTCATGTCAAAGGTTGCACCTACACTGATCCTCTCACATTTTGTCGGAGCAAAGGGGGAACCCCAAGGCATCAGGAAAAGCAATAAAATCATTGATAACAGGCAGTTAAAAAAAAGATTTTTCAGCCTGGACAGACTTGATGTGTGGCCCAGAACCAAGATGCAGATGGCCCCAAATCCCACAGATACGAGATGTCTAGGAGGTGAACTTTTCTGGCTAGGTCAAAGGCAACACTGGAGAAAGGTTCCACCATGCAACAGTTATCAACTGGTAAAGTATTTAGCAGACATTCCCTAGTCTAAAACTGGAGACGTGCTGATTCCTCAGGTCAACTAGTCCCCTTAATCAGATGAGCAAGGCTGCCTCCACCACCATTCCAGGAATCTATCCAATCCTTGCCTCAAAATACAGATTCTCCATCCCACCAAACTGCTAATCCCAAATCAGAGCGAATCTAAGAGCAGATGGGACCTCTTTCTCTCTGCACCTTGTGTCCATAGCCACCTTGGAGTGTTTGAGTGGTCATGCTATCCAGCCCCATGCAGCACAGCGCCCAGCTTCCTGTAGCAGGGCTCAGGCCTGACATAAGGCGGTCATCACGAAGAACTGGCTCCTACGGCTCCACAGGCAGAGCCCTAACCCTCAAGCCCTTCCACTCGCATCCCAACGCCTTTTCCAGAGAACTAAAAAATCCCGGTATACTGCCAGTTCTCAGAGTTTCTGATACTTACAGCCAAAGGGACTCCTAACAAACGATGATCGTGTAGTCAATTTAAAAAGTTACAGTCATGAGAAGCTTGCAACAAAATGAGAAGCTGTTTATAAAAAGTAGCAAGTGGACAGCTTAATGTGAAATTTACAAGGAATGTGATTACAACTCTCCCAAATCTATGCAAAGAAAATCCCCCCACCATTTGTCACATGATGAGACTTTGTTTTCTTTCTCTCCAGTTGTTTTTTTGTGGTGTGTGTATATATATGTATGTGTATGTGTGTGTGTGTGGTGTGTATATATGTGTGGTGTGGGGATGTGTGTGTGTATATGTGTGTGGGTGTGTGTGGGGTGTGTGTATGGCTGGATTGTGTGTGGTGTGGAGTGGGTACATGTGTGTGTGTATTGGGTGTATGTATGTGTGGTGTGTATATGTGTGTGTGTATGTGTTTGCATGGTGTGTGTATGTGTATGTGTGTGTGTATGTGTATGTGTGTATTTAAATATTTGTTTATTTCTGACTTTTATGTGTGTGGGTGTTTGCCAGCATGTAAGTCTGTCTACCACATGCCTGGTACCCACAGAAGAGGGCTTTGGACCCCTGGGAAATAGAGTTACAGATGGCTGTGAGCCACTGTCTGGATGCTGGAATCAGACCCAGAACCTCTGCAGGAGTAGAAAGCGCTGCTAACCGCTGAGCCAGCTCTCCGCCCCTTTGTGTTTTATTTAAAGGGAAAGGGGTGGGGGGAGAAAAAAAGACTATTAAAATTGTAGGTTCCTTTGCTCTGGAAAACGTAAAGGAAAGCATCATCCAGCTGCGACCTGGGTAAATGTACAGGGGGAAACTTGGCCAGTTCTCTCTGATCTGCCTTCAGTATTTTGATTTGTCAGCTAGCCAGAGACAATACTGCAGACAAGGGGTGTTGTGTCCATCTAGATTCCATCACCAACAAAGATACCTGAGAAAACAGTTGTTAAGGGGGAATGCTGGCTTGGGGCTTGGGCTTCAATCTGTGGTCACTAAGTTCCTTTGCTTTGAGATAGAAGTCTTGCAAGGGGATGGGGGAGTGTGGCAGAGGAAGCCACTCATGGTAACCAAGAAGCAGAGAGAGAGAGAGAGAGAGAGAGAGAGAGAGAGAGAGAGAGAGAGAGAGAGAGAGAGAGAGAGAGAGAGAGAGAGAGAGACAGAGACAGAGACAGAGAGACAGAGAGAGACAGAGACAGACACAGAAAGAGACACAGAGACAGAGAAAGAGAGAGACACTGGAAGGGGTTGAGGGTACAACCCTTGTGACCTAACTTTGTTCTACTAGGTCCTACTTCCTTGAGGCTCTACCGCCTGCTATAGCCCCAGAGACTGGAGACCAAGTCCTTGAAACGTGTGGGTTTGGGGAAAATGCATTTAGTCTGGCCAAAAAAGTTCAGCAGGGAGCTAATCAGCTGTTCCTCAGCTATCCCGACACCAAAGACAACCGCTTGGCCTCAGTGCTGGATCCTCGTAAATCGTCAAGAGGGTTGGCAAATGAAGGAGGACCAATCAAGCTCGGTGCTTCGGCCTTTGGAGTGGTGGGCTTTTCTTGGTCACAGAAGCGCAGCGCCGAGGGAAGATGCTATTAAAATCAGACTCCCAGAAATCCGAACCGGCATTTTGACGTGCAGTTAATTAACTGCATCCCGATTGTGTGCAATTGGAATTTTAAAATGTAATCAAAACACTCGGATGATCCCATTCCTGCCCTGCTGCAACAGTCATGCTGGCTGTGTCATTTCCTCAGTGCTGCCCTCTGTTCCTTGAAAGAAGCCGCGGGAGGCCGGAAGCTGTTTTCCTCAACGGCAAGAGGACACAGGCAGAACAACTTCTAGGCAGGTGGAATGTTCCCTGGACTCAGGGAGTAGCTGGGAACTCGGTTGCACCCAGGAGGCCTTTGGGAAAACAACTGAAGAGGTTCTGGAAATGGTCGTCCGCACAGCTCAGCCGCTCGAGCTCACATCAGCTGTCAGAGCTGGTTTTTTGCGCTCTCTCTTCCTCAAGCTGCCTGGGAGAAGGTGAGGCCTCCAGGTGTCCAGAATAATAGTGAGGATGCCATCGATGTGCCTGTAGGCAGCTCAGCAGGGATCGAAAAGGCCAGGGAGCAAGCAGGCATCAACAGGAGGGGGACTGGGACACCCCTGTCTCTATCCTCTCTTTCGCCCTGCTTCTCCACACACCCTTTTGTAGACAGCGTAGAAGGCCAAGGCCCTGGCTTGGAGTTCCTAGCGCTTGCCTGCGGTGTGCATGTGTTCTTTGGGAGTGAAAAAGATGGGTGAGATTAACCGATGTGTACTCTATCCACGGCCATGCCCCCAAGCCATAGAGGGCTGAAATTGGATGCACCCAGTGCAGCTTTGTGACACGTAGTAAAGTCACGGGCATTTCAGGAGGGAGGTGAAAGTGTCCCCAGTGGAGTCCTCTTATCTCCTGGGATCCAAGTGATTCTGAGGGCCTCTGAACCAGCGTAGCATATCACACACACACACACACACACACACACACACACACACACGCACGCACGCACACATGCACGCATGCACACACACACACACACACGCACGCACACATGCACGCATGCACACACACACACACACACACACACACACACACACACACACCTAGGCTCAGTCATGGATTTAGGAAGGAGGGAAATGCTATTCCGGTGGTGGTGGGGATGGGGTGTCTGTTCTGAGCACCTGTATTTTGATTCAGTTGATCAGAAAGAGTTGAGATGATGTAGGTACAGAAACATAACCACCCAGAGGCGGGGGAAGTGATTCGGCAATAAAGTGCTTGACGCCCAAACACAGGGACCTCAGTCCGATGCTCAGCACTCACATAAAAAGCCAACACCGTGGTATGCACTTATAATCTCAGCACTTGGCAGGCAGGGCAAGCCCGCTGGGCTTGCTGGCCACCTACTCTAACTGAATTGGTGAATTTCAGGCTCTGTGAGAGACCTAATCATCTCAAAAAAAAAAAAAAAAGGTGGGTAGAAACTGAGGGAGACTCTTAGCAGCAGTCTCTGGCTTACACAAACACACACCCACACCCACAAACACACACCCCTACCTCAATCATCCACCTGTGAGCACTATTACCATGGGGCACTAGCAAAAGAGTTTATTGCAAATGACTAGACCAATAATCCATAGTGATAATTACTACTTTTTAAAAAATTCTGAAATAGTTTGTATTTTTCCCCAAAGTACCTTATTAAACTGGCAATGTACCTTAAAGTTCATATATAGATTTAATGTGATAATGTTTTGCATTTATTTTCATGAAGTCCCATTATTGGAAATAGATTAGGCAAGTGGGCAGCACAGATCACTCAGATTCTAGTTTCTCTCTGGTTTGGAGTATCCTGTTCATCCTTAATGACCGTTCCTTACTCATGAGGCTTCCAAGACTGCCCTTTATGATAAAAAGAGCCAGACTCAGGGCTGGAGAGGTGGCTCAGCAGTTAAGAACACTAGCTGCTCTTCCAGAAGACCATGTTTTGATGCCCAGAACTCACATGCTACACACTGACCCAACTGCTCACCACAGCAGCCATTCTGGGACCCTTCCTATAGGCCAAATACCTCTGCAGTCAACTGGCTAAACCCAGAGACTCACAGGGAGAATGGAAATCACTTCCATCTCCTGCTCTGCATGACACACACACCACTGTTTCACAACTCTCTCTCTCTCTCTGTGTGTGTGTGTGTGTGTGTGTGCGTGTGTGTGTGTGTGTGCTCGAGCGTGCATGCATTGAAGCTGGAGCTACCGACAGTTGTGGACCACCTGACGTGGATCTAGGAACCAAACCCAGGTCATCCGAAAGAGCAGTAGACAGAGCTAACCCCAACCATCCCTCCATCTTCTCCATTTTCTTTTCTGAGTCTCCTTTTAGAGATCTGCTTTCCCTCTGTTGGGCCCAGGCCCTCTTGGCGCTCTCCCCCTTGGTGTCTGGACTGCTGAGCTGATGAGTCTCACAGCCATGGAAGCTGTGCCCGTGGTGCAGTCTGCCCCATCGTCATCCTGTGTCTTAACCTTCCCAACGCCCCATGATGTCACCGCAACACCCTGAGCCACTTGAAAGCTCCGCCTGATCTAAGCGGCATGAGGCTTCACAGCTCAATCCCCACCTAAGCTGACTGTCCCTGTCAAGGCTCTGGGTCCACAAATGGCATCTTCCCCACCCCCCACAGCCACCAAGGTGCTTAGGATCCACAGCAAAAAAGAAAACAGAATCAGGCTGGAGAGCTGGCTCATTGTCAGTCACACAACCTGCAGCCCCAAGCTCCGTCCCCAGAAGCCTCATCAAGGTGGAAGGAGAAGACTGTCCCCGCAAAATTCGCCCTCTGGCCCCCACACGGGCCCTGTGACCCGCATACCTTTCCCATCGCACACAGACACCCTAACGGCCAATAAATAAAGTTTAAAACACACAGACTCTCCACTGACTACAGAAAACTGTACTGAGCTCTCGACTTCCTCCGAGTGTTAAAAGGAGAGAGAGGAAGGACTGGAAGGGGACCTTCAGGAACACAGGAACAGGAACAAAAAGCCTCTGCAGAATCAGACTCTGCGTCTGACTCAGTACAAAGGAAAATAAAGCTAAAAGCAAGGGAGGGGTTTTCTATCCAGTGCTACCGTGGTTCAGCTGGGAGAGCGCTGGCTGCCCGGCACACTGTGTTGAGAAGGATCCCAGGCCAAGTCTGAGGTAAGCAGGAAATAACTCCCATGATTAATTAATGACCATAGGGCTCAGCCACAGGATGGCAGCAAGTGAGACACTTGTTAGCAGAACCCGCTGGAGTCACAGGCACGGGCTTCGGAGTTCAAATTTGGACTCCTACCCCGGGCCCGTGTTTAACGCCCTGAGGTTAACACTCATGGCTTGTTAGAGCAGCGGTGGCAACACCTCTGACAGGCAGCCCATGTTTCCATAGAACACGGCGATTTCATGTAGACAGTGCAGTGTGCCTCTTGCTGTGCGTGCCCAAGCGAAGGCGTAACAGGAGCCCTCATGACACCAGCTCATCGGCCCTGAAAATACCCCTTGGACCTAAAGGTTCGTTGATGTCAATTTTGTATCCTCTGTGAAAATTCATAAACCTGGTCCCTGGCGGGGGAGGAGCCACCAGCCGATGGTCAATACAGTATTTCTCCCTGCTGCTCTCCACCCCGAAACACACCGTTGGCAGACAGTTGGGGGAGGCTAAGGGGCTGCAGATTAAATTCTTAGTTTCCCTAAAATAAGCGCAGGCTGAGTCACCCCCTTTATTCCCAGGATCCTCTGAAAGTCGGAAAGGATGTCACCGTCCAGAAATAGCCATCGCATTCCAACGTTTAAACTGGTTCTCCAAAGGATACAAGGCTCTCCAGCAGATGAGGGTGTCCGTCCACTGGAAATGTCTCCGAAGCTTACCCGTGGAAGCTCCTGTGAACCGCAGCTCAGGATGCATGGGAACGGCCACGGAAGTCTCCTGGGATGTTAACAGCCCTGGCAGGGGTGGGTACCAGGGGCCAGGGAGGCTCACACCTTACCCTGTCCCACAGCAGCCCTTGAGAAAGCACACGTCCCCAGGCCCCACCACATAGGAGACCAAGGATGAGTCCCTGCCTTGACCACGGCTTTACCTCACTGGCTTTATTCCCCAGCAGGCTCTAGCCGCAGCAGACTTCAGGACCCTTCTGGGCAGTCCTCTCTTCCACCCCACGCCTACAGACTTTGTCCATGCTCCCCCTTTGGCCTTCCTAGGGAATCTGTGGGTCTCTGTGGCTCTGCAGCATAGGACAGGGACCTGGAAGAGAAATGTCAGGCACCAGGGAGGTGCATTGGAACAGCGGGCAGCTGGCACCCAGCAGGAAGAGTGTGGCCTCTGAATGGAACCCTGGCAACCTGAGACAGATCTTGTCTTAGCTGAGCCTGGGTCCCCCTTGGGAATTAATGCCTGTCTGCTGATGATAACCCTAGCACGATGAAAGTGAGAAAAATCTCCTCAGCTAGGGACAACCGTGACCCCCATGGGGGAACGTTTTCATCCACTATTTACAGGAACAACCCAAGTTAATGAAGAAAACACAGATGGCAGAGGTACCCTGTTGATTTGCCACGTTGGGTTTTGTTTTGTTTTGTTTCCAGAGTTTTAAACCTACAAAAGCGCAAATTCCCAAGAAAGGGTGATGCCTAGGGTCTACGGTGGCAAAAACTTTTCATCTTGTACAGGGGACTCAGTAGCTACCTGTGTTATTCTCGTTCTGAGTTCGAGGACACTGCCTGTGTCTGCGATTTTAACCAGCTCGGGGTGATGTTCAATATCGGCCGCGTGGTGGCCTGAAACGCTGTACCGCTTTCTCCCTTCAGACAAAAGACAGAGGGTCCAGGGACGCTGATGGTTTGGTTCTGGGACTAAAAGGAAGTCACTTGTGAAAGTGGGACAGAGGACTGGGGTAAATGACTCCTTCCACACACGCTCCTGGCCTGGCTTCCCTTGGGGCCCGATGTCCACAGACAAAAGCAGGGCAGGGTGCAGACACAGAGTGCCTGGCGATGGCAGGGGTCTAGGGATAGGGCGTGGCTTTATCCCCTGAAGTCTTCGGTTCCAGCCCCTCAGAAGGCAACTCATTCACAGGGGAGTCAAGGGAAAACTACATCACCAGGGCAGGCCCTGGAAACAACCGGTGTCCCCATGCACAGGGCAATATCTGGACACAGAGAAGGGAGATGATGCCAAGAAACACAGTTAAGATGGCTCTCTGCACACCAAGGAGAGGGGTCCGGTTAAAACCTTCCTCACGGTCCTCAGAAGGGACCATGCCTCCTCTAGTGACTCCCAATGTGCTCCTTGATTTCAGACTTCTGGTCTCCAGGGAGTGCCGGGAATAAATAGCAGGCAAGGGAAAGAGACAGGAAGGTAGTCTGCTTCTCTCTCTCTCTCTCTCTCTCTCTCTCTCTCTCTCTCTCTCTCTCTCTCTCTCTCTCTCTCTCTCTCTCTCTCTCTCTCTCTCTCTCTCTCTCTCTCTCTCTCTCTCTCTCTCTCTCTCTCTCTCTCTCTCTGCTTTCCCTGCCCAGGGTCTCCATCGGTGGAGTACAGCACCTCTGCTAGACCCTGCGTTCATGCACTCATTTAGAAAAGGTGTTCTTCTCTTCTGGAGAACTCTAACGTACGTGCAGCTGTAGGGACCTAGGAAAACTGGACCTCCTAGGATATAGCTCCTCCCTCAGAAGAATATTGGCAGCTGATGGTCTCCCAGCCCATGCACCGATGACAGCTCCAATCCAGCTGGTGTCCCTTGCTTAACAACAAGCTTCAGCTTACAAAGCGCTGCCTCAGACAACATGCCAGGTAGCTACTGTCTGAGTCTCACACACAGGATGAAGAGTCTTTCCCACCCCAGCCTCTAGGCGTCACCCTTTTTTTTTTGAGAAATCTGTACTTTTGTGGGCAATTAAAAAAAATACAGCAAATTAAGACTTTAAAGGAACAAATCACTAGCCCAAGAATTAACCCTGAAAGGAATGAATCCCCGCTCACATAAAATTGGGAAATACGGTTGGTCGGGTAACCCTTAAGTCACACATCAGTGGTCTCCGAGGAGGTTATTTTTGGTGCTTGTTTGTTTTGAGACAGGGTCTTATGTATCCAAGGCTGGTCTCTGTATGTAGCTATCTTAGTTAGGGTTTCTATTGCTTCAAAGAGACACCATGACCACAGCAACCCTCAGAAGGGAAAACATTTAATTGGGCTGGCTTACAGGTCAGAGGTTCTGTCCGTTATCTTCATGGCAAGACAGGGGGCGGTGTGCAGGCAGACGCAGTGCTGGAGAAGGAGCTGAGATCCCTGTGTCTTGCAGGCAACAAGAAGTGGATTGATTGCCACACTGGGTGAGGCTTGAGCACAAAAGACCTCAAAACCCGCCTCCAAGGCGACACACTTCCGCCAACAAGACCACACCTACCCCAACAATAGTGCTGCTCCCTGTGAGATTGTGGGGGTCGATTATATTTAAACCACCACAGTAGCTAAAGGGGACCTGAACTCCTGATTCTCTCCCAACCGTCTCCCAAGAGCTAGGATTACAGACATTGACCACCATGCCTGGTTTACACAGTGCTAAGGATCCAAGGGTTTGTGCGTGCTTGCTAAACACTCTGCTAACCGAACTACATCTCTAGGCCATCAGAGGGGGTTATTTTGTCATTCATGGGGCACTCGGCAATGCCAAAGATTACCACAATGAGGAGAAGACGGGGACGCTATTAGATGCCCCGTAAGCATGGGGCAGCCCTCACGGCAGAGACCAACCTGATCTGAAATGCTAGTGGTGCCACAGAGGAGAAATCCTTCTCCACGTGGCTGCTAAGAAGCAGCCCAAACAGAGGGTGTTAGGGTCAGGACCTGGAAGCAGAACCCGCCCATCTACAGAGCAAACAACTGGAGTGTCCACACTGCGCTCTCCAGCACGGTCACACGGGTAGCCCAAGGCTTGTAGTCATCGTGTTTTTTGAACTTGATTTCACAATATGGCTGTCTCTCCAAATCTTGGGCAATTTGAACATATTACGGAGACGCCAAAGGCCCTGGGGAAGTTTCCAGGCTGAAAGATTCCAAATTGCAGCTGACCTTTGTGATTAAGGCATGGAAGGAAGGACAGAGGGATGACTCAGGGAGGCCCAAGGTGGATCAGCTACTGCTGGTCATCACCCGTGGCTTTCACTTGACCCGTCCTTTACCGGCAAATCGAGGCAGTGACCTGGTGGGTTCCAGGAGGTGACAAACCCCGAGGGAAAGGCTTGGTTGGCTGGAAGCCACCTCCTCTTGCCTTCATCCTCAGACGAAGAAAACACAGCTCTCTGACCTACTCTAACACTTCACCTTTAAAGTTCTCCAGACGAGAAAAGTAAGCATTCTAGCAAGTTCTACAGAATACAGAAAACTCACATGGAAAACCTGCAGTGCTCCCCCCACCTTCTGTCCTCTGTTCTTATTGGAAAAAAAAGTTTTAAAAGTCCATTGACATTTTTAGAAGGGATCATGCTCCCTGGTTTTCTGAAGACAAGATGCAGTTGGCTTAGGTAACAAGACTTCAGGGGACACTCACACACCAACTCTTCAGTAAGTGCTAGGCCTCTCCTCGTGATGCCCCGGAATGTCTCCATACTTTTACAGCAAGCGCTCCATATCCTCAGCCATCTCCCTGGCCCCCTTAAGCCCTTTAACTAAAAGCTTTTTTACAACCTTTGCTGTAATTACAGTCCCAGAAGATGCGCTACACAGAGGCCTGGGAACAGCAGACTGCAAGTATGTTAGGCCTGCGAGGCCATCTGAACTCTGCTGTGATGCCGCCACCGTTCTGCTGGCTCCCAACACAGCCACACGCAGCACAGAAGTGAACACGCATGTCTGTGATACCACAGAGCTTCACTGGTAGGGAACAAAATGTGAATTTCATCACACTTTTATGTGTTCTGGAATATCCCTCAATTTTTTTTTCAGCCATCTAAAACCATGTAAACCAGATTTCTCCAGGGAGGGCCGCTGAGCAGCTCCCGTGCACCGGGTGTGGTTTGCTGGCCCCTGTTCCAAATCAGAACTTGCATTTTTTTTTTTTTTTTGGTGCTGGAGAGATGGGTCTGCAGTTAAGAGCAACGGCTGCTCTTCCAGAAGACCTGGGTTCTATTCCCAACACCCACATGGCAGCTCACAACTCTCTGTAACTCTGGTCACGGGAATCTGATGGCGTCTTCTGTGTCGCTGAATACTTGTCTACACTTCTGGCATTCTCAGGCGCCAAGTGGCTATGGACACACGTGCAGAAAAAAACCCACCCATATGTTTATCATACATAAAATAAAAATGATTGTACATATTAAAAGAGCTGTGAGATCCTCTCTTGTTGCTGTTTTTAGACTGCTGCAATTTATTCTGTATTTCAGATTTGCCGTGTAGAATGGACTGTCCCTCTTGTCTCCTTACCATTCAGAAATCACCATAGTGAAATGGGTAAGCCGAAGATCAAGACAAACAGATCAACTATATCAGTTACTTGTCCCATCATGGCAGTCAAAACAAAACAAAACAAAAAAACCCAACCCTGACTAGCTCATTTTCAGGAAGGAACATTTTATTAGGACTTCCAGGGGATGCAGTCTGCCACGACTGTGTAGGGATAGGGGCTGGAGGGTGAGGCAGCAGTGGCTTGAGGCTCACAGACATGCCGAGAGACACATTACCTTCCAGCGCCTGTCAAGCTGACAATCTGTGAGCCGTTGCATCCATTACCACATCATCAAGGTACACGGTAGGAACGGGGTAATCACACCGTGGTATGATTCATTCCCTGTTCACCACAGGGAGGCACCGTAAGGTCTATAGGTTGCTGAAGGCTGATTATCAGTGTTGTTTTGAATGGACTGATGAAGGCTAACATTTCTTCCTTTTATTTTAAATTTATTTTATCCCATATATATGAGGGTTTTGCCTGCATATATGCATGCGCACCACACGCATGCCTGGCTCCTGCAGAGGCCAGAGGATGCTGGATCCTCTGGAACTGGAGGTAGAGACAGCTATGAGTCACCATATGGGTGCTGGGACCTGAACCCAGGTCTTCTGGAAGAGCAGTCAGTGCTCTTAACTGCTGAGCGGTCTTTCTAGCCCTGGGAGCTAACATTCCAGTGTTGTTCATAACTCAGTATAGCCAATCTTTCCTCTTTAGCTTTTGCAGTTTTCTGGTTTTCAGAGGTTGATCCAGAGAAGAGGAATGGAGGAGAGCCAAGGAAATGCACTGATTTCTCCATTCATGTTCTCCCTGCCCAAATATATACCAGACCATTTCTTGTTCCTTTCTGAAAGGACATGACTGCTTCCTCATGGAATATAGGTGCCTAGCCGGTGATGGTAGTTTTGTTACAGTGCCAGGACCTGCACGGTGAGCATTTTACATGTTAGATGGCTGCTCTAGCACTGAGCTATGAACCCGTTCCTTATTATTTTATTTTTGTTTTGTTTATTTGTTTGTTTTTCAAGACAGGGTTTCTCCGTGTAGCTTTGGAGCCTACCTTGGCACTCACTCAGTAGACTAGGCTGGCCTCGAACTCACAGAGATCCACCTGCCTCTGCATTCCAAGTGCTGGGATCAAAGGCATGCGCCACCAACACCCGACCTGTTTGTTTTATTTTTTAAGGTAAGTGTTCACTATGTAGTTCAGGCTGGCCTTGAACTCTTGATATTCTTACATCTGCCTTACAACTGCTGGGTTTAAAGTTTGTGCCACCACGCACAGCTTTGCAAGGCATTTTTATTAACACACCAAGGAGGCACACATATCTCCTTCCAACACATATCCCGTGGCCTTGCAAATCATAAACATGGTCCAGGGAGAGGGCTCAGTGGGTGAAGGCACCTGCCACCAAGCCTGATGACCTTTGTCTCCTCCCCAGAACCCATATGAAGGAAAGAGAGAACTGATTCCCACATGTTGTCCTCTGACTTCCTCAAACACACACAAACACACACACACACACCATACATTCTCGTTCACTCTCCTGACAGAGACATAGACGAGGTGGATTTTTTTAAACCTGTCTGTGGAGACGGCACTCTGTGAAGGAGTTGGGCTGCCCAAAAGAAAAACAAAAGCAGACCAGCTAAGTGTGAATTTCAGATACACAGCAAATACTTGTTGCTGTAAGTACTTCCCATGTAACCCCTATGTCTTAAAGCGCTAAAATCAGGGATGCTACATGGAGGAGCCAGGCTGAAGGGGGAGGTGTTTACAAAGGAGAGGCAAACATTGGTCACGCCAGTCTGAGGAATGGCGTTCATGACAACTCAGGTCCCCGCAGTAACAGAGGCTCCAGCTCCCCCGTTGCAGCCAACACTTTGGGTCTTAATCTACTGGAGCTCTGCACTTGCAGGGAGAAGGTGGGATCCAGAGAACCGTTCAGATTTCAGTTTAAACAACAGTGCCCCCTTGGGGAATCTGGTGGGGGGGTAGGGAGAGGTAGAATTATCTTACTCTAACTGTTCTGGCAGCTACACGAATTTATGACATTAAATTCGGACATCAAAAAGCTGATGCCAGCTTTGCTCTCCATTCATTAAATTCTCTCTTTAGGGGGATTAGAGTTTGGATTTCTTACAGAGCACTCCTGAATGCCCCCAGCATGCTGGAGAAGGGCCTGATTCCAGCAACAGGCTGGACTCTGAGCCCAGCTTGTGTGTTTGTTTTTTTCTTGATTTTTTGTTTGTTTGTTTGTTTTTTCGAGACAGGGTTTCTCTGTATTGTTTTGGAGGCTGTCCTGGAACTCGCTCGGTAGACCAGGCTTGGTCTCGAACTCACAGAGATCCGACTGCCTCTGCCTCTGGAGTGCTGGGATCAAAGGCCACCACTGCCCAGCTTGTTTGTTTTTTAATAGGATAAAGATCCCAAAGGGCCCTTGAGTGTGTGACAAACGGGGCTTCTTGTGGGTGCATCTCACCAGTCTTTCAAACGAACATAAGTGTCTTTATATCTCACTTGGATCTAAGCTGTAATAGCCCTCCTCCACACCCATCCCAAACACAACAGCTGTAGGATTAAATAAAATATACTCCAAAGGGCATCTGTGGAAAAACCCACGGTCCAGGATGGGTTTGAGGGAGAGTGCGGTGCTGTGGAGAATGGAGCTAATTAGGTCCATTTTAAAATGCCCATATGCTTGATTTAAACCATTGTGAATACGGAGACAGACTTCTGGGTTCTCTTGTAAAGGCAGAGGACCCTAGGTGTGTGGCCCATAAGCCATGCACCTGGAATTAGAAATGGCTGCTCCTAGCCAGGCGTTGGTGGTGCACATCTTTGATCCCAGCACTCGGAAGGCAGAGGCAGGCAGATCTCTGTGAGTTCGAGGCCAGCCTGGTCTACAGAGCGAGTTCCAGGACAGCCTCCAAAACAACACAGAGAAACCCTGTCTCAAAAAACCAAAAATAAAAAAGAAAAGAAAGAAATGTCTGCTCCTGTCCCCAAGAGCCTGGTCTTTCTCATTTATCATGGTTCAAGGGTAACTTGTGGTAACTGGCTCTGAAGGGTATCTGGGGTTTGTTCTAATGTAAAGCCCTCCACACAGTACTTAACTACGCAGACAATCTGAAAATATGGGAAATGTACTTTATCTCATCCACAAGTAGCTTGCAGCTTTGGCTTAGGGAAGAGTAGTGAGCTACAGCTCGCCAGAGGCAGCTAGGATCCTGCCAGGCAAGCAGGATGGGTGGTGGCTGAGGGATGGAGATCGCTCTCGCCTTGGCCTCCTCCTCTCTGTTTTCAGAGGCGATGCTTTCTCTCTGTTCCTCCTCATCGGACCCAATGCAGGTCTGATGTCTTCGCTGCTGATAAGGCTGGGGGATGGGTGTTTCTGCAGTTGTGGGGGATCCAGGGTGTGTCCCGTGCCAGCCTCCAGGATGCTCTCATCCCTCCGAACCACACCCATCCTTCTATTTCTGGCATGACGGAGTTTTGAAGTTTTACTTGATTCTAGAACCGGGATTTGGACACACCTGTGCAGACTTCTACGCCCACGAACAGGTCTCACCCCGTTAAAGACGGCGGGGGCGGTGTGTGTGTGTGTGTGTGTGTGTGTGTGTGTGTGTGTGTGTGTGTGTGTGTGTGATGAAGCCAGGGTGCAGAAACTACTGGAAGACGCATGCCTGACTCCAGGCCCCTCAGTCAAGAGCCTCCTTTCTCAGATCCCAGCCTCGATCTCTTGTCACTCGTGGAACCCACACGTGATCACAGCAGCCCAAAGCCTGAAGCTCTGTGTTTATTGGCCTCAATGTTGTCAACATGAACATTCAAATCCACGAAAAGAGAGAGAGAAAGAGAGAGAGAGAGAGATAGAGAGAAAGGGAGAGAGGGAGGGAGGGAGGAGGGAGGGAGGGAGGAGGGAGGGAGGAGGGACGGAGGGAGGAGGGAGGGAGGGAGGAGGGAGGGAGGAGAGAGGGAGGAGGGAGGGAGGGAGGGAGGGAGGGAGGGAGGAAAAGAGAGAAGGAAGAGGCCCCCAACTTTGCCCATGGGAGGAGAGAGAGAGAGAGGGAGGGAGGGAGGGAGAGAGAGAGAGGGAGGGAGGGAGGGAGGGAAAGAAAGAAGGAAGAGGGCCCCAACTTTGCCCATGGGTTAAGCTTCCAAGCAAACATTGTTTTCTCTTAGGAAAAACTTTTTTTTGTAATCCTCAAAGTTTTACATTCCAGCCCTGGACTTAGAAATAAAAATAATACAGGGTGAGAGGGTTCCCACCACCTACAATAGTAAATAAACTAGTAAAAAGGATATGTAATTTTCCTGCAAAAAAGTGGGGAGGGGCAGGTTTTACAAACCCCTTGAGGACTTTTGGTGGAACACTGACTGTCAGACTCACGAGCCCTCGGGGTGATGAAGTCATCTGCAGCAGGGACATGAGGGATAGAAGGCTGGACTCTGGGCTGGCCCCGGGCCTTTCAAACAGACCTGGGGCTTTGAACTGGAGACCCAGATGGCTTTTCTCTCTGCTTCTATGTTAGGCAAGGGAAAGGGGTTGGCCTCCCCATGCCTTTCTTCTGGCTTATGAGATGGATGCCACAGGCCCTGAAACCTAAGGCAAAAGATGGATGCAAAGTGTTTTTTAATACACGCCCAAGTGCTACGCACATAGGCTCTTCTCCTTCCTCCGTGTCTTTCATTCTCCTGCTTGTATATACATGCACACGCGTGCTCACATGTGTACACACGTTCACAAGTGTGTGTGAGTCTGTATGTATGGTGTGAGTGGGTGTGTATGCATGTGTGTGTATGTGTGTGAGTGTGAGTATATGTGTGAGTGTATATGTATGTGTGTGAGTGAGTGTGTGTGTCTGTGTGAGTGTGTGAGTGTGTGTGAGTATATGTGTTAGTGTGTGAGTATATGTGTGAGTGAGTGTGTGTGCCTGTGTATGTGAGTATATGTGTGAGTGTATATGTATGTATGTGAGTGAGTGTGTGTGAGTATATGTATGAGTGAGTGTGCGTGTGCCTGTGTGAGTGAGTGTGTGAGTGTGTGAGTGTGTGTGAGTATATGTGTGACTGAGTATGTGAGTATATGTGTGAGTGAGTGTGTGAGTGTGTGCCTGTGTGAATGAGTGTGTGAGTGACTGTGTGTGTGAGTGAGTGTGAGTGTGTGTGAGTGAGTGTGTGAGTGACTGTGTGTGTGTGAGTGTGTAGGTCATGTCAAAGGATAATCTCATCTATCATTCTCCAGGGCTATTTATTACCTTTATTTTTGTGTATTTGGGATTACAAGTCTCACCACATCCAGCCTTTCTCCATAGGTCCTGAGGATCAAATCCAGGTTCTTGTGTGTGTGTAAGAAAGGTATGCTACAGACTGGACCATCTCTCCAGCCCTGGCCATTCTGTGTGTGTTTCTGTTTGGTAGTCCTTGTGAACACAGGACTGCTGGAAACCACGGAGGTAATGATTAACCCAGGCCACACGCAGCTCGGACATGTGCCTCTTCACACTGACCTCTGTTCCACTGGCCTCTCTGTCTGAAATAGGACTCATCTGCATGGTATTCCCAAGCTCAGAGCACACCCGAGAGACCTTTCCTCCAGCCAGCACCCTATGCTGTGTGGCCTGTCACCCACAGTCTGGACTCTTAGGCTTCATCCATTCCAGTGCAGTTTCTGTGCTTTGTATTGTATGACAAATAAGAGCCCAGGGAAGTCTGAATTCTCCAAGAAACTGAAGAGCTGGTTCAGACAATGAATGCTACAAATAGGGATGTCATCCAGACATCCCTGGGTACACCAACGACAGGCCATACTTGTGTGCACGCAGGCTGGAGAGACTCCTTAACTGTTAGTAAGTGACCTAACTTCCTATCAGAGTCACCACGGATGAAGCAACTGGTCTGAGCCCTGCTGAAGGAGGTCCCATGAGACTTATGCTTGCAATGAAATACTTGCACCTATAGACAACATGGCCACATCACGGACTTCTCCCCAAGGAAGCTCGCGAGCGCGCGAGCGTGTGTGTGTGTGTGTGTGTGTGTGTGTGTGTGTGTGTGACAGGGTGCTCACTTGTGGTGCCGGGTTGACTTCTGATGGTTTCTGTCACTCACCACCTTAGTTTTTGAGGCAGGGTCTCCTCACTGAATCTGAAGTCCACCATTTCAGTCAGACTGGCTGGCTAGCAGGCACCAAAGTATCTCTGCCCACACACACCCCTGCACTGGGGTTACAGGTCCACTCCACCAACCTGGTTTTTATGTGGGGGTCAGGGATCTGAAGACGGGTCCTGATGTTTGTGTAACAGACATTTCACCGACTGAGCTATCGTTTCCCTGGCCCTAGTTATCTCCTTCACTGAATCCCTTGTCTTCACCGAGTTGCCCTCAGAAGGTTCCCTAAAGGGAATTTTATAGCACATAGTTAGGATCAGGCTAATTCTGTGCAAACCTCAGCATAGATAAAGGCACCCAACCCTCTTGGCTAAATCCCAGTTCCTTGCAAACCCTTACAGTCTGCTCAGACAATCCAGGAACACACCCACAACTGTAGTCACTCATCCAATCCCAAGCAAATGCTACAAAACGCTGTCTTCAAGTGATTAACAGACAGAATTGTCACTTTATTTAAGAAGAACTAAACAAGCACTTAAGGTAAATGATGACTCCCCACTCCAATCCTTAATCTCTATGGGTCAATCGCAGAAGCTCGTGAATTAATCACCGATTCCCAGCCCCAGAAAAGGCCTTCTCTTGGCCAGCTACCCGACATGCGATGCCCCTGCACCATCTTCACATGGCTGTTTTAAGTTCTTGCTCAGTGAGACTGGGTTTGTGTTTGTGTTTCTAACTCTTAAGCGTGCCGTGATGAGCCCATGCCATGTATCCAGACTCAGACTACATCCCTCCTTGCTATTGATCTTCCCCAGCGTTAGCAATGGCTTTCAAAGTGTTTTCCCCCAGAACAGCAGCTGCAGCTGGAAACAGCTGGAAACCAGCTAGAAAAGCAAGTTCTCCCTTCCCCTTTCCATGTCTGCCCATCCAGAATCTGTGGGAGTGGGAGCAACGGTCTGTGCTTTAAGGTTGTTTCCAGTTAATCCAAAACGGAAGGAGCATCGATGTTCTGCACTAACAGAGTGCATGCGTGGGGGGGGGGGGGCAGAGACAGAGACAGAGAGATGGTCAACTGTCTGTCACTGCTATGGCTCCCTGTCCCATACCTGAAGTGAATATAAATCAGGATCATCTCAAATATCCTGATGTGAGCTAGACTTGGATTTACATATCTAACTTAATGTGTCAGATGTGTATACCTTGGGCAAAGGTTCTTCAAGATTCTTCTATAGCAGCAGGGTCTTTGAGGTTCTGCTAAGTTAGAAAGCTACCATCTGCTCACATGTGAACACCCTGACTTACAATCATATCCAGGATCGCAAGGAGCTCGACCTGGTATCAAGATCACAGCAAATGGGTATTTTTTTTTCAAGAATCCAAACATCAGGATATAAAACTCATCGACCCTTATGGCAAATATAATCTGATTTTGCAGCCTAATGAATGACGTGGGAGAATGCCCAGGGAACGACTTTACAATCTCCGTATGTGTGAAGTTCAGCTAAGCCAGGGCATATAGACAGCAGACTTTACAGTTCAAAGCCCCACCCCATCTGAAGGTCACAAAATGCCCGACCTGTTGGCCAAAAGGAATTGCATGTGATCACGAATCTTTCCAGTTCTTCAACTCATTCATATTCTTCGCTTAACCTGGAGGCCCCACGTTTGCAAATCAGTTGATGCAGTAACATAGTGCCCACGCTCTCACACAGCATAAATCACTTGCTCCCTCACTGGCCCGTGACATCTGCTTCACAGGGTCCCGACGTCCCGTTCACTGTCCCTGATTTAGGTTCCACGCGTGTTCCTGCAATCTACCGAGTTCACAGCTACAAAGGATGCCCATTGTGGGGGCTGGAGAGATGGCTCAGTGGGTAGAAGCACTGGCTAGAGGATCATGAGAGCCTGAGTTCGAATCCCAGAGCACACACAAAACGTGAGCTGTGCTGTCACACAGGAGGATCACTGGGGCTCGCTGGCTCCAGGCCTGAACCACGTCCTGTAAGAGACCCTGTCTCAAAGGCATAAGGTAGAGAGAATAATAGAGCAGGACAACCAGTGTCCTCCTCCAGACACCATGCCCCCCCACACGCACGCACACACGCATGCACACACGCACGCACTCTGTCTCTGTCTCTGTCTCTGTCTCTGTCTCTGTCTCTGTCTCTGTCTGTCTGTCTGTCTGTCTCTCTCTCTCTCTCTCTCTCTCTCTCTCTCTCTCTCTCTGTCTCCATCATTGTTGTCAATCTGCACTGAAAACTCTAGGCAGATAGCAAGTTCCCCCGAAATTTCCTAATTTGGCAAAAAGGTTGAGGTTGACAGAACTGTCCCCTTGTGTCTCCTCTCTGTTTTGAGAAGCACGAGTTGTTTATTTACTGTAAATAGAAACCTTCTGTGCATGCTCACTGGGTGCCTGCCCTGAGCGCGTCTCGGGAAATTTCCCAAATCACCCCGGCAGTACTCCAAGATGAGGAGTGTATCCTTATCCCCATCTCACAGATGAGGAGACCAAGGGACAAGGACATCTTGCAGATACTAATGAACAAGCTCAAACAGAGCTCAGAACCCACAACTCCTAACTACCCTACCAGGCTATGCAAGGCCCTGCTAGCCTTCAAGGACCAGGCCGTGGCAGCCTTCAAGAACTCTGTCCTATGTGTCATCTCAGCCCAAGTCACGCCACATAAGGTCACGACTGACCATACTGCTCCCAATATCCCCCGAAAGACCCAGTGACGAAATGGGAGTAATTCAAAGAGCCAATAGCAGTGTTCCTCCAAAGTACTGGATAGCCTCTCTAGAAAGGCAGATGTATCGTGTCATGAGCCCTAACTTTCTTTTAGATATTGGCCATCCATGACCCATAACTCCCATTGCTTGGCTTTTTAGAAGCGTTACGCACTCTGCTTTTCTCCATACTTCAAAGTTTGGGAGAGCAGTTGTTCTTTGTCCTAGGAGGCTCAAGTCCTGAAATTTTCAGATACAAATAGCTATCCAGAGACTTCTGTGACCCCTACACATGCTTGGGCAAGGCTCCCTGAGCACACGCAGGACCGACCTGCCATGACCCTGACGGGTCCCAAAGGGACACCTATTCACCCGCAGTCTTGCAAATTCAAGCCAGTGCAAACCCTTCCTCTCCCTAATAACCTTACTAACTGGTTCCTTAGGCCTTCGCACGGGGCTTTAAAGGCACAGTGCGGTGTCTCCTCTGTCTCTGGGCTAGGAGAAGACAGCAGGTAGATGCCCAAGATTCTTCATTCTCCGGCTCTTCGCCAACCGTCCACCAACGGCACACGTGTGTATGTGACAGCTCCCACAAGAATCCGTGTTTGGTTACTGGAAGGTATAACGCCTCTGGATGCCTGACTTCGGATGTTGGGGGTGTTGTCACGTGTAAATGATGGCCAGGACTTTCATGCAGTTTAGGCAGACTAACCTCAGCGGCATGGGTCATTCATAGGCTGGTAGCCTCCTGAGATCTTAGTGCCCCGTGCCCCCGCCCCAATTGAACTTAAACCCTAGGGACTTATCACTTGAAGGGAAGTAAAGGCATCAAGAGATGAATCTGGAAGCCATCAACATGCTGTGTGGGAAGACAGAAAGGGAGAAAAGGTGGTGTTGAGATGGGGAGAAGAGGGTGGAAGGAGAGGGAGAGAGGCAATTCAGAGAGAGAGAGAGAGAGAGAGAGATGCAGAGAGACAAACAGAGAGCATAGAAAGTGAGGGGAAGGGAAATGGGGGCGGGGGAGGGAAGGTAGTCAGAGATGACAGAGATTCAAAGAAAGGAGGGGCCAAGAGAGAGTGAGGAATGGAGGGATGGAATGAGAGAGAGAGAGAGAGAGAGAGAGAGAGAGAGAGAGAGAGAGACAGAGAGAGACAGAGAGAGCACTTGAGCAAGGTCTCAGAGGGTCCTGATCCGACAAAGGCATATCCAAGCCCATGTACCTCCAAGCTCACTACCCTCTCTCCCCAGCTCAGGAGAATCCAGGCTGGATGTGCATCAGGAGAGACTGCAGCTTCTCCAAACTCTCCCTCATCTCACTTTGGGCCTGGATGCTCACCTGTGCGGTGGAGACAGGGACACTGGACGTGACAGAGAGAATGTATGAAGACCATTTGTGGGAGCTGTGAGGTTCCGTGCACGTGCAAAGGAGGTTTTTATCATCCCACAGAGGGGGTTCCTAGCCCTGACAAGCCTCCACAAAGAGAAGTGCAGGTCGGATTAACATTCCATTTTCCATCACACACTGATATAGTCATGTTGAGGGCCTGTCTATGGGACTCCTGGGGCTTTTACCCAAGACAACCTCTACAACATTTACTCATTTTGACTCATGCCCAAGGAAAGCTATCTACCCCTTGGATATGGGAACATAACAACACCCTCCTCCCAAGTCAGTTTCCATTGAGACCCAGCAGATTCTTCCCCAAGAGAATGTTACTCACTGGGTTAGAGTTTATATTGGGATTTTTCCATGCTCAACCCAGGCTTGGAAGAGTCTCCGAAGGATATAGGTCTCCGGGTTTACTCAAGTTTTTCTAATGCTATGCATCCTGCTGCCCTTTCTGGGGCTCACGCTGAGGATGTAGACCACCTGCACAGTGTCCCCGTGAGGAAAGATGAGGTGCAGCAGTTGTCTCCCAGGACTGAAACCCTGACTTTGTCACTGTCCATTTAATGTTCTAACAGATTTCCGACTCGGCCATGTCTAAAATGGTGTAGGACAATAATGTCTACTTCATAAGCTTCTTGCTAGAGTTAAGTGAGGTAATGTCTGTTAACCGAATTTCCTGGGGCTCTGGAGAGATGGCTCAGCAGTTAAGAGTCCTTTCTGTTATTGCAGAGAACCCAGGTTCAGTTCCCAGCAGGACTCAATCACTTATAACTCCAGTTACAAGAGACCCGACTACCTCTGGACGCCTCAGACACCAGCAGCCACATGTTGCATATAAACTCACACATATGCACATAAATAAAAATAAATAAATCTATAAAAGCATTTCATGGCAGCTGGGATGATGGCTCAGTGGGTAAGATACTGGATGGAGCTCTGAGTTCAGATTCCCAGCATCCATAAAAAGTCCAAGCATGGAGGCACATGTCTACACTTCAGTGACAGGCAGATCTTGGGGGCTGACAGGCCAGTGTCGCATAACTGGAGAGCTCAAGGTTCAGTGAGAAACTCTGTCTCAGAAGACAAATAGAAGACAAGAAGAGACCCAACATATACCTCTGACCTCTACACACAATGGCAAAGGCTACTGCATCTGTAAACACACACACACACACTCAGACAGATAACACATACATGTACACACACACAGATAACACATCCATGGATACACACAGGTAACACATACATGTAACACACATACCACACAAGCACACAGATAACACATACATGTGCACACACACAGATAACACATCCATGGATACACACAGATAACACATACATGTAACACACATACCACACATGCACACAGATAACACATACATGTAACACACACCACACATGCATACAGATAACACATACATGTAACACACACACCACACATGCACACAGATAACACATACATGTAACACACACACCACACATGCACACAGATAACACATACATGTAACACACATACCACACATGCACACAGATAACACATACATGTAATACACACCACACATGCATACAGATAACACATACATGTAACACACACACCACACATGCACACAGATAACACACACATGTACACACACATACCACACATGCACACAGATAATACATACATGTGTACATACACACACACACCAGTCTGTCACCATGTTCTTACTGCCAGCTACTGAATTAACTTCTTCCTTTGGCCTTTCTCGTCCCCACACCAATTGTTCCAAAGAAACAGTAGCAAACAAAAATGAATAAACTCCTGTGGGGATTGAGAAGGTTAGTATCCATGTTATTTCATCCAACCTCCAAGCCTGTTCAAGTGACTGTTCTTAGTTCCCAGGAGTGTGGAATGCTCCACGCATCTTGAGGCTGGTTTCCATGTTCTACACTCGAGGTCGTGGGCACTGTCTCACTTGTAATTCACAATAATTGTTCACGCGCTCTCCCAACGCATCCTTGACTGTGAGCAACTTTGTGCTTAATTGAAGCCAGCGCTTTTAGCCCAAGGCCTTGCTGAATGTACAACATTTAATAAATGGTAATTATTGTATTATTTCTCCTCACTTACTCTGTTGCCAGAAGCATTTTGTTGCTTCTAAAGGTATGGTTGTGGGAGTTTCTCTAGAAGGAAAGGACCCAAGAAGGAGGAAAGACACTTGCCAAAGATGGAGTTACTCCTCTTTTGAAAGGATGCCAGAGCCTTCTTTTCTCATTGACTTATCAGATTCAGGCGAGGCACGGTAGCCACTTAGTAACTCATCCTGGGTGAGTCCCACCGACAATCGTGAAACAGGTATCCTGGATCACCAGATACCTGACCTTTCAAACCTTAAGCTTGAGGCAGGGAATGGAGGCACACACCTTTAATCCCAGCACCCAGGAGGCTCTGACAGGTGGATGTTTGTGAATGCAAGGTCAGTCTGGTCTAGGCCAGCCACGGCTACATAGTGAGGCACACACACTCCTTTTTAAATCAGTCGTGCCAGGGCAAGACTCTCGTGATGGTGGTTGTCAGCACTGGCAATACATAGGAGAGACACTCCACAGAAGCCTGGGGAATGAGCCCATGAATGACCCTCAGGTCCCAATCCCTGCTGTGGGGAAAGTGATCCTGGCTAGAACCTGACCCCGCCCCCCAGAGTTGAAAAGGAAATCAGAGCTGTCCCCTGCCCTCCCAGCAGCATAGACAACTCCTGAGGGCTCCCCTTGAACATCATTCCATGGCAACTGCGGGCCAAAAGTACCTCACCTCCCTAGTCTTCAAAGGTCACCCAAGAGATCAAGTCCTGGGCCCAATTTATAGAGGAGAAACTGAGGCTCAGACTCAAGATTGAGAAAGACCCAGGAACCTGAGTAGGTGAGTATGTGAAGGATCACTCTCTTCCCTTTTATCTCCAGAGGGACTTCAGGCAGGATAGGTTCTAGGGAAGTCCTGTAAGCATCTCAGAGCCCCCTGAGAATTCTGGGAAAGTGGCCGAGAAAGGCAAGGTTTGCTGATTCTGGAAAGTGTGGACCAAGCCAAAATGTGGCATAAAATTATCTACTGACTGTAGCCACAAAGTCCACCCTCACTGTCCCCCCCTCTCTCTCCACCAAACACACACACACACACACACACACACACACACAATGATAACACTTAGAGAAAAAATTTCCCAACACAGAATTTTTTCTGATGTTGAACCCCCCCTCCATTCCCAAAACTCAACAGTTCCTGGGTCCACTGGATGAACTAACTCTGTTCCACAACTGAACAGAAACGAGTGGGTATTTATCTCTCTATCTGCTCAAGGGAGCCCTGAGGGTACCCCTAGATCTTTATTGAAAAATCACCTTGGCCCATGGCTGAGATTACTCCAACCTACTTGGAAGGGAGTGGTCCTGGTGTTAGCTATCACTGGCACTGTGCTCAGTCCCTTCATGGAGTCAGCTGTCCCCCCAGGCATCCAGAGACACTGGCCACACAGAGGCAAGAAAATGTGGCAACTGTTGCAAACAACCAGCAGCAGCCCATGGGGCTGCCCAGTGTTGTCTGAAGCAGACACTTGTCAACAGTTGAAGCGGCCCCATTATCCAGTTACACAAAACAGCCACCGGCTCCATGGCACCATTTGTAGCAAACCAAGGCAGGCTGCCACATTGTCGCTGGCTTTAGAACCCACGAGCAACTTCATTAACCACCAAAATGCGCATGCCCTGCGTGGAAAGAGAAAAAAAGAACAGCCTCCCTATCCCTAGGTCCAAGGACCAACTTCAAAAGACAGCCTCAGAGGCCAAGCAGGGTGTTTAACCACCGCCCATGCACAGCTTTCTCCTTCAGATCAGAATAGTTTGAGAAAGGGCGTGGGGGGGGGGGAGAGGCTACTGAACCTACATCAGGCCTGCATGTGTTTTCCCAATGAAGACTCCATCCAAAGGCGTTTGGAAACACGTTTCTACATATGTTGCTTCCAAAAACATTACACAGTATTTCTCCAACCAATTTATATGTTTCCAGGGAACTCCTGGAGCACAGAGCGCTGGGTGGGGGTACTTAGGCAGAGGAATGTCTGGAGATTCTTTTATGCCAGCATTCTAGCAGACCTCCTTTAATTTGCTATTATTTCATATAGCGCCAGTAACCATTCCCTCATCTGCAAAGGAAATATGTAATCCAGCTGTGGTGGCTCCAGTGAAAACCACATCTGCGGAACGCTGGCAGAACTGGCGAGGCCTCTCCCGGCGTCTAGGCAGTGCCAGACAGCTCTTGTCTGAGCCCGAGATACACACGGCATGGTGCTCTCAAACGGCAGAACTTTGCACAAACCCGATGCTCCTTTGTATGCTGAACCAGCAGTCTTCAGATGATCCACACCCACGAGAAAGAGACTCTCCTGAAATATTGCTCCCAAGACCCAGCTGAAAGAAGCCCCTGCCCTCTCTAGGGTGGTGCCCTGTGCCAGAGCCCTTGCTCACGTCAAATGGGGAGGAAAACCAGCGCTCCTGGTTTCTGGGGGAGGGTTATACCACGCAGTTAGCTGGCTGGATAGCCGGCAAGGCAGAGGAAGACAGCCAACGTGGGGGGTCACCATGCTCTCCCTTCTCCGGAGTTGGAAGCCCAACCTACTTCTGGGCACTGGGTGACAACATTTCAAGGAGTCCCTTGCAACACACACACATGCACTCCCCTGCCTGTTTAGTCTATCCCTGAAGCGCCCGTGGCAATCATCTTATTTCTAAGCCAATTTTCCGTGTTCAAATCTTCCCAGTCCCAAGTGCGCCCCAGGGGTTTAGCCTACAGATATATAAAGGCAAAAGGCAGAGTCGCCAAGCCTGGACAGACTTTCACCCTAGCATGGGGCCTGTGGCTACCAGGCTGGTATGTTGCTGGCCCTGAGCCCACTGGTCTCCGTCCACCCCAGACAATAGAGCAAGAAAATGAAATGAAAAGTGGACTTACTGCTATGGCTTGCAGCCTCTCCTTGTGCAATTCCGCTTCTGCCATCCTGGAGAAGGGCACACGGGCAGGGGAAGAAGAAAGAAAAACAAAACACACGCTGTAGTCACTCAAGAAGATGGAAGGGCACTCGTGGGGGTCTCAACGACCCCGGGGACAGCTGAGGGGCGTGTGGGGTCCACTCCGGGGGGGGGGGGGGGGGCGGCGGGCAAAGCTGTGCGCAAGGCTGGCTCAGAGCTCAGCCTCGGTCTCCGCCGGCGCAGTCGCCTGGCTGCGCCCCAGTGCCGCTGCGAACTGCAAGAGCCCAGGTCTCTACCCCGCTGCCACCACCGGCCGCGGGGACGTGGGCCGCCGGCAGCCTCCGGGAGAGCGCGTTCGGCCGAGCTAGGTCCCCGCCCTGACGTCTCTGCGCCTCGCTCCGCCCCTGGGGTGTGGGGGACTCGTGGCCGCCGCTGTCGCTTGCGAGTGGGGCACCTGGAGCGCCAGTGATAAGCGAGCTGGGGGGGCTGGGGGCGCACAGCTGGTGCGCCCCGGTGGCCAAGTGCAGAGCACTCCAGACAAGACCGGGCGGCGGCGCCTCCCCTCTGAGCAGAGATGCCAGCAGAAGGGGCCTTTGGCAGAATGCGGGGCCCCAGCACGTGTCCTTACATGCCCACTGCGGCCACCCAGTATCCCCAGCGCCTTCTAGCTGGCTCCAGATGCTTGGGCTCCACGTGGGGACGTTTCCAACAGATAAATGATGTCTTGTGTTTCAAACGGCAGAGCCCTCAAGGGCAGGGTTCATCACCAGATAGGCCACTTTTCTAGTGACTCACCCAGTTGTAGATGGCTCAGAGTTTGAAGCCTGGACGACAACTAAGTCACTCTGAGCCTCAGTCTCCTTCTCTGAGGAAAAAAAAAAGTGAAGGATCGCAAGTAACCTCACGGAGACATCCTTAAAAATGAGTGATAGGGACCGGAGGAGATGTTTCAGTGGGTAAAGCACTTAAGGGCGAGGACCACGTGCAAGTCACGTGGTCACGGGCGTACCCACACCATAAGGGCCGCCTCAGAGCAGCAGCGTAGGCACTGAACACCAGCTTCTCAGATGATAGGGAGGTGGTGGCCTGTCCGATATACAAGCTCTGATACCAAGCATGCTAAGAAGAAACGGCTCCCTTTTCCATTCAGCACACTATGTGTTTTAAAAGATACCAAGAAGTAATGACTGGTGATAGCGGCTAGGGATATAGCTCAATCGTAGAGCACTGTACTGAGCTAGTCCTGGGTTGGATTCTTGGGGATGAGGGGTAGGGAATGATGTCGCCAAAGGTGAATGTACTTAGAGTCACCAAAATGTCTATTTAAAAATGGTTAGAACCGCAGACTTGTATACTGTGTATACCTAACACCGATTAATTTTCACAAAAAAGGGGGGGGGGTTGGAAGGAGAGACCAGGAAGGAAAAGAGCTGGGACGACTCGTTGGAAGCCATCATTTGTGAAGATCTGAACTTCAGGGCTGAATAGCTAGGGTTGGGCCACAATGCTCAGTGCAGTCTCCTTCCTTACTAGTCACAGCTAACCCGGGAGCTGAGAGGAGCCAAGACGGGAGGGGGGGAGTCAGACCAGGGCACATATCAGGGAGAAGATCAGGAGAGCAGAAGGAAGAATCAGGAGACTTAACACCAAAAGCCCCAAGGGGAGGACAACACGGTGCTTCTGTGAGGTCCAGGAGGAAGCCGGCTAAGGAGAAGCTGTGGGCTTCAGGAGTAAGGACTGTGGGTGATGCAGGAGAGCAGTTACACTCAGCAGGGCAAGCCAGGGGTTGCTCAGGAGGGGGGACAAGAAACACGAAAGCTGGAAAACATTCCGAGTACAAGTACGTTTTCCAGGTCTTAGGCAGTGTGGAGGGAACAGGAAGGGAGTCAAGGGAGAGAAGGTTTTTTTGTTTGTTTGTTTTGTTTTTTGTTTTAGTTCAAGAAGGGCTTGGATATTTGGGGGATCAAAGGGAGTATTAGACTTGAGGGATGATAGAGCAAAGGAGAAGGAAGACACATTAGGCGGGGTGGTCTCAGGTTGGACCAGAAGGGGCATCTTCGTTAGCAACCTTCACCAGTCCCCCTGCTTCGAAAGAAGGAAGAATGCATCCTTCTTTCCAAGGGGGGAAATGGGGAAAGACAGGAAGAAATTTTGAGTTAGAATCTCAGTAGAGAAGTTGGGGAAGTTCACCTTCGTTGGCCTGGCTTACCCCGCAGAAGGGAAGCGGTTGAGACTCATGGGGTTGGAGGGAAAACTTGATTTATAAAGGGGAGCACTAAAACGTGGATCCTGGGACTGGATGGCTCAGTGGTTAGGAGCACTGGTAGTTTTTCCCAGGGGGTGCAGGTCCAATTCCCAGCACCCACATGGCAGTTCGCGAGTGTCCCTGAAGCCAGTCCCAGGGAGTTTGATGCCCTCTCCTGGCCTCCATGAGTACTGCACACATGTGGTGCCCAGACATATATGCAAACAAATACGAATAACTTTAAAAAAATGAATCCTAGGCAGACATCTGCGTTAGAATTTTATGAACACATGCACAGAATTAAATTTCTATATGGTAAATGGGAATTACAAATAGACTTAGAACCATATTATTAATGGAATTCACAGGACCAAAGACTTAATTGTGTATACTTCCTTGGTGGTTTTTAAGCACCTGAGACCGACCCACTAAGCCATGATTATGCTTGCCCAGCACTAAGGACTGCCAAAGCAGGTCTGGCAGAAAGTCAAAGGAGAGAGGAAATTTAGGGTACCAGATACTGGGCTTAACCCAGTTAGGAAGTGTAGGAGACACAGATTATTTTTAGCTGACCAACTAGTGAACCCTTTCCCATCTTTGGGGGCTCCCCACATTTAAACCATATGAGAAGCAGAGCCATATACCATCACAGAAGTGGGTAATTGCCAGACACCTGCTTCCCCAGATCTCCCGGAAGCTATGCATGGCTTGCAATCTGGGCTTAGCCAAACACGTGCACCTGCCAAGAAGTTTGAAGACAACATTTTTGAAAACTTTTTTTTTCCAGGCTGGTAGCTCATCTTAGGTCTTGCCTGTGAGTCAAGCCCCTTCTATAAATTCCCTAGCTATTCTTCAGGCCGCCCAAAGCAATGCAAGTGCCTTCCTCCCCCCCCTTGTCAACCAGAATTCATTTCAGTTGCTTGTAACGGAGAACCCCTCGTGAAACAGGAGGACATAGGAAATGGGTGGCTGAGGTTTGGCCAAGAAGAAGCAGACGGAGACTATTTTCTCTTCCAACACTGTTCCCTCTTAATCTAAATTCCAGTATTTGGAAACCATTGGACCCATCATAAACACAGACATTTATAATCCAAATTGTGTCTATTTTTTTTTTAAAGACAGGGTCTCATGTGATTCAGTCTAGCCCCAAACTCACTATGTAGCTATGGACGGCCAGCCTTGAATTACTAATCCTTCTGCTTCTCTGTCTCTGTCTCTGTCTCTGTCTCTGTCTCTCTGTCTCTGTCTCTGTCTCTCTGTCTCTGTCTCTCTTTGCTGCTGCTGCTGCTGCTGGGATTGCAGGCATAGACCACTGTGCCTGGTTCCACCATGCCTGGTTAATGGGTTGTTAGGGATCCAACACTCCGCCAATTAAATTGCAACCCAAATATACATTTACTTTGTAGCTATTCAATCCGAGACATTAAGTGATGGCCTGATATTACGAAGGTTTGACAGTCCACTGCCACAGCTAAATTGGCTACTGTTTTCTTTCCAAACATTTGAAAGTTAGTACGCTACCTTACAGTGGTGCAGAATCTGTGTCACAAATCACTGGCCCTCACTAGGACATTAAGCTGTGCTGCATAAGTACCATGCAGGGGATGGGATGATCTCTTTGATAGATTAGGCATGGTAAAGCACCACACAGACCGAATGCAAAATGGTTGATATGCAAAACAAATGTTTTGATGATAGAAATTTCAGGAATCTATTTTAGGACAGTAGTCTTTTGGGAACTGCAAATGAGCACAGACCATTTTTCCCTGCGGGGAGACAGGAGCTCGATAAGCCAAGAGAGGAATGACTCTCTCTAAAGCCCATCCTTTAAGGAAAGTCAAAGTCTTGTTGAGGAGTAGCTAAGAGTGTTAAATGAATTTGCAACCAGAAGCTTTCCTTACACAAAGTGATGCAGAAGGCGTGCCACTAGTTCCCAAAACATTTGTCTTGGCTGTCTCTCTTTTGCACGAGATCATTTGAGACCATATGGTCATTTAAAGCATATGCGATAAGTAGGGTCTAGAGGGAGAAACAGGGCAAGAAAGTAGAAGGGAGACTGTCAGGGATGTGGGAGGGGAAGAGTGGACGAGGACAGAGAGGTTATAGGGCGTGCGTGATGAAGGCATGTTACATAAATGCACAGGAATGTCATTATTACGCATCTTCGCATAATTAGTATATATATATATTATAAAGTATACGATTGTTACGCAGAATCCAAAGGAGAAAAACAATGCTTGGTGTCATCCCCTTGGCTCCCGTGGCTATCAGCACTTCGGGAAAGTTGATGGGCCTTCAAGGAGATGCTGTTTTTCTCTGTGGATAAAAATGATGGAAACACACAGGGAGTCCCCGTGGAGCAAGAAGACAGAGAAAGGTTAAGGTGCAGAGTGCCAGAGTGAGGCAAAGTAGGCCATAGCTATTTAAGTACAACCAGAGACCAAGGTCTCTGTGTAGCAGACTTGGTGGGAAATTCGGCTCGGCATGAACACTGGTATCCAGTAGGGTGGCTTCCTTTTCTCCTGGTTGGCTTTGACAACGGCGCTTTCACTTGACTGATGTGAGTCGCTGGAGAGAACGGGGCTGTGCAAAGACAGTGGACAGGAATGAGTGTTGGATGTTTAAGAATCATCCCACACATACCTCACTACAATGTGTTTGGGAACAATACTGTGCTATTTATAAGTTGGCTCAGAATAGCCTTGTTTATTTGCTGTTGTTTTTGTTTGTTTGTTTGTTTGTTTTTTTAAAGACAGGGTTTCTCTGTATTGCTTTGGAGGCTGTCCTGGAACTCGCTCTGTAGATCCGCCTGCCTCTGCCTCCCGAGTGCTGGGATTAGAGGCATGCGCCACCAACCCCCGGCCAGAATAGTCTTTTTAATAAAAGCTTTGAAAAGTGGAACTGGGAAGTGGGAGGTAGGCATGGCATAGAATAGACAGGAGTTGGAAAGACCAGCTGGAGTCTGGGGTGCCTCCTAAGGATGCTGTGAGTATAACAGATGCCGAGGGCTTACATGAGCCACAGTGTATACTGCGGATGGGTAGGTCTTAAGGATTCAGGCCAATCACTGCAGTATCCGGAGTTCCCCAGACCAGACTGATGCATTATTTTGATGCATCTTTTTCTTTAAATAAAAAGAGGTGACCTAGCAATATTTTTACTTCATTTTATGTATGAGTTTTGGTATGCGTGCCTGCATTGCGCCACCTTGATGCAGTATCTTCAGAGGCTAGAAAACAACACCAGAGTCCTTGAACCGAATGCTTTTGAGCCATCATGTGGATGTTGAGAACCAGACTCAGGTCCCCTGGAAGAGCTGGAAGTGCCCTTAACCAATAAACCCTTTCTAGCCCCAGAAGTTTCATTACTGGATTCCCCTTCTGATAACTAATATATTCATACACTCATCTTTGGGAGTGAGTTAAAAGTCTAAATAAGAAGATACTCTAAATTTTTTTTCTACCCCTACCTCCTGAGTGGGGTAAAGGTGTGTGCCATCATCTCTGGGTTCCCACAGAGCTGGTGACTGAATGCAGGGCTTCATGTATGCCAGGAGAGCATCCTACCAACTGAGCTACACGCCCCCAGCCCCAGAAGAGAATTCTTAAGTGGTGATAGACTAGGACCCAGGAGAAGATGGGCTAACGATTGCTGAGTATCTGGGGAAAGAGCCCATGCCTACATATCGAAAGTGCTCATCTGTAGAGCTGATCTCAGGGTTAGGGTTGAATTAGTTACAAACTAGAAAGATCTCTGGGAAGGTCAGATCTACCCTAGCCTGGTGATGTGATGCCACTAGACACAGTTGGGTCACTGGCTACACAGAGCGCTTAGAGAGCCAGTCCAGTTTGTCCTAGCACAATGACCATGATGTGCCCTGTCAGCATGGAATCCCTTTTGGTCGTGCGGTTATCAACACTTTCATTATTATCCATGAGTCCATAATGCCCTGTGCATTCTACAAGTCAGCACTGCTGACCAGAAGGGAGATTTCCTACAGGCTTGGCATCGGGCAGATGATGGCCACCACTGCAATCCTGTCCAACCTGATGGCTGGGGGACAAGAGTCAAACTGGAAACCGCCTAGCCTCTGAGCCCACCACCAACAGAGACCATCTCCTTCTTGTGTCCGTTTCATTCAGAGGAGTCAACCAGACAGTCTCAAAAGTCACACCTTGCTGGTGCACAGCCCTCCCTGGACTTACTGCTTTTCCCCAGAGCGGCCTGGAATAGAAAGACACATGAGACAGAGGCTCAAATCCAGACGCCCCCCCCCAACTCTGCCACTGAATGTGACTGCATACAAGCCACCTGGGGGTTCTAGGCTGAGCTCTCCTGTCTGCACATCAAGGCTAGGTTTCCTGTTTGCCAACTGTGTATAGGATAGCCAGCTGCCTACCTGCTTCTTGCTAGAACTGTAGAAGGGACCAGAGTGTAAGTTAAGTCTCCATCGTCAGCACCATAGCTAGCTTTCTATGTGGTGACAAAGTTCTGTGAACAAAAGGAACTTGGGAGGGGGGGGAACAAAGGGGTTTCTGTCATTGCATACTCCTGGGTCATGGGCCAATCTGGAGGCAACTCAGGACAGGACTGGAGGCAGGAACTGAAGTAGACGTCGTGGATGAATGCTGGCTACTGGTTGGCTCCCACGGCTTGTTCATCTTGCTTTCTTATGCTACCTGGGACCATCCATCCATGAATGGAATTGCCCCCAGCAGGCTGGACCCTCCCATATCAGTCATCACCCCAAAAAGCACCCATAGACTGGCTTATAGGCAATCTGATAGAGATTGTGTTTTTTCTTCAACTGAAGTTCCCTTTCCCAGATGACTCTAGCTTGTGTCAATTTGACAAAAACAAAACAAAACTAACCAGTACAGTTAGTGACGACATGGGCATATGGTGACTACTGGAGATATGTTTTTGCAATTGCCTAGACTCAACACAGTAGGATAAAAGCCGATGCCTTTACATAAGACGTAAAAAAAAAAAAGGTGCTTTAAGTTGTAGATGGGTCTCTGAGAGAACCGAACCAGTGAAGGGAAATTACCGTGGGTATCTGGGGCTTTCTCTGACTCCCAGATGACCCCCAAGTCATGAGTAACTGAAGACAAACAGCCCACATCTCAGCCTCCACATTGAGTTAGCTGACAGAGATGCAGAAAAGGCTGTAGTGGCCTGAGGATGCAATAAGAGAAACAGAGAAAGGCAGCAGGGAAGGAAACAGAAAATCTTGGATCTGCTTGGGGACCGTTGTGTGTGTGCCAAGCCTATATTTGAACGCTACTTGGCATGCATCTGCTTCCACGTGTTCTCCTTTCTGCATTCATTCAAGGGCTAAATTTATCCCACTAGAGGGGAAGGCATGCTTGAGGAGGTGGGGAGAAAAAGTTGTAGACACAAAGGCGGCTGCCTGTTGGGAAGCCAAAAGCACCAGGGAGCTCCCTGCAGAAAGACCGGGAGCCAGTACTGCAAGGAAACCTACCCAAGACCCTGAGCGCAGGTCCTGAGCCGACCTAACGATGGAAGGCATCCACGCCTTTCCCTTCTAGGAAGGGTGTACGCAGGAGAGCCGGACTTCAGATCTCGTGCTTTGGAGAAAGTAATCCCGGGACTCTCAAGAGTTCACAAGTCCGACCCAGCCCTTCAGGAAATGGGGATTCTGTGGCTCTCCAGACTGCTCCTGGGACAGCAGTATCCGTCCCCAAGGTTCTGATGAACCCATCTTACTATCTGTTGCATGACTGCTGCAGCTGTTTGAGGAGCGGCTTGCTAAGGGCAGGGGTGGGGGGTCACAGAAGAAGGATGCTGCATTCCACCATCTGGGTGGGGTTGAGTGCTGTGCAGACATCACGGGGTAGAAGATGGCTGGCCCTTGATGAAACTGGAGAGCCCATGTTGCTGCTTAGTGTTTTCTCTTCCTTATACTCACTTCTCCACCTTGCTTTCTAATTCCTTACCTCTCGCTCGCCCCAAAGCCAGCTCCTATTATAACGTCTTTGCAAATGGACAAGCCATTGCACCAGGTAGCTTTTCCTATGCCCACGGTTCTTTGATGGGGTCAGCCTTTCCCACGGAACAGGCAGTGACTTTCTGTCTGAACTCTGCCTCCATATTTTGTGAAATGTCTTTCTCCTTGTTAAGATAGGCGAGGGAAGGTTCCCCCCAAGCCTCTGGGATGGCTCCCTCTGTTTTGGCCTCAGCTAAGTCACCAAAGCGTCTTGCCGGAGTTTCCCCCCCATATTTGGTATCCTGTACCCTCTTCTCCTCCCCAGAGAACTCGACACCTTCTTCATCTGTTTGTACCACTCCAAATTTGGTGCTTTCTCATACCATGAGCTATGCCTGGAATGCAGCCTCCCCCTCCCTCTTGTAACGTTCCAAGTCTCCTCTTGTTAACTTCACAGAGTTCCTGAAATCCCACCCACTCAGGGTAATGCCTGTCTGTCTGTCTGTCCCTTAGGGAAGAAGCGGTTATCCCGCCTAATCCCTAACATAATATGCACACTGGCAAATTGATGGCTCCATTTGTCACTCTTTCTAGATTCTAAAACATCATAGTCACAGCCTTGGTCTTGTTCCACAATCCACCACCATGACGGTTGTTTGTAAGTAAGGAAAGCCATCTAAGCTAAGAGGAGCCATGGGTTAGACAAACATGGCTGAGAGAGAGAGAGAGAGAGAGAGAGAGAGAGAGAGAGAGAGAGAGAGAGAGAGAGAGAGTTGTCATAGTGGACAGGCTTGCACTGTATACTGTATATGGAGATCAGACAACGGCTTCATGGATCTGGTCCTTTCCTCCCTCCTTACCTGGATCCCAGGACTGAACTCAGATTTTAAACCCTTGTGTGACCCAGAGTCAGGCGTTGTACCTACTAAGCCATTTCACCAATCTCCCCCCCCCTCCCCGTGTGTGTGTGTGTGTGTGTGTGTGTGTGTGTGTGTGTGTTTCTTTATCTATCTATCTGTCTGCCTGTCTATCTGTTTTTTTACTTGCACCCAAAGGTGTGCCTCTAAGCTTTAAAGCTGCAACAAGTAGGACTGGAATCCCATTGAGACTGTTAGAGAATGGCAAGCTCATTTTCCACAACAAATGTCTATGCAGGCACTATTTCTAGAGTTCCAGGAACTCTCTGAGTCCTTCCAAGGACGTTACTAGAAGACCGATGGTTTCTAGTTTAATGAGCTAACTGACAAACAAACAAACCCCAAAATCTCAGCTGCAGAACTTAAAATATCAGAGTACAAGGGCAGTGGCGTTATTGCTAAGAACCTGGTCGCTCACCTCAGTCACTCACGCTAGCACATCAGGACACTGAGAAACCCCTGCTCAGCGCTACAGCCCAGATTCAGCTGGTGGCTGCCAGGCTGGCTGCCCATTGTCTGTGCTCTAAGAGCCGTGGCCCTTGCTCCCACTAGCAGCCAGTGGCAGAGAGAAACAAGACAGGAAAAATAAGAGGAAGAAGAAGAAGAAGAAGAAGAAGAAGAAGAAGAAGAAGAAGAAGAAGAAGAAGAAGAAGAAGAAGAAGAAGAAGAAGAAGAAGAAGAAGCCAGCAAATCGCCTCACTCGGAAGGTTCCTCCATTGACTTCCTCCCAAGCAAAGCGTCAGTCACTTACTGTCCACCCAGCCTTGGGCCGGCCCTCCAGGCAGGGAACACTTCTATATACTCTTACCTCTCCCAAGGTTAGCTTGGAACTGTTTTCTGGTCTAGGTGGAAACAAGCGCAAAATAAAAAGAGCACATTTAAGTAAAACCCAGGGCAGCCTTGACACGGTAATCGTATGGTTTCTCCATATCTCTCTCAGCCAGCGTCTGGTTCTTCAACTCCTGAAATCCTCCTTTCCAAAGGCTTACGCAGCCTTCTCTCCCAACTGCTATTGGGTGAAGTCATTTGACTTCCAGCTGGCAACTTCCAGCCAAAATCCAAAGCTTGATTCGAAACCATTGGGCCTCTGCTTCCAAGGAAAACAGTCTGTCGCTGAATTGAAGGCGCTGTTAGCTTGGTTCAAGCCAAAACAAATGCTGAGGGCTTTTCATTAATAAGGGGACAGCAGCCTTCCAAGGTGATAACCTAATGAGGCAACCTCGAGATTTCACACTTGCCCTCAGAGCAAAGAAAACCCAACACTTGATAATCTCATTGTTTATATAACAATGTAGCAGCCATAGCCTACAAAAGTCAGTTATTTGATAAGCATATGACCAGAGTGAGCTGGGCAAAGATGAGTGTTTACCCTTTTGCTTTAATGAGAGTCAAACTCCGGCTTTTATGAGTTGTAATAAGACATAGACAAACTGACTCAAATAAAAATCTTAGTTTGCAAATATTTTTCTAAATGAAGCAAGCCCTTAAAGACTGAATGAAATATTTTGCATTGAAATAAAATTTTTTTTAAAGTTTTATGTGCACATGGTACCACCATGTCCCTGAACCCACTCTAAGTGCTCGGCACATGTTAGCTAATGTAACCTCCATAACGTCCCTGGGAAGACAACACTGCTCTTGTCCCCTTGCCTGGCTTCTAAGTGGCACTGGCTATCAGACTGGATGGTGAGCTTGCTGACTAAATGATGGGAGCATCCAGCTTCCTTCCTTTTGAAATACGTCATCATTTCTTAGGACTAAGATCTCAGATAAGACTCAACTGAGTCAACTTATTCCTTCATTTCCTTCTGTCCTCCTCTTATCTTGGCATACATACTGGGTCTGTACTTCATATTTGCTGGTAATTAGTGGCCTTGGGTTTTTTTGTTTTGTCTATTTTTTATTTTATTTTTTAATTTTTTTTTTTTTTTTGCACTTACAGACAAGGAAAGAGGACAGTGGCCCAAAGCAGAGAGATTTCACTATGCCTTCAGAGATCTTTCTGAAGATAACTCTGCCTGGGAAACGGAGAGTGTAGCATGGCTGCTGGTTTAGGTGTGGGAGGAGGTACTTGGCTGGAGGGGGGCGGAGTCATGCGAGCTTCAAGGGGCAGATGTTCAGACTGAGGGACCGGGCAGCCTTTGAGATGTGACTGTGCTCTGGATAGTGGGCGAGCCGTAGGGGAACCATGACGGCAGGACAGAGGAAGCGAGGGGAGGAGTTTGGGACAGAGAGCCCGGAAGAGCTGAGCCAAACCCTCTGAGTTGACACCGGTTAGGGGGTCAAGCGGTGCCTGGCTCCCAGAGATGAGGAAGGACACGCAGGAATGAGCAGGGGGATCTGACAGAGGGTCCTGAAGAGGTCCCTGGAGCTGTGGTCCCAGTGGGCAGAGCAATGGCAGCTCGCGGAGATGCTGTCATCCGCAGCAAAACAGACACACCTAGGAAGCCTGTAGTAAGGGCCAAACGTGCACTGACAGAACCAGCGCGCAGATATCCCGGGAAACCTCACCCTTGCTTCCAGGAGAAAAGGCACGGCCGGGTCTAAGAATCCAAAGTCCCTCGGGAAGCTACAGGAGACGTGAGAGGAACGTCAGAGACCCCCGGCAGGTCCAACTGCAGCTTGGATGCCTGGCCAACAGCAGTATAAGCCCCCGGGAAATGAGTCGTGCCTCTTGGTGTTTATTCCCTCATTTGGAAACTGAAGTCGGTGGTGTTTAGCCTGTGTTTGTATTTTCAGGGTAAAACAGACACAGCCTTTACTGGTGTGGCCAATGAAATGGAGGAACTTTCTTAATTGAGGCCCCTCTTCCCAGATGACCCAAGCTTGTCGTAAGGTGACCAAACCCTAGCTGTATCACACATGGATCATGAACATGTGTTACAGACCTGTGCCTGGCATGTCCCAGCACCCTCATAAGACCTTGTCAAGTTTGTTAGTAGCATGCATACAGAAAGAGTCCTGTGGGACTGGAGAGATTGCTGTGCAGGGCCAAAGTTTTCCTTTGACCTCCACATATAAGCTGCGTGAACACCACACATGCATGCGCGCGCGCGCGTACACACACACACACAAACACATACACACACACCATTACCACCACCATCACAGCCCTAGAGAGATACACTATAAATAAATAAATAAACTGTTAAAAAGGAGAGGCTCAGAGCACTGATGCCGGAAAACTCTCGGTTCAATGCCGGCATCCTATCTGTAGGACAGGTAACTCGCCTCTCTCCTCCCAACGCCATGCTTGGTAAACTGACAATATAGCAATTTCTTCCCTATGGGGTCCAGGAGAAGATCTATATTGTTTTTTTATTTTTCTAATGATGAGGAGAAAGGTAAGATTATGTGTTTATTCTTAAAAGGAGAGAGAGAGAAAGACAGACAGAAAGAAGAAAGAAAGGAAGGAAGGAAGGAAGGAAGGAAGGAAGGAAGGAAGAAAGAAAACTTATTCTGTTTACTCTAGCTCTCAGGACTGAAACATGTAAAGGGGGAACCCAAGGCATAAGATCTCATACAGAGAGTCGTCTCTGCAATCCACTACTCAAATGAGCAGCAATGAAAATCCTGCTAGCTTTGCCTTCAGTGTTTCCATGATGTTGCTCATTCTACATCCTGTACCCCTATACCCCACACACACCATAACCCCCACACCATATCCTCCACACCCCACACACCATAACCCCATACCCCCCCACACACACACCACACCACACACACACACACACACACACACATACACACACACACCACACCACACCACACCACACCACACACACATACACACACACACACCACACCACACCACACACACATACACACACACACCACACCACACACACCACACCACACACACACACACACCACACCACACACACACACACCACACCACACACACACACACACACACACACACACCAGACACAGGAGAACACCTCTGCTCCCAGCTCAAGCCTGGGGAAGTCTGCAGGGAAGAAGCTTGCAGTGAGTGAGCAAGACGCAGTGCTGGCTCGGAGTGCGTTGACCGCTCTCTCCTCTCCTGCCTGGTTTGGCTGTGAGCCTCTGAGTCCTTACACCTGCACCAAACCAAGGGCCAGGAACTCTGGCATCTAACGGTGTTTGGAAGACATTCAAATCACTCATGCCAAATACAAGACAACACTGCTATTCTCACTTGGGAGGGTCACTGGCTCAGCAGCTTGATGCACAAGTGGCCCTTTTATGGGCAAAACTGGTGACCCAGATCCCCACAGTCTGCAGAGCTAAGCGCTAAGTGTGTGCTTTCTGAACAGACTTCAGGGGGTGGCCGTGGACGTACGATTGACAGATCTGATTGGAGAAAGCCAGAGACTCTGCCTGCATCTTCCTGGGGTCTAGCTACCTAAATACAGCTGAGGCTGCTTTCTGTGCAGTTACATCAGGCATGTTGCAGGTCCTGGTATGATCAAGAGCCACATGGTCCACGTCCACAGCTGTGTTGACACCAACTCCTGGCCTTGCAGGCTGTGCCTCTTAGGCTTGGGGGTTTCTCTCCCACCGGAGTTCTAATGCTCCGGTACTCACAGTGGGACCGTGCACGGCAACATCATGTCAACGCTCATTAAAAAAAATAATCAATGCAGACTCTGGGCCATCCAAGACCCACGGACATGGACCCGGCTTTGGGAAAGTCTGCACATGATTCGTGAGAGGAAAAGTATTTTCAGGACCCCATGGTTCTCAGACCAAGGGAGATTTATTTGCCCCAGAGGGACAGAGGGGGCAGGGATAAGGGACAAAGATGGGAGACAGAGGGAGAGGGAAGAAAGGGGGAGGATATTTGTCCTTGGGGGACAAAGGACGGCTTCTGGATAAAGAGGAGGCAGAGGAGGCTCACAGGAAAGCAGCAGTTAATGGAGGTACAAGGAGAAACCCCATGCTAGTTTTAATTGGGCATGTTAATTAGGTGAGCCAAAGGGGGATTTTGGTCGCTGGACTTTAATACTTCCATAGCTGGACCTTGGTAGACGGCCTCAGGAGGAGGAAGTGGCCAAATAAGGGAACAGACCTTGGGAACCAGCTCCAGGAATCTAATCTAACAGTTTTTTGTTTTTTAGCAAGGCAGAGGGAATTGGGGAGAAGGCAAGGCCTGCCAGACCCTCCCTCCAGTGGGCTAGCGTCCATTCAGTTCTTGTCACATCTGCTGTGTGGTGCTGTTATCCCAACACACTGCCCCCATCCCCATGAGATGCCTACTGCGTGTGTGAGTCCATCACAATGGGTCTGTGCGCTGTCGACGTCTCCACAGAGACAGAGGGAATGAGGAGGGCCAATGAGACTTCAGGTACCCTCCTAGCCACATGTAAGGGAGAGGGGAGGGCCAGCGTGTGGTCAGACGCTCCCCCCAGCCACATGCATGCAATTTTGAACTAAAATTGCACTTTACCTGGGGCCTAGGGGCAGTGTTAGAATCTACAGGCTGAGGAAGACCGGGGAAAGAGGCTTCATCTGTGTGGCCATAGAGAAGCCATCATCCATGATGGATAAAGGATTTCTAATGTGGCTGTTTGGAGGTCACCCATGCTCCTGCCAGTAGCCCCTCACCCATGCTCTGGAAGTAAAAGCCCGATAAACTCGTTAGATCCCCATGGTGAACTGGGGTGGGGGGGTCATTCTTTGGTTTGTTGTCAGGACCTTGGGGCGAGGGGTGGGTGGTGTCCTCTGCTCTTCCAGGGAAGGATGTGGAGCATCAACATTCCGGGGTGAGAAGTCCCACTGCCAATGCACGCCAGTCCTCGACTCCGGATGCTTTGGAATTATTGCCCGGCTCAACACCCTCTCCAGACTATACAAGTATCTGTTCTTTTTTTAATATTAAAATTTTTATTTTTAAATTTAAATTCAAATTAGAAACAAGGTTTCTTCACATGTCAATCTCACGTCCCTCTCCCTCTCCCACCCCCTCCCCCAAGTATCTGTTCTTAAACGTCCCAGGTGACTTTTTTTTTAAATCATTCGGTCCAGATTGAGAACAACTAATGTCTTTCATGATGGAGTGTTGGTGATCACAGGTGACATACTGAGCAAAGAGCTTATCGGTCCAAACTCCTCTGTCACTATAGCAATGCACTGGAGTCCGACGGAGAGGAGTGATCATCACCCTCCTTCAGAGATGGAGAAGTAATACACTGTCTATGGTTACAAAGTCCCATGGCTGGGTCAGAATTTGCATTTCTGTGTATGCGTGTGTACCCGTTTGTGTGCATATGGGGGCCAAAGAAAGATTGACAGCGGGAACCATCTTCTACCTTCTGTTTTGAGACAAGGTCTCTGGCTGAGCTCAGTACTCACTCATTCAACAAGACTGTCTGGCAAGCAAGCCCCAGGACACCCCTCCCCACCCACACACACATCTTTGCCTCTTCAACAGCGGGCTTGCAGGAACACAACTGCCCCGATTGTTTATTACGTGGGTTCTCGGGACCCAAATCCAGGACCTCAATTTTGTGTGGCAAGCATTCTCTCCACTCCAGAATTTACATTTTAAAACACTATCCCCTGATTACTGATCCGGCCCAAGACTGGATTTATCAGCGTCTCTCAAGTGAAGCTTAGGCATCCACAGGTTCTACTTAGCTGAGTGAGCCCCTCTCGTCCTGAAGTGTAAGACATGAGGATCACAGGTTATTACTCCTCAGGGGGGCTTCTTTAACTTAGATCGGTGGAAAACGGGAACCAGAAATCTTTGGGGAGCTAGCATGAGCTTTTCGGCGTTGACTTTGGATATCCCACTGTTCGGAAGCCCAGCTGCTCATACGTTACACAACACAGCTACGGACCTTGAAGCAGCCGCATCTCCCCTCACCTATTTATCCACTGTCCAGAGCATCTAACACACATGGTTCAGTTTAATTCAGCATTCACTCTGTGGCTCTACGCGGCCCCTGACCCAGTTTTCTTTTTCCTAAATATTCATCCTTCCATCCACCCAGCCTACCCTCTCCACTCCATTCACCCAACCAGTTCTCTACCCATCCATCCATCCATCTGTCCGTCCATCCCATCCTAATCCATCCATCCATCATCCATCCCATCCTAATCCATCCATCCATCCATCTTATCCTAATCCATCCATCCATCCATCTCCAAACACGCACAGGACGTGGGTTCCATCTCCAGCACAGCAAGGAAAACAAGGCATGCATGAAATCCTCTGCTCCTCTGTCTTAGAATCCTCTAAGACAGAATGCTTTCCCGACCAAGAGCAAGTGAGCTCCACTGGCCTGGTTTGGGGCGATGAAATTCAGAGTCTGCCATATTGCCGCCACACGGACATGTATAACGACTTTTTGCCAGCTGCTGGAATGCACTCTGCAGCTCTGTGTGACAAATATGCTATTGAGCACCAAGTGACCGATGAATTTAAAGGAGGTACTAACATACGTAGTATTGGAGTGGGCTTTCCTTATACCTCAAGACGAAATGTCACCAGAAAGTTCCAGGCAGCTACACAGACATTAGAAAAACGTTCATTTTTAGTCTATGGGCATGCGCGTTTGCTTACGCTTGTTAGTGGTGTTTTTGCAGAGGCCAGAAGAGGGTGCTGATTCTCCTTGGATGGAAGCTACAGATGGTAGGAAGCCGCCATGTGGGTGCTGGGAACTGAACCCGAGCCTTCGGCAAGGGCGGCCAGCACTGTTTAACCGCTGTGTGGTCTCTCTAGTCCCAATACCTACGCCTTAAATCTCTCTTATGGGAACCTAGACCTCCGTTCTAGACTCCCTTAGACAGCTGTCACAGGGGGAGCAGAGAGCAAGGGCAGGGAGGGCAGGGCACCACAGACGCGGAAGCCAGACAGAAATCACCTTCCTCTGTGGCCCAAGACTCGTGGCCAAAAGAAAACCCGTCAAGAGACATGACCATGTGAGCATTAATGAGAAATACAAAATCTAGAGTCAGGCATCCTCTTTCAGAAGTGTCTGAGTTCATATGACAGAAGGCCATTTTTTTTTAATTTAAGTTAGAAACAAGCTTGTTTCACATGTCAATCCCAGCTCCCTCTCCCTCCTCTCCTCCCCCGCCCTCCCCACCAGGTCCCCCAGTCCCCCACCCAATCTCCACTCCAATCCCCAGGGAGGGTGAGGCCCTCCATGGTGGATCTCCAGTGACTGTCATTTCATCCAGGACAGAGGCTAGGCCCTACTCCAAGAGTCCAGGCTGAGAGAGCATTCCTCATTGTGGCATGGGCACTCAAAGTCTATTTGTACCCCAGGGATAAATGCTACCCAAGGCCCCATAGATTGCCTAGGCCTCCTCACTGACACCCACATTCAAGGGATCTGGGTCAGTCCCATGCTTTCCACACAGCCATCAATCTGGGGTCCAAGAGCTCCCCTTGTTCAGGTCAACTGTTTCTATGAGTAAAACCAGCCCAGTCTTAACTCCTTTGCCCATCAGTTCTCCCTTTCTGACACTGGATTCCAGGAGTTCAGTTCAGTGTTTGTCTGTGGGTTTCTGCCTCTGCTTTCATCAGTCGCTGGATGAAGGTTCTGTTTCCCAGACTCTCTGGCAGTGGGATTGTATGCTGGCACTCCCCTGATTCATGTCTAAAATCCATAAATGAGTGAGTACATAACATGTTTCTCTTTTTGTGACTGGGTTACCTCACTCAGGATGGTTTCTTCTAGTGCCATCCATTTGCCTGCAAATTTCAAGATTCCATTTTTTTCCTGCTGAGTAGTACTCCATTGTGTAAATGTACCATATTTTCTCTATCCAGTTGAGGGGCATCTAGGTTGTTTCCAGGTTCTGCTATTACAAATAATGCTGCTATGAACATAGTGGAACAGACATCCTTGTTGTATGAATGTGCATCTTTTGGGTATATGCCTAAGAGTGGAATTGCTGGGTCTTGTGGTAGACTGATTCCCATTTTCCTGAGGAATCTCCGTACTGATTTCCAAAGTGGCTGTACAAGTCGGCACTCCCACCAGCAATGGAGGAGTGTTCCCCTTTCTCCACATCCTCTCCAGCATAAATTATCGGAGTTTTTTATTTTAGCCATTCTGACAGGAGTGAGATGGTATCTCAGAGTTGTTTTGATTTTCATTTCCCAGATGGCTAGGGATGTTGAGCACTTTCTTAAGTGTCTCTCAGCCATTTTAGACTCCTCTACTGAGAATTCTCTATTTAGTTCTGTACTCCACTTTTTGATTGGATCCTTTGGTGTTTTGGAGACTAGCTTCTTGAGTTCTTTGTAAATTTTGGAGATCAGACTTCTGTCAGATGTGGGGTTAGTGAATACCTCTTCCCATTCTGTGGGCTCCCTTTTTGTCTTATTGACTGTGTCCTTTGCCTTGCAGAAGCTTCTCAGTTTCAGGAGGTTCCATTTATTAATTGCCGATCTTAGTGCCTGTGCTACTGGAATTTGTTCAGGAAGCAGTCTCCTGTACCATTTCGTTCAAGGGTACCTCCCACTTTCTCTTCTAAGAGGGTCAGTGTGGCTGGATTTATGTGTAGGTCTTTGATCCATTTGGACTTAAGGTTTGTGCATGGCAATAGACATGGATCTATCTGTAGTCTTCTATATGTCAGCCTCCAGTTATGGCAGCACCATTTGTTGAAGATGCTTTCTTTTTTCCATTGTATAATTTTAGCTTCTTTGTTAAAGATCAGGTGTTCATACATGTATGGGTTAATGTTGGGGTGTTCAATTTGATTCCATTGGTCTATCTGTCTATTTTTGTGCCAATACCAAGCTGTTTTCAGGACTATAGCTCTGTAATGGAACTTGAAGACAGGGATGGTGATGCCTCCAGATGTTGCCTTGTTGAACAGGGTTGTTTTGGCTATCCTGGGTCCTTTGTTTTTCCATATAAAGTTGAGTATTGTTCAGAAGGCCACTTTTACATTTTTTATCTTTGTCCTTAGACATCACGTCAGAATATCCTGCAAAGTGACACATTGCTCTCGTCTCCAACATCACAATCTGCTCTTATATTTCAAACATTACAGCTGCTATTTGAGGAGAAATTTGCCATCTAACCCTATTGATTCATCTGCGGTTTGAATTACCATAATATGAGTTGTCATTTATCTCAGTAATCTTTGCACGTAATCTAATTATATTCAGATAGAACCAAGACATAAAATATTTATTACAGTTATTCCTAGGCATTCCCACTTAGTTATCTGACTTAATGTGGATTCTTACTCTTGCGGTCTAGAGAAAGAACATAGTAAGAAATGATTAGCCAAATCTGGCGTCTGGCATGGTCTTTAATGAGTATAACCCATATTCTTCATTGGAACGAGAGTTCAGTAGGGGGAAGGTGGAATATACTCACACTTTTCCACGGCATGTGTTGAGACAATTTGTCCCACCCCAAAAAACAAATTATCGCAGAGAATTCAAAAATGATTTGAATTTGTGTCTTCGGTAAAAATGAGAAAAGGACAGTAATCAAAAATGACCCAGTGCTCTGGCAGGATGAGGCTGGGAAACACATGCACACGCCTTGGAAGGATAGAAAGTTGGGCAGATGCATCTTTGGTTGGCTCAGTCAACAGCAGTTAATGAGAGCTTAATATACAGGGCTTACCACTGGCTGCGGGCTCAAAGTGACGGGTGAAAGGGGCCTCCTTTCTTATAGCTTTACAGCTGTATACGCCATGCATCGCTTTCGCCAGACTCAAGGGAAGAAGCAGCCTGGACCAGTCCACAGAACAAAGTCCTTGGAATCATGGACAACGTGAACCCAGCATCCTCCTCTACAGAGCGGGGATAAGAGCAAGTCCTAAGGTTGTCATGGGGATTCTAGAAAATTCCCTGTGCAAAGTAATTCCCCAGAGTAGAGAATATCCTAATATCCGCTAAGCTTGGCTTCTGCCCGGCTTCCGCATCTGTGGTGCCCCGCCCTCCCCGCCCGCCCTGGCTCTTCGCTCCTCCCTGTGACGGCTGTCTGAACCACTGGCATGACTCTATGAGCTGGGCTACTCAGCCTAAATTCCACGGAGCCAGTGGGGGAATTGTCTCCCCGGGGTTTAATTGGAAAGCACTGTGGCTGAGACTAAAAATAGACACACAAAGCTCCGAAATTCATGACTTATAAGATGTTCTGGAAAGTGTCTTATATATGGCAGAGCTATTCGGGGAGAGACCAGATTGTCGACTGAGCGGGGGGCGGAAGGTGGAGGTAGGGGCTTGACGACACAAAGGACCATTGTGTAAAGGTAGGGTCATCCTGGATCGTGGTTTGGGAGCTGACTGTGTGCCTCTGGGTACTACTCCCAACTCAGTGTGACCCAGAAGCTTCATGAAGGCAAATTTTTGTTATATGTAAATCAGTGGTTCTAACTTAAAAAAAAAGCAAGTTATGTTTTGGGGACTTTTAAAACTTCTTTTAGGAAAAACAAATCTGTAATTGAAGCAGGAAATGAACCACACTTTTGAGAACAGTCTTGTACATAACTAACTACGGAAGAAGACTGGTGTCCATAGTCCCCTTAAAGGGCCAGAGTTCTCTGCTAATCCGAGGCAAGGGGAGCATCCACCCAGGGAACTCAGGAAGCATTTCTGAGAGGAGGGTGCATTCTCGTAGGCCTGGCAGATTTCAGCCCACCATCGTTTATTTTCTTCTCTACTAACTACAAACAACGTATTAAACCCAACACATCTTTACCTGTGATTTACAAAATCTGCTACAGTCTTGACCATTTTTCTGTTTGTTTGTTTGTTTGTTTTTGTGCCTTTGAGATAGAATCTCAGGAAGTTCACGCTGGCCTCAAACTCTCTCTGTGTTGCAGAGGCTGTCCCTGAACTCTGCAGCCAAGGCTGGCTTTGAACCCTTTCCCTTAGTGACAGGGTACAGATGTGTGCCACCGTGTCTGGCTCATTTTTCTATTTCTAAAAGTAATACAGTGACATATTAGTCAGAAATAGAATGATTCATGTTTTACCTTAACTTGCCCTGTAGACAGATGTTCAGTGCTAAAGCTGTGGTTTTCGGTTTGTGCCTGTCAGGGAACTGGCCGGTTTTGCAGACTGTCCTCTCATTCTATGAAATGGGAGAAGTAGGCAGTGTCCCTAGAGGACATTCACGTGTACGGAAGCCAGGGGATACAAAAATCCGGGTTCCAAAACTTGTTGGTAACTCCACAAATTAGGAAGGAAGGAAAGGAAAAAAGAAGATCAAGTCAGGCCTGGTGATGCGGGTGTGTGACCCTAGCTACTCCGGAGGCCAAGGAAAAAGAATTGAGAGTTCGAGGCCACCACGGATAAAGAGGGGATTGGTTCAGCAACAGAGTCCTTGCTTAGCATGTAAGGGATCCTAGGTTCTGTCTCCAGTCCCACAGGAACAAAAAAATCGTCGCTCCTAGATCTATAAAAAAAGATATTAACTTTTACTATAATGGGTGAGTTATTTTCCTTCCTAAGGGTCAGTAGAAGATCAACAGTCTAGGAGAGGGAAAAAAGAAAAAGAAACAAGGAGAAAGAACAACTAGAAGGCAGAACAGAAGGGACACACCGAACCATGAGACGATGAGAAGATGGTTGCCCTGCCTGTGCTTGGAGAAGGGGGCAGAGGCAAACAACACCACCTTGCAAGAATTGGGCCAGCAAAGCTGGCTAGTACGACGTTAATGAGGGCATAGGAACCCCAGCGACTTCTGGTATACCTCGATGGGCACACCTCTTCGGATGTGTCTGGGAAAGTGTTTCCAGAGAGTTTTTAACTGAGGAAGGACTGCCCAGCCGGGAAGTGAGCAGCACTATCCCACAGGCTGGGTGGGGTCTCAGACGCAACAAAAACAGAAAAGGGAGAAAGGGCTGAACCCTGGCTAACCCTTTCTCTTTGCCTGGCTGGTACATCTCTTCTCTACAACAGGGGACTGTACCTCTTTGAGCTATGAGCCAAAACAACCGCCTTCTCCCTTAAGTTGTTTTTTTTATTATTGGATATTTAGTCACAGCAACAAGAAAAGTAGTAAGGCAGGCAACAAGGGAGAATAAGTGTATATATTTGCTTGATACACTTGCAGAAAGGGTGCCAGCGACGGGGACCAGCGTGGATTTATGGAACTAGCAGAGAAGCAAAGAGGTGGGGATGGGAGAGACACTTGAATATGACTCTTGTGCCTTTAAATTTTGAGTCGTGTGAGTACGTTACATATCCCAACACAAATATTAAACGAAGAAAAGCCCAAACAACTAAATCATGAGAAAAGAGAGAAGCCTGGGATCCATCCCTTGTTTTATTGCTAAGTTTTGTGGCCATATACCCTTACTGTTTTATGAACCTTGGCGTGAGTTTTTATAAAATTATAGGGTTGGTTACTAAGCTGCACAGGCTCTAGAAGACCCTGGGCTGGCCCCTTCCGTTCTTGTTCCTTTGACGGTTGAGTGGGATGGGAAGAAAGGATTCCCTCTTTGGGGTGGCTACACACAGCTCACAGATTTATAGACTGTAAAACTCGGGGCCCGTTTCTGTACGTCGCTCTTCGACAAGCAGTCCTTTGAGATGTGGGGTGCACAGCCTGGAGTTCCGGATGGGACCACACCACCTCTCTCTTCGCTTTTACATCCTATGGAGAACTCCGTGTTTATAGGAGACCGCAATGGTGGGAACCAAAGCCTGCTTCATGTGTGGCAGGGACGCCAGACACCAAAGAGTTTTTATTCCAGTCTAGGTTGTTAGAAATTTTTTTTTTGGTTTTTATGAGACAGGGTTTCTCTGTATTGTTTTGGAGGCTGTCGGTCCAGCCCGGCCTCGAACTCACAAAGATCTGCCTGTCTCTGCCTCCTGAGTGCTGGGATTAAAGGTGTGTGCCACCACAGCCCGGCGGTTGTTAGAAATTTAACCATCAATTGATTATGAGAAAAGATGTCAAATATGGGATTCTTAGATTACAGGCTTTGCCCCTAAATGTTCAGACCATATGAAGGTAGTCAAAACTGCTAAAATCTAATGACATCTTAAGTAATATGAAATTATTAACAAACAAACAAACAAACATGTTTTTGAGCCATATGATAAAAGTTGGAATTCCAATCAGTGGCAAATGCTTAACTTTTGGTTGGATAAAATTAGTTACAGTTAAGCCAGGGAGTGGGGGGGGTGCATACTTTTAATCCCAGCACTTGGGAAGCAGAGGCAGGCTGAGCTCTGTGAGTTCAAGGCCAGCCTGGTCTACAGAGTGAGTTCCAGTACAGTCAAAACTACACAGAGAAACCCTGTCTCAAAAACAAACAAACAAAAAATTAATTACAGTTAGAATCCATATTTCACAAAAAAAGTCTCCTGGAAATTCCATATCTGAGCAAAACAGAAATATATAATGTGAGGATAGAAAGAGATTCTACAGGTATCCAGAGAACAGGAAGCACCCTAAAAAGCAAACAGGTCAAACTGACCCACTGCTTTTGTAGGATACGTTTTTTGTCAGCAGGAAAGGGGAAACTGAGGACAAGCTGAGGAAGAATATACCCCCCTCTACTAACAGAGCAGAGTTGACTGCTTTAGGAGGCAGCCACATAGCAGCTCAGTTGCCATGGTTGCCATGGGTTACTACCCCACCCCAGGTCTCCCCTGGGCCTCAGTTGTAAGCAGAATCTCCATGGCTCCATTCAGGTGGGCCTATCCTAATTCCCTAATTTCTCTCCTTGAAGAAGTGACAGGTTCTGCCACAATTAACATACACTCAGAGTCAAAGAGTCAGGGGCACAAATTTTGTCTCCAGTGTTTTGTCTTAGAAGTCACAACAGTCAAGATGTGGAGCATGAGACCTGGTTTCTGCAGTGACGTGGAGGAAGGAGGGGCTTCAGCCTTAGCCAGAAAACACAAGCAGGTTTAGAACTTGCCTTCCTGTGCTAATTGCATTTCCTATCACTGCAACAAACACCCAAAAGAATGCTTGCAAAAGGGAGGGCCTGTCCGGGATCCTGGTTTCTTTGGGCTGTAGTCTATCCTAGCAGGGAAGCCCGTGGGGGCATGCATGGCAGCGGGAACACGGTAGAGGCGCCTCATCTCTTGACCGGCCAGGGAAGCGGAAAGAGTTGTGCTGGAACCATGTGTACATACAATCTTCAAAGACCCCACTCACCGTGACTTACCTCCAAGCCTCAGCCCTGCCTCCTAAAGGCACTTAATTTTGGAGGATCAATATGGAGACGGAGCCACTCAGGTGAGATGATTAAGTCACGTGTGCACATGTCTTTACAAACGTGTGTAACACTTTCCATGTTGCATACTTGGCTTTGTATGGTGGGGAATTTGCCCCATGCGTTCTAGACTCAATCCACAGTTAGCTCATCAAGTCATACGGACATGGAGTTTGTTGTTTACTTAGTGATGGGAAGGACTCAACGGATATCAAAATACTTCAAGATCCAGCTCCGTCATCTTCGGAGTTTACTTTCCCCACTGTTTGGGTTCAGGACCCTCTCCCAATTAGACCCCACAACTCTCCTGCCTCTGATGCGGCACGGCCCTCAGTCCATCTGCCACACTGCAGTCAGGGTGACCCTTCTGAAACAGAGCGACTCTGGACACCATTTTGCTTTTAAACATTTTAGAGGACTCCTCTTGACCTCAGGGGGGAGAAAATAAATCCCCTACGTCCTTAGCACTGTGATCAAGCTGCCTGATGACCTGATCGAAGCTTCCAGGGTCAAGCTCAGCGTTGCACTTCTGTTACTACGCTGGGTGCTCTTCTATCTGCCCCGCCCCCTTTGACAGTTCATTCCTCTGGTTGGGGTGTTTTTGTCATCTCCTTTCCCCTCATCCCCGTATCAGGTCATCATTTAGTCTCTTCCTACCTACTCTAGCTACCTTTCTGTTGCTGTGATAAAGCCAAAAGAAAATTAGAGAGGAAAGGTTTTCTTTGGGGGCTTGTACTTCCAGGTCATAGGGCATCACTTGGGGGAAGCAGGGGCAGGAAAATAAAGTAGAAACCATGGAGAAATTCTCTTCACCAGCTGGCTCAGGCTCTTCCTCAACTAGTTCCTTATGCAACCCTTTAGAGTGGGAGAGTAAACCTGCCCAGGGAATTGTACACCTACAGCGGACTAGGCACTCTGACATCGATTAATAATCAAGGCAACCCCTCACAGACATGCCTGCAAAACAACCTGATACCAAAGACCGCTACTGAAACCCTTTACAGGTGACTCCAGGCAGTGTCGAGTGGACAGTCAACACTAACTAGGACACTACTGGAAGTCCACGTTGACATTGGATAGAGGGACCTGAGAAAGTGGAAGCCCATGTCCCATCCCAGTCTCCTCGGATTAAAATCATCAACAAGGAAGCAAGGCTGACTCCTGTGTGATTCTTAAGCATGCGGAAGTCTGGGAAGTTGCGGTCCAGGTATTGCCTACACATGCTTATTTTAGGGACCACCTCCATTCCAAGGCCTCTCTTTGTACGAGCACTCTCTCTCTCTCTCTCTCTCTTCCATGCCAGATGCCTTTCTATGACTTCCTGTCATGGTATACATGATTTCTCCCCATTATTTGACACAGTACACTATCAGGCATTCTTCTAGTCCTAGTATGTAGTCTGGTTAGTATATATTAGGTACTCTATCATGAGTAAATACAAAGGACCAAGGTTCCTTAGGAAAGATTCCTGCTGCTGTCTCACTTCTCTTAGATGTTTGCCTGCGTGTTTAACTGTCAACAGCACAGATCAAGGACGCCAGTTCTCAGTATGTACTTCCCCAGACCCGTGGCTGTAGACCTCCGAACAAATAAGTCTTTACCCAGCTGTGGATTCGGCTCAGTCTACAGATAAAAGCTTTGGGTCCCAACGTTTTTTTTTTTTTGAAGTGTCCCAAGCTCCTTAGAAGTGTCCCAAGCTCCTTAAAAGTGTCCCACACTCCTTACAAGTCCTAGGTTCATCTTGCTGGGTTTCCTTCGGGAACCCAGCTTCTCTGTTTGTGAGCATTAGCTCAGTATTGCTCTGACCACTGCAAAAAAAAAAAAAAACTCAACCACATGGGGGAGGAGGAGAAAAAAATGCTTGGAGATGCTCAGGCACACGGCCACTCCACTCAGAAACCTTGGACCAATGTGTGTGGGTGTGACTTCCAGAAGCAAAACCAAAGGGCTACTAGCCAAATCACAGCATGGCCAGGGGTTCCCTCCAGAGACTGGCCAGCCCTGAGGGCAAAGGAAAACAAACAAAAGATGCATTCTTTGGGCTCTTGAGTAAAACAAAGACCCTACTGAGGATACTCAAGAAGTAGTAAAAGCTGTAAAAACCCAGAAATGGGGGCCCTGTCTGTAGAGCCGCATCTGGTTCCAATGTAAACATCCTTAAACTGTTTCCAGAATGAATACACATTTGAATAACTGAGTACTGAAGTGGCCCTCTTTCCCCGTGGATACGGAAGCGAAACACCCGAACCGGGAATATTCTTGCTCACACCTAATTCCACGAGTCCCCTATACCGTTTAGACCTTTTGTGGGTACACTAGGCACAGAAAAGCATTTGAAAGCAAATGAAACAGAACCGCCTGCAAAAATCCAGGGCCTCCTGGCTGGTACTTTTTTTTTTGAAGCAGGCACTTGAACTTGACACCTTGAAGGGATGGTACCGTTGGCTAAGCAGAGGTGAGGCTGGGCTGGAGACGTGAGCATCGCTAACCGCACCGGCTTCTGTCTTGGATTGCTTACTGTTTGAAACGCCCACTAGAAACTTGTTAGCTCAGAGACTGGAAATCAGTGGCCCTGACACAGTTTTTTCTCCTTTAGAGTGGGAGAGTAAACTATGTCTTTCAAACGAGGACCATAAGTTAGCCATGATGGGACACGTTTTTTCATGCTGGCACTTAGGAGATGAGGCAGGAGGATCATCATAAATTTGAGGCCACTTTGGACTGTACAGGAAGATGCTGCCTCCAGCAAACTAGTAAACACAGTAAGGTTTTAACACAGGATTGGCTGATGACATTTTAAAAATGCCCGCATGTCTGTTGCTCCCGTATCAACTGCCCTATTGCAGGGAGCCCAGGTGGCTCATCTAGAAATAGCTTTCCGGTGCTTGTATACAGCCTACAGCAGAGCCCTTGGGGGTGAGAAGGAAATGAGTTTTATCTCTCCTGGTTGGCCGTCTGAGTCTTGAATGACTTTTTTTTCCTAACATAGTGAAATTTCTTTACATTGCATTTGGAAAAATTATATAAATTAGGTATCTCATTTCCAGAGTGTAAACAGACAACTGTCGTCAGCATTGTGACAAGTTGACATGCACACACACCACAGTCCTGCTCCTGCTACAACAGCGCCAACACTGGTCATTTGATCAAGAAAATGCAAACCCGTGGGTTGAGGCAGTAGCTCAGTCGGCACAGTCCTAGCTCCAAGGACTCGAAATTCAGATTTCCAACGGCCATATGAAAAGCCAGGTGTAGTGGTGCACACCTGGAACCCCTGGATACTCCATCAGCCGTGACTGTACGAGCAGAGATCAGCAAACTCCGATCAAAGGGTAAAAGCTCTCTCTGACTGGACAAGAGGATCCCGGGACCCCATGGACAGCCACCCCAGCCAAATCAGCGAGCTCCAGGTCCAGTGAGAGACCCCGTCTCAAAAAACTTACGACAGTAATTAAAAATATGTCGAATGTCAGCCTCCGGCCTCCACACACACACACACACACACACACACACACCTATGCACACACACGAACACACACACACACCTATGCACACACACGAACACACATAAAAGAAAAAAGAAGGAAGGGGAGGAGGAGGAGGAAGGAAAGAGAGCAGGAGAGCAAAAGGCAATCCAGGCTCACCATCTTGTAGCCTTCCCCTCCCCACTGCTTCTTTTCCCTCTTTCTTTAGTGCTTTGGGACCTGAAGACCCTGCCCTAAATGAGAAGAAGAAGCTGGGCTGGTGGCGTTCACCCTGCAGAAGGGCGGCTCATCTCAGTCCAGATGGGAAGAGCACAGAGCTGGGCGCACGCCCTTGGCTGGTCAGATGCTATCTCCCTCCCTCCCTCTGGTCATCCAGTTAAAGTGAAAAAAACGATCCAAGTCTACTTCACCTAATGATTCGTCAAACAAGAGTGCTGGGAGAAATGAAACATGTAAACACCAAGCTGGCCGCCAGCGTCCCCGGCATGAAAGCGGCTTCCGGCTGGTAAATATTTTGGTAAAACTGGTCAAGGGAACAACTTGGCAGCTGGCGCTCTCTGAAATGAGGGAGCCGCGGCTTTTCCGCCAGGAGAGCATCGCTCTTTGATTGGAATTCGCTGCCCCCCCCCCACACACAAGCAGCATTTAGCAAAAACCACAGCTGATGATGTATCCCACTCGCAGATGCTGTTTTACGACATGCAAATGGCCAGCCCAAAGGGCAGTTAGATTTTTTTATGTTCATCTTTTTGAGTCTACACAGTTGGGCAAGATTTCTAGACCGGTTCTTTCGAGAACCCTGAGGCGAAGCTGACAGCCATTTCCGGGAACAGACTAAAATGCGCTTTGTATAACATTTCTGGAGTAAAACACCCTATTTTAGAAGCGTTGACAATAAAGGACCCCTTAGCAGGGATTTAGTCACTGGGGATCTGGCCGGTGGTGTGGCTTGCTGTCGAGGGCTCATAAGACCTGCTGCACAAGAAGGACACTAGGAGGGGTAAGGAACTATGAAAAGGTCTTGGTTTTCCCCTGTAGTTGCGCCAAGATACCGAGGCTCGGTAGGTCAAAGGGCTAGGGGAGAACCTACTGCTATTATTCTTTAAAAATAAACATGGCATTAAAGTCAAAGTCTTAGAGTTATGCCCATAGGTAAGCACATCTCTCGGGGACCAACAGAGAGATTTCTTTTTCCTCTTAGTAGACGGTGATTGACAGAGACCCACAATCAGTCACCACGCAAAGCACACACGAGACTACAGGGTGGGGTTGGATGGCATAGCAGGTGAGTCATAAGAGCTCACAGCAGCTGTGACAGCATGCACCCAACCTGGGCAAGACCAAGCTACACACAGCCACAGCAGGGTGGGGGTGAGGCGGTCAAGAAGTCCCTCCCCCGGCTGAGAAGCTATGGGCAATTTGATGGCTGTCAGAAGAGGGTAACTCAGTTGTCTTCAAGGGTTCAGACCGTGGGAGCCTACCCACGCCCCGGTAGATGGCCCTGTACCCGTGCACATGCGGGCACCACTAAGTGGACTCTGTGGGGAAAAATGGAAAACCAGAAAAAGAAGAGAACACGTGGAGTAGGGAGGGAAGAGCAGTGATGGAGACAGGTTGAATTGAAAGAGGGGGATAGGGGGTGGACTTGATCAAAACGTATTATATGTATAGATGAAACTCTCAAGAGTCTTAGCTCTTGCTAGTGGTGCTGGCATGCACACCTGCGCTCAAGCCTCTTCGCTAGTCAATAGCGGTTCCTATTTCCAGTGAGGCGTCCCTGGTCCCCAGTGAGCCCCCCCTGTCCTCTGATGAACTCCCATCCAATGGACTCGTCCCTGGTCCCCAGTGAGCCCCCCCTGTCCTCTGATGAACTCCCATCCAATGGACTCGTCCCTGGTCCCCAGTGAGCCCCCCCTGTCCTCTGATGAACTCCCATCCAATGGACTCGTCCCTGGTCCCCAGTGAGCCCCCCCTGTCCTCTGATGAACTCCCATCCAATGGACTCGTCCCTGGTCCCCAGTGAGCCCCCCCTGTCCTCTGATGAACTCCCATCCACCAGACTTTTCCCTGGTCCCCAGGATTTGCTTTGGTCTTGTTCCTTCCACCATCTCTGCCATGTTGTGACCCCTTCTCATTTGTCCCATTTACGAATCCTAATTAAAAAACCGGGGCACACACCTTTGGTCCCCCCCCCACTCGGGAGGCAGAGGCAGGCGAAGCTCTGTGAGTTCCACGCCAGTCAGAGCTACATAGAGAGACTCTGTCTCAAAAACAAACACACAAAACATCCTCCTAGACCCACACTGTTCGGAGTTGAGTTCTAAGAACTATAAACTAATGAGCTGCACCATGTAGGGCATGAGGATTGATCTCTCTGCGCCTTTGTTTCATCATCTGCAAAAATTAAAAACGCTATTATCGAATAAGGTTGATATGAGAAGTGAGGTTGCATTGCTAAAACACCAGAGTATCCAACCCAGAGGCCAAATGTGGTCGAAGGTAGCTGTGGATTCTGCCCAACACAAAATTGTAACTGTACTTAAATTTTGTGTGTGTGTGTGTGTGTGTTTTGTTGTAATTTTGCAAAGGATATCACAATATTAAAAGATTGGACACCCCTTCTCCAGGTAGATTTTTTGAGGGTTCAGCGGGTTCTCATGATTATTCATCAATAGTAATTAATATTTATATCTGTTAACTCTGACTTTAAGAATTGAGTTGAATTGAATTAATAAATGTGAATATACTGTTTTGTAGTTTATACATTGCTCCATTTCTTTGTCTACTTCCTACCCACTGTTCTGAGTTACTGACTTGCAGGGGCAGGGGACACATTCCTTTCTCACAAGGAGCTATCTGGCCAGCGTGTCTCTAAGTGGCACTCAATGCCCTCTCAGCCTGTTGGCTTCCCAAATCCGTTATCAGGGAGCGGGTCCCAGAACAAGAGGTTAAGCAGATAGGACTTCCTGGGACTGAGCTCCCAGGAAATTTGACACTGTGGTCTGTTCCCTGCTGGCAACACCTGCCTGTAAGTGGCTGTCATTCCCTTTTACCTAAGGGAGAACTCCATATAAGGGGAGACCGAGCAGGTCCACGTGAAGCAAATGTTTCCTCAGGCTCTGAAGCCTCCAGGGAGGGAGCAGCACCCCCTTGGCAAGGATTCCTGTGCACGTCATCCGAATCCAGCTGTGACAAAGCAGCGACTGTTACCTCAGGAGCACAGAGATTCTTGGGATGGCAGAAACCCACATTCTACCTTTTCCCTAGCATGAGGGCCCAGCTGGAATTCCTGCACTGTTTTGGATGGGGTCACAACGCAAATAAACTGTGTTCTGGGCTCTGAGTGTATGAGACCCGGAGCCAAGGTTCAGTTCAGCCACTGACCGGGTAATTTAGATGGCCATGTAAATCGAGAGCAGAAGCCAGGGAGCTGCCCCTGGAAGGAACCCTAAGAGGGAAAGCAACAGGAAGTCGCCACTGCTGGCCACTGCCCACCTCAATGTGTTTGCTGCTCGCGGTTGGAAGATTTTTAAAAAATTTTTGGCCTGTTTTCATTGTTGCTAAAAATCTAGTAGCTGAGGGTCAGGAGATGGTAAGGAGATGTAAGGAGCTGAGTTTAGATTCCCCAACATCCACGTAATAAGCCAATTGGGCAGAGCAAGCCTGTAAACCCAGTTCTGGAGAGGCCGAGACAGGAAGGTCCCCGGGGGCTCGCCGGCCAAACTGCCTAGCCAAGATGGCGATCTCCAGGCCCGCAAGAATCCCGTCTCAAAAAATAAGGTGGTCGGGCGTTGGTGGCACATGCCTTTAATCCCAGCCACTCGGGAGGCAGAGGCAGGAGGATCTCTGTGAGCTCGAGGCCAGCCTGGTCTACAAGAGAGAGTTCCAGGGCAGCCACCAAAACAATACAGGAAAACCCTATCTTGAGAAACAACAACAACAAAAATAAATATATAAAAATAAAAAATAAGGTGGAGAAACTGTTGAACCAGACCCCTGACGTTGATCTTGGGCCTCCTCACTCAGGTGCACAAACGCATGTGCATTCTAAAATGATGTGACAACTGGATGATGTGCTGATGACCTCTGCTGCAGAGAAGATGGAAGCCAGGCAGCCGTGACTAGGCGGAGCAGCGTCACGGTGGTGCTGTGACTGGCAAGACTGCGTTCTTTATCCTGGCAATTGCCCGGGTTGTGAGAAACATTCTGTGAAGCCTTTATTATGGTTCCCATCCCAATTATTCTTAGCATCTTGAAATGTCCATGACTTTCAGGTAGGAATTACAGTCACTGCACTTCAAGGACGACCATGTCGCTCTATTATGCATGTATGCTTTCCCTTTCTCCTTACGTTCTGAGGGGGATTTTTAATTTATTTTTCCAGTAATGGCTTAATCCCCATGTTCAGCTTTACTGTTATTTACTGTCTGGTCAGAATTATACTTCTGCTCCTAGGTTTCTAGCTTTCAGGCTTATTTTTTACATTTCTATTGGCAATGTTTCCTTCTCCACCTCTATGTCCTTGTAGTTTTCTATTTCTGCTTTTTTTTTTTTACAAAGGTCATCCAGAACTGAAGAGCATATTCACAGATGAAGGACAGTAAAGAGCACGCTTTGTCGTTTGCTGGAATTGTTCAGTCATCATCGCTGAGTTCTTTCAACAAGCAATAGAGCAAGGGCCCAACATTGGAAACAGACACGCAAACAAGATCTGTCTCTCCCTGTCGAAGCGCATGTGTGAATGTGCATGGGGACATGTATTGAGGACGTCATCCTCAGGGGCTGGGGAGGAGGCTCAGCTGGTCAAGTGTTCACCTTGCAAGCATGAGGAATTGAGTTCACATCCCCAGGCACCACAGGGAAAGCAGGACAAGCAGCATACGTTTGTAATCAAAGACCTGGGCAGGTGGGAGACAGGTGGACCCCTGAGACTTACTGGCCGGCCAGCCTAGCCTAGTTCCAGGCCAATTCCAAGTCAAGTAAGAGACCCTGTCTCAAAAACAAATAAGCAAACAAACAAAAACCCTAGGAGGACAGTGTCTGAGGAACAACAACCAAGGCTAATCTGTGGCCTCCACACGCACATACACAAACGCACGCATGACATGTAGAAGGAACACACACAGAAGAATTACATGTCAGGGGTAGAGGAGGTAGCTTAGTGGTAGAGCGTTTGCCTGATATAAACCTGAGTCCCTGAGTTCAGTTCTCAAACCCCGGGGGAACCCTCTGCCATTAATCACAATCACGATGCAAGGCAGAGCGCTCCAACTCCCGTCAAAAAGGCTCCAGTCTCAAGAGATCTTGAAAGCTCTGCATTTCGGTTTTTCCCTCCACACTTGTACAGCAGATGCCTGCAGCACACTTTCCACAAATCCTCAGAACAGCAGTCATTTGCACGGTTTCGTCTCTCAATGTCACTTTGTGGAATAAAGTAAGCTCTCCCTAACCTGCATGTCAGCAGCCACACTCAGGATGGGGTTGGCCGCTCCCCATGTCAATCTTTCACCTGTGTGATGACCTCGCTACAGCTGCAGCTGGAGGACGGGTGAAGGAGCAGCCACTTACCCAGGCTTCAGACTTAGCGCAGCTTGGATTCGTTGAGCCTCTTGACTCAACCTACATGAGGAACAACCACAGGGGCGTGCTCACACTTCTGCCACAGACCTTACTTCTTGGACCCATCTGTCTGCTGCATGGAGGGAGCCACACTTCCCGGGATGCATTTACGGGGGAGGAGAAGAGAGCCGTCTTCCCTTTGCTCTTGTTTGGGGGGGTTCTGAGGCTGGTGGAGAGGGAAACGAGGGTGGGAGACACATTTTGGTTGTCTTACGAGGAAGCAGCTGCATCGCTGCAGGAGATGGGGAGGCACTCTCCTTCCTTGCCTATCTTTGCCTCCACTGTTCCTTCAAGGAGAGCATTGCTATATGGTGTGGTGGTTTTCATTCACTTCTGGGCCGCATATCGCCTCTTGTGCTAAATCTTTCTGGGAAGTTGGACAGGCTCCAGCAGGTCTGTGTTCCAGACACCCTTACTCTGCTGTCCACAGATGATTTTTAATCCTCCCTATCCCAAATATGACAAGCATAAATCAAAAATAGAAGCAAAGCTAACCGTACAGGGGCTCAGCATATGGTTTTGTGGTACGGGTCAAAAGGATATATAATCCTGCGTGCGTATTATAAACTCCCCGCTGATCTGAGACTCACGAGCCCAAATGGAAACAGTCAGGGTCTGTTGTGAGACCCCCCATAGAACAGAGACAAACGAGTATGTCGCGTGGCTAAGGGAGAAGAGCAGACTTAGACGGTTGCTAGAGCTCAGATGTTTATTCTTTCACCGAGTATCAAAAGTGCGCTAAGCCTTGTTCTGGAAGGTGCGGATAAAATACAAGCAAGACATGGTTCCTGTTCTCAAACTGCAAGTGTGGATGTGGGAAGTATGAGTCTTTAACGTGCACACACATGGGCTGGGAAGATGAGTAAGCCACTTGCTGCACAAGATTGAGGGCCTGAGTTTGGATTCCCTATAGCTCCCACGTAAGGAACCAGGTGTGGCTGGGAGTCCCTCTGACACCAGCAACCAGGGGGCAGAGACAGCCACGCCGATTGGTGAGCTCCAGGTTAACTAATGAGACACCCTGTCTCACACGAAAGTAAAAGGATGGAGAGTGATTGGAGACGACTTATAACTTCAACCTCGAGCTTCTACAGGCTAATGCACAGGTGAGCAAAACCTTCCCACACACATGCACACGCGTGCTCATACCACACACACGTGCATGCGCACACTCACGCAAGTGGACACTAACAACTGCGGTGCAAGGAGAAAGTGTTCATTGCCTTAAGAAAGTCTTGAGACTCCCCAGCGGCTCACTCAAACTTAAAGAAAGGCGTTGCGCTTTCGCTGTTGTCATGGTTTGGCTATGGCGGATATCCCTCCTGCCAATATGATTCGGTAGGAAAATACAGTGTTCTGAGTCATTGACAAGGAATTGAATATCTGAACCTTTCCCCCCCACCTTCCTACATTCACAAGAATCAGCGCAAGTTGGGCTTTGGAGTTAAACCTAAATGGTAAGACTGTAACGGCCATTGAAGAAAATGCTTTTATAGCTACGAAGTAAACAAATAACTCTACGCAGGACATAAAGAAGTACTATAACCAGGTCTGGGAAGATGGCTCAGTTCCTGCTATGCCAGTACAGGGATCTGGATTTGAGACCCCCCATAACCCGTGTCAAAAGCCAGGAGGGGTAATATGTTCCTGTAACCCCAGCACTAGGGGGCAGAATCAGGCGGAGTCACGAACCTCATGGGTCAGCCAGTGTAGCTGAGTCAATGAGCTTTAAGTTCAGTGAGAGACTCTGTCTCAAAAAAAACAAAAAACAAAAAACAAAAACATAAAACGTAGGTGGACAGTGATACAGGAAACACACCCAAGTCAACCACCGGCCTCCGTACATGTATGTGCTCCCATGCACTGTTTACACACCCACCGAACCAAGCCCTCTGAATGTGGGTACCAGCTAGGAGGCCGGGCAGGTTACGGGACCTCTAACAGTGGAGCCACGGTTTATTCCTAGAGCACAAATGGACATTGGGAGCCCATTCCCAATGGAGGGATACTATTGCAGACTGGATATGGAAAGGAGGGCCTGGGCCCTCCCCCAAATGATGTGATGGACTTTGATGATTTCCCCCATGGAGGGTCTCACTGTCCCTGGGGAGTGGGTGGTGGGTGGGTTGGGGGATCAGTGGGAACCATGGGGGGATGGGAATGCGAGGGATGGGACATGGATATGTAAATAAGAGTGTTTTTAAAAATAAAAAAACGATATGCAGATGCTACAAAGCTGAATACACTGTGTTCAACATGAGAAAGAATTAAAATTATAGTGAGGGTGGGGATATAGCTTAGAGACAGGACACTTGTCAGGCATGGGTTCAATCTTTGGCATTGGGGTGTGGAGGGCCCACAGGAGTGTGGTGTATTCCAAGTTCCTCCGGAATGGTCAGAGCAAAAGCAAACCCACTAAGCAGAACCAAACATCTATGAACCTGTGGACAAAAGTAGGATTCCATTCTGATGATGGGAGTATAATACAGGAGCACTACTTGGGACAAGACAGGTCACTCTACCATGCAGCACATTACTGTAAGGTGTGCACCCAGGAGCAGGAGCGATGGAAACAATAGCCACCAAAAAAAAAAAAAAAAGAAAGAAAGAAAGAAAGAAAGAAAGAAAATGTGCTAAAGGATATTCATAGCAGCTCTATTTAAAATAATTTCAAACAGAAAGCAATCTAAAGACGAATCAAATGAAGCAGGATAGAGTCTCACACTGGGAGGGCTCAGCCGTGTACTAGTGAGACACGGGTGTCTCTGAGGGAACGAATTCAGACTCAGAAACGTAGTGCTGTCTGATTCTAGTACGATGGTGGAACCAGAATGCTGGGAAGTGACTACAGGAGCTTCCTGAGGTAAGACAAGCTCTGGCTTTGCACGCTGCAGGATGAATGCTTGAGATCCAAGTGAATTAGCGCAGTCCAGTTTCAAAATCCCAATTAAATAAGACAGAAGGTCTAGCGCTGTCTTACACGGTCTTATCTTCTGTTATCCTCTATTTACTCATTCCATGCGGGGCCGCGCTGCCCTTTGAGTCTTGAGTGTACCCAGTAGTCTCTTGACTCAGGGACAAGTCCTTGATGCTGTGTCTGTCCAGGAAGTTCTTCCCCATGTAGCTACACGACTTGTTTCTCTGCCTCTGTTGGATCTGGCAAATGCCACTCTACCAGAGTCCTTCCTCAGCCATTCTGTATAGACTCCAGGCAGGTCTCCCCCTACTTCCTATCTCAACTCACCCATGCACCTACAGCACTCTTCGACACCTAATAAATAAAAATGCTCCTTATACCTGTGTCTGCTGTCTCTGCGTCTCCTCCAGAATGAGTATCCCAACAAGACTTCCTTTTTTTGGCCGCTGTTTCCTGAGCATGTTACCTATGATTTATTGAGGCCTGCCTGAGGATTCGGAAAGCAAAGTCAGGCTCAAACTACAGAGATCAGGCAGTGGTGACACACACCTTTAATCCCAGGACTCAAGAAACAGCTCACACAGAGGTGATCTCTCAGCACTTGGGATCACAGGCCTTTAATCCCAGGACCAGGGAGATGGAGACTGGGATGTGGCTGGGAGGAGAAAGATGGGAGACAGGAATTCAGAGCCTTTTGCCTCTGAGGAGTCTTGGGGACAGGGTCGCCATTTCAGCTCGGTAGAGGTGAGATCTACTGGCTTTGCCGCTTTGCTTCTCTGACCTTCAGCTTGAAGCCTGGACCCCAGTGTCCGTCTCTGGGTCATTTTATTTACCGCGCTACGGCGACTTCATTTTGATTGCGGGTTTCCCGAGCAGCTAGAACCATTTCGGGGGTCCAGGAGAAGACTCCACGGAGTAGTCACCGAGTGAATAAAAGAACAAACAAGGAGAAGGCGACAGTGGAACAGATGAAAGACATCCTCTCGTGCTTTTTAAAACGTCTCTTCCACGAGACAGGCCGAAACACTGCATTTTTAAGATCCAAAGCAAATGAATAGCAGATGTGTTGCAGGAAAAATAAACAACCTACTTCAAAGAGCCCCGTGATGCCTTCCAGGACCTGCGTAGCCAGCTCAGACAAACCTTTTAAGATGAGAGATGGAGCAGGATGGTGTGTGAGACCGCCTTTTGTGTGCAGGGCGGAAGCTCCCGGGGCTGGGATGCCCTGTGGTGACTGAATTCTGTAGTCCTTCCTTGGGGTACAGCTAAGGCTGGCTGTAGACCTGTCACTAGCATCCATGGTCGGGACCGGATGCCTGGAAGTCACTGGAATCCTCTAACACAAACTACGGGGGGGGTTGTGGCACTGCTTAAGCTTCAATGTGGCCTCACAGTGTGGTACGGCTCTGGATCCCAACACTGGTCCTGCCACCCATCAGGGACCTCAAGCGAGGAGCTAAAAATCTCAGAGCTCCTGTAACTCCAGTTCGAGGGAGTCTGACACCTTCTCCAGGCCTCTGTGGACACAGCAAGCACCATACCCAGATCCGTGCATAGGCAAAAATACCCATATACATAAAAAAATTAAGGGGGAAGTGAATATTACTATGTTGCTATCTCTTTTCATAATAGGTAGCATTCTCTGAAGCAGGAGGCTCCATGCTGCCTTTCCTTTCCTTTGTCATTGTATAAGTGAATGGATGTAAGCAAACACTTGTATTTCCTTTAAACACGTTTCAGTGCTCTCAAAGCCAGTAACTCAACCAGCTTCTTGAATGAGTGAAAGCTCGTCTCTGTCAGCTAAGCCTGGTGCTCCACACAAACCGTTAGGTGTTTTCAGAGTGATTTTCCTCCCGTCCGTGCCTCTGTCACTTAGAAGCGTGGACTTAGCTGCCTATTATTAATAAGACACAGCTGACAGCTTCAGTCTTTCGCTATTCACAATGTGTCAAGAGAATCAAAAGGATGTAAACCTAGAACAGCAAAGTTTCACATGCAAGAGAGAGAGTGGTTTATGCTACTATTGGGCCTGAATGCTGACCTATCGGTATCAAGTAGAGACGCTGGGGGGCTCAGAACAGGGGGTGGAGAACACCTCAGATGTCACCGTCTGACTTCCGGGCAGCACGCCACAGGACTCAGTACACCGGCAGGCAGGTGATGAGGAAAAGCAGTTAGCTGAGTTAAAGGGGCGGCACTCAAACCCTGGGTCTGGAGCTGAGCTCCTGTGTGGCTTGAGCATGTTGCTCAGCGCTGCTGGGCTTGTGTGAAGGACTAGTGTGAAAAAGAGCTCAGCTCTCTGGAGACAGACTGTCCAATAATCGCAGTGTTCCTATAACTATTCTCTGTCGACCCTGTTTTCTTTTGGAGACTACACTCCTTTAAAAATAAATCAACAAGGTTTGCCAGGGATTATGTCTTCCTAAGCAAAACATTAGAAAAACGCCGCCTTAACAATTGTTCGTCGCTACCCTGTGGAAATGTGGCAGGCGTTCGCATATAAACTGACCTGTGACCCTGAGACCCTGCCGCGCTCACTCGCTTGTCCTAACTAGTTTTGTCAGCCCCCTAATGGTGTACATGAGCAATCACTGCTCTCTGAATAAAGGTTAACTTTTATTTCTCTCCGTCGCTCAAGAGGAAGGGGTCAATCTGGCAGCCCCCCCACCTGAAGGTCTGAGTTCTTCTGACTCCAGTTCTCAGCAGTAGGCATGGGCAACCATGAGAAAACAGAAAAGGAAGACTCCATGCATCCCACAGCTGTGCCTTCATCTTTAAAGGGGAAGTAGGGATCTGTCTCCCAGGCAAATGTAAAGGCTTATAGGGAAGTACACAGCATGGCCAGCAAGATGGTCCAGTGATGGGGTAGTCCTTCTGTGTATATTTCAATAAAGCACTGTTGGCCAATAGGGAAGCAAGACAGGTGGGACTAGGAGTCAAGGAGGATTCTGGGGAAGAGAGGCACAATGTAGGTCACCAGAATAAGAGGTCCGGACCCTTTTCTCCAGTAAGAGAAATGCTTAGATTAGCAATTATGGGTTAAATATTTAAGTCAGAGCTAGCCAGTAAGAAACCAAGCAAACGGCCAACAGCTTCGTAATTAATAGAGCGTCTTGTATGTTATTTGGGGGCTAAACCGGCAATGGAGCCCAGGCAGGAATCCTGCAACAGTCCAGAGAGTAAAGGCACTGGCTGTACAACCCTAATGGCTCCCTCTCTGGAGCCCATGGTAGAAAGAGAGAACATACTCTGACAAGCTATCCTGTGACGTCCATATGCAAATACTACACTGCATGTGCCCACACCCATATTACATACAACCACACGTATTACATACAACCACACATAATGATAACAATAATAATAAACTAGCAATAATAATTTTTTAAATGAAAATAAAATAAACACACAGAAGGTACAACACATTGTCTTCAATTGTTCCTCAGCTAATGAATATTAAGTCTTTTGAGCAATTCTGCTATCAAGGACACTTTCCATTTAGAAGCCAACTGTACAATGATGGTCTGCTCTTCTTCCTATGTAGATGATTCAGTCAAGAATTTCATGCTAAGCCATTCGTGCCATACTTGATATATCGTTGCTACCTGACCTGGTTTTGTACTTTGGGGGTGGGGTGGGGCTATGTCACCTAAATGTAACAGCTTGGGGAATACACCGTTGGAATGAAACTTCCAGTTAGGTTGAGACTGCCCATTTGAACAGAAATGACCTGATTGAACAGGTCCTTCTGTTGGTTCTTCAAGAGGAGCAAGCTTTGGAATCCAGTGGGTGGACTCTGAATAGGCTTCCAAAACAATGCAGTGTCAAGGTTCACTGTGCGGTGAGTGACTCAGGACACTACGGCTACTTAGCCCTTTCTGGTACACCGAGCATGTGCAATACATTCACAGCAACATGTTCAAAGGGAGCAAAGCTTTCTGCAGCCTTCAGAACAGGAAGGGACTATCTTTTCCAAGTACCTGTGTTAATTCTTTCTGTTTGGCTGGTTTACATTTGTTTTCAGAGGTAGGGTTTCCTGTAACCCAGGCTTGCTTTCAACTTGCTATGTAGCTAAGGATGACCTTGAACTCCTGGTCATCCAGTCACCTAGCTTATAACTCTCAAGTGCTGGGATTGCAGACATACACTACCTATGCCCACCCTGAAGGGTACCTCATCTTTCTTGGGTTATCATCTGGCCAGAGTGAATACAGGGAGATTTGATTGGTTGATTGATTGATTGATTGATTGATTGATCGATCGTTTGTTTTGGGAAGACCATCCTTTTTCCCAACATCCACACCACCCATTAAACATTTCTTCCAATAAGTTAGCACCTCATTTGATTTAAATATAAATGATCAATGACTCCCATGTTCTCTGTCTTTATAGAAAAAAAAAGATTTGTTCTATACCATGAATTTATTCTCATGCCCATTCACAAAGGTATACATTTACGGTCATTCATTTTGTTTTGCACCAAGGCTGGCTCCAGATCCTATTTCCCAGAAAGATGAAAAAAGGATGAGTCAAAACACAGGGGATTTGAACCCTATTTATGCCTATGAGGAAGTCCAAGTCTGAGTGGTCGGTGTTTTTCCAGATTCTAAGAACCAGTGTGAATTTGGCCCAGATCCTGTGAGCAGGCAATGACCTCAGTACAAACTAAAGATAACCACCGTGGGAGAAATATCTACTTGACTTTCCTTATGTTTGGCCCAAGTCCCTAATATTTGGAAACCAGAGGGATAGCCCCATTTTCCCAAGACTATTGCATACAAAATAGAAAGCAAACTCAAATTCTCATGCTAAAAATCAAGGAAACAGTGGCTCCTTTTCTGCTTCTGGTCCTTCCTACATTAGCGTGTGGGAAAGCGCATCGTGGAGGCTCACCTCTACCATACCCTTGAGCAGTACCAATGGACGCCCCAGGAAAATTATGACCTGTAAGTCAACTTTGATACGGCTTCCCTTTCCTCCCTCATCATCAAAACACACTTTTTTTTGGGGGGGGGAGGTTTTGAGACAGGGTTTCTCTGTATTGTTTTGGAGACTGTCCTAGAACTCACTCTGTAGACCAGGCTGACCTCGAACTCACAGAGATCTGCCTGCCTCCGCCTCCTGAGTGCTGGGACTAATGGCGTGTGCTACCAATGTCTGGCTTATCAAAAGCACATTTTTAAAGAGTACATTGTAAAGTAAATATAAAGTGTATGTATCTACACACACACATATAACTTATGAGGATAATATGTGTAGGATATACTGTTTTTAAATCTTTTTTGCTTATTTTGTTTAGAAATATTTTGTGAGCATCTTCCCCTGCTCCACTACACAAAAAGGAGTGGAATAGTTTACAGAGAAGCAATTTCTTTCTTTCTTTCTTTCCTTCCTTCCTTCTTTCTTTCTTCTTTTTGTCTTTCCACACCAGAATTTATAGAATGACAATAAATGCACAGGGTGTATTAGTTTTGAGAAGCATCAAGAATCCCATTAAGAGATCATTGCTTCACTCAGTGATGGACTTGCTGTGCAGCTGTGGTCATTCATTCATTCACCGCCACTATATCCAGATCTATAGCTTTACAATGGAAATTGTTCTAGTCTAGCCTAGGGCTGGCTGGCAGACATGGTTTACCTGGGACCTTTATTTTAGCCCATAATGCTGCCTTTAATACAGAGTCACTAGATATAGGAAGTTTCTGGAATATGGCCACTGGCTAAGTATGCAAATGTACACACACACACACACACACACCTCAAGTTCTACTTAAGTTTAAGCTGCTATACAGTAGGGTCAGCTTGGCATACCTGTAACTCTAGTGTACTTGACAATATACAGGCCTGGAAGATGACTTTAGTTAGAAACCAGTTGGCCGGAAGGTACAGCCTACTTCGACCACAGAGAAAAGGCTTGCCATGCATCTAGTCTTGTCCAAGGTAACAGCTGAAAAGCCAAGTATTCTCATCTATTCCCTTGGAAAACAGCATGGCCTATCAGGAAGTCTCGTGCTTGGGAGAAGACATTTTCTCCCCAGGTCACTTGAGCATTCTCACTGTGTTTGACAGGATGGAAATGGAGATGCTCCCATCTGCTTCTCCTGGGATAAGGACGGCCGAGTTCATTGCTGCAGGGCCTGGTGATGACGTGGCAGATGGGCCTGCTCTCCACAGCTATAAATGCCTTTGTCCATGCTGCCAGACAGCTCAGGAGCTGGGCGATATTTACCGATTGGAAAGAGTGAGAAGGGGAGTTTCTTTTTATCTCTTCTGCAGCAACTACTTGTCAGGATGTGGGTAAGCTTCTGAAAATATCAGAGGTTAAGGCATATGAAATTAAAATTTTGTAGAAACTACTTGGCTGGCTCTTCCTGTCTCCTCCTATAGTCAAAAGAACTCTTGACTACTGACTAGGAGCTATCAGAATTCCTAGATTTGATAGAACTATCTTTAAAGAGAGGAACATCGTATAGCTAGTCTGTAGTATGTTAAACAGTCATATATGGTCACTTTAAACACTTGAAATTTGTTAGTTAGCTAGTACAACTAAGGGCATATATCATTTAATGTCATTGAATTGCAATGAACTTAAATGGACCCATGCCAAACGGCTGCTTGTTAGCATAGCTCTGTTTAAGTCTCAGTGTTCAGTTGTAATCTATTCTTTTCTTATTGTCTGCCGAATGCCCTTTCTGGCACATTACTTATTCCTAAGTAGTCATCTGGATTGATTCTTCAAGATAAAGCTGAAAGGGAAAAAATGACTACACAATTTTTACAATACCATTTAAAGTCACTTCAGGGTGACAGGGGTAGTTATCTAAAAATGGCTTTAATCAAGTCTGGTGAATCTTACATGAAACGAATACAAAAGGACCTCTAGACTCGGCCAAGGGAAGGTGAAGTTAGTTATAACTGTGGTCTCCCTGCTGAGTTTACTTTAGTCGAGGTTAAACTGTCTAGAATCTCTTCTAGGTGTTCCTATGGAAGTATTCAAATGGGGCTGCATCTCCCGTTTGCAATCGCATGCCCATTATTGAGTATATGGTTGACCCACCCAGAGCCACTGTGCAGTCCCTGACAAGCCCTTCATTTGCAGTGTGAAAGAAACCACAATTGTGACCAAGTATCCAACAGCAGCAATGAAGAAGAAGAAGAGGAAGAGGAAGAGGAAGAAGAAGAAGAAGAAGAAGGAGAAGGAGAAGAAGAAGAAGAAGAAGAAGAAGAAGAAGAAGAAGAAGAAGAAGAAGAAGAAGAAGAAGAAGCTTTCCAGATTGATCCTCCAAACGATTGTTGTTAGATGCTATGATTAACATTAAAGGAGTTTGTAGGGGGCAGCGAGTTCCTTTCTCTGGGAGATAAAAGCTGTGGGTTATAAACCGTGAGTGGAAGGGACTCACTGTGGTTCAGGGTTACTGCACAGATTAGGAAACAACCCAGAACACTGACTGCAAACAGTGAGGAGCACTGAAAGGGAGAAGGCAATGACCACTCTGGGAGTCCCCGCCTTGTGGAAGGCTGAGACTTCATTCCTCTCTCTCTCTATCCATCTTGTTCAGTCACTAAGCAACACCCAGCCTTCCTTCCCATCCACTGCTCAACGTGTATCACCCCAGAGTGTTACTGGTCGTTGCTGGGTTTCCTGAAAACTCTGGAGGAGAGATGCATGAGAGCGGACCTGTCCCACACTGCACTTTGAACTATCCTAATACGAGCTCTATCTTTTCAGGGGTTCCCTCTAGCCAAATCAGTGGGGGAAGGGAAGAGGGGACCATCAAATCCGCCTCTAAGAAGCATAGAAGCCACTGTTTCTGTGTTTTGCTTTTTAATCTCTGGCTGTGTAGCCCTCCCTTCCAACCGTCTATCTCCCTCCCCTTAGCCACTGTTTCTGTGTTTTGTTTTTTCATCTCTGGCTCTCTAGCCCTCCCTTCCGACCCTCCTCTTAGATACACCAACAGAGCATCCTTTTCAAAACTCTCTTACAGCTTGCATTCCATTTGGGTTAAAGAACCCCAGTACCCTGGCCTGTCTAGATGACACAAGAGCTGCCCACCTCCCAGACCTCCCTCCTGTCCCTGCCACATGTCCATCCCCACCCCCAGTCTCTACCACACGCCCTTCACTGCACTGTGAGTGTGACAGTCTCCCTGGAGAGAGGGTTCATCACACTCTCGTCGGTCCCGCAGCTTCTGCAGGAGACATGCTGCAACCCTGCTTTTGCGAGTAACTTGCCCTCCCAGCAGAGAAAGGGGGCTCCCTTCTCTGAAGGACAAACGCGTCCGCCTAGCGACCCTTTCGCTCCAGTGTCCATCCTGCCCTCCCCTGTCCTTCTTTTGCCCCTAGAACAATTCGCCATTATCCCAATTTCACTCTTCTCCCTACTTTAACTATACGCCCATTTTCTTCCCGTCCTGAGCAGGTTTCACTTTCTGCCTTGGTCACCCTGGCACAGGACATGTGTGACAGGACTGCCACTCTTTTATTTCTTATTTAGGACAAGCTATGTATCTATTATTTATCTATCTATTTATTTATTGTTTTTACATCTCAGCTGAAGTTTACCTTCCCTCCTCTCCTCCCAGCCCCTCCCCACCCCCACCCCCATCCATTCCTCCTCTTCAGAAAGGGGCAAGGCCTCCCCCATGGATATCAACCAGACATGGTATGTCGAGTCACAGTGAGACTGGGCACCTCCTCATCTATTAAGGATGGGCAAGGCGATCCAGTAGGAGGAACGGGTCCCAAAAGCAGCCACCAGAGTCAGAGACGATCCCTGCTCCCACTGTTAGGAGTCCCGCAAGAAGACTAAACTATGGATGTACGCAGAGGGCCTAGGTCAGTCCCACGAAGACTGCCTGATTGTCACTTCAGTCTCTGTGAGGGGGCTGGAGAGGTGGCTCAGCAGTTAAGAACACTGACTGATCTTCCAAAGGTCTCTGGTTCAATTCTGAGCACCCACATAGCAGCTCAAAATTGCCTGTAACTCCAAGATCTGACACCCTCACACAGACATACACACAGACAAAACACCAATGCAAAATAAAATAATTAAAAAACAAACAAACAAATAAAAGAAACAAAAAAACAGAGGATCAGTCTCTGTGAGCCCCTACGCCCCAGGTTGGTTGGTTCTGCAGGGTTTTCCTACACTGGACGACCGTTACTCTATGCACAGTCTCTCACGCCCATTGCTGTCAACGAACACCAGCCTTGGCACAGTTTCTAGTTCAGGTTTCTGATTGGAGACAGAATCAAAGCTAAACGTTACCCCCGTGCCTTGCATAGCCTCTCAGACGAAAGAAGGCTGCAAGTTCACCCTCTCTCCCCTCTGACAACACAACTGTCAGCCTGGAGCACGGCCGTCAGCTGTCCCTTACCTCACTTGAGAACATGCTGAAGGTGTAATATGTTTAACCCGCTATGGTTTATACAGTAAAAATTTTTTTTCACAATCTTTGCTATGTAATTACCACTAGCAATAAATCGGATTCAACATAACTACTCCTGAGGTCCAGTGGGACAAAGGGCAGTTAAAGCAATCAGGTTATGCTACAAAAGGCGCATTCTAGCATATAATTTCACTTTAATTTAAACGTGACATGAGCACAGAGGAGGAGCCAGTAGGGGGAAGAAGAGGGGGTCACCCAACAGTCAGGGGCGGGGCAAGGGAGGGGCCCAATATGAGCCGATCGCAATGACGTGTGGCAATGTCACAATGAAACGTGTTATTTTTGTATACTAACAAAAGCAATAAAAATAAACATCGTAGTTCATCACTACTTTTATAAAATCTAAAAGGGTAGTAGTCTGAGAATTGGAGTAATGAATAACCTTTTTTCCTTAAATTTCTTTGTTTTGGGGAGACTGGGATGTAACGTGATTTCTTCCCGCCAGCCTGGTCCCAGAGGCGCATCAGTCCCAAAGGAACACGCAGGACGCTATATTAATTATGAAGCTGTTGGCTGTTTGTTATGGTTTCTTGATGGCTAGCCCTGACTTGATTATTAACCCATAATCACTTATATATTTATATAAGGACTTATCTTTCCAAGGGCACTATCCTGACACGTCCTCTCCTCCCAGGATCGCCAGACTATACTACACTACATTTCCCAGAATCCTCCTCAACTCCTAGTCCCGCCTATCTTGCTTCCCTATTGGCCAACAGTGCTTTATTCTGGATCTCTGCTGGAAGGGTTAGATGCTCAGAATTCTTGTCCCCGTTCCTTTAACTTTTTATTTCCTTTCACTACATTTCCTATATTCCTTCCCCTCTCCCACCTTTCACCAAGGGCGCTCCTACTCACCAGCAATACCCCGTTTCCAACGGTCTCCTACGCAAGGTGGCTTTTGCGTCTCCTCAAGGAACCTGATAATCACTTTAGTTTTATTCAGTAAGCATTTATCGGATGCCTACTTCCTGCAATCACTAGAATGAAGTCTAGAAGCTCAGCGATACTCAAGACTGGAACCATATGAATACGACGGGGTGAGCAATCAAGCTTTGTATCGTTTAGGACCAACCTCCTGTACAAGCTCCCCATGGCAAAATTCCTCTTCTTTAGAGAAGAGTAGCCCCTATGGCAGAAATGCGTTTGATGACAGTCTGCTTTACTCTGAAGACACCCAAGTCTAGCCTCGGAGCTAGCTGGCGCTCTGGGAGCACTCACTGGTCTGCCCCACGTTTGGGCACAGGGCTGAAAAATGCATGCGGTTTTGACTAATTCCCGGTTTAAGTTGTGGTCTACCACAGTGCTACACCGACAGCAGAATTCCTTCTGGCCTTATTAGCTAAAACGCTCTGTCAAGGGTCCTATTGATTCACTGATTGATCAGAGGCCACCTGTGGAAGAGACCCAGCCCTCACAGTGCCTTGGTTCCAAGAGACCCAATGCTCATGACGCATTTGAGCTACTGGCCGTCAGGACCCGAGTTCCCTTGTTTAATGGTATCATAAAAAGGATCGGGAGATTTTTAATTTGTTGGAAAGGTGTCTGTGTCAGTCCCCAGTGCTGCGAGCGAATAATACGAGAGGTGACTGCGGCGGAAGGGTTTGCTTGGGCTGTGGTTTAAGAAGCCGAGCCGTCAATCACAGAGGGGGAAGGAGGGGAGCCGGTCACATCTGTGGTCAGAAAGCTAACAGAGAGGGTGGGCTGGCTCCCTGCTTGCTTTTTTCCTTTTACGTGGGCTGAGGTCCAGCCCATGGAATAAATCTACCCGTATTTAGGGTAGGACGACTTCCCCCCTCAAATTAACCAGTTCTAGAAACTCCCTGGAAGACACACCCAAAGGTTGTGCCTCGGAGTTGAGTCTTGACCCTGTCCAACTGGCAGTCGGTGTCACTCATCACAGTGCACATCCGTATCAAGAGCAAGCGCCCAGTTTGGAATACGTTGGTGGTGCCTCTAAAAGGCCCCGATGGCCTCGGCCAACTCCAGCAGTCACTCACGCTGCTCACTGATAGTGGAAAGGCCTTAGCGGGAGATAAGAGACCTTACCGACTGACTGCCTGTCACCTTTGATAAAGGGGTCACTAAACAGCATGAAATGCACCGCAGTAAAAATATCTCGGCAGTTCCCTCAGAGACAGTAAAAACCCAGCAGGCTTTCGAAATAAAGTTGTGGCCAACGGGGACCAAAATAAACCCCCTCGGGGACGATCTCAGCTTAACATGTTAAAATATCCCAAGACCTTTCTCGGCACATATATTATTCAAAGGTCAAAAAAATATTCCCTGTGCAAATAACCTAAAATATCTACAGGACATTTCAGCAAAATGCCACATTAAATTATTCCTCCTGTACAATGCAGGGCATATGTCTCAGAATGAGGGAATGGAAGAGTCTAATGTACTATCCTCCAGGTCCAACCCACTCTGGGAGATAAGACTTTCAGCGGCCTTAACCAGGAAAAAAAAGTTCTACAGACTCCTGCATTAATATTTATCCCTGGGATAAGGTCATGCGTCTTTGCACCGATAATGTGAATTCTAACAAGCCTGTAGAGTTCTTGAAAACTCAAGTGAGTGAAAAATGGACCCTTAACGCTTAGAGGGGCCTAGAAAGACCCTGCAGAGTTTCAAAACTTCAAAGTGCTGGTAGATGGCGCCAAGCTTAACTGACACCAGGGATCAATTGCTGCCACCGGAGTGAGGCTGTGTTTAACCCACTCTTCAACTTCCGTCTTGTGCAACTGCGAGCATTTTCCATCTACACATGGTGGCAAGATGTGTCTGGAAACTCCCACCCCCGAGGCCTCTCGACCCCACACCACCAAACAACTTTAAGGTATGAGTAAGGCAAGGGGAACTGCAACCCCCCAGAGCCCCTGCATCCCCATCTCTGGAAAAGGGGAGATGGAGGCCAGAAGGCATACAGCACAGGGAATGCTTAACGCCAAGGAAAAGCTTAGTGTGTGGGATTGCGGTTACAACACCCCAACTGGCGATAAGGAACGTACAGGTTAGTGATAGCAAATTCTAAAAGAGGCTAGAGAGACAGCTCAGTGGGCAAGGTGCTTGCTGTTTGTGCAGGAGGACCTAAGCCAGAACCCGCACCTCTGTAAACAACAACAACAACAAAAACAAAAACACAAAAAACACAAAACCAAGCACTGCTACATTTGCCTGTAAGCCTAGCGCTGTTTTAGGTGGAGACGGGAGGATCGCTAGGCTGGCTGTAAGCCTGGTTTCCAGGATCAATGAGAGGCCCTGTCTCAAAGGAGGTCTTCCTCTGGGCTCCACGTGTGCACAGGCATGGGCGTCGGCACACACAGATGCACATAGCACACTCACACACCTGAACACCCATGTGCACACACACACACATGCACACGTGCATAGCTATAATGAGCAACAGAGCAGGACCCTGGTCTTCCTCTGGGCTCCACGTGTGCACAGGCATGGGTGTTGGCACACACAGATGCACATAGCACACACGCACACACCAGAACACGCACATGCACACACACATACACACATGCACAGGTACAATGGTAAACGTTGTTTGAAGACTCAAAGCTATGAGTTATGCATGGATTTCATGGCTCTCCTGGAATACTCTTGCTTCTCAAGAAACTGTGGACTAGCATTCAGTCTGAGAATGGAGGTGGAGAGACTCAAGAGAGGGGGTGGACATTGGGTATGGATTGGAATTCCTTAGTAGTAAGGAAGCCCTCTCTGCAGGACCCCTGCATTCTTTCTCTAAGATGCACCAGGTGGCTGGCCTCACACAGTATCTTTGAGATGTGATTTTGAACTTTTCTTTTTTTTAAGGCGAACACCCAGCTAGCTATTTGGAACAGTTTGATCTCTTGGGTAGACTGTGTTCCCATAGCAGGCAATGAATTGCCAAGCATAAAGTTGGGTCACCCCCAAAAGAGTACAGATTTAAAACTTAATTATTTGCAAGTCATTCACAAACACTTAAACATTAACCATCCATAACCATAAAAAAGATGGCCATGGAATTATTTGGGGGGATGGCAGTGTAACTCACCTTGTTATTTTTTTTCAGTTTACATTACAGGCTTCGCCACCAGTAAATTGGGGACAGTGCCCATCAGACTGAATAAGAGTTCTTCTCTGGGAGTAATGTAATGTAATGCCTGCCTCCCCACTATCCGTGCCCATCAGCTTCCGCTCTCCTGAAGAAGTCTAATCATCGGGTCCATGTGAGGTCATGGGACTTCGGAATGTTGGTAACATAAGCACACGTAGAGACCAGCCTTGAACTGCTTGACCGGCGAGGGAACTGGAATCCAGGAAGGGGAGCGATCTTCTCAAAGCCGGGGGTTGGGGGTGGGGTGGGGGGGTGGGGGGTGGGGGGGTGGGGGTGGGGGTGGCTGGAATCACACACCTCCTCTCCAGGCTCCTTCCAGACCAGTCACCAACAGGAAGTCCCCTCCTGGGAATACACTCACGCTCGTGGGAACCCCCCATAAGTTGGCAGGACTTGGAGAAGGTTTGTGGTCTATGCCCAAATAACTTGAATTAAGTCACTGCTGTAGTCTCAGCAAAGAAAACGGGAGGTTAGAAGGCAGAGGGGGAGAAGCCAGGATGATTTAAACAGTGAGATCAACGTGGTTTGTTTGTTTGTTTGTTTCTGTTATAATATGGTCACCCAGAGCTGCTCATATATCCCAAAGTGATCTTTTTCTCTCTGGTTGCTTGATAAGATGAGGTGGTGAGTGTTCCGGATCCTTCTGGACTACACTGTCCAATCAGACTCTGTAGTGACGGAAGTGTTTCCAACATCAATGTTGAGTACACTGCCCTGCCCCCCCCAACCACATGTAGCTACTGAACAGTCACATGGTGGCTGAAGGTTTCATTTACTCTTAATTAATTTAAGTTTAAATAGCCATCTGTGCCCAATAGCTACTCTGTTGGATTCCACAGCTCTAAATAAACGAAGCTGCCAAAACATATCAACTTGACCTAAAAGCTTGTTCTAATTTAAGAAATGTGCAATAATGGGTGTTGAAATCAGATTTCTCCATAAAATACAGCAGTGCCAGAAATAACTATCAACCAGGGTTCTTCAGCTGTGATCTAGAGGAAAGTAAACTCAACTAATGCAGCAAAAGGGAGGCTTTTAGAATATTAGTGTCCCAGCACATGTCTGGAAGTCCAGCAGGCTGGGCTCAACAGCTGCATGGCCAGAGACAAGTTAGCATTGCCCTGCAGAGCTGGCCTACGGGCAATCAGCCCCCGGCTCGCTCCGCTGACCCCACAGAGGCTGAGCTCAGGGTGTCTCCCCCAGGGACACCTGTCACTGCTACTCCTAGGAACTCCTGAGCCTGGTGTCGCAGAGGTGGCTCTTGTGGCACCTGCTGCTTTAAGTCACCAGCTTAGGACTCTAAACCTGGGACAGGGACACTGATGGGCAAAGTCTAGCCTGTGTCTTTCTGTGCTGCTGGTGAGGGGAGGCTGGAAGGATGGGAAGCTGGCTTCTTCTGTGGATGGCAAACTCCCGAGATGAGTTCCTGAAGACAAACCAGACATCCCTGGTGCCTGTTTTTTCTAGGAACGAGGTCAGTGTGTGAGGGCACAGAGTCTCTGGGTACAGAATAGAAAACATGGGACCTGGTGTGTGGGGGGGGGGTGAGCAGATTTTGTGTGTGTGTGTGTGTGTGTATGTGCATGTGTGTGTTTATGTGTATTTATGCATGTGTGTGTATTTGTGTTCATGTGGTTTTGTGTATGTGTATATGTGTGCTTGAGTATATGTATAATTGGTTTTGTGGGGAGGCTGTGCTTGTTTTGTGTGTATATGTGTCTGTGTATGCATATTTGTGTGTTTATATTTATTTATATATGTGCCTGTGTATATGTGATTGTGTACATGTGTTTGTATGGGTGCTTGTGTGGGGGGATATGCTCATGTATTTGCATGTGTTTATATGTGTACATGTATGTATGCTTGTGGGTATATGTGTTTTATGTGTATGTTTGCATGTGTTTCTGTGTGTTTGTTTTTCTGTGCATGTGTGTGCATATGTATATGTGTATTTGTATTTATATTTGTGTTCTTCTGTGTATGTACATGAATATGTGTATGTTTTTATTTTTCTGTGCATGTGTATACATGTGTGTTTGTGTTCTGTGCTTTTGTGTTTGTATACATGTGTATATATGTGTTTGTATTTTCTCTGCATATGTGCATGTATGTCTTTTTCTGTACGTGTGTGTGCTGTGTATTTACATACATGTGTGTATTTGTGTGTGTGTGTGTGTGTGTGTGGTCTAGTTGGAATCGTTGTGAAACATGATTCCAGGCATGCTGACATTTATTTTAACACAATCTTTAATTTTAATGCACTGCATATAGTTTTTCCTTTTCCTGCTCCTCCTCCTCCTCCTTGTCCCCAACTCCCCATTGTTGCTGTAGTGTCGGTGATGTTTAATTTTTAGACAAGTGTCTCAATGTAGCCTGCCCACTTTGGCCTTAATCTAATGAGTCTTTTGCCTCAGCCTCAGAAGCCCTGGGACTCACTTCATCCTTTAACTGTACGTAGTTCTATGTCATACAGTACGGAAGAGTCCTGGACAGGAATCCCCAGAGTAAGCTAGACTATACCAGGTTCAGTAAGATCCCCTCCCTCAGTATGTAATGTCAGAGCAGTCAAGAAGATACCTACCATCAACCTCATGTCCCCTCATGAACACATGTGTGGCAGTGTACACATGTGCCTACACAAATGCAAACATGCATGCACATACCATCACATGTGCATATGCAAAATATCCTAGAATTATATTCACAGCTAAGCATAGTTAACATTTTAACTTACATTTGCAAACTATCCTCCAAGGTTGTAGCAGCAACAGTAATTTATCTTTCTGCATAGATCTGGGATACAATGAAGTAAATTGAGGTATCTTGATGTGGACACAAAAAAAAAATCTAAAAATTTAAAGGGTCAGCAAAAGGTTTGGTAATCAGCCAGGCCTGGTCCCATGAGTCTGTAACCGGAGAGCTGAAGGAGGAGAAGGACGTGTTTAAGGCCTGCTTGGGCTATAGAGTGAGTTTAAGAGCAGCCTGAGCAACTTAGTGAGATCCTGTCTCACAATAAAATGCAAAGGTAGTAGAGAGAGCTTGCTTCTCTATTGCTGTGATAGAACTCCAACTAAAGCCACTCTGGGGAAGAAAGGGTTTATTTGGCTTACACCTCCCAGGTCACAGAGCATTGCTGGGGGAAGTCAGGGCAGGAACAGGGAGAACGTGGTAGAGCGCTGTTTACTGCCTTGCTCTTTGGGCTTAGAGTCAGCTTGCTTTCTCATAGAGTCCAGTACTACTCACCTAGGAAGGGAGCCACTCACAGCGGGCGGGGCCCTCCTACATCACGTCGTACTCACAGGACAGGCTGGCGGAGGCAACTGAGGCTCCTTTTTTTCCAGGTGACACTAATTTGTGCCAATTTGACCAAAACTAGCCATTACAAGTCCCCACCTTGTATATTGTAAAACCCTGGCTTCTATCCAAGCACAGAAAGAAAATAAAGTCTAATATTAGGGAAGGAAGGAGGAAAGAGCTCATTAACCATACAGGCAAAAAAAAAAAAATGCCCATGCCTATAAAATAAAACTCAAAAAGAGCGTTTTGTTTTTGTTTGTTTGTTTTAACTTTTGAAGGGTGGGAGGAAAGACCACATCTATGGAATCCAGGTTGGCTTCATGCTCACTATGTATCCAAGGATGTGATCTTGAACTCCTGGTCCTTCTGTCCTCACCTCCCAGAAGGTGGAACCACAGGCACATGCAACCATGCCCCGCTGAAAAATCCCACACTCCGTAGCCCTGGGCATGTGCCATTACCTGAGTGTGTTTTGGAATTACAGGGATCTGGTGCGAACTAGATGAGTAATACTAACACACGTACTGAAATGCCAGGCACATAGTAAGGGCTCCATAATGTCAGCCATCGACATGCTAAGCCCACAAAGACAGGAGTCTAGCATAGCATGCCTTAGTCTTCCAGTTTCCGTTCCTCCCGCCGTACCATGCTGTTTTAATTACCACGGATTTGTATATTGTCTTTTGATCTCGTGAGGCAAAACCACCTACCTCATTTTCGTATTTTTCTTGGCTCTCCTCTCCCATTTACACACACAAATGAACTTTGAGCTCTAATTGTGAGGTACCACAAAATTTAACTGGGATTTTAACTGAAGCTGTAGTAATTTTGTATATTATTTTAGAAAAGTGTAGCATTTTTACAACACTAATTTCCCATCCAAGAATACAGAGTTACTCTTTGTTCTATTTAAATCCTCTTTTCATCTTTTTAGCAACTGCTTATACCCTATTTATGTGCACACTTTTTAACGTACATCTTGTATACTGTTATTTTACTTGGCATTCCTAACATTTAATTACGTTTTTGTTACTAGGATTACATATATTTATAAGTAGATGACATTAACATGTTCCATTTCAGTCTTACTACTAATGGTTAGAATAATGCCAAAAACATAGTAGGCATTCAATGAATATTGAATGTATGAAAAGAATGAGTGAGCCAGGCATTGGTGGTGCACGCCTCTAATCCCAGCACTCAGGAGGCAGAGGCAGACAGATCTCTGTGAGTTCGAGGCCAGCCTGGTCCACAGAGCAAGTTCTGGGACAGCCTCCAAAGCCACACAGAGAAACCCTGTCTCGAAAACAAACAAACAAACAAACAAACAAAAGAATGAGTATCTTGACCATGGATGAATGACTGAATGAAAAATATTACATGTGCATACCTGTGCCCACATTTATAAATACTATTACATAGCATTAATCCAGCAATTTGTCTTATCTTTAAGATTTATTTATTATCTTATGCCCATGTGCCTGAGTGTGTGTGTGTATAAAACTTTCCATCTCTATTTGTACATTGTTTTAAAAGTGCCTCACAACTAAGGTATTAGGAACTGATTTTAACCTTCTATCCGTTCCTAACCTATCCATTCTCCTACACTCCGTTTAATAAACACAAAATAAAAAAGCATGAAGGTGTGCTATCTTCAGTAGCTATCCATGCAATTTATCACATAAAATGCCACTCTCTATTCCAGAATGGGTTGTTTTCTAGTTCAGGACTCCTGTTCATGGTGTTAGTCTACACCGTGACTATACTGTGGATTGGTACCCAAAATTTAACTTCTCTCATCCTCTAGGCTACCTGGGAAGAGTCAAGAGGGAATGCAAGCGCCAGAGCCAGATGCTTTAGGATCAAGCATCCTCATCTGTTTGCTGGAATCTCCCATCATCAGCAGCGTTGAGAAGCATCAGTCTTGTCTTCAGACACCAAGCCTCCATTAATTCTCACCAAAACCGTTCAACAACCTTCACGTGGTGATTCTCATCCGCATTATTTAGTGAGTCTTCAAATGACAGGTGTGTAGAGGGAAACTTAGTACTCTGCCATTAGCCATGTGGCATATTAGCGGCACATACAGATAGGCAATAAAAGGGCGGTTTACCCCACCGCTAACCACACCCACTTTAGGCGTGACTAAAGACGGATAGGGACTTAGGCGGTGAACTACGTCACTAGCCAGGCCCACTTTTGGGCGTGGCTAGGGGCGTGTACGGAGGAAGGAATAAAAAAGACTGAGCAGCAGAGCCTCTCGCCCCTTTTTTCAGCTTCCAGTTCGATGACAGAAAAGTACTAGGCTCATCTGGGCTGCTTGTTTGTCTCTTGTGAGTAAAATTTCTACAATAAACAGTTAATTGTACCCTCAGGTGTGCCGTTTATCGTTGCAGCATCACAGGCGATTTTAGCATCCAGGGAATTTGGTTGCAGAGTTGGCAGCTGGTAAAGACATCAGGGTCAAAGGTTAAGTCACCTGCCTCAGATGACAGCAGGCTCAGGACTCACAGGCTCCTGGCGTCACTTCTCCCTGACATTGCTGGAGCCATCTTTGAGGACAGACTCTTCTACTGAGTGCAAACACACACAGCGGTTGTCAGTGTGAGCCTGTGAGCGCTGAGACGGAGAAGCTTTCTTTCTCATGCTAATCCACAAAGTTTCATTGTGTTTACTTCACTGTGTTTACTTCCTGATGCCCCATTTCCGCACCGAGTGAGTGGTGAAGTGAATTGTTTTTAAAAACACAGGAATTATTTACGTGTGAGATAATTAAATTCCAGAGTCTGGCCACGGATTTCGAACATGTTTTGATTTTACCTATGAGCACATTTTTTTCCTTCTCTCTCTCTCTCACTAGAATATTGCACTTCTTATTTTTCCTTCAGTTTCAACCTGAGGGGGTATGAAAACTATTTTTAAATAGTTTATTTTACAGGTGAGAGCGTAAGTGGAGACACGGCAAACACTGAAATCGGATAGGCAAAAAGAAAACAGCATCCAACAGGGACCACACATCAACACCAAGGCCAAGGGGTGAGGTCAGGCTCCCAAGAGCTGGGAAAACACCTATGCACACCAAGGGCTGACTCCAGCAGACGTCTACTGAAAAGTCAGACCAAGGGGCCCGTGGAGACGATTTAGTGTTTAAAGAGCTTGCTGAATCCCAGGTGCACACATAAATGCAGGGTGGGTGTGACGGCCAGCCACCGGCTCCAGCAAAGGAAGGCGGACTCGGGATTCCAGAGCAAGCTGGCTGGCAAGGCTAGCCACATTGGCAAGCTCTGGTTTGATTGAGAGGTCCTGCCGCTGCCCGAGGTAAACAAGAGAGTGAGGGAAGGTGATTCCTAAGATCGACCTTGTGCCTCCACATGCTTGAGCATGCAAAAACACAAGCACACACACACACATACACACACACACCACACACATACACACACACCACACACACACACACACCACACACTCACACAAACACACAACACACACACACACACACCACACACTCACACACACACACAGAGACAGGGGAAGAAACGTTAGACCAAGAAGTGTTTCCACAACCATAGGTGAACTTTCCATGGTTTTAATATAAATTTGCTTTGAGGAAAGTTACTGGAAGAACTGCCTTGGGAGTCAATTGCATTACGAATGGCTTCGTGGGGGGGGGGGAACGTAACTTAAAAACTGAAAAAGTGAAGTAGCTAAAGAGCTAACAGTGGTGGTCAGTAACGTACCTAAAGCTGAGGGACAGAGGTAAAAATCAAGGCACAAAAAAAAAAAAAAAAAAGAATAAAATCATGTCCTGGCGCTAAAGGCATGCACCACCACAATGGCTTGTGCGGCGCTGGGGCTCGAACCCAGGGCTATGTGCACACTTCTGGGGTCTCCTTCTCTCGGCCCGCATCTTTCCTGCATTTCACATCCCCCAGACTCCTCCTCTGTTATTGGTGGTGCCTGCGGCTCCCCTGAATGTCTTTCCCTGCCTTGGCACAAGGCAGACAATCATCAAACGAGGATGACGGAAATGCCAGACCTCACGGAAACACCACACGCTTTTCTCTGGATGGGGCAGGCTGCTCGATCTGGAAGCTCACTCCTAGGCCTGGCCTTTTGAGAACAGGCTCCTGCTGAGCTCATGAGTCCAGGTGGAGATCACGGGCCACCTCCAGAAGCCAATGGCCACCTTCTCTTCGTTGTCTCTGCTCTCCAAAGGAAGACCACCTCCTGCCACCCAGTCCTGTCTTTATAGAGTGACCCGCCAGCCTTTTAGACCGGTACTTTGCTGTCTCAGTCAGACCAGCTTCCCCAGCTGATTCTGCTGCCTTTCCCTGTGGCATTTGGTCCACACTCCACTCTCTACCCCGCACTTCTCCCTGGTGCCAATGAAGGCATTTTGGGGGCTGCTACCCTTGAATTTAGGCCACTCACGTTGACTTCATAAGTGACTACCCCTCTGTTAAGAGAAGCTTTTTCCTTGCTAGCCGCTTTGGTTTATCCCCCGCCAGCCGCCTGGGCTCTGCCGCTTTCTAGTCCCCAAATAAACACACAAGACGCTGTATTAATTATGAAGCTGTTGGCCTTGCTTGTCTCTTACTGGCTAGCTCTGCCTTAAGTAATTACCCCATAATTGTTAATCTAAGTATGTCTCTTACCGGAGAATAGTTCCCGGCTTCCTACCCCATGGCGTCACATGTCGACTCTCTTGTGTTTCCCCTTCCCAGAATCCTCCTCGACTCCTAGTCCCTCCTATCTAGGTTTTCTATTGGCCAGACAGTACTTTATTGACAAATGCACAGGCAAATAACAGGACTTCCCCAACACCCCTCTGGATCCACAACTAACCAGGACCAAGAGGACAAGCTGCCTCAGCTCTACCACAGAGCTACATTCTTAACTAAAAGGCTACCTTGCCAGGGTCTTCTGTGTTGAGAAACAGAGGAGACCAGCAGCCTCAGTTGTTGTCGTATTTACTGACTTCCTTCTCTGGCTTTCCACCACTTCCACCATTACCAAGCGGGCTGAGAGTCATGACTCTAAGCCAAGTTCTATCTGACTTCTCTTTAGTAACCAAGTCATTCGGTCATACTGGGGTGTTGCCCTGGATCTCATTGGATTTCTTTTCTTTTCTTAGATGAGTCTCATATATCCCAGGCTACCCTCGATTTCGATGTGTAGCCAAGGGTAACCATAAGCTTCTGACCCTGCCTCAACTTCCCAAATACTGGGATTATAGGTATACACAATGACACTCAGATTATGCACGCTATGCAAGAAATCTACCAACTGAGCTACACCCCCGGCCCCTCTCACTGAATTTTAACGCCACCCAAACCAAGGCCAAGTTTGCCCTGTAACTTTAAACACTGGGTAGTAGGTGACCAAACATTTCATAGGGAGCCAAACTTTCGTTGAAGCCAGCTCTACCATCCCTGTACCCATGACTTCATCTTCTTTCTCTTGCCCTGTGGCGTTGTTCAGACGCCAGCTGGGGCACAGACTGTGGCCTCTGTTGATCTTCCTGGAGTCACTTCTGTTTTCAAAGGGAGAAGAGCTTTCAGTGGATGTGGCATGCACTGCTTTGGCCTTCTTGTGAATTACTAAGTGTGTGGTAGTCCCCACTTTTTATGATGAAGACTCTCACACGAAATTGGTTTTTCCCCTTGCAGGAGGCGGGTCTTTCTTGGTTCTTGGCAACTGGTATTTGCCAGATTTAGAAAATAAAGCTGTAGAAAGTCCACGAGCGCTTGAGTTTAGGAAAATGGCAGCTGCTGCTTCTTCTTCTTCTTCTTCTTCTTCTTCTTCTTCTTCTTCTTCTTCTTCTTCTTCTTCTTCTTCTTCTCTGTAATTCAGCTGTATCTAGGTATTCTATATTTTATTATCAGCTAGACTGGCTCTCACCAAATATGAGTGGAGTCCACATGCATAATAACCAACCTAGCATCCTTGGTACCGGGCGTCATCTGTCCAGTGGGCATGGTGCCACATTCTTGGAATCCCCGCACTTGGGAGGTGAATATAGGTGGATCAGGAGTTTGGGCCAATATCATCTACATAGCAAGTTATATACATACATATGTATGTACATTCATACCTACGTACTTACACACATACACTCTACATACAAGCCATACTGGGTTATATGAGACCCTGCCTGGACAAACTAAGAAATAAAAAAAACCTACTCATCTGTCCGTAGGCTTTGAGTGTCTAACAGACCCATGCTCAGCCCTGCCCTGCCCAGTGATATTATAGACTAACGAAGACAAATTCGGACTTTTCTTGGTGATGACAAGAAGGAGGAATGAATTCTGCCAAGCCAAGTTATCACAAGGGAAGAAACAACGTAACCTTCTCACATTTTCACTTAATTATCTTCCCTAGAATCAGATCACGTAGCTGTTTCTGGCTTGTTTAAAATTTTATGTTCACCACGGCTGACTGTGATGCCTGTTCTTGGTGATGACTTGACTACATCTGGAGTTAACTGAAACCCGAGTGGTTGGGCACACCTGTGAGCGATTTTCTTAATCAAGTCACTTGTTTGAAGTGGAAGGATCCTCCTTCGGTCTGGGCCCTTTGAGGTGGGAAGAGGCACCTCTCATCTGGGCCACACCTCCTGGTGACAGCCATAGAAAGAACAGAGGAGAAGGAGGAAGCAAGCACTTGCTCACTGCCTGCTGCATGCTCTCTCTCACTGGCAACTCCGTTCCCTCAAGAGCATCGACGCTACTCCTTCAGGACCCCGGCGTACTGAAGAAGCAGCTGAGACATCAGCCTCCTGCTGTACTGAACTTCTGCTGGATTCTTGGACCTTCTGTTAGTAGACAGCCATTGTTGGACTAGGGGGGCCACAGTCTGTAGGTCATTGTAATAAATCACACACACACACACACACACACACACACACACACACACTTTTAGATCTTTTGGTGTGCCCCACTGATTTTGAGTTTCTTGCCTGAGCATGGGAGCGAGGCGATTTCACCAGAGCTTGGGCAGCCCATCAATGTCCGCACCACTGATGAAAATGCCACCCACAGTGATGAAAGTCAACATCCCTCAGGGAAGGGCAGCCCTCACAGACGCCCCCTACCCCACTCATGAAGGACACTCCTGAGATGCCTCCGACCTTCTGACCTGAGTGACGGACGGACGAGAGCTGGGAAGCGGGGTGGGGGGATTAGCCAAGCTGGCCCCCCAGAAGGACACACTTCCGTCCGTGCATCAGAGCCCATAGCTGCTCAGAAGGAGAATGGGGAGCCTCTGTCACCCTACCGCTAAGGGCGCCAGCTCCCCCCCCCAACAGACTGAAGGTGTGTTTGAACCTCCCACCCCTCTCCTGCCTGAATCTGAACTGGTCTAACCACTTGTTGTCTTTCACAGTTGCCAAACCCAAGCGGGGCAGGGACTCTTGCTCCTTTTTCCTGCCTGTGGTGATAGCTGCACCTGTGTCATGCACCAGAATGCAGACTTAGGGCAGGACACAAGGGACCAGAGCCACCACCTGTGCACCTCTTAGAAACTCTGAGTCTTAGCCTAACAGATTTTTCTCCCCAACTGCTTCAAAATGAACACGAGGCTGGGCGTGGTGTTGCGCACCTTTAATCCCAGCTCTCCAGACAGAGGGGCAGATGGGTCACTGTGAGCTCCAGGCCAGCCTGGTCTATGTAGTGAGTCCAGGCCAGTTAGGATGCATAGTGAAACCCCACATCAAAAGAAATGCTGATGAGATTAAAGTTCTCACTCCTACCAAAGGCCTGATTCTAGGGCAACCTCGTAGGTGACATGAATGAGTGAAGAAATGCCAGAGTCGTGCCCAATGTCGCCTTTATGTGAGCTCTCGATCTAAGGATGGCATTAGGAAAGGTTTTCTGAAGGGTAGTCAATAAATAATTGGACTGGTTAGATTGGCTAGCTCTCTCTCTATATATATTATATTATATGCAAGAATCATATATGTATATTATTACTAGACATTCATTACCATTTTAGGCTTGCAGAAGAAAATGAATAGAGTACCAAATTTTCATACCCCTCTCCAGGTATTACTAATATCTTGCTATAATCAATCAGCCAATATCAGTACATTGCTAACTGAAATCCACATCTTATATCAGAGTTCACTCTGCTGTATAATCTATGGGTCTTGGAATTTTCTTCTTCTTCTTCTTCTTCTTCTTCTTCTTCTTCTTCTTCTTCTTCTTCTTCTTCTTCTTCTTCTTCTTCTTCTTCCTTCTCCTCCTCCTCCTCCTCCTCCTCCTCCTCCTCCTCCTCCTCCTCCTCTTCCTTTCTGGTTTGGTTTTCTTGAGACAGGGTTTCTCTGTGTAGCCCTGGATGTCCTAGAACTCACTCTGTAGACCAGGCTGGCCTCGAACTCAGAGATTCACCTGCCTCCCAAGTGCTAGAATTAAAGGCGTGTACCACCACCACCACCACAACCACCTGCTTTGAAATTCCTAATATGTAAAAACATGTAGCCTTACAGAATCGTAGAGTAGCTTTGCTGCCCTAAAAATACTCTGTATTGCACTTACTTATTCATCCCTGCCGTCCCCTTCCGACCACTGGCTGCCGTCAACCGTCTTCTCTCTCTCCAGGTCGCCTCTCCAGCATTCCCTACCATCGGCTGCATTTTCAGTTGAGCTTGCTAATAAGATCCTGAAGCTGGACGTGATTTTTCTTGGAAGTCCATTTGATTTTAAACAGGGCGTTAGTGAAAGCTCTCTTTCTTTGTGCTTTATTTGCCTTCGTCCTTAAATAAGCTTATTTTTAAAATGGGCTTTACATCGCTCTTAGGAAAACAATAAGTCGTTCTTTTCCCACCATATTTGGACAGCTATGAGACAAGCATCCTTCAGATAGATTTACATGTAATTGAGAAATACCAGCCAGGTACTGTCTAAAAATACTCTTTCTCACCACCTGTTGATGCCCATACATGAAGACACGCAGACTTAGATATCCCCTAGCCCCTGCTTTCGCCTCTGTCCCTTTGATCCACAGTACAGCAGCCCAGGGAAAGAGAGCACCAAAGGAAAGAGACGGACTGTCTTTGAGTGTTGGAAGAACTTCCAAGTGGAAGGAGGAGGGGAATAGTCAATAAATGCCTACCATGTGCCATGCCCCATAGTGGAGGGCTAAAATACATTATTTGCTTCAAGACCAAAATAGACCAGGCAGGAGAGCTCTGGCCTTCATCCTAAAGACTGAAAAGGGATTTAAATTGCCCAGAGACTTAGGTGGAGTCAGATCCAATATCTCTATTCACTTCTCTAAACTGTTCGGCCCATCAGAGGTTTGTTCTTCGTGGCTTTACAAGGCAGACCTGAGACCAAATGCTACTTTAAGTGCATTTCAGCCTGACAGAACTGTCCTTGGAAGCAGTCTGTCTCGGGAAGCAGGAAGCTTCCTTTCCCCTGAGGGTGCAGAGATTGGGGCTGGAGACCACCTGGACTGGAAGCCACAGAGGCTGTCTCTCCATCTGGGAGGTGGGTTAGGGGCCCATACGACCTTTTTGTGACATCAAACATCCCATGACTCCAGCCTCCATGGCTCCTTTTGCTAGCATCTTCTTTCCAAAGAAGTTGCCAACTTGTTTGAATGTTAGCAGGGTATTAAATACTGCCCTGGGACACCCCAGTCTCTCTGCGGCCTTTAAAAGGGGGGAAGGTCCACATGAAAGACAGACAGGAGGCATTGAAACAATGACTTCCAGATGGGCCTGCCTGGTTGAATCATTTGAAAAAAACATGTCACTGGACCACTGACAAGCTTCTGGGATATTCATTCCATAAGTCTATCCTCACCACCTTGGATAGGGAGGAAACAGCCTCCCAGCTAAGAAATATCCTGACACGTGGTTTGAGTATCAGCAAAAGACTCCAAAATTATTCTCCTCCTTTGTCAACAGATGCCACCCCTGACTGCAGCATGAGCACACGGATAACGCTTTACCAGGCCCTTCAGCATCTTTGTTTACTAACCTCTTGAGCAATGGGCTTTGACCAGGGAAATCCTGGTAATACAGAAAGAGGACACAAGGACAGAAAAGACTCTCACATTATTTCTGGTGCACTGGGTGATCGAGCGTGCCCTTTCAAAGCGCACTCACCCATTAAAAAAAAGGACAATCTTTAATCCCAGTACCTGGAAGGCAGAGGCGGGCCGATCTCTGTGAGTTCTCGAGGGCAGCCTGGTCTACAGAGCAGAGTTCCAGGACAGCTGTGACTGCGGCTATTACATAGAAAAACCCCATCTCAAAAAGCCAAAAATTAGTACAACTTGGTCTTTTAAAGCCTACTTTCTAAAAATGTGTTTTTAATGTATACAGATTTTTTTTTTTTTGCCTGCATGTATGTCTACGTAATGCATGCCTAGTGCCTGCAGAGGCCAGAAGAGCACATGTCAGATCCCCTGGAGCTGGAGTTACAGGCAGTTGTGTACAGGCAGGGAGTTACAGTCAACTCCCTGTTGTGCTGGGAATCAAACCGGGTCCTCTGGAAGAGCAGCAAGTGCTCTTAGCTGCTGAGCCACGTCTCCAGTCCCTAAAGCCAACGTGTTTATGTGAGTTGCTTACACACACGCATGAGCATCCAAGCAGGCACCCGGGAGAGGCACATGCCGTGGGGGTAATTCTGTAAATCACCACTCATTTGGAGTAAGTCTTCATTAACAATTACATAGATTGCATAATTCATCGATAACGGCACAAATAAACATATGGAGAGCCCCAGAGGGCCACAGTTTCACTCTCGGCTGCTCTGAAAGCCAAGCCACTTGAGATCCTCCCGCCATCTCAGTGAGACCCTCCCGCCATCCCAGTGAGACCCTCCCGCCATCCCAGTGAGACCCTCCCACCATCCCAGTGAGACCCTCCTGCCATCCCAGTGAGGGACCTGATGAATGCAACAGAAACGGGCTCGGGAGTCTCTGGAAACGCCATTGCATACTCAGCTCTCTCCTCTCTCTCTCTCTCTCTCTCTCTCTCTCTCTCTCTCTCTCTCTCTCTCTCTGCATCTCTTGGCTCTTAGGAGAGAAGCACACGCTCCCAGAAGGCAGCTTTCAAGAGAGTACAGGATATGACCTCTCTCCTCTTCTCATGGTCTCTGGGCACCCCTCCCCCATAATCTCTCTAACTTAGAGATGCAAACTATGGGTCTCCAGCATTACACTGGAGTAAGCTTGGAAAGAAAAAAACAGACTTAATGTCATCCGTCAACTATCTGTCACACAACAACAAAATATTATCAAATTAGCAGCTTACAAGTATAGATTAATATCCTTTCAGAGCACTATGCAATTTCAGACTCAGAACACAGAGACGTCCCAGGCTCCAGGGTGACCCATCAGAATCCATTTGGATAAATGTGAATTAATTTTTCTTTAACTCAAGGTGACCGCCACCAACCCTTCCCCCAATGCTAAACACACAGAGAACTTGTTTTGTTTTGATTTTTTTTATGAAAATAAGGTCATTCACTTTGCCTGGCAAAGACACCAATCAAATATGAGCATCCTAGAGTGAAGGATCCTTCCCCCCACTGAATTCCTCCTGAGGCTGGCATGGCAATCACAGTACATGTGTTCTTTATGAAATTGTCTTAAACGATTTGTACATACTGGGTGCTGTGTACAAGGTCAAATTGTGGCCATGTGAGGGAGGTGTTTAAATGAGATGTGTCCCCATAGGCTGGAGGGTTAGAACTCTCGGTCCAGCTGTTGCTGGTTGAGAAGCTTATAGGGCCTTTAGGGTCTGGAGCCTTGCTGGAGCCAAGTACAGCAACCCTGATGCTGTACTCTTATTTTCTCTCTCTGATTCCTGTGTGTGGATAAAATGAGCCAAGCGCTCTTCTAGACTTCCGGGCCAGCCTCAGCCTCCTGCCCGCACACCTTCTCCACCAGGGCAGACTGATTGCCATGGGAACCGTAAGCCCAACTAAGCCTGTCTTCCCGAGGCTGCCTTTCGTCGTGGTGGTCTACCCCAGCAACAGAAACACAACCAACACAGGAAGCGGTGGTTATAAACTGCTTAGCTTTCATCTCTCTGTCTAGGGAAGCATGGGCTTCACCCTTCAGCAAGGCCCAATGAGCCAAAGGGAGATGCTCCTGGCTGCTGTTCCGAGAGGTGTGAAACATTCCTGAGCTGAAGCGGGTTTTCAGCACGGGTCCAAGCAAGCAGATTTCTTGCTCTTTGCAATGCTCATTATGTTTACCCAGAGTAAGGAGGAGGAGAAAGGGTGTGTGTGTGTGTGTGTGTGTGTGTGTAAGAAAGGAAATTTTATATACATATATATCTCTGTGTGTGTGTGTGAGGAAGAGAAGAAAGGAAATATATATGTGTGTATATATGTTATATGCATGTATACAAATGTATATATACACAGATATATATTTGTTGTAGTTTTTAAAAGTGGCACAAGAGAGAAAGACAGCACACGGCGGAGGTCAAGCAGAGGGTTAGGGGAAAGGATTGTAAAGAGGGAAAGGAGAGGGGGGAAATGGGCCTCCAGGGACTGGAGCAGTGGGAAAGAGAAGAGAAGAGAGAGAGAGAGAGAGAGAGAGAGAGAGAGAGAGAGAGAGAGGAACAGACAGAGGGGGAAGAAAGACATATGTGTACACACACACACACACACACACACACACACACATGGAAGACAAAAGGGACATGAAACACTGTACACTGTCTTGCGAGCCTGTCAGCGAGCCAGCGAAGTTAACAGAACAGTAATGCTCATCAGCCTGACTGATAAAAGTCATTTCCCTTCTCCCAGCTTCCAGCTGAGAGAATACTGAATCCTGGGCTTCATCTGACTCCATTCACTTTGACTGTGATAGCCTGACTCTCCAAACTCTGTCCTGACTCATGCACTGGTTCTTTGGTCTCCATCAGACCCCTGGTGAGTGATGGTGGAACCAGCCTGTGAGGCAGGGTCCAGCTCAAGCTAGTCTTCACACTGCCCGGGAAGTCACATCTGCTTGCTGGTTATGAATTGGTTTCCTATCTCTCTCATACCCTGTCGCTGAAAGCTGACTTGAGGCAACAAGACGTCAGTCCCAACAGTTCTGGGGACTTCCCACCCCAAACTTCGAGGTCTGCAAGGCTGCTTCCTTAGGAGGTTCTGAGGGAGAACCTGCTGGAAGCCTTGCTCCTTGCTTCTGGGAGATAATAGAAAGCTGTGGCATTTCAGTCTCTGTTTCCACCCATCTTCTCTGTGTCTCTCTTCTGAACTAGGGCAATCCAGAAAGATCTCAGTCTGACACCCTCAACTGCATTTACAAAGATCCACTTTTCCAAGTAAGACCCCATTTACAGGTACTGAGGTCCAGCACGTACCCTTGGGGGCCTTTTCTCAGACTAATACACTTTGTGGATAAAGAGAATAGTTCTTAACTGTTCCATCCAAAGGGAGATGTGTTTTTCTCTTTGGCAAAAGGTGCCCATGGGCTAACAAGAGCTCCTGTCTCCTTGCTGCAGCCCCTGACTCCTGCCTCTATTGCTTTAGGCTTTCTGGCTCATTCCTTGGGTTCACACCTTTGCCCGGGGATGCGTCTGATGGCCCTTGAAGGACAGAGACCCCGCCTGACGAGAGATAGAAATGGACGGTACTGATGGAAAAACATGCCTTAGCCACAAACAGTAGATCCAGTGATCAAGTCACCCCGATGGCCTCCAAGGTCAACGCAGAAAGAATGGAGTCACCCCGATGGCCTCCAAGGTCAAGGCAGAAAGAATGGAGGGAGGGGAGGCACTCTTGGGAAGTCACTAGAGAGGCAGTAGGAAACCACGAGAGGTAAGGCATGTGTGAGCGCTGGGCTGGGTCTCGCAGAGGGCTTAAGACAACACACTCTCACAGAGAATCACTCTCAGTGCTGAAAACTGGGACCAGAAAGTAGGACAACAAAACCCCTCCACAGGCTCAAGTACCCTTTATGGGGGACTCTGTCATCTCTAACCTGCCCCGCATAATTTTCCTTGCCTCCCAGGTCTATCTCTGGCAGGCGCGGTTCAGTCCTCTGCCTTCACCTGCCCATTCCCCTTCCCTCACGCTATTCCTGGCTTTGCCTAAGCCTGGGCTTCCGAATAACGCACACTGGCATTTGGGGAGGCAAAGAAGACCTTTGGGAGACTTCCAGTGCCACTGAAGTAGGGGGCAGGCAGAACCCTTGGCAACTTTATGTTTTGGCCCTCGCACCACGAGTGAGAATAGATATTCAGAGGCTTTCTAAGAAGGCTCATGTGCGCAAAGGCTGGGCTGACTGAATTCGGAAAGCAAACCTAAACTCCATTCTGTGGAACTGAACAGCACTGCAAAGTCTTCAGCTGCTAAATAAAAAAAGAAAAAAATCCCAGTGACCAATAATAAAGGCTAGACGACACACACGTGCATCTTTACAGTGCTTGTACTTAGCAAACATTTTTCCACGCTGAGAGGCGCTCCTGCCAAGAATATCACATTCCAGTACGTTTTGCCACACGATGCTCAGTGCCTGTTTTATTGTCTTCCCCCCTTCCCCCCAATCAGCGCGGCCATAGAATGTGGAGTTTATGACGGAAACATGAGGAATGAATTCAGTATTTTGTCTTCAGTCTGTCTCCAGATTAAGGGTGTTTACTGAAGGCCTACTGTAGCAGTAAATCCAGTCATGCCAACTGAAAACAGACCCTAACCTTATGGCACAGGATGAGGTTTCCTGAATGGGGAAGAGACATAGGCAGAGAGGAGAGCAGCGTTAGAGTAGGCAGCCGGTGCTTTCCTCAAGTCCAGTCACCTAGACAACAGGAAGTGGCTAGCAGCTCTTGTACAGGGAAAGTGGTGATACTTTTACAAAGAAACCTGCCACCAAAGCTCGCAACAGTTTCAAGGAGGAAGAGAGGGTTGTCAGAAGAGGGTGGGGCCTGCCCGCCTGCAACTAACAGACAATTAGACAGGGATAGCAAGGAAGATGGGGACGAGCCGCGGAGATCCAACCAGAGGGACACGAAGCCTACCTTGGGTTTGAGTTCTCATGAGGCTGTTTACTCACATCTAAGTCCCCACCCATCCCGAGGGGCGAAGGAGACCAGAGATGGCACACACGTACCTGCGACCACACCCCGAGTGCTGCAGGTACTCGATCTCTCCCTACCCTGAGCAGATGACTTGCAGTGTCTGAACGGCTGGAGACTGGGATGCAGGTCACCCTGCTGTACCGACTGCACCCAACAGGATTCCTCATCTCCAACAGGGAAACTTGCAGAAGTTACAGAAGGAAGGGCATCGAGTGGAAGGATATTCATTGGCTCACACGGTCCCTGGGAAAGGCGAAGAACCACACCGGGAAGACAGACGGGAGCCACTAGGATCCTAAGCAGCCTCTGATCGCAACAACCCATGGCAGGCTCAGAATGAGATCTCTTGCTGCTGGGCACAGAGTGCCAGGCCTTGTGGCATGCTCATAGCCTGACTACAGACCCAGACACTGTCCCTGGAACACACTGCCCAGGACCGCTGCTCACCTGCCACACTGCTCTGTCCATAGTATCCGACTAGGTCTGGGGTAGGGTTGCCTAAGCCTACATTGAGATCAGCATCTCCGATAAAGCTGTAAGCCAATATCCAGTGTTTTCGGGTTTTTCAGATGAAAAACTCTCTAGCCAGTTTGTGCTGTAAGAAGATACTCAAGTCTGGCTAGTTCATAAGTAACACACCATCTCATTGCTCTGGAGGGCAAAGTCCAATATCGATGCTCTGTTACTTTGTGGGTGGGAAAGGCCTTCTTTTCTGTTTTGGTTTTGGCCTTTGAGACAGGTAATCATGTAGGCCAGGCTTGTCCTGCGCTTGACATGTAGCAGAGGCTGGCCACGTGCTGTGGGATGTTTGATCACAGTGTGAAGACGGCTCTGTTTTGCCTCACTTGCCTAAGGCACCTTCTGACTGATTTAATAAAGGGCCAAATAGCCAGCCAATAGCTAGGCAGGAGAGAATAGGCGGGACTTCCTGGGAGAGAGAGGAACCTAGGGGGAAGAATCTGAGAGGCGGGGGAAGTCAGACATTATCTCGTAAGGAGCCACATGGCAGAATGTAGATTAACGTCAACAGGCTAACTTAAATTTTAAGAGCTAGTTGGGAACAAACTTCAGCTAGAACAAAGCCTTCACAACTATAGTTGAGTCTCTGTGTCGTTATTCGGGAGCTGGCAATCTGAAGAAAGCCCAACCACAGCCCGGAACTCCCGATTCTCCTGCCCCCCGTCTCCCAAGCGCATCAACAAGCCCGGTATCCTTACATGACAGACAGGCAAAGAGAAGCCACAGTGCTGCCTTGGTCTCTCACAGGAGCACTACCCTTAATAATTTAGTCACTGTCCACCTTCTCAGCACAATCGCATGGAATGGTCCCAGGGATTGACAGGCTCGTGTGCAGCCCATGGCAGAGGTCAACGCTGCATCCCACCAAGGCTGGTGGATGCCCAGTTTGGACACCAATTCAAAGTTCAGCCAGAAGCATGACAAAACTCCAATCCTATCACTGACCGGCAAGGAGGGTCATGTGACAGAGTATTACTGCTGACCGGTAAGGAGGGTCATGTGACAGAGTATTACTGCTGACTGGTAAGGAGGGTCATGTGACAGAAAGAGTGGAAATAGCTATTTAAATGCTGGGCACTATTGCACACACCTGTAAGACAGTCTGGAGAAGCTGAGGCAGGAGATCATGAGCCGGAGACCAGCCTAGACTACATATCAAGATCCGGACTGGGAAAACAAAAATAAAGGGAGAAAAGAAAGGAGACTAAATAATCAAATAGAAAGCCCAAGGTCACAGTTCTACTTTCAAAAGCTCAAGGAAAAAATGGATTTAAATGACTTTATTAAGACATAATTTACATACCACAAAGTTCGCCTATGTAAGTTTTACTATTCAATAGTCTTTAGCGTAGTTAAAAGCATTGCGTGATGACCATCCACTGACAGACGCTTGTACTGGATCAGCTTCTGTACTGTTATAGGTAAGATTGCTCTAAATAGCTGTGGACCGTATTGGGGGTACATATGTTTCCATTTCTCTTGAAAGGAGACATAGGACTAGACTTGCTAGGCTCTTAGGCCACTCTGGGTTTATTATTTGTGAGTAACTGCCAAATGTTTTTTTTTTTAAAGTGGCTGTACCAGTTTATGTTTCCAGTAAAGTAAGACTGTCCCATTCCTCCCCTCCCACCCCCCAGCATCCTTGCCAACATCTGTTCCTGCCTGTAGCTTTTAATTCGGTGTTTAAGTTTAGCCATGAGTATCCAAGAAAGCCTAAGCTAAAGACACCCCCATCATCACCACCATCACATTATCATCAGAATCACAGTCTTCACCATCATCCTCACTACCATCACCACTGTCACGGGAATGAACTCACAAAATCCAAAACATGAAATGGCTTCTGTTTCACTTAAAGATTGAAGTGAAGACTTTTAAAAAGAAATTCTTAATTCCATCTTGGACGGAACCCAGGACATTGTCTGTGGGAATGTTAACCTTCCAAGCCTTCTAAGCATCTCTGTCATGAGTGTGGCTTAAATATCTCCCCCACAGGCCCAGGTTTGCCCTCCTGAAGGAAAGATAGGGGGTGGGATTATTCTTTCATCCCTCCCCCCACCCACACAGTGGGACTCCGGTCCAAGCAGAAAGACTGGAGATTCAGGATGCTTCTGTCACAATTCTTAGGGACAATCCGTGTGGTTCAGTTGCATTGTACGAAAGGCACTACTTCTTTTTCATTTGAAGAAGCCAGGGGGAGTGAGAGTTTAAATAATTCAACTAAAGGCTTGCAAAAGGCAGGTTCAAGCTCAGGGAGTTTGGCTTTCCTTTAAAAAAACAAACAATATGTGCTCTTCACTGCCATGCTATATTCAGAAAGGGGCAAATGTCACCCATTGCTAACTAGGCAGTTCTCCTGCGGAGAGACTTGGGGGCGAGTGTTGGTTCCTTTTAGGATGTGTGACACATAGCAACATCCTATCCCACTTGAGAACTTCTGAAGGCCCTCAGCATGAGTCACCGCAGAAGCAAAGAGGAAAACTGTTACAAACGGAAACACTTTGGACCGCGGCATTGCGAGATGTCCATGACTCGGAGTTGGACAAGGTAATCCATGGGAAGGACAGAAAGCTGAGAAGTTTGCACCCGAGAAGAAAGTCTGCCTGAAAGGACAAGCCACGTGGGGGATGGTGGGACCTGGGGCAGAAGGAATGGTCTCCAAGGTTTCAGCTGAAGGAGAACATGCTGGGGGCACTTGGTATCCTCAGTGAATGGCAAAAGGGGATTGTCCACTCCTTAGATGGCTCCACACAGTCACATGTAACCGTCACGGGGTTGAGTTCTTCACAGACACATGACTTCATTGCGCTCCTGGAACCCCTTAAAGATTCAGCTCTATGTGTCAGCGCCGTAATTCTCCAGGTGTGGTTAGGAAACTGGGCCAAGGTCCTGCGGCTGCCTAGTGTCTAGCATGATCTGATGCTCTCACCAGTGCACCCACACGGGTTAACTCTCCTGGCTCTCAACAGGTGAGACTGGGTTCAGGGGAGCAGGAGTGGCTTAAAGCAGGCCCCTGGCGACCTTCCAAGCAGGAATGGAGACAAAGACTGCCATGGATGTGAGAGCTGATTCCTGGTGAATGGAAGCTGGGGTTGGGGGGGACACTCTGGGTCTTTGTGGATGTACTCTATTCTCAGATCCTCTCTGGACACAGGGACAGGGAGGAAAAAAACCCAACTGTGACCCAGCTGGAACTGGGGAGTGTCACAGGTGTGGAATGGAACTATCTTTCCACATTCAACCCGAATGAGGGGATTTGCAAGAAGCATCATCACGGGTGAGCACCTGCTGCCTTCAAGCACGGTACCCTCCCCTATTGGCCACCCTCTGCTTCAGGCTCTCCCCAGGAAAGTCTCTTCTTCCTTTCAGCCCCCGCCCCACACACAGGCATCTTCTGCCCTAAGCTCCATCCCAAGTCAGGACATCATCAGTTTCTTCTTAGAGAGGTCACTATCCCACTGTGCCAAAGCTGGAGGGCTGCAGCAGGAGGCCTAATTCCTGGCCAAGGAATTTTCTGGAAAAGACTAGTGTGAACCAGAGACAAGTTGAGTTCTCCCCAGTTTTCTGGATGGCCCAGGATCTCTGGGTGTTCCTGTGAGACCGCAGGAGAGTAGAACTAACAACAAAGTAACTAAGACTGAATCCCACACCCCAGACAGACACAGAGACCCAGAAAATTCTTATATAAGAAATTCTCTTAAGTCCAAGGAGGATGTAATTCAACTATCTGCTGTAGATTGATTGAAGTATTTTCAACCTATCACTCAGGTGAAGAATGTTTTTCTTACCTTTGTAATTGCTATGAATGATCTTTGCCACCCTCAACCTGAATCATTTACAAATATCAAATTTGTAGTCTTAAGTATACTTGTAGAGTTCTTCCCACTGAAGCCACTCCACTTTCTTTAATGATCTTATTTCTGATGTGAATAAATAATCACAGTTATTCCCAGAGTTGACAATTTGTCCATTTCATAGTTATTTGGCATAGAACAAAGATGCTATTTTGCCCAAAACTTTGCTGTTAGTCAACACCATTTTGAAATGTTTTAAGACATAACGAATGAAAGTATCATAAAAGCACATTTCCTGAAATATGCACTAAACATCCTAGACTTGGTAAGACTCACCCTATGATCCTACATATTGAAAACAGATAAGAGCAATCCTCTTGAGTCACAAAACAGAAACAGACCAAACTAAAACTGTTCACACCAAATAAAACAAAATAAATTATCTGATGTTGAATGCACTTTCTTGGAAACATTGACCCAAATGCTCACACTCCACAAAAAGAAATACAAGTTATTTTATATACATTTGAACTCCTAACTTTAACCAGATGGGAAATACTTTAACAAGATGATTTAAAACAAAAAACACTTGATTATGCTGAAGGATTTATTCACTAACCATAAAAATTCTATAGATTGTTTTATTATGTCCAAATATCATCTTTAATTCCCAACCTTACATTATCTCTTAAAATTTAATACTTAGATCAAAATCTTCTTTTGAGCATTTTCCCATCTATAAAAAAGTTGCATTTAGTGTCAATTTCCAAGTGTGCTGCATGCAAGATCCCATTTTCTTTTCCTGTCATGACTCCAGCCATATCATTTGCTAATGCATTTTCACCAGCTTTGATTTTCTTTTCAATAAAAAGACTATTTTATTTACTACTAAATACAAAGCCTGGAAGCATAAGATGGGGGGGAGGAGGAAAAGAAAACCAAGAAATGATACATCTGCTTTCCAGGATTGAAGAGTACTCCAACTCAAAGACCCCCCCAGACAACACAAAGCAGCCAGAAAACTTCTGCAAACAAACACAAGGGCAGGATGCCAAGAGCTTTCTGAAGCAAACGTTGAGAAACACAGGCTGGCATTCCCAGGCAGGTACTGGATATTATGTAAAAAAATAAGCACGGAGTAAGATCCTGGAGGACTTCTGAGACACGGAACAGCAGAATTCAGAAAGACACTGGGGATCTTTGAGGACTTGGGCAAAAAGTCATTTGGACCCTTTTGGATGTAAACCTAAAAAGGGTGAATATGGTGTTATTGATATGTTATCAAAGTAACGTCTGTTCACAGTTGAGACATGAAGATACAGGGCGTTGAAACTCAGGAAGAAAAAAGTTCCTCCTCTGTCATATGTGAGTAGCCACTCCTAGTATCTCCGCCCCCCTCCCTTTTGACCACAGGGACATTTCTGACCATTTTGCTTCCTACTATGCTTTCTTTCCATCTCCATGGAATAATAGTCTTAAGTAGTTTCCCATAATCACACTCCTGGAAAATATGGATATTCACGGTAGAATGATGTTTCATCGTATAATTTTGTTTAACCGTCCAATTTTGTAGTCAGTCATTTGACTACAATTTTTCATGATTATAGGCAATGCTACAATAGACAATTTCATACAAAAGTTCCTTTATTTACACCTCTGATTACCGCCTCGGGATGGATGAAACAGTCAATCGGCAGCGACTGGGCTCAGCCTTTGACTTGCACCGTCCAATCAGGCCCTGGCTGGTCCCAGAGAGAGGCACCAAGGTACATTACTAACCATTGGGCTGGCGGCTTCTCAGTCACATCCACCATGGCGATATCCTGCAGTCACAGCATTCTGACGCTTTCATGGGTAAAGATGGTCTGTCTTTTGCCGATCTAAATCTAGTCACTCTGGTGAATTGTCTGTCTTTTGTTCGCTGTTCCCTTGGGCTGTCCGTCATTAATTCTGAACCCTGGCCCACCTTCTGCTATTCCACATGCCGAAACCAAAGTGCCAACTTTTACGCATGGGTGTTATATTCGTGCACCTACGTGTACATGTGTGTGGGTTTGTACGTGTGTGCGTGCATAAGCATGCCAAGTGCACATGCTGAGGTCAGAGAATAACTTGCAGGAGCTGGGTCCTCTCCTTCTACCGGTGGGTCCTGAGGATCGAACTGAGGCGGTCAGATGTGGTAGTGAGCGCCTTCACCCCATTAGCTATCACAATGGCCCCTCCTGTCTTCCAAGACAGGCTCTTTCCCTGAAGCTGGCACTCACCAATTGGCTAGATGGGCTGGCCAACAAGCTACAAGGTGCTTCCTACTCCCTGTGTTCCGGTTATAGGCCACACTTGGCTTTTTCACACGGATGCTGGGAATCTGAACTCAGTCCCTATGCAGCAGATACTTTATCCCTGGAACCATCTCCCCAAACCCTCAAAGTGTCATATCGAGCCTTTCCGTTTCCTCTATGGTAGCCTGTAGAATTTTACATTCTCCTGTAGCAACGTTGTATATGTAAACATTGTATACTCACATGGGTGCTAAATGTCAGAGTGTTTCCTTTTTTCCCCCCCCTTTGGTGTGCAAAAATGACAGTTGCTTCCTGCCTGGCTCTCGGGAGAGGACAGATCAGTTTCTCCAGGCTCTATCCACCAGCGTTTGCCCAGACTTCTAAGTACAGGACACACCGTGAGGTCCTGCTCCACGCTGGCTGGTGAAGAAGAACGGATAAAGAAATGCCCAGCTCCCACAAGACGTGGTCACACCAGCCTCCCTGACCTGAGTGCCCTGGGGTGTGTCTGCACAGACTCTCGAATCTAGCTGGGTGAGCTAGGAGGCAGAGAGGATGCACGGCCAAGGGCAGCCTTTCGTTGTAGCTCTGTGTCTGCCTCGAACCGTGTCTCCCGCGCTACTCAAGCTGGAAGAAGACAAAGTGATTCACAGCTTTCTGCGGTCTGGTCTCAGGGGACGGGCAGAGGGGAAAAATGTCTAGAGTCATCTTCAATTCTGTTCCAGCTACACAACGTCTTTTTTTGTGTGTGTGTGCAGCCACAGCCTCTGCTCTGTGATGCGGAGACTACTTGCAGTCTCAAGTCTCGGTACTGTATGCTGGCATCGTTCTCCAGAGTGTGTGTGTGTGTGTGTGTGTGTGTGTGTGTGTGTGTGTGTGTGTGTGTACATGTACATGCGTGGAGCCCTGACATTGACCCTGGGTATCTTCCTTACCTCTACCTGACTGTTTGAGACAGGGTCTCCCACTAAACCTAGAGCACACTGATTTAATCATTACTAGCAAGCAAGACCCAGGAACCCTCCTGTCTCAGCTTCCCTGGCCATTGCATTCTGCTTTTTAACCTGGGCTCTGCAAATCCAAACTCAGGTCTTCATGATCACACAGCAAGCACTTTGCCCTCTGAGCAACCTCCCCGGGTCACAACCTGCTATCAGATATTACTAATACAATGTACAGTTTGCCACAGGACTGTATCCATAATTTCAAAGCAGAGGCCAATGCTGATTAATAATGGTACAATGTCTTTGTGGTGGCGGATATAAATAAGATAGGAAATTAATCACCACTGATGTATTAAAATGAATTGTAACTGAATGAAGTTGGAAAAAGAAAAAGCAAAGCTCATTCATTTGAGTGGTTTGCAATTGGGGATCGTTTAGGAAGGCCCCCACTGGAGGTTTCCATGATGTTCACAGAACAGGAAGAATTTAATGAGTAAATATAGTAGATTCACAGAGAGAATCCATAATCTCTAAACAGTTAAAACCAACGTTGCACTCTTCAAGGACTTAAAAAAAAAAACCAAAAAAATTTTTTAAGAGTATGGACAGCTAATTCACAAAGATCTAACCTGTTCCAGAAGGCATGAGAAAATGTTCATGAGGAATAATGTTCTCCAGGCCCTAAGTTACCTAACAGCACAAAAGTTTTTTTTTTCCTTAATGAAGTTGAAATAATGTAACTTAGCAGGTAATCTATTGGCACAGTGGAATAGATGACAGAAAAGGAAAAGAACAGATCCTGTAGTACACCGTCTCCTTCCCCTGTCCTGTGGATCCAGGTCAGGCCGCACTGCATCACGCAGGCACCGTTAACATCTGGACCACACTGCAGAAATGCTGCACACAGCCAATCACACCTGTGAAGATCTTCACCGTTGGGGGCACAGAGGTCCTTGCACCCACCGATGAGCACTAGGGAGAACAGGAATGTTAAACACGCAGGGTTGTCTTTTCTTTTTTTCTTTTTTTTTTTGTTTTTGTTTTTGTTTTTGTTTTTTGTTTTTTGTTTTTTTTCGAGACAGGGTTTCTCTGTATTGTTTTGGAGGCTGTCCTGGAACTCACTCTGTAGACCAGGCTGGCCTTGAACTCACAGAGATCCACCTGCCTCTGCCTCCCGAGTGCTGGGATTAAAGGCGTGTGCCAACAACGCCCGGCTGTCTTTTCAAAGGAAGAAACAGAGAACATGTTTCCCCAGAAGGCTGAGCATCAAAGTGGCTGATAGCCTAGGTGAGCCCTGTAGGGCTGGGTTATACCTGGCCCCACAAGCAGACTGGGGTGTTGCTAGCTGTTTATATGCTCTCTGTTCTATCCGTATGGCCAGGGGCTTCCCCAGACTCCCACAAGCAGGACTGGAGGGGGCTGATAGCCTAGGTGGCCTCTGTTCTATCTGTATGACAGAGACCATACAGATCCTCCTGTAGGCCCTTAAGATAGCGCGTGTAGCCCACCTACACGACCCGTCTTCATGGAAGAAGTGGCATGTATTTTGAGAAGAGTTTTGATGGGATCGTGCCTCCTTGTGTACACGGACTGTGCTACACCAAATGCCTAAAATAAGCTGTCCAGAGTCAGACCCCGTGTTTGAACCAACACCGTCTACTGAATTGTGTGGAGCCAGATTGCCTTCTGGCCTCACAGACATTGTCACTCTGCTGGCCCTGGTGCTTGCAGAGTCACACCCCCGACAGACACACACACACACACACACACACACACACACACACACACACACACACTAACCTGGAACTTGCTTTTCCCATTGAAGTTTTGAAAGGACTCTAACAGGACATAGAGAACTCTCACCTCTCTCTTCTTCATGACTGTACCCTGTTCTAATATGCAGAATACCATAATGAGCTACTTTCTACTAATAAGAATCTTCCAGAAGCAAAACCTGGCAGAGAGACCCTAATGGAAGTGGTTTATTGAGAAAAGCTTTTAAGAGAGAGGAAACTTCCGCCTGGTCTCACATGGAGCTCTGGAGCATGCAAGTGCTGTCACACCCTAATTTTACAAGCGTGCCGGGGTTGTAAATCAGGTCCCACAGGGGCTGGAGGGATGGCTCAGCGGTTGAGAGCACTGACTGCTCTTCCAGAGGTCCTGAGTTCAATTCCCAGCAACCACATGGTGGCTCACAACCACTTTAAATGAGATCTCATGTGAGGCATGCATGCAGGCAGAAGACTGTATACACAACACATAAATAAAACATTTAAAAAGCAGGGCGTTGGTGGCGCACGCCTTTAATCCCAGCACTTGGGAGTTCGAGGCCGGCCTGGTCTACAGAGTGAGTTCCAGGACAGCAGGGCAGCCTCCAAAACAATACGGAAAAACCCTGTCTCAAAAAACAAACAAACAAACAAAAAACCAGGTCCCACTTCTTGTGCAGTAAGCACTTTACCCAAGAGCCATCTTATTCTAGCAACAGATACTGCTCATTTTAATAACATCCATATCACATTTCCCAAGTCTCCAACATAGAAAAAAAATCACTGATGATTTTCTTTGTCTTGACATTTCAGGGTTTTATTTTTCTACACCCTAATATTTAATTTAAATAGAATATGTTGTATATAAAGGACGAATTGGGAAAAACTCCGTCACTCTTGGAGCAGCGAGGCAGAGCTATTTGCCTTTTCTCCCCCCTTCCCCCGCAAGAGCTCTTATGGAGAGCTGCAACGACACCCAAGGAGAAAGGCTTCAGGTGACGTGAACCCCGAGACAGAGAGATCAGCCCAGCTAGGCTGCCTGCCATTCCTGCTCCCTGTACGTCAGAGCTGAAAACCAAAAGAGCATCGACTTCAAGGATATAAACATAAAGACTGGACGTGCGCCGTGCGAGAAAACAAAAATGCAAGAGCCCAAGGCAATCCCTGGGACCAAGCCGGAAGTCTTTTGACCAAGGCTGCAACACGGGATGTGCTGGAAATGGAGAAGGCAAAAATTATTGAGGGACCCATTCCCAAAAGAAGGAAGCCGAGGGATTAAAAGAGCAGACAGATGAAGACACCAATGAAGATGGAGGAGAAAGAAGCAGTGACAGCAGGGGCGGGGGGAGATGATGAGAAGGAACAGAAAGAAGGAAACAGAGGACAAAAAAAAGAGACCAGAGGTAAAACAAGGAAGAAGACGGAAAGAATGAAAAAGTAAGAGAGAAAAGACGTGAAGATGGCGGGAAGGAGGATGGGGCTGGAAAGAGGAAGGAAAGAAGGGGAGGACAAACCGGAAAAAGAGGAGGAAAACAGAAAAGGAAACGAGGAAAACAGAGAAGATGGAAAGGGAAAGACAAAATACCCACCTGCATAAAATGCATAAATGATAAATCTTTAAAGTGAAATGAAAAGGGTTTGACAGGTGAAAAAAAAAAGACAGAATCAAGGAGGGCTCTGGAGAATAAACACTAGACCCTAAACAAAGAGGTTGACCCCAACTAACAATTGTTATTTGTGCATTTTATGCACGTGGGTATTTTGTCTGCATGTACATCTGGAGCTCAGAAAGGGCCATCGGATCCCATGGGACTGGAGTTACAGACAGTCGTGAGCTGCCATGTGGGTGCTGGGAATTGAACTCAGGACTGATGGAAGGGCAGTCGGAGCTCTTACCAGCTGAGCCGTCTCTCCATGCCCTCCTCTTCTTGTTCATTCTCTTTCCATCATCTTTCTCCTTTCCATCATCTCTATTTTCCTTGTTTGCCTTTTCTGTTTTCTTCTTTCTGACCCTTCTCATCTTTTTTTCCCCCTGCTGTTACTGCTTCTTTCTCTGTCTCCATCTATCTGTTCTTTTATTTCCTCAGCTTCCTTTTCTTGGGAATGGGTCCCTCAATAATTTTTGCCTTCTCCATTTCCAGCATATCCTGCCTTCTCAGCCAGATACGCGCATAACAGGACTCATCACAGTTCTCATCCCAAGAAGGAGAAAGTTGTTGACTTGGGCGTGTGGTCCAGCCTGCTCCTGACTCCCAGCTTAAGAGTACAGATCTACTTGGTACTTTAAGGGAAGGCACATGAACTTACTTGTTTGTTGCATTAGAACTATCAGCATGCCAGCTGGAAACACTAGATCCTAAACAAAGGAAAGGCAGACAGAGCCAGGCCGAAGCACATAATATCAAATTTCTAAAAGCCAGTAATAAAGAGAAAAGTCTTACCTATTGAAAAGGGATATACTATGTACCAAGGATCAGATGACTGCTATTTTGTTATAAACAAACAAACAAAAAGTATCTTTCAGTCTTTAAAGTGCCAAAAGAACATCCTAGAATTTTTAGATGTAGAAGGCCTCTTTCAAAAATGAAGATACAATAATTATTTTTTTCCTGATAAGCCAATGGTAAGAGAATACATTGCTATCAGATTTGTATAACAATAAATGCTGAAGGGAGTTCTTTGGGTAGAAATAAAACATATGTGATAAAAACTTAGGCTATACAGAACAATGAAGGATAATAGAAATGGTAAACTTAAGAATAAATACAAAATAAATGTATCTCTTTTTCAGCGGTAACTTTAAATACAATGGACTGCTTAGCCAAAAAAAATCGCAGTGCTCTCTGGGGTTTGTAGCCTATGGTAGATGGATAGCAATAACAGCCCAGAGGCTAGAAGGTAGAGCAGCATATGTATGCAAGTTGTCACATTATGCTCAGAGTAGCTTACTATTATCTGAAGAATGTGTACTATCAGTTGAAGGTAAGCGCAATGCATTTTAAAGTGTGCATTACAAATGCTACATTAGCAACCACAAAATATAAGCAGAGCATGGAGCAAACAAACATAGAGGACGGGACCGTTACAAGTCAGATAATGTAAGGAACCTTAGATTTCAAACAGAAGCATAGGTAATAGATCTACAGCAAGCCAAAGCGACAATGGCAACAAACACATCTAAATGTCATAATGAAGACGTAGCATGCGCTATTGGGTTGCAAAAAGCCAGAATCATTAAATCGCACAGTGCTGTTTACTTACACACAAAAGTAAAAGAGTAAAACAAAGACGAGGGGGAAAAGACAAGAGTTCGTGAGGAGGGTGTTGGGGTGGATCTGGGAGAAGTTGGAGGGGAGTGTGTGTGTGTGTGTGTGTGTGTGTGTGTGTATAATTCTCAAAAACTAAATTTAAATATTAGAAAAACTACAGAGACATTAAAAGTGAAATAATAGAAAATTTTGTCAACTGAAAACACTACAGGATGCTGGAACAGCTTATCACCCAAGATCCATGAGCCACAGAGTTAACAGACATGATTAAAAATTCAAGATGAGTTCAAGACCAGCCTGGACTACCAAGCAAGTTCCAGGACAGCCTCCAAAGCCACAGAGAAACCCTGTCTCGAAAAACCAAAAAAAAAAAAAAAATTCAAGATGAAGCCAGCGGTGGTGACGCACGCCTTTAATCCCAGCACTTCGGAGGCAGAGGCAGGCGGATCTCTGTGAGTTTGAGGCCAGCCTCGTCTACGAAGTGAGTTCCACAACAGTCAGGATTTATGTACAGAGAAACCCTGTCTTAAAAACAAAACAACAAGAAACTCAAGGCGAAATGAAAATCACAAGAAAAGGAAGAGAGTTTCTGTTTCCTACTCAGACAACGATTCAAACTCACTATCACTGGCTCCAGTCTCATGCTGACAGATTAGGGTTATCTGCAGAATACAGAAATACTGCGATTATGTTGACACCTGTGTATAAATCAGATGTGTAACACATATATGAGTCTGGAGTGCTTGTGAAATTTTCTATACTATATACTGCGTGTTTATGCTTTGATACCTGCTAATTACAAGTCAGTTGCAATTTTTTCCTGTATCCCTTCAATTTTCCCACTCTCTGCTTCTTCAAGATTCACCAGGCCTCTCCTGGAGGCTCTTCCAAAGCATCTTCACAGCCTTTGTTCTGAGGCAAACATCCTTTCTTCACGATGATGAGGAGCTAGTGCACACATGTACAGATGCCCATATTTACTACCTCAGAACATATAACAACATAAAACTGTGGTCTTGCTTAGTTTCATAATGGTACAGAATGCGGCCATAACTCATAATCCATTCCCATGAGTGCTGTGTGCACACTCCGGAAGACAGCGCTTAAGGTTTGCATCACCATAAGTTATGCATATTTACTTATTTGGAACACTTAATTGCAGGCACCCATATATCTATCTCAGGTTAACCTATTTTTAAGAATACTTTGTGCGTGAATGTTTTCCGTGTGTGTGTGTGTGTGTGTGTGTGTGTGACGTGAGAGCCTGTTGCCCGTGAAGATCAGAAGAGGATGTTGAGTCCCCTGGAACTGGAGTTAGGGGTTCTCGTGAGCCACCATGTGGGTGCTGGGAACGGACCCTGGGTCCTCTGAAAACAGTCGTAAGCACTCAACGTTTCAGCCCCTTGGGTTAGTTTCAATCTTGATTCAGTTTAGAAGAAAAAAAGCTGAGCACATGCATATGAGGTAAATTACTCTTGGGTATTTGTTACAGATTATGAGCCTTGAGTTTTCTTCCTGATTATGTAGTATTAAGCTACACCAACTAAGAGAACATAAGAGGTCTTTTCCAAACTGCGAACTCTTTGGAAGCTAACTAGATATTGTGGGATTGAGAGGTACAAATCCGAAACAGTTCAAATAGGCCCTTGCAAAATCCAAGAGGAGCTGCAACCATTTTCAGTCAACATCCATGAGGAAAAAAAGACCTTTTATTCTAACTTCAGAATTACATGATGACACATTTTAATATTTTCAAGATATGTTTGCCTGTATCTGATCTCTTTTTAGGTGCTTTACAATTAGGAGTTTTGAAAGCATGCATTTCTAAGTAGTGAGACCTTTAAAAAAATGTCACCTTGGTCATCACCCAAAGCAGGGCAATATACCGGTTGGCAGGCAAGGAGGACAGATTCCTCAGGGTGGGGACAAGGCAGTCTTACTGACACGGGCATGACCTGGTGCATCCACGCAATGGATGGTGGTCCCAGGCGGGAGCATCAGTCTTGCAGGGTTCAGCCTGAAAGTTCTCACTCCTGCTAACTGTTTACAGGCAGAGGAGGCTTATTTCCAGGTCAGACATGGCCTCCTCCAAACCCTCCTTTATTCTTCTCTGGGGACAGACTCAGCAGGTTGTGAACTCAGGGAGGGGAGTGGGACTGAACAGCCCCCAATGTTCACCAAAGTGGAGAACCTCAGAGAACATGTCTCCTCCAGGGGCAAGCTCAGTCCTCACTGGGGATCCGTGCAGCTTCAGACCGGAAGGGCAAAGTCTCCCTGTGCTAGGATTTAACGGCTCCTGTGAGGCTCGCACTGAATGATGGATCTTAGCCTTTCATGTCTCTCAAGGTGAAACTTCTGTTCTCCTCTTACCTAGTAATTCTGATGCCTTGTTTTTGATTTTGAGAACTCTAGGAAGTCACAGTATTGTTTACAGTGTCCTCCTCAGTATTGTTTACTGTACCTTCAACAAGTCTTTCTAGAAGGTTTTTCTGTCCTCCTGACCAGAATGGATTTTGAGAAAGCACTGCAGTGGACTCCTGTGATACTCATTCTCATCTCTGGTGATTGTGATGCTGCAGTGTCTGCATCTCCCCTCATGGTGGGAGGAGGAGCATTAAGCCCCATATTACTGATGGCAGATGTACAGAAAACTACAGTGTCTTAGTCAGTGTTATGTTGTTTGCTTTGGAGAGACACCATGACCACAGCAACTCTTCTAAAACAAAGCATTTCACTGGGGCTGGCTTACAGTTTCAGAGGTTTGGCCCATCATGGTCATGGCAGCAACCCAGGCAAATGAGAGTTCTACATCCAAATCCACAGGCAGCAGGAATAGAGAGACACTGGTCCTGGCTTGGGCTTTTGAAACCTCCAGGCCCACCTCCAGTGACACGCTTCCTCCAACAAAACCACACCCGCTCCAACAAGACCATGCCTCCTAACTCTTTCAAACGCCCAGTGACCAAGCATGCAGACCTCTGAGCCATGAGATGGTCCTTCTCATTCAAGCCACCACGTCTAGGATCCTCAGAGATTACCATAGCAACGGGAGCCTTAAACGCTCATGAGCAGTGACCACAGTCGGTCCTCAGGGCTGTAAGTCTTTCTTATGAGCTTCCACCTTTCCTTTCTTATTATTTAAATTGGAAACAAGCTTGCTTCACCTGTCAATCCCAGCTCCCTCTCCCCTCCTCCCCCACCCCTTCAATCTCTCCTACCCCTACCCAATCCCCACATTATTCCCCATGGAGGGTGAGGCCTCACCCTCCATGGGGGATCTCCAAAGTCTGTCATTTTGTTCAGGGCAGGGCCTAGGCCCTCCCCCCAAGAGTCCAGGATGAGAGAGCATCCCTCATTGTGGGATGGGCACCCAAAGTCCATCTGTATGACAAAGATAAATACTGTATGACAAGGCCACTGATCTACTACCCAAGGCCCCAAAGATTGCCTACGCCTCATCACTGACACCCACATTCAGGGAGTCTGGATCAGTCCCATGCTGGCCTCTCAGCCATCAGTTTGGGGTCCTTGAGCTCCCCCTTGTTCAGGTCAGCTGTTTCTGTGGGTTTCTCCAGCTCAGCCTTGACCCCCTTGCCTATCACTCCTCCCTAGCTTCTGCCTTTTCTATCTTCTCTTTGGTACCCAATTTCTTGGCAGCTTTAATAAATCAGATACATTATTTACTTTTCAAAAGTAAGCGTTTATTTGCCTTCCACCCGTACCATGAGTATTTATTACATCTACATTCCAGAAAGTGCTTCTTGGCCCCTACTTTAGAATTAACATTGCTGTCTCATTTTGAGGGAGTCAAAATTATATTGTCTCAAACAGGGGTACAAGAGAGCCCTCATGATTCCATTGGAGCTATTCTGGGATCATGTTCCAACCATATGGATGTCTAGTGTGGTCTTTCCACGGGTGTGTCTAAGAGGTTCTTTTCAACTCTTTGAAGAACAATTTTAAAGATGCAGACCGTTGTCTGTTTCTGACACTAACTTTGTAAGACCTTGAACCCTGAGCTGCAGAAAGGCTCTTCATTCCAGCCTATGGAGGCCCTACCCCCTAGGTCAACTCTCTTCAAAGTTTGGATTGGGGACCAGCACCAAGCTATTGCTCATCCACTTCAAGATCTGGGCAGAAATGAAGAATCCATGTTCATCAAGTTTTGTAGCAAGTTATACGGAACCCTGGAGTGTAATTTATATAAAATAAGGCTCACCTGCTTTAAGTGTATAGTTTCACTAATTTTGACGAGTATATATAAACGGCAAATGTGCAGAACCACAGGGTTTCCATTATTGTCAAAATAGAGATCATCTCTGTCCTCATGCAATCCCCCTTCCTTTGCAGGTAAGCACCGACCCTCTTCTATTTCATGTATTCTTCCCTTTCTAGAAATATAGATAGGTGAAACATGTAGAGCCTTAGAGTTCAGCCTCTCTACTTAAGATTACTGCAGGGTTTGTGTGTAACCGTAAGTTATTCTTTCTTAGTTCATTGTTGGGGACTGTGCCCAAGGCCTCACATATGCTAGGTAAGTGTTCCATCGCTGAACCATAGCCCTGGGCCTTCTTTTAACTACCCGGTGTTTTCCTCGGTAGACCACCATTCACTTATTCACTCATGGGCCGCTGGGTGCTTGGACTGTGAGCAGTTCAGGGCTCTTGCTAACTAAGCTGCTTCAAGCACAATACATCCAATTCTTTGAATGTTTGTAGACTGCATTTCTCAGATAAGAACTTGTTAGATCCCGTGTTAGATACGCATTTATGCTCCTTTTATTGATCTGGCAAAATAAGCTATGTCTATTTAATAACAGCAGTTTATACGTTTGTTTTGCACAGCTTGAAAATAATAAAGCAATTCATTTGTGAGGAGTAATGGCCAGGCAGTCTGTTAAATTTGTATAATTCATTTTTGCTGTATGTAACTGAAACATTGGCTGTAATAAGTGAGACAGCTCTGTCATACACACTCACACACAAACACAAACACCAAAGCTCAGAGATCATCATGGAAGAAGAGGCAGGAAGATTGTAAGAAACCTAGGTCAAGGACTGGAGGGAATCAGTGTCCTTTGGACATGGCAGGGCCCTGCACTCATGATCTCATAGCTACTGTGATTGCCTGCGGAAGACCTGAACAATATCAAGCCAGTCAGCGCTCTAACATGGAAAGAGAACGGTGTTCATGAGCCTCCACCCCAAACTGGGAGGCTTTTGATGGTTGGTGGCTTCCAGGGGAGGGAAAGTCCATTTTTTAAGGGTGTGGCCTGTTGGGCTGACTGTGCTCTCGTAGATGGTGGCCATATATGGGTAGCATCAACTGGATTCAGTGAGTTACTAATTAATAAATGTTGTGAAGGGTGGGAAGATTGGGAGGAGTTAGGGGGAGGTGTTGTGGCGAAGATTACCAAAATACATTGTACAAAGTTATTGAAGAATTAGTAAACACACACACACACACACACACACACACACACACACACACTGGCTGTGATGGATGAACAATGTTTCACAAACTGATTACTCACCTCAGACTGCACACTGCAAACACTGAGCCATTACTACAGACCAATATATATATATTCAGGATTTCTGGAGCAAGGCCTGGGTGCCGGCCCTTAAAACTTGTGCAGTGTGTAATCAGAGAGAGCAGACAACCACCTAAATACTTGAGGGGAAGATGTTTTTAGAGATCTATCAGCTTGGAGGCGATCTGGGCTATGAAGAATTCTTGGCTAAGAAGAGAGAAGTGCCCTGGGTAAGAGAGGACTCCTCTCTGCAAAGAGCTTGGCAGCAAACAGCAGCGTCTTGGCTTGGCTTCAGTTCACTGGGCTGGGAGATGGTAAGGAGTGTCCTTTGCACAAGTCAAGAGGCCAGTGAGAAAGTTTAGGCCACTCAAATGTCTGCTCACATTACCAAGTGTCTTGTGTGCTTTGGGCTCTAAGGTGAGCACTGTACGCGCAGTATAATTTGCCCCCTTGTCTGTGGGCTTACTTTCTACCATCTCAGCTGTACCAGGTAAACTAAGTTCCCAGAGTATTATTACAGCCAAATGAAGAATGGAGCTACTTTGAGGGAGACAGGCCACATGCAGACAACATTTACCTCAGTAGAAATCCAACCCTGCATTGCTGTTCATTTCACATAACGTGGTGATATTTTGTTTACGATCTAATAAAGCTTTCCTGAAGATCAGAGTGCAGAGCTCAGCCACCAGTTAGACACACACACACACACACACACACACACACACACACGCACACCTAAGCCACTAGTTAGCTATAGAGGACAGGCAGTGGTAGCCACACCTTTAACCCCAGCACTCTACAGACTGAGGCAGATGGATCACTGTGAGTTCAAGGCCACCCTGGGCTACATGAGAGTGAATCAGTCTAAAAGAGAAACAGAGCTCACACCTTTGATCCCAGCGCTTGGGATGACATGCCTTTAATTCCAACAAAAGGCAGGAGGAGACAGGAGCAGTCTGAGGCAGTCTAAGGTTTGATGGAGACAGACACAGGCATATTCAGTCTAAGCATTCATAGGTACAGGATCGCCCACTTCAGTCTGAGGCAGAGGTAAGAGCTAGTGACTGGCTGCTTTGCTTCTCCGACCTTCAGCTTGAACCACAAGATCTGTCTCTGGCTTTTTATTATTAGGGCCAAAGAGAATTCGTGCTGCAATACCATGGATAAATTATAAGTTTAACTTGATTACCAACATGTATAGGTTAAAGAAAACAAACATACTGGGTTCTGTGCTTTCTTCAGTTTCAGGGACCCACAGGGTGGTGGTGTTGGAACATGTCACGATCACCTGTCACCATGCCTGCCTTACATTTAAAAATACTGACTCGGGAAGCAATCGGCCACTGACCCAGAGTCACACTCCTCACTGGGGGGGCAAGAACACGAGTGAGCACCGGTGGGCCTGAAGCTGCCGTAACAGACGCAACACATGGCTGCCCAGCCCCAACGTCTAGCTTACCTTACGTTCCCTGTCTCACACCTCTTTCTCCCTCCACTGTCTTCTAATAAAGGAAGCTGACAATGAACTTAGGGTTCACCTTAAGTGACAGTTTATTTCATCTTATGTCTTTGTTGTTCAACCCACTACTGGAAGGAAGCTCAGAGAAAAGGCAAAAAGCTAGAGATGAGGTAGGGACACTGCACGATGATAAACACGTCTCCACTTAGCGCAGAACACAAAATGGCACTGGGCCATTGGGTCCAGAGTGTATGACACATCATTTAAAAAAAAAACAAAAATGATCAGTTGCCCTAAAAAAAAAAAAACAAAAAATCCCTGCATGTGAGCCATTGGGTTGGCTGAACCCAATCCCAGGTCTGCAAACAAAGACGTTGTCTGACAATTGGCAAGTCTTTTCCCTAGGCCTGGATCATTACAGAGGAGGAACAGCCATTGAGTTAAAATATGAGCAGCCCCTTCCTGCTGTAATGTTTCATGAGTCTAGTCATCCAAATGCCAAACATGCTGTAGACAAATGGTTCTGTAAGACGCACGCTTTCAGCAGAAGACATAATGGTTGGGTTACCTAGCGAACCGTGTACAAGGCTATTTTTTTTCCCCAAGAGTAAGTAAGGCAAAGTGATCCAGAAACATCAACACAGCAAATATTGCGAGAAATGTCACCACTGACACTATTATCATGGTTAACATATGTAGGAGGAAGTCTATGCCGCCATGAAACATGTGACTTACTAGAGGCGCATACAGATGAGGTAATAAAAGGGCGGTTTACCACACCGCTAACCACACCCACTTTAGGCAGGACTAAAGACGTATACGGCTGGAAGTAAAGACGTATACGTACGTAGGCGGAACTACGTCACTAGCCAAGCCCACTTTTGGGCATGGCTAGGGGCGTTACGGGGGAAGGCATAAAAGACAGTGCACAGGAAGTCTCGCTCTCTTTTCCTGGAGTTCGGCTTCCGGTCCAGTCGCTAGCTGAGATCTGCTGGGCTTCTCGGGGTTTGGTATCGTGTGAGTAATTTTCAACATAAAATACTTAGCTTCACTTTCCGTAATTGTGTGTCGCGTATCGTTACAGCGTCCGTAAAACCAACAATTTGGTGTCGGGAGCGGGATTGAAATCCGGATCCAGGCGCCCCGGAAAAAGCGGCTTCTCTTGGCCCGACCAGGCACACGTGGACTCTCCTTTCGCTAAGTTCCTCACTACTTCGCTCGGCAAGGCACGATTCCTGCCGCCAGGAACCAGCACCTTCTACCTGCCGGTAAGGTTAGGCGGAATTCCAAGGTTTCTCTCGCGGCCACGTGCTGTTTTACTGGCGGCCAGCTGACTCCGGCCACGTGCTCTTTCGCTGGCAGCCTGTTGATTTTGGCCTGAATTACTCCATTGGTAACAAACTTAACTGCTTTATACAATGTCAACAGCTAACACTATGATGCAGGATGTTAAGAATTTTCTTGGTTTTTGTATGGATGGGATTTTAGAAAGGGTTGAGGACCTACCTGAAAGGTGCTTCCTACCCATGATGGTGATTATTAGCTTCATAATCAATATAATTTTGTTAATGAAATGGCTCAAAAATAGGAATAAACTTATACAGGTCATGCAGTCATCGCAGGATAGTTTTGAAATCTTAATACAAAGGATTCAGGAAATGCAAAATTCATTGCAGGAGAGTAAGAAAGGGTTGGTAGAAAATATTCAGGATATTAAAAATGATAATGTAGGTCTGACGAACAGGTTTAAAGAGACGGAACACAAAATTGAATTATTTTCAGGAAAAATGTGTTCCATAGATAGAATTGAAAAATTGGAACATAATGTGGAAACATTTAATGATAAACACGGTTCCATGTTTGATGATTTCACTAGCAAATTACAAAGACTGGAACATAAAATTGAAATGCTAGCAGAAAAGAATTGTTCCATGTCTGAGAGCAATGATAAATTAACTGATAGAATATCATTTGTAGAAGGCAGTTTACATGCTATTGAGGTACTTGCTAAGGATGAGAATATTAGAAATTTGGAATCACATGTAAATGATGAATGTAAGAAAATGAAAGATTCCATGACATCCTTAGAAAATCATTTGTCCCAAGAACTTCAAGAGCTCAGAGAAACAATGATGAATAGACTGCAGGATTTAGAAGACGCTCAATCTGATACTTCAGAATCAGAAATACAGGCAACAGGTCAGGACAGGAGTTTCCCAAAGCTTCTCAAATGCCGGAATGATTTCCCTAAGGTTGCTATGCGTTCCCCTATGGTTTTTCCGGTATCTGTAACAGAAAAACCAGCAACGAAAAAACAATCAAATGGTCCCATTGCTTATCACTGGGAGCCTATACAGATGAAGGATCTAAAAAATATTAAGGAGGCCATTGTCATGTATGGTCTTCATTCTCCCTTTGTCAGAGAGCTCCTAACCTCATGGGCTACTGTAAATAAAGTAACCCCAAAAGACTGGGCCCAATTAGCCTCTGCAGTACTCGAAAATTCTTGCCAAATTCAATGGAGAGCTTTGTGGAGGCAAGAAGCAAAAGCAATTGAGATTCAGGAATTGCAGAACGGTCATGAAGTACCCCAAGACAAGATTCTTGGGGAGGGTCCTTACGCTGACACGCAGGTTCAATCTGCATATGACGAGCACATGTTGTCTTTGTGCCGTACAGCTGCTTTAAATGCCTTGGATAAGGTTTGTGAAACAGGAGAGATAATGCAGCCCTACACCAAGGTATTACAGGGCCCAAGGGAAAGGTTCACTGAATTTTTAGAGAGATTATCCAGAGCAGTAGAGGTACAGGTAGCGAACCCAGAATCCAGGCGTCTCCTTATAGAATCTTTGGCGTATGAGAATGCGAATCCTCAATGCAGGCAGGTAATTTGGCCATTAAAAATAAGATCAGCGCCATTGGAGGAATGGGTTCTGCATACAGCGAACCTGGAATGTAAAAGTCAGGATACAGGAGCTTGGGTAGGTGAAGCTATTTCTACAGGTTTGAGGAGGCACCAGGATGCCAAATACCCTACCTGTGATGATATAGAGGCATGGGTAGGGAAGGCAATCTCAAAGAATTTAAATAGGCGTAAAGATGCAAAATGCTTTAACTGTGGTAGAATAGGACATCTTAGTAGGAACTGTAGACAACGCATTCCTAGAAATAATGCTTTTACCAGGAATGTATCAAACAGAAGGCCTAAGCCTCCTGGTCTATGCAGGAGGTGTGGGAAGGGGCGCCATTGGACTGATGAATGCTTTTCCACAATAGACAGACAAGGTAGATCTTTACAGCAGGGAAACGGGCTTCCGGGGCTCCATGGAGCCCCGAAGAGGAAGATTATCCGGTCATTCCCAGTGACAGTGGAGGACAGCCTCTCCCAGGACAATTAGAAGATCCACTGCCCATTGTAAATAATACGGCACTGGATAATACATTAGCTCCAGAGGATGAATCAATTACATCAGGAGGAGATACAAAACATATATATTGGCAAACTTCTATACAATATCATAGACCCAAACTTCCGGTTAAGGTAAATAATAGGGTGATTTACGGATTACTGGACACCGGAAGTGACGTCACTATCCTTAATCAGCAGTCCTGGCCACAAAACTGGGCTTTAAAAGAGGTTAATGTTCAATTCTTAGGGATCGGAACCCTATCTGAAGTTAAACAGAGCGTTAGATGGATTGACTTTATTGGGCCAGAAGGACAGAGAGGAAGGTTAAAGCCATACGTTGCAGATATTGCTATAAACCTCTGGGGTCGTGATCTACTCCAGCAATGGAATACGCAGATTAAAATTCCTCCTGTATCAGCTAGGAATTATAGACAAGCTCTTAGTGGTAGTAAGAATATAGTAAGACAGTACAGAAAACAGATGCCAAATGTACAGGCTGTGCAGAAGCAAGATGCTAGTGCCAAACCTACAGAGCAACCAAAAGCTCTACCATTAAAATGGCTGACAGATGAACCCGTCTGGGTGGGTCAATGGCCTATGACATCTGAGAAGTTAGAGGCTTTGGAGAAGTTAGTTCAGGAACAGCTAGATGCTGGACATATTGAGGAATCAACTAGTGCATGGAATTCGCCTGTTTTTGTTGTCAAGAAGAAGTCTGGTAAGTGGAGAATGGTTACTGATCTTAGAGCCATCAACAAGGTAATTCAGCCTATGGGGTCTCTACAACCTGGGATGCCGTTACCTTCTCTAATTCCTAAGGATTGGCCAATTATAGTTATAGACTTAAAAGATTGTTTCTTCACCATACCGTTACAAGAAAACGACAGAGAAAAGTTTGCCTTCACAGTACCTACCTATAATAATTCCCGTCCGGTACAGAGATTCCAGTGGAAGGTACTACCTCAAGGTATGTTAAACAGTCCAACTTTGTGTCAATATTTTGTGAATAAACCTCTAGAAATAATTCGTAAAAAATTTCCACATTCGTTAATATATCATTATATGGATGACATATTATTGTCTGATTCAAATAAGGATACTTTGGAAAAGATGTTTGAGGCAGTAAAGGAAATTTTGCCTTGCTGGGGATTACAAATTGCACCAGAAAAAATACAAAGAGGAGATTCTATTAACTATTTAGGTTATAAAATAGATGCTCAGAAAATTAGACCACAGAAAGTACAGATCAGAAGAGATCGTTACCGGACTCTTAATGATCTTCAAAAACTATTAGGAGAAATCTCTCAATTACAGACGATTATTGGTGTAGAAGGGCATGATTTAAAACACCTGAAAATGGCTTTAAAAGGAGATAAAGACCTAAACAGCCCATGAGTACTATCAGCTGAGGCTGAAAAAGAATTAGAATGGGTAGAAAAGAGAATATTAGAAGCACATGTGGACCGTGTGGATCCAAATCTGGACTGTATTCTGGTTATTTTACCATCTAGAGAATACCCCTCAGGAATATTAATGCAGAGGGACGACATCATTCTAGAATGGGTATTTCTGCCACATAAACAAAATAAAAAATTGAAAACATATATAGAAAAGATATCTGATTTGATATTAAAAGGTAAATTAAGGCTTCATCAACTGACTGGGAAAGACCCAGCTGAAATTATTGTACCTTTAACGAATGAGGAAATTTCCTCCTTATGGAAGGATAATGAGTATTGGCAAATAGCTTGCAGTGACTTTTTGGGAAGTATTAGTAATAACTATCCCAAAACAGAGAGAATCAAATTCATAAAGAAAACAATTTGGATTCTTCCACGTATCGTGAGGCAAACACCTATTTCTGGAGTTCTTACCTTCTACACGGATGCAAACAAATCAGTTAAAGCAGGGTATAAATCAGGAAATATAAGTAAAGTAGTTCAAAGCCCTTACAACTCCGTACAAAAGGCAGAGTTATATGCCATTCTCATGGTACTTAAAGACTTTACAGAGCCTCTCAATATAGTCACGGATTCTCAGTATGCGGAAAGAGTTGTCCTGCACATTGAGACTGCAGAATTTGTTCCTGATAATACAGAATTAACCTCATTGTTTTTACAATTGCAGGAAATCATCAGAAACAGGACTCATCCTATATATATAACACACATCAGATCCCATACAGGTCTGCCAGGTCCTCTGGCACAAGGCAATGATGAAATTGATCGTTTATTAGTAGGTAATGTGTTGGAAGCTTCAGAATTTCATAAGAAACACCATGTTAACAGCAAAGGTTTAAAGAAGGATTTTTCTATCACCTGGCAACAAGCCAAAGAAATAGTAAGAAATTGTCCCAGTTGCTCATTGTACAATCAAACTCCATTACCAGCAGGTTGTAATCCTAAAGGTATTCACAGAAATGAACTCTTGCAAATGGATGTATTTCACTTCCCAGAATTTGGCAGTTTGAAATATGTACACCATACTATAGACACGTACTCAGGCTTCCAATGGGCTACTGCCCTCAGCTCTGAAAAAGCTGACTCTGTTATTACACACCTCTTAGAGGTAATGGCTGTTATGGGTATACCTAAAACAATAAAAACTGACAATGGTCCAGCATATGTCTCCAGTAAATTGGAACAATTCTTCAAATATTATAATATAAAACATGTAACTGGTATACCTTACAATCCCACAGGACAAGCAATAATTGAAAGGTCTAACCGAACCTTAAAGGAGATGCTTCATAAACAGCCAGGGAAAACAAAGACACCTAGACACAGGTTACACAATGCTTTACTAACGTTGAATTTTCTTAATGCTGATGAAAAAGGACAAACTGCAGCAGAAAGACACTGGACTACAGAGAAGACTTCTGAACTGAACCAACCGGTGTATTTTAAGGATGTTATGACCTCAGTCTGGAAACCAGGATATGTGTTACGTTGGGGAAGGGGTTATGCTTTTGTTTCCACAGGAGAAGAAAAGGTTTGGGTTCCATCAAAATTAATTAAAATTCGATCAGAACAGAAAACATCTCAGGAGGAGGAAGATAACAGCCCATCTACAAATTCATAGTCCACAATGGGTAAAGTGACCTCCTAAAAGGAAAGAGAAGTGTTTTGTTTTTTGTATTCACAGGTAAACTCGGCAAAGAATACTGGACATATGGATTCCTGTAGAAGAATGAATAGCTACCCTGAGGACCATCAAACACACACTGTGTGGTATCAAAGTCTAAATCTCTCTATATTGCTTTTTCATAGTATCCTTTTATCTTTATTTCTTCACATACCTCAGTTCCCATTCATTTAACTGAAGCTGGCTTTGGAGTTGGATTGGCTCTCCTACTCTAAACCCAAGCATGTTATTTAAATACAATTCAGAATTTCTGTATTATATCAAAGAGCCATTGATATAAGACAGAAGAAATAAAATGAGGGACTGTTATCTATGGATTTCTTTTTCTGAAAAGTCTAATTTCCTCCAGGTTTTCCATCTTCCCTATTGTCACCTCTTTTGTATGCATACATATGAAAGTTAAAATATTTCTTTGTTAACAGTAATGTTCGAGTTTTCCAGAGAACAAGGGATTTCCTGACAGCAATCTTCAACTGCTTCCGAAAGAGAATGAGGATCCACTTCCTTGACTTCACCTGATTCGACTGGAGGCATCTGAATTGCCCCACATCATTGACTCCACCTGACAAGCACTATCCTGAAACTGGCTTGAAACTACATCACTCGACACAACTCCAGACCAAGGAACAGAAATAGCACATCTTTTACAATCTGACCAGAGCTTCAAGATAAGAGCTTCAATCAACACTAGAACCTCAGTCAGGAACTTCAATCAAGCAGCTCCTGCCATACTGAGACTGTCTGATCTACTCAGATTTTGTTATACTAACATTTTCTTTTCACAGGTCCCCATGAGATTATCATCGTCCCATCTCAGCAGGAAGTAGTTTTGAGAATTCCACGTCCCCTCTCCCTACTATTGATATTATAAGTTTACACCTGTTAGTGTTAGTTTTCCATTATTTTAGAGTTGGGATTGGAAGGAGGTGTTCATATTTGGGTGTTTCTTTAAGATAAGTTTAGGTTTAGATAGAATAGATGTTTGATACATTTTGTTCATGGACACAAGTTAGTTGTCCTTTTTTAGACTAAAAGGGGAATTGTAGGAGGAAGTCTATGCCGCCATGAAACATGTGACTTACTAGAGGCGCATACAGATGAGGTAATAAAAGGGCGGTTTACCACACCGCTAACCACACCCACTTTAGGCAGGACTAAAGACGTATACGGCTGGAAGTAAAGACGTATACGTACGTAGGCGGAACTACGTCACTAGCCAAGCCCACTTTTGGGCATGGCTAGGGGCGTTACGGGGGAAGGCATAAAAGACAGTGCACAGGAAGTCTCGCTCTCTTTTCCTGGAGTTCGGCTTCCGGTCCAGTCGCTAGCTGAGATCTGCTGGGCTTCTCGGGGTTTGGTATCGTGTGAGTAATTTTCAACATAAAATACTTAGCTTCACTTTCCTTAATTGTGTGTCGCGTATCGTTACAGCGTCCGTAAAACCAACAAACATAGAGTTTACAGATTGTGTTCATGGACATTAAGCTGCCAGGCTATATTGTCAATCAGTATGCTCTTTGGGTGGTCTCAGTCAGGGCACACGGCACAGATGATATCCCTTAACTGCCTTGTATAGTACCAGACAATGAAACTGAGTCGGATTATTTTGTGTTATTAACCATAAAGCTTTTCTTTATGAAATTAAGCTTGTTATATAATATTTTATCTTATTTTCCCCCTTCCTGAACTCCTTCCAGATTCTCCCTTCCCCCCCTACCCACCCAACCTTATGTGTTCTCTTTCTCTATCTATATCTCTCTTTCAAAAGGAACCAAAGCAAACAATACATCTAGTAAGACAAAATATGACAAAACAAAAATCACACACACACATGCACACACACGCGCTCACACACGCACATGCACACACACACACACACACACACACACACACACACACAAAGTTTATGTTAGCTAACTACTCCTTGGCATTGAGGCCTGCCCTGGAATGTAGTTGATGTAAAACTCCATTGGAAAAAGTGATTTTTTTTTTTGCTTTGCCAGAGAGTATCAATTATAAATAGCTTCTGGGTTAATAGTGGGAGCTTGTGTCCACTTGCCTTTCTCAATGCTGGGACACCACCTGGCTTAAACCTGCCCAGGTCTTGGGTGTGCTACCACAGTCTCTTTGTGTTAATATGTGTCAGTCTGGTTGTGTCTAAAAGACACTGTTTCTTTGTAGTCACCCATCACCTTTAGTTCTCACAATATTTCCACATCTTTTTCGACATACCCCCCCCAAGGGAGGGGCTTGATGAAGACATCCAATTAGGACTGAAGACTTGAAAATGTCTCATTCTCTGCCAATTGCCCATTTGTGGGTTTCTGTGATAAACCCGTCTACTGTGAGAAGTATCTTCTCTGACGAGGGTTGGGAGAGGCATTGACCTAGGTATAGACCAACATGCCATTAAAAGTTTTATTGTTGTGTTCCTTTAAGAGAATAATAAATGGTAGGCTTTCCCCTAGTCTGTGACCTATCAAATCTCAAATTCTTGGTCTCACTAACAGTGTCAGGAATGAGTTTCGTCTTATAGTGTGGACTCTAATCCAATATATATATGTGTGTGTGTGTGTGTGTGTGTGTGTGTGTGTGTGTGTGTGTGTTTGGTTACTCCTGTAACATTTGTTTAACTATGACACCAGCTTATCTTACAATCAGGCCACGCTTGTAGGTCTCACAATTTGGAGATGAATGACATTACAAATGACATACTGGAAGCATGTAAAGTTACTTATAATGCAATGAACACTAATCAGTGGGGGGTGAAGGTTCTAGTTGGACATAAGTTCAATTTCTCCACATTTGATGATGTAGGTAAGTGTTATCTTCAGCAAAATGGCCTTACCATCAGGATGTAGAGGACAGCCAACAGCCTTAGCAATGGCCTGTGATGTTTAGGGATGGGGCTCTAAGGGACCCTTTTGGCCAATGATTAAACCCGAATTCAACATGATTCCACATATTCCTGGCACAGGAGCTTCTAATTAGTGTCTTAGAGGCTTTTTGTTTTTAGAGTTTCTTTTGCTGTGAAGAGACACTTAGGATGACAGCAACTCTTATAAAGGAACCCATTTAATTGGGGTTTGGCTTATAATTCAGAGGTTCGGTTCAACGTCATCATGTCAGGAATCGTGGTGGCACTCAGGCAGACATAATGCTGGAGAGGTAGCTGAGAGTTCTACATCTGGATTCAAAAGCATCAGGAAGAGACAGCGACACTAGACCTGGGTTGAGCATCTGAAACCTCAAAGCCTTCCCCCGGTGACACACTTACTCCAATGTGGCCACACCTCCTAAGAGTGCCACTTCCTGCGAGCTTCTATAGTGGTAGGATTCCATATGGTTTTTCAGAAGACTTCTAATGTTAATTTTTTGGTTATGCTTAATTTAGTGTGTGTGTGTGTGTGTGTGTGTGTGTGTGTGTGTGTGTGTGTACATGTAGGGGAGAGATGTGTATATGCCACAACTGTCATGTGGAGGTCAGAGTACAATTCTCTCCTTCCATAGTGGGGGTCCCCGGGATTAAACTGAGGTCATTAACTCACTTCCCCACCATCTTAAATTTTTAACTTTGGTAAATGACCATGAAGTATTACTGTGATGCTTTGTCACTCAGACCAAATGACATATAAATGACAAAGCAGGGTACTGCTGTGGAGTGATCTTTCTTTACATTGTGAAGACATGTTGCTCTCATTGTTAATAAAAAATCTGGTTGGCAGATGGCTAGGAAGGATTTGGGGGGCAGAGAGAATGCTGGGTAGAAGAAGGGTGGAGTGAGAAGAGATACCATGAGAAGCAAGACAGGAAGTACATACATGAGATAAATGAGCCTCGGGAAAACATATAGAGATGGGTTAATTTAAGTGATATGAGCTGGATAAGTAAACAAGCCTAAGCTACCAGCCGAACATTTATAATTAATTTTAAATCTCTGTGTGGCTCTTTGGGAAGTGGATGGAGGGACAGAAAACTCCGCCTACAAATGGTGCCCAAAAGTCTGGCACCTACATAATACCTGAAAAGGCTTTGAAAGGGTCTAAACACACACAAAGAAAAGAGCCAACTTCAGTTTACTAGTCTCATGTGGCTCCTGCTGGCCACAGGACAGAGGCAGGTCTGCGAGCAGCTGCCTGTGGGATGGAGCCAGCTGCCAGCCACCAATCACCATGCACCATTCACTAAGCTGAGCAGTGCCGGTAGCTGACATAGCAGTTTAAGATTTGTCTCATGTAATCAAAAACAATACAGACGCTCAGTAAAGACAGATCCAGATCAAAAGCAAAAAACCAAAAAGAACCTCTAACTGGGGTACAGTGCGTTTAAAAAACTACAGAGGCTTGGGAGAGAAAAGAGGAAATATATATATTCATAAAATAAAAATAGTTTAAAAATAATGAAGTTCTTTAAAAAGGAGTAAAGTAAAATAAGAGATAAGAAGCCACAGAAAGATGGGAAATACATAGAGAATCTGAATTCTGTATGTTACTGTGTTGTCTTTAGATTCTCTGATTGCTAAGGAAAGAACTACAACTGCTTTTAAAAAAACACTGGATTATGAAAACTGCTGGATTAAACCAACCTATATGTTTTTAAAATGTTTTGACTTCAAAATTGAAGTCAAATATACGTTACTTTGGGGAAGAGGTTATGATTTTATTTCCCTAGGAGATTAGAGGCTGTGGATTCATTCCATGTTGATATGGAATCAGGTTTGATTGCAGAAGAATTCCTGAAAATCCTGACTACAGACATATAAAATCAATAAACCTACAAAAACTATGAAACACATAAGGTATATTTTACCAGCTCGAACATAAAGCAAAAGAATCATCTTTAGCTAACTTGTGTAGAACACACAATCTATACTTTTACTAATATAGACATGTATATTACCTTTAAAAGTTTATTTATTTTCAGAACAAGGGAACCAGACACCAATAAAAATGGATGGCCAAGGTGATCCAACATCTCAAAATGCCTCTGTTACAGTCTCCTTATAATTCTGTGGCAAAACAGCTTCAAGGCTGCTGCCTGATATGGTCCAACCTCACAAACTGAGACATATTTACTGTTTCTAAATTATGTTAATATACATAGTTATTATTGACTTGAAACATAATGTTACCTGTGAACAACACTGAAAAACAAAGATCTCTACTTTTCTTTTGCTTTTTCTATTATCTCAGCATGGGAGTTTGAACCTGAAATAGATCTAGGGACCCAAATTGGACTTGGTGGGTGGTTTACAGAGAGAGGGGGAGAAGAAGAAGAAGAAGGAGGAGGAGGAGGAGGAGGAGGAAGAGGAGGAGGAGGAGGAGGAGGAGGTGAAGGAGGAGGAGGTGAAGGAGGAGGAGGAGGAGGTGGAGGAGGAGGAGGAGGTGGAGGAGGAGGAAGGGGAGGAGGAAGGGGAGGGAGGAGGAGGAGGAGGAGAAAGGGGAGGGAAGGGGAGGGGAGGGGGAAGAGAAGAAGAAGAACAAGAACACAAGGAGGAGGGAAGGAAGGAGTAGATAAGTTATGAGTGAGTTGGGGAAAGAGGTGCATCAGGAAAGGATAGGATGAATATGATCAAAATATATTGTATGTATATGTTAAATACTCAAGAAATTAATAAAATACTACCTTTTAAAGTTAATTTTTAAAAAAGAATCTAGGGATCCTATGAGCTAGGTTAATTAAAAAAAACCAATTTACTCTCACTAAACTCCACCTGAAATCCAGCATTTCATTAATGCAGACAACAAAACAGTGGGACCGGCAGTAGCTGAGACTTTGTCACCAAGGTCACTCACAAGTACTTTCAGGTTATTACGTTGTTTGCAGCTATGTTGAGACAACTCTGACGAACACCCCAGTTTCTAAGTGGGTGTTTAAGCCACTGCTGGATTTGAGCTTAGCTCAGAAATAAAAAGTACATGATTTACAAGGTGACAAATCGATGCCTAGAATACTTAAATGTAATTAGTGTGTGTGTGTGTGTGTCCTGAGGTGACATCCGAAGGCAGGAGCGTTGGGACTCGGTTACAGGTGGACCACCCACCTTCTGTTTCTGTGCAACCACATGTTGAGGCTACGGAAGTTGCTGCATGTTTCTGCACCCCTTATGGCCGTCCTTCCCTGTGCCCTAGAAGCTGCAGTTCAAATCTAACCCGCGCCATCTGAACCAGAACTAAACCACGCACATTCCGATGGGAGGAAGCGAGGCTGGCAAAGCCAGGTGCAACAGAAGCAGCCGGCGATCTTGGTGGACTGTAAAGCAGACGTGAGTCGCTCACAACTGACTGGCTCCCAGAACAAATGTCAGTGAAATGTAGAATGGCATTAGCACAGAAGAGAGTTGAAAAACGGTTCCTCTTCTTGCATGAATTTGCATAGATTAGATTGTTATTCCTGGTGATGGGCGAAGCCTGTGTTTGTAGCACGGAAGAGTACACAGCCGTGTGGCTAATTCAGGAGCTCAGCCCTTCTTCAGGCTTCTTGCTGAACACACAGGCAGACCCAGTCATCCATAGGTTCATAAACGTCTTGTCTTTGCGCCTTTTGTGTATGAAGCAGCTCTTTTATTAGTTGAAAAAAAAACTTTGTTTTCTATACAACATATTCTGATCATGGCTTCCCTTTCCTGGATTCCTCCCAGGTCCTTCCTGCCTTCCCACCCACCCAACTCCATGCTCCTTGTTTCTTTAGAAGGCAAACAAACCAACAAGCAAAAATGACAAATCGGAATCAAATCGGGTTAGGGTTGGAGTTAGGGGTTAGGGGTTAGGGGTTAGGGGTTAGGGGTTAGGGTTAGGGTTAGGGTTGGAGTTAGGGGTTAGGGGTTAGGGTTAGGGGTTAGGGGTTAGGGTTAGGGTTGGAGTTAGGGGTTAGGGGCTAGGGGTTAGGGTTGGAGTTAGGGGTTAGGGGTTAGGGGTTAGGGTTAGGGGTTAGGGTTAGGGTTAGGGTTGGAGTTAGGGTTGGAGTTAGGGGTTAGGGGTTAGGGTTAGGGTTGGAGTTAGGGGTTAGGGGTTAGGGGTTAGGGTTAGGGGTTAGGGGTTAGGGGTTAGGGGTTAGGGTTAGTGACACAAGAAACACACACACACAATCAGAAACCCTAACATACAAAAAAGTCAGTAAGACAAAAAAAATAAGTGCCCAGGTAAAGCAATATTAATAAAACGCCTACAAAAACACCGTTGAGTTCATTTTGTGTCTGCCATCTACGGCGGGGCACGGAGCCTCCCATGAAGCGTGGCTAATATACTCCATTGGAGAAAGCTAATTTTTCCGTGGCCAGCAGGCGTCAGTTACAGATATCTCCTTGGTTAGGGATGGAACCCTGCGTCCTCTTCCCCTTCTCAGTGCTGGGACCCCACCTGGCTTCAACTTACACGGGACCCTCCCCGTGTGTGCTGCCGTAGTTTCGGCGAGTTCATCAGTCCTGTTCCTCGGGGAAGACGCCGTTTCCATGAAGTCATCCGTTCCCTTCGTGTTGAAGTCTTTCTGCCTCCTCGACATAGTTCCCTGAGCCCTGAGGTGGGGATCTGAGGAAGACACCCTACTCAGGACCGAGTGTTCCAAACCTCTGAGGCTCTGCGCGGTGGTCCACCTCGGGTCTCCATGTTAGCTCCCACCTACTGCAAGAGGGAGTGAAGCAACCGTCTTTCATGCTCTCTCTTCACGCACAGGCCACGGCTCCAAAGTGAAAGCGTTTTCATCTAATCAACGCTCAAGACAAAGCCCTTCCTAGTCACAGTTTGGCGGTATGTGAGCTGGATGCTTATGAGACAAAGCACCAAGAAGAAAACTGACACAGCCCCTGACAGAGACCTGCTCCCCAGGGACACACCTCTTGGGGGGTGGGGCTGTACCATGAGCTTTTTGACCCGACAGGTCCTGCTGCCCTTTTTCTGCCCCCAAAGAAGCACACGGACGCTATATTAATTATGAAACTCTTGGCTAATGGCTTGAGTTCCTTATTAGCTATCTCTGTCCTAAATTATTAACCCATTTCTATTAATCTATGCATTTATTTCCACGTGGTCTTGGCTTACTGGGGAATGCTGGACCTGAACCTCCTTCACCTGCTACATGATGACTGCTCAGTTTCTCTGCAGAAAAAAAGAGCAATGTCCTGTTTGTCCCTGCTTATATCTTGATTCTGTCCAGTTATGTCACTTCCTGTCTGTCTGTACAGACCCCCATACCTCCAAACTAGTGGCAGTTTCTGCCCAGCTACATCACTTCCTGGGATCGCATGATGACTCCTCTCTGCCTACACTTCCCAGAATCCTCCTTGTCTCCTAGTGCTACCTATCATCCTGCCTGGCCAGTATTTTATTCATCAACCAATAAGACAAACATATATACAGAACATTCCCCATCAGGGGTGGGACTTTGGGCCCACAGAGATTTGCTTCTTTTAAAATACATTTCTAATCCTGATTAACAGATAACTATTGTCTATATTCAAGGGGTAACTAGATGACATTGAAATACATATCTGTTGTATGTAATGTTCAGAATAGGGTGGGGCATGGAGCCTTCTAGCATGATCTTGCAAATGTGAGGATCTGCTTGGGCAGACAAGAGTCTGCCGTTGTCATATTATATCTCTTGGAGAACTTTCCCCAACAATGAGTTGAAAGCTTTCCATGTTGACTCTTACCCTGAGATAAATTATTTCAAAGCACCCATGCTATTGCTTACTGGTTTGTTTTTAAAGTATTGATTTCCAGCCATCTATGGCTCACCATCCATTAAACTTATCAAGCCAAAAACATCAGCAGTGTGATTAAATTTTGGCTTACCTCTGGTAAGGGGAAAAAAAAAGTCATTGTAACAGTTGGATGAACAATGATTTCCTCTTCCTAGGGATTTAATTTCCTCTCTCTGTACCTTGTCTTCTCTGGGCACCAGCAAAGGCCCATTGATCAACTCTCCTAGATACATCATATGTCTCGAGAAATGGCATCTATTTGAAAAATCTTAGTGATTATAAATGAGGTTTAATGTTCTTATCGGCTCCTTGTCCTTGAGCGCAAGGCATGATGAACAATGGGACTGACAACAGGATGATGGTAATCTTAATCCATTCTGAAAGGAATGGGATGCTCTTCATGTTTCAAGGGGAATGAAAATCAAGAGTGTAATACTCTGGCCATTGTTTGGGGGATGAGGTTTGGTATAAGCACTAAGCCCACAGCCTAACGTCTTGTGTACAAAGCCGTCCAGTGACCCTTGTCAAGGCTTCATATGCTCTACAGTCATTTCACATTCTACCCCAGTGAGGGACATGGCAAAGAAATTGCTATAAAGCCTACATCTGTACTGACTGTGAGGATGAGGAACACACATGAGAAAGAGAGAGAGAGAGGAGACAGAGAAGGGGGGGAGGGAGGGAAGGAGGAAGAGAGGGACGGATGGAGGGAGGGAGGGAGAGAGGAAGGGAGAGAGGGAGGGAGGGAGGGAGGAAGGGAAGGAGGGAAGGAGGGAGGGAGGGAGGGAGGGAAGGAGGGAGGGAGGGAGAGAATTGTCTCACAAATTTTAGTGCTAAAAAATCTGTTTTCTCCTTAGTGACTGGGTTGGTTTTGTCATGAGACATTGTAAGTCACATCACCAGTGGTTTTCCCTTCCTGGCTCAGTCCTAATAACCTTGGAGCCAAATCTACAAGCCTATCTTTATCTGCTGAGAACAATGTCACACCAGTTTACTGTGAGCTAATCTTGCCCGGCTTTAATTTACATTCCAAACCCAATTTCCCCTCTGCCTTGATGTTATCATTCTTTTTCTTTTGATCCGATGTATTGCTTACTTTAATCATCCCAACCCCTGTGCAAAACAGAACAATTTCTACTGACTTTTTCTGTTAGTATTATAAATGCTGAGGGTGGGTGCCAAAGTTATGGGGCTTAAGATATGAAAGACTTCTTTCTGAAAGGTTAACCCTATAAACAGAAAGTCAAGTTGTATGTTAAAGCTCCCTGTGATGCTGGTGCCAGCATAGTACTCAGAGCTCAAAAGTACAGAGATCCCCAAACTGTTCTGTACAGCTGAGGAGTAAGGAGTCTCTTGGCCAATCAATTTACCTGATCCTGCCTAACCACCGGGGACTCTGTCTCCCTCATCAACCACATGACTTTACTTCTGAAGAATCACTGTATTCAAGTCTTTGTCATGAGTGAGAGAAATCCCCTTTCATCTTACATACCTTCCTCCTAGTACTCATTACCTTCAGTTTCAAAGGCAGATTTATACAGAGGCCTTTGTGGTCCTCACTTGGCCCATCTCCCGTTACTCTGGGAAATGTTTTTTGTCAAAGACAGCCAGCTGGTAACGGCATGGTCACCTGTCAGTGCTCACTCTTACTGCTCACATATCACACATGCACAGTCTGCTTTCTCAGTTCCTCCCTCTGAGGGCTCATCTCTGTAAACTACTCTTCATTTTTTTGTTTTGTTTTTGTTTTGTTTTGAGACAGGGCTTCTTTGTGTATCTTTGTAGGCCAGGCTAGCCTTGAACTCACAGTGATCCGCCTGCCTCTGCCTCCCGAGTGCTGGGATTAAAGACATGAGCCACCGCCGCTGGCTTCTATTCTTTTTTTAAACAATGCCTTCCTCTGGACTCTCACACGTCACTCAGTCTTGGTACCTTTCTACCTCTATTTCTGCGTCATCCTAACTTTGCATGTCCATTGTCCTTTGTGTATACTTAAACTGTTGGTTCTTTGGAGGGTTTTTTTTTTCAGGTGCCTTTTATTTATTTTTATTTTTTTATTGATTTATTTTTTGCATTCCAATTCCAGTCCCTCCTCTTCTTCTGCTCACCCCACTCCTCTCCACCTCTCATGTGCTCCTCAGAGAGCCTAAGGCCTCCCCTAGGAAGTCTACTAAGTCTGTCCCATCATCTAATTGAGGCAGGACCAACCCCTCCACACCCCACACCCCTGTGTCTAGGCTGGGCAAGGTTTCTCTCCAAATAGAATGGGCTCCACTAAGTCAGTTTGCGCATTAGGGTTAGATCTTGGACCCACTGCCAATGACCTCATATACTGTCCCATTCACACCAATGTCACCTATATTAAGGGAGTCTAGCTCGGTCTTATGCAGGTTCCCCATTTGTCAGACCTGAGTCAGTGATCTCTCACTAGCTCGGGTCAGCTGATTCTGTGGGTTTCTCCATCATGGTTTTGACTCCTTTGTTCATATTATCTCTCCTCCCTCACTTCAATTGTACTCCAAGAGCCTGGCCCATTAGTTAGTTGTGGATTCCTGCATCTGCCTCCATCTGTTTCTAGAAGAGAGCTCTAGCTTCTCTAGGGTTGTGGATTGTAGACTTGGTGTCTTTTGCTTTATGTCTGGTATCCACTTATGAGTGAGTACATACTGTATTTGTCTTTCTGGTTTGGGGTTACCTCACTCAGAATGGTTTTTTCTAGTTCTGTCCATTTGCCTGAAAAATTTAGGATGTTATTGTTTCTTACTGTTGAGTAATACTCCATTATGTAAATATGCCACATTTTCTTTATCCATTCTTCAGTTGAGGGGCATCTAGGTTGTTTCCAGGATCTGGCTATTATGAATAATGTTGCTATGAACATAATTGAGCAAAATAATTGAGCAAATGTCCTTGTGGTATGAATGTGCCTCTTTTGTGTGTATGTCCAACAATGGTATTGCAGAATCTTGAAGTAGGTTGATCCCTAATTTTCTGAGAAATCACCACACTAATTTCCACAGTGGCTGTACAAGTTTGCACTCCCACCAGCAATGGAGGAGTGTTCCCCTTTCTCCACATCCTTTACAGCATAAGATGTCACCGGTGTTTCTTATTTTAGCCATTCTGACAGGTGTAAGATGGAATCTCAGAGTGGTTTTGATTTGCATTTCTCTGATGACTAAGGATTTTGAGCATTTCCTTCAGTGTCATTTCACCATTTGAGATTGTTCTGTTGAGAATTCTCTGCTTAGATCTGTACCCCATTTTTAATTGGATTATTCAGTAGTGTGATGTCTAGTTTCTTCGGTTCTTTGTATATTTTGGAGATCAACCCTCTGTCAGATGTGGGGTTGGTGAAGATCTTTTTCTATTCTGTAGGGAGCCGTTTTGTCTTGTTGACCATGTTCTTTGCTTTACAGAAGCTTCTCAGTTTCACGAGGTCTCATTTACTAATTGTTGCACTCAGAGACTGTGTTACTGGTGTTCTGTTTAGGAAGGGGTCTCCTGTGCCTATGTGTTCAAATGTATTTCCCACTTTCTCTTCTTTGAGGTTCAGTATGGATGGATTTATATTGAGGTCTTTGAACCATTTGGACTTGAGGTTTGTGCATGGGGATAAATGTGGATCTATCTGCAGTGTTCTACATATTGAGAGCCAATTATACCAGCAACATTTGGGTTTTCTTTTTTCCATTTTATATTTTAGCTTCTTTGTCAAAAATTAGGTGTTCATAGGTGTTTGGGTTGGCATCAGGGTCTTTAATTAGATTCCACTTGTCCACCTGTCTGTTTTTTATGCCAATACCAACCTGTTTTCATTACTATAGCTCTATAGAAGAGCTTGAAGTCAGGGATGGTGATGCCCCTAGATGATCCTTTATTGTATAGGATATGATTGGATATCCTGGGTTTTTTGTTTTTCTATATGAAGTTGCGTATTGTTCTTTCAAGGTCTGTGGAGAATTGTGCTGAATTTTCATGGGGATTGCATTGAATCTGTAGATCACTTTTGGTAGGATTGCCATATTTACTATGTTGATTCTACCTATCTAAGAGCAGGGGAGATCTTTCCATTTTCTGATATCTTCTTTAATTTCTTTATTTAATGACTTGAAGTTCTTGTTACACAGGTCTTTCACTTGTTTGGTTAGAGCTTCCCCAAGACACTTTGTGTTAGCCTGTGTCTTTTTATAGGTGGATTGAGACCATTTATATTAATGGATATTAATGACCAGTGATTGCTAGTTCCTGTTATTTTTGTTTTTGTTGGTGATGTTGTTGTGTGTTCAATTCCCTTATTTGGCATTTGCTGCTGTAAGCTCATCTATTTCCTGTGTTCTTGTGGACATAGATGATTCCCTTGGGTTGGCATTTTCCTTCTAGTACTTTCTGTAGGGTTGGGTTTGTGGATAAGCATTGTTTAAATTTGGTTTTATCATGGAATATCTTGTTTTCTCCATCTATGGTTATTGAAAGCTTTGCTGGGTAAAGTAGTCTGGGCTAGCATCCATCGTCTCTTGGTGTCTGCCTAACATCTGGCCAGAACCTTCTGGCTCTCATTGTTTCTGTTGAGAAGTCAGATGTAATTCTGACAGATCTGCCTTTATATGTTACCTGGCCTTTCTCCTTTGCAGCTCTTAATAGTCTTTCTTTATTCTGTATGTTTATTGTTTTGATTATTATGTGGTGAGGGGACTTTTGGGGGGATCAGTCTATTTGGTGTTCTGTAAGCCTCTTGTGTTTTCATAGGCATGTCCTTCTTTAGGTTGGGAAAGCTTTCTTCCATGATTTTGTTGAATATATTTTCTGTGCCTTTGAGTTGGATTTCTCCTTCTTCCATCCCTATTGTTCTTAGGTTCAGTCTTCTCATGGTGTCCCAGATTTTCTGCATGTTTTGTGTTACGGATTTGTTGGATTTAAAATTATCTTTGCCTAGGGAATCTGCTTCCTCCAAGTTATCTTCAATACCTGAAATTCTCTGTTCCATCTCTTGTATTCTGTTGTTTATGCTTGCATTTGTGGTTCCTGATCATTTACCCAGATTTTCCATTTCCAGAGTTCCCTCGGTTTGTGTTTTCTTTATTGCCTCTATTTCAAATTTCAAGTCTCGAATCATTTCCTTCACTTTTTTTTGGTTGTTCTTTCTTGGTTTTCTTTAAGAGATTTGTTGATATCTTCCAATTTTTTGTCTTTTCCTCGGTTTCTTTAAGGGAATTTTTCATTTCCTACTTAAGAGCATCAATCATTCTCATAAAGTTTTTTTAGGTCATTTTCTTCTACTTCATCTGTGTTGGGATGTTCAGGTCTTGCTGTTGTAGCACCACCAATTTCTAGTGGTGCCGAATTGCTCTTTATAATTGTTGAGTGTGTTCTTGTTATCTATGCAGCTCTTCCTCTAATCAGTATAGATGGATCCTGTGCTTCAGGGGATCTCTCTTTCTCCAATTAATATAGTTGGGGGCTGTGGCTCCATTGACCACTCCTTCCTGTACAAGCAGAGTCGAACCTCTGGCGAATACTCCTCCTGGTGGAAGTGGGCCCAATGCTCAGGTGGTCATCCTTGATGTGCAGGTGGGACTACAGCTCCTCCAATTGAAGGTTTAGGTGGAGTCAAGGGTCCAGTGGTCCAAGTAGGGGCCAGGAATCTCCAGTCGAGAAATGGCAGTGGATGTTGGCTGGGAAGTAGGTGCTCTTTCCCAGAGGAACTTTTTGCTATAGTTTCTGGAAGCCACTGCTGGAAATGGCTGCTCGATCCTGGGCCTGAGGCTGGGGCCTCCGTCTGACACTGCTCCCAGGTCTGGGGCTCGTGGTTCCCTTGATGATGATGCTTGGGGCTCAGGCCCCTTTTCTCTATTTCATCTGCATCCATGGCTTCAACTACTCCATGTTTTCCCAATCCATACCTGTTCTGTCTTAAATGCCAATCAAACAGCCAGGCACCTGCCACTTCTCCTGAGTTTGTTCAAAGCGCCTTAATGATTATAAATGAATGTGAAGTACCGCAGATCTTAACCATTATCATAAAACAGCACAGGGTCCTCTGGCTCAGCAGGTGCAAAACTGAGTTCCTTGTCTTTCAATGTGCCCTTCCTGTCCTTCTTAACCAAGGGCCCTCCCCCTTCACTCTCTCCCACCCAATGGCCTTTTCCCTGCCACAGCTGGCTTCTCTCGACAGCTGTGCATCCAGACAACAGCGGACAAACAGTGACTGCAGTCTCCTTTCTTCTCCGTTTTCTTGGCGCAGCGTGGTCTTAAATAGATGTCTTGAAATGGATAGAGATAGGGCTACCTGATTGCTTAAATGGTATCAGTGATGAAGCAGAGAGAGCAGAGAGAGGGAGGTCTCTCTTTACCTGTCCCTAGGGACATGGGGCTAATCGTTCCTAAAGCAACACATGAGTGGGACACTGGCTGGCTGTTTGCCTCTGTCAACTATAATTCATGGAAATTCCTTCTGAAGGTTACAAAAAAATGCCATGTGTCTCAACATTGGGTGTTTAAATTTTTCACCCTCTTGGTCTCCTCTTGATTTTTTTTTCTTTGTTTCAAGAAATGTACCATCATTTCTTCAGATGCAGCAAAAACTGAAGAGAGTCCTTGCAGGGAGGCGGGACCCGCAGAAGAGGGAAAGAGTCTAAGTGGGAAATTAGCGTCAAGAACCCTCACTGTGTATGAGCAGGACCAGGAGAGAGCTGACTAAGCAAAGCCCGGCGGTGAGATGTGTGGCGGTGTATTATTTATGATTTATAAGGCTTGACTGAGGACTCAGAAAGCAAAGTCAACCACAAGCCATAGAAGCCAGACACACACTTTTAATCCCCATGGCCAGCAGCTAGGAGGTGGGGGTACACACATTTAATCCTAGGGTTCAGGATTAAGAGGTAGACGGATCTCTGTGAATCCAAGGCCACCCGGGGTCACTGGAGACTGAGTCAGTCTGAAAGAGTAACAGACCACACACCTTTAACCCTCAGCACGAAAGGGGTATAAAAAAAATAGAAGCAGGGTCTTCGGTATTCAGTGGGAGGCATTCATTCTCCAGCCACACTGAAGTTAGGAAGACTCAGGATCAAGGAGGACAGGAAGATATTCAGTCTCAGGGTTCTCCAGTCACTCTGAGGAGAGGCAGGTAGGATCGGCCCATTCAGCCTGAGGTAGTGGTGAGAGCTAGTGGCCCAATGCTTCGCTTTTCTGATCTTTGAAGTTTGAACCTCAATATCCATCTCTGGGTCTTTTTAAATTTTTTCACGTGACAGAGATGCTCTCATCAGGGAGGGACAAACACCCTTGTTCTTACATAGCCCATTAGAACTGGAGCCAGACATGGTGGTTGCCTATCTCTAATCCCCACACTCAGGAGGCAGAGGCAGGCAGACCTCATGAACTCCAGGGCAGCCTGGTCTACGTAGCAAGTTCCAGGTCCACCAAAACAACAGGGAAGCCGTGTCTCGGCTCACACAAAGGAAACTTCTGACTAGGGTATGAAGTCTGAACCTTGCCCGGAAGACCAAGACGTTGAAAACAAACTGGAAGCATAACATCATAAGGCTACATTTCGTTACTATGTGGTCGAAAAGGAGGAAAAGCACTAAAATTAATGAGCACAATATCACTGGCAGCCAAGCAGACAATGGGGGGGGGGGGCACTTCACTAACTTAGAGATCTCCCTCACGATCAGAGTGCCCAATTAGCATTTAGCCTACTGATACCGAGGCACTCGTACTGGTAATTGACTTAAAGTCTACTACTGGTAGAAAAACCCACACATATCTTCCAAAAGAAAACTCAAGTGCCTTGATGTCTTTTAAGTACAAACAAAGCATAAGGCGTTTAAAAATCCCTGGACTCTAATTATTACACTAAATTTAAACAGCAATTCTATTTGGAGTAGAATATAGATCCCCTCCACCCCCCCGCTGATTTCCCTCATTCAAATATTTTACTCACACCTTCACAAATATTTATGTAAAATATGCATAGCATACTGAGCATGGCTATAACCTAGCGGTAAAGCACTTAGTAGCATGTGTAAGGCCCTGGACTCAATCTCCAACACCGTAACATATGTACGACTATATATGAACAGGGCAGGCACAGAGCAAAACCAACCTGGAATAGGAAGTAGACGAGGCTTTCCTATGAGGCAATGCCCACATATTTAAATCTATTCTTACCACCCCCTTTCATGAAGGGACTTGTTTATGACCTCATACTTCCGGCTAGAGTTCCGGGGGCGGGGCACACTTCAGCGTGACTACGCATGCCCTAAGTGAAAGCACCGCTGTCCTGTCCCATTCTCTGCTTGGCATGTGTGTTTATTGGTTTCCAGGACCTTTTCTCATCTCTGCCACAAACCGACAAGATGCCTCGCTGACTGAAAGTTACAATCTACAACTGAACACTGTGAGCCGGAGAAAGAGTAATTTAGCACTGCTGTGGTTTACATATGAAGTGTGACCCCCAAAGGCTCCTGTGCTCAAGTCTGGCTTTCCAGTTGACGGGTTCAGGGGAAGCGAATACATCATGAACCTTCAAAAGCTGATGTCCTGGGGGAAAAATGAGTGAATAACATTAATAACCTAAAACTAATAAAAAAGAAAGCAATAACATGAAAAACAAAACACGGGATATCTCTGCAGATCCTCAAAACATTAAAAAGATAAAAAGGAACCTTGTGAATTAATTTAATACCCTAAATTATTTGGAAAAATTCCTTAGAAAATGTTATTTGCTCACCCCAGCATAGAAAGAACATTTAAAAAATCTGAGTTTCAGTGTTGAAAATCTTATAAGGCAATCAATTAAGACAATCTAGACTGTTTTACCAGTGAACTCTGCTGAGATTTTTTTAACGTAAACCATGACGCCCTCACTTAACCCCTCCAAGGAAGTTGGGACACGAACCTCCCTGAGAGCAACGAGGCCATCATAGCTCCCGCACCAAACCCTGACAAGAGTATTACAAAAGAAGTATATTACATCTCTCTCCTGAACACGAACACAAACAAACTCAACAAAACATTAAAGACCACATTGTCAGATCTTGGAAAATGTATTTAACAAGTACAACACTTATGTTAAAATTATAAAAAAAAAATAGATACCAGTAGGAAGCACAGGGTGTACGCCACACCAGTTGGAGGAGTGGGTAGGTGACCCGTCTGCCAGCTGGACTGTGCCCCACTCCCCGGATCCTGTTCCCCCCAAAACCCATTCTACCACCCAAGCCCTTGCACCTCACCATTCTCCCCAAGACCAGCCCTTGCCCCCAACCCCAGCAGACTCCACTGGCTCAGGTACAGCCCACACCAGTCTGAAGAGCAGGCGAGTCATCTGCTTGCCAGTTGAATTGCACTACTTCCCAAATCCGGTTCCTCCAAAACCCACTGTGTCATCTAAATCCTCCTATCTTATCATTCTCCCCATGGCCAGCCCTTCCCCGCAACTCCTGTACAGACCACACCAGTCAGAAGAACAGATACAGACCACAGCAGTCAGACTAACACGCTCCACCCATCAGAAGAAAAGAGACACCTCGCTGCACCAAAGGCCAGGCTCACCCCCAGAAGGCCAGCTCCTAACTTGGACAGAGACTCATTACTAGACCAGGAGTCATACAGTCACTAGAAATTCAGGCCTCAAGGGCTAGAAGACCAAAAGGAAACAGAAACAGAGGAATAAAACAGCCATCCAACCAAGACAAACCAAGAAATGAGGACCTCGACCTAAACACCCCAAAACCAGCTGCCCAAATTCCAGTCCAGGAAGACAATCAGTGAGAGCCAGGGCTATGTGGCACCATCAGAGCCCAGCTATCCTACGACGGCAATACCTAAATAAACAATCCCTAAAACACCCTTATGAAAATGATAGAGATCCTCAAAGAGGAAAGAGGAAACTCCCTTAAAGAAATTGAGGAAAAGACAACAAAAAGCCTAGGGGAAATAAGTAAGTCCCCTAGAGAAAGCCACGAAACAAGCAAACAAACAAACAGGTGAAGGAAACTATTTAAGACCTGAAAATACAAATAGAAGCAATGAAGAAAACAAAAACTAAGGGAATTCTGGAAATGGAAAGTCTGGGTAAGCAAACAAGAGCTACAGACCTAAGTATCATCAGTAGAATATAAGAGATGGAGGAAAGAATCTCAAGTATTGAAGACATGATAGAAGAAATAGATTCACTGTCCAAAGAAAATGTTAAATCTGAAAAATTCTTAATATCCAGGAAATCTGGGACACTATGAAAAGACAAAATCCGATAACAATAGGAATTGAAGGACAGTAATCCTACCTCAAAAATCCAGAGAATATATTTTTTAAAAACATTATAGAAGAAAAGTTTCCTAACTCAAAGAAGGAAGCCTATAAAGACACAAGAAACTTACAGAACACCAGATAGGATCAGAAAATAAAATCCCCTTGCCACATAATAATCAAAACACGAAACATACAGAACAATTAAAGCATATTAGAAACTCAGGAAAGCGGCCAAGTAACATGTAAAGACACACCTATTAAAATCACACAAACTTCTCAACAGATACCCTAAAAGTCAGAAGGGCCTGGACGCCTTGCAGACTCTAAAAGACCATGGATGCCAGCCAAGACTACTACACCTAGCAAAAATTTCAATAACCATCGATGGAAAAAACAAGATATTTCATGACAAAGTCAAATTTCAACAGTACCTATCCACAAATTCAGTCCTACAGAAGGAAACCTCCAACCCTAGGATGTTAACAACAGCCTCGAATTAATTTCACATTGGCAAAACCCAAAGAAGGGAAACACACACACACACACACACACACACACACACACACGCACGCACGCACGCACACCACAAACAACAACAAGACAGCAGGAATTAACATGCACTGATTATTCCTCAATATTGGTGGACTCAATTCACCAATAAAAAGACACAGACTAATAGAATGATTTTAAAAAATAGGATCCATCCTTCTGCTGCATGCAAGAAACATCAAAGACAGGAATTATCTCAGAGTAAAGGACTTTTTCCAATCAAATGGACCTAAGAAGCAAGCTGGTGTAGCTATCCCTAATATCTAACAAAATAGACTTCAAAATTAATAAAAAAAGACAGAGGGCATTTCATACTCATCAAAGGAAAAGTCCACTAAGATAATGTCTCAATTCTGAACATCTATGCTCCAATGCAAGAGCATCCATGTTTGTAAAAGAAGCATTACTAAAACTTAAATTGTATATCAAAACCCACACATTAGTAGTGAGAGACTTCAACACCCACTCTCGCCAATGGACAGGTCTGCTAGACAGAAACTAAACAGAAAAATAATGGAACTAGCAGAAGTTATGACTTAAATGGACCTAACAGGCGTCTAGAGAACATTTCACCCAAACATAAAAGAAGATACCTTATCTCAGCATCTCATGGAACCTTCTCCAAAACTGGCCATATATTTGACCACAAAGCAAGTCTCAACAGATACCAAAAAATAGAAATAAACTCCTGTGTCTTATCAAACCACCATGGATTAAAGGTGGATTTCAACAACAACGGAAATGACGGAAATCCTACAAACCCATGGAAACTGAACAACTCTCTACTGGATTACCATGGGGTCAAGGAAGAAATGAAAGAAATTAAAGACTTCCTAGAATTCAATGAAAACGAATGCACAACATAACCCAAACTTATGGGACACGATGAAAGCTGTGCTGAGAAGAAAATTCATAGCACTAGGTGCATAAAGAAATTAGAGAGATCTCATACTAGCTACTTAACCGCACACCTGAAAGCTCTAGATCAAAAAGAAGCAAACTCATCCAAAAGGAGTAGACGCCAGGAAATAATCAAACTGAGGGCTGAAATGCATAAAACAGAAACAAAGAGAACAATACAAAGGATCAATGAAACAAAGATTTGGTGCTTAGAAAAAATCAACAAGATAGACAAATCCTTATCCAAACTAACTAAAAGGCAGAGAGAGAATACCCAAAATCAGAAATGAAAAGGTCGACATAACAATGGACATTGAGGACAAAAAACCTGCACTCCCCAAAATTGGAAAATTTAAAAGAAATGGACAAGTTTCTTGATCAATACCACTTACCAAAATTAAATCAAGATCAGATAAATAATTTAATTAGTCCTATAACCCCTAAGGAAATAGAAGCTGTCTTTAAAAGTTTCCCAACCAAAAGAAGCCCCAGGCCAGATGGTTTTAGCCCATAATCCTACCAGACTTTCAAAGAAGAGCTAATACCAATACTCCTCAAGTTATTCCACAAAATAGAGACAGAAGGAACGCTGTCAAATTCCTTCTATGAGGCCACAGTCACCCTGATACCCAGACCACACAAAGAGTCAACAAAGAAAGAGAGTACAGACCAATTTTCCTCATCGATACAATACTGCATAACAATATTCTATTACACTCATAAATTGGTGCCTAACAGAAATTTCCATCAAAGAGGCTTCTTCCAGCCACCGATGGAAACAGATGCAGAGACCCACAGCCAGACATTAAGCAGAGCTCAAGGAATCCTGCTGAAGAGAGGAGGGAAGGATTGTAGGAGCCAGAGGGGTCAAGGACATCACAAGAAAATTCACAGAGTCAACTAACCTGGGCTCACAGGAACTCACAGAGGCCACCAGGGAGCTCGCATGGGACTGACCCCAGCCTTAATACCGGGGGGAGTACTTAGTCTTTTTTCTTTCTTCTTTCTTTCTTTTTTGTTTTTGTTTTTGTTTTTGTTTGGTTTTTGGTTTTTTGGTTTTTCAAGGTAGGGTTTCTCTGTATTGTTTTGGAGGCTGTCCTGGAACTCACTCTGTAGACCAGGCTGGCCTGAAACTCACAGAGATCCTCCTGCCTCTGCCTCCCAAATGCTGGGATTAAAGGCGTGTGCCACCAACGCCCAGCTGGAAGTTTAGTCTTCCTGCAACCTGACATGTCATGTTCTGTTGATATCTATTGCAGGCCTCCTCTTTTCTGAACAGAAATGGAGGAGGAGTGGACTGGTGGACAGAAAGGAGGTGAAGAGGGAGGAAGGGGAAACTGAGATGTAAAATATATAAATAAATCTATAAAAACAAAAATCCCTGCTAATAAAGAAAATAAACCATCTTGAATTTCATTTTTTTAATTATTTATTACAGTGTTCTGCCTGCATTTATCCCTGCAAGCCAGAAGAGGGCACCAGATCTCATTACAGATGGTTGTGGGCCACCCTGTGGTTGCTGGGAATTGAACTCAGGACCTCTGCAAGAGCAGCCAGTGCTCTTAACCTCTTAGCCATGTCTCCAGCCCTTGAATTTCTTTTTTTTTTAAAGGCATCTATGAGGGCTGGCCAGATGCCTCAGCACTTAAGAGTATGTATTGCTCTGGCCGAGGGTCTGAGTTCAGTTCCCAACTCTCCCACATAGAGACTCACAACTCTAACTGCAGTTCTGGGGTTCTGATGCCTTCCGGCTTCCTTGAATATGTGCACTCATGGCATGCACACACCTACATTCAGATCCATACACACACATATAGTTAAAATTAAAATAAATCTTTGGTATTTTTTAATCTATTAAAATATCTACAACTTATGGTAAAAAAAAACCAAAAACCACCCACAAATATATGCCTATGTATAAGACTACCCTATAGCTGGAATTTTTTTTTAAGCCTCAGTGACAAACAGGTTTCCACCCCGGACCAGGCAATGCTTGGCATATTCTATTCTACCCTACAACCCCTTAAATCTGGGAATGAAAACCAGAAGAAGCCAAAGCACACAGAATGATGTCAAGATGGGTGGGTTCCCCAGCTGTTACCCTGCAAAGTCCAGGTGCATAGCTCAGGCCCCAGTGGGTGTGGCAGAGCAGTGAGTCCTGGTCTTAGCACTGTGAAGACAGAGAAATGGAGTAGCCATTGTGCATTATGTCTCCTCCACACTCGAAATCGCAGCATCCCCAGGAAAGGTCCTAAAACTACTGTCCTGCCTTGAAAATGTTGGCTAAGCCATTCTCCCACAGACAGTGGAGGCATGGCTTAGCTTCGGGGTGTCAGCCGAGAATGCTCAAGACCCCAGGTCTTCCTTTCATAGACCCTGCTTTTTCCCAGGACCAGAGACTCTCCCTACCTCCCTAATCTCAATCCTGCACAATTAATCTTCTCCCGTGGTCTCCCTGAGAGTCTGGGTTACACTGTGTCTTCACAGACACCGCATTTCCAAGGGGTGAAACAAGGATGTTCCCGTTTGCATGGGGCTGTTGTGGACCCTCCTACAAGCCTCTATAAGCCAGTGCCAGTTTTATAAACAGACTGGTGAGTTTCTGGCTTTTCTCCTTAGATGTTGTCAGATGCATGATTCGGTTACTTAAAACTGAGCCATGCTCCCGGAATCCAGTTGCAGAGAGGGAGGAGAGATGACCAAATGGAGCCAAGACGGAACTGGAGATACCCGCAGAAACAGTTGATCTGATCTATTGAGAGCACTGCAGACCCTGGTGGTAAGGCTGGGGAACCAGCATTGGACCGAACCAAGCCCTCTGAATGTGGGTGCCAGCTAGGAGCCTGGGCAGTCTATGGGATCTCTAACAGTGGAGCCAGGGTTTATTCCTAGATCACAAATGGACTTTGGGAGCCCATTCCCTATGGAGGATACTACTGAAGCCCAGATATAGAAAGGAGGGCCTGAGCCCTCCCCCAAATGATGTGAAGGACTTTGATGATTCCCCTGTGGAGGGCCCCACTATCCCTGGGGAGTGAGCAGTGGGTGGGTCAGGAGATCAGTGGGGAGGATGGGAGGGCGAGGGAATGGGGGGATGGATATGGGAATAAGAGTGTTTCTAAAAATAAAGAAGGAAAAAAAGAAAGTAGCTAAGACAGAAAAAACAAATATTTCCTCTCTTCAAAAAAATAAATTACAACTAAAGCCATCATTTAAAAGAAAGATGTCCCCAATGACTCCACACAAGTTTCCTTGTTCCTTTATATTTTGCAGCTAACCATAACTGCCTTATTTCGTGTGTTTTAAATGTTTTAGTTGGTTAGTTGGTCAGTTGGCTGATTTTTTTTAACTTGGTCTGTTTTCTTGGTACCAAAGAAACAAACAAACAAACAAAAAAAAACAAAAAATCAGTGAACCAAACTCTCTGAGGTGGAACTTTGGGCCTGGGTCACCCATGTCTTTTTCGTGTACTCAACAAAACCCTAAAGTATCTCTTGAGGAGCTTTTATTCAGTGGTCACTTCTGGTGCCCATAAAGTAGAACCCCCATAACTCCAGCTACAGGGGACCCCATGCCCGCTTCTGACTTTTGAGGGACACTGCATGCGGGTGATAACACAGACGTACATGCATGTGGGTGATAACACAGACATATATGCCGGAAAACACCCGTAAACATAAAGTAAACATAAATAAGTCCTGCACACACACAATGAAAACTGAGGCTAGGAGAGACGTGAGGCTGGCTGGGATCGTCTACTGTGGAGGAAGTTTGTGTAGGGAGCGTGTGTGTGAGTGAAGAGAAAGAAAGGGAGGGAGAGGGGGATCCATCTCATCTCCACATTCGGTGCGAAACAAAAACATAAGAATATCTCACTCCCTTTCCTAGGCCTTCGTCTTTCTGCTCCGTGGGGGAAACACAGAAAACATGTGAACTTTATTTTCCCAAGCTAAGACCCGTCAAAAGGAGTACCTCTTAACAGCAATGCATAGACATGTTCTTACACCCACAAATGAGTTGTAGTCTTCTCCTCCCCTCAGCAAGGAAGCATCTCTTTGCATCGGATGGAGACCTCTACAGAAAAACCACAGCCTATCAAAATATCGTACTATAGAAGCCAGTCCCAAAGTATGCACTTATAAAAACACTCCTGCACCTAAGACTCGGGGAGCGCTGCAGAGGAGGGAGCAGAAAGGTTGTGAGAGCCAGAGGCTGGAGAGTTTGCCTCTCCTAATGAACGTTTCGCAATAGCAATATGAGTGCCCAGATGCGAGCTGAATAGAGACGTCGCCAAGGGACACACCAAAGTCGGCAGGAAAAACCCCAGGAGGCCATAATAACACATAAAGAGTTGCAGGCAGCCGAGGGAAGCTGTGGCCTTGCCCAGGAAAGAGTCGCACTAATTGGTTGACTGGTACTGGAAGGTCAGCCCAGAAAACATCCCTACACGCAATGGTATACAGACTTGACAAGTTATATTTAGGAGTGTATCTGTGTGTGTACAAACACAGACAATAACAGTTAGTGAAAAGAAAGAGGCCCCAAAATTGAGGGAGGGAAGGGGGAGGCCTGTGGAAGGGTTTAGAGGAAGGGAAGGAAGGAAGAAATGTAATTAAATTGTATTTTCAATTTAAAAAAATTAAAAAAGAATACCTCTAGTCATGTTTAAAGAGATACTTTGGGGGCTGCAGAGATGGCTCTGTGGTTAAGAGTCCTTGCTGCTCTTCTGGAGGGCCTGGGCTGGGTCCCCAGTACCCACATCAAGCAGCTCACAGCTGCCGGTAACTTCAACTCCAAGGGATCCGAAATCCTCTTTGGCTTCAACCACACACACGGCATACATTCACACAGACAAATGAATATAAAAGCAAATCTTTAAAAAATAAACAAAGGGGCTAAAAAACACAGCTCAGCGGTAAGAGTTTCTCTTTTCCAGGAGGGGGGCTCTGCTCCCAGAACACACATTGGGTACCTCAAAACTGCCCATAACTCCAGCCCCAGAGGATCAGATGCCCTCTTCTGGACTCTGTGGGGCACTACACAAACAGCACACAGCATACAGACTGCACACAAGCTCACAGGTGTATACACACACACACACACACACACACACACACACACACACATCATTATGTTAGAAGATGGCTTGGGCTGGGGGTACTGCTCAGTAGTCAGTGCTTGTCGACCATTTGAGAGGCCCTAAATACAATGTTCAGCACTACAAAATAATAACAACATTGAAATAAAATAAAATACCTTGCTGAGATTTGTAGCTCAAAAAGACACTGGAAACACTGTTGAAGCCATTTTTCCCTAAAAATTATTCATTTAAGTGCTTTTATATTAATTACAGTTGTTTGCTTCATGTGAATATTTTACCTGAATTTTCTACAAAAAGAGCTCTTTGTTGTTGATCTTGAAGTTGCTAAGTAGCCCAGGACAGCCTCAAACTCTCCCTTCTCCCAACACAGTCTCCCAAGTGCTGGGATTGTAGGATGCAGCACCAGGTCTATAAAATGTTTTTTTTTAAATGGAACAGCATATCTTTTGTCAGAACAAAGTATGGATTATGCGATTTTACTTAAAACCGATTCACATCTTTGCAAAGCATTACATATTTAAAAATCACGCTGCTTGTATAATGGAGTATTATTCACCAAAGAAAGATGAGGTACCAGGGCATTCTTAGATGCAGTTAAACCTCAAAGTCATTATGATGAAGCAAAAGCAGCCAATCACATGAGATCAGACAGTTTCATTATTCCATATGAAATATCCTAAGCAGACAAACCTAATAATGTAAAAACAGATTTAGGGACTATTGTGGTCTGAGAATTGGGGCCCTGGGGGTGACAGGTAAGGAGTATGGGTACTCTGGACTAATTAACGTGTTCTAAAATTGACAGTGATGACTGTATAGTTTTGCATACCCTAGAAGCCATTGAGCTGCATGTGTTGTGTGCATTTACTATTCAGTATTTGAATGATATCTCAACAAATGTATTTTAAAATTCTGCCGATGGGGCAGGAGAGCTGGCTGGGTGGTTTAACGTACTTGGCTCTCTTGCAAAGGACTCAGGCTTGGCTCTCAGTGCCCACAAAGCAGCTCACATCTGCCTGTCACTCCGGCTTTAGGGGATCTGACACCCTCTTCTGGCCTCAATGGACACCAGACAAGTACACATTGCACACACACACACACACACACACACACACACACACACACACACACGGAAGAAAATGCTTGTACACACAGTATAAAATAAATCTTTGGAACAACAGCAGAAAAAATTAGATTCTTTTCTAAAACATTCTGCTTACCACAAAAATACAAACACTGCGTATTCTCACTCATATGTGGAAACTGGGAACACTTGATCACGTGGAAGAAAAGGGTAGAATAATTTGGAGGGGGGTTGGTAAGAAAGGGAGACTGGGAGAGCCAGAGAACTGTTCTAAACTTGTAGTCAGAGACAAGAAACAAGTTTTCTTGGTACTCACCACAGTTAGGTTACTGTAGTCTAAAAACCTCTTAGGGACGAGTGGGTGTGATGGTGTAGGCTTGTAACCTCAGCACTTAGGAGGCCAAAACACTAGGATTGGGAACTCAGAGCTAGCTTGCCTATCTAGCAAGTTCCCAGGCAATCAGAACCGCATAGCAAACCATGCCTCAAGAACATTATTATATATTGCACGGTATCTAGGAGAGAGAACTTTGATTGTCTCTACCACAAAGAAATGACAAAGGTCTGAGGTATTCAATAGGCTAGTTACTGATCCTGATTCAGTCACTATGTACCTCAAAGTGTCATAGTCCCCCGGAAATGTGAACACTTATTACATGCTGGTTTAATATGAATAATAATTCTACTTACTCTGGATTGACCTAGTCTCTGAAGCAAACATTCCTGCTCATGCCTAAGACCCAATTACATCGGATCTTCACCATATGTAGGTTATGAAGCATGTATTAGAGGTGAACAGAGTACAGAGTCAGACCAAAAACAACACCTTTTTGATTTAGCGTCTCTGTTCACCAAGAAGACATTTCTGTCCATTTCACGCATACAGATACAGTTAAGCATTAACCGTTAAACTGTACTAAATTATTTTTTACTTAAAGGTCTTACACATTTGTCTGCAAGTATTTCTACTTTTGCTGCTATTGAAATTATATTTTCATGTTACACAGTAGATTTCCTATTGTGTATGCTGTGGGAACATTCTAATTGAATCCGTTTTTGTATATTTACCGCCTACCTAGAAATGCTTAATACTTGCACACTTGGTTTCTTCAGTCAATAATGACACTGTTGTTTCTTCCTACCAAAATTCACAAAATTCTTACCTCGTCTTCTTGTTTTAGCTGAAATTTTAATTTCTGTGTTGAAATGAAGCCGTGATGCAGAAAGTTATTACTGTAGTCTTGACTCTGAGTGGACTGCTTGCCCTTTTATATATTACAGTTGCCACAGATTTTTTAATTAGTCCAAAGTACCCATACTCCTTACCTGTCACCCCTAATGCCCTAATTCTCAGACCTCAACAATCCCCCCTTCTCTCTCTCTCCCTCTCTTTCTGTCTCCCTTTCTCTGCCCATTACTTCCTCCTTGGTCTCCCTGAATCCTCCCGAGCCCCTCAGTTGATCTCTCTCTCTCTCTCTCTCTCTCTCTCTCTCTCTCTCTCTCTCTCTCTCTCTCTGTCTCTCTCTCTCTCTCTCTCACACACACACACACACACACACACACCCTGCATGCTAAGTTACTGGCTAATAGCTCACAGGCAACGAACGCTGTCTTCTCAGTGCCCAGATGTGACGGTTTAGAAAATATGAACATTCTCATGTCTCAAAAGGAGGGGGGAGGGAGAAAAAAAAGAAAACCTATCATAATATTCCAAAGCCCAGATGAAAGGCCTCAGCTAGCGGGTAAAGCAGGGAGGACATGAATTGCAAATGACAAACGCCTGTTTTTTTTCTCCTGATGCAGAAGCAATCTCAGGATTCTAAAACAATGTAGACAGCCACAAAGACGCTGGCCTGGAGGCCTCTGAGCTTTCCCCTTCCATTCACTGACAACCTATTTCACCGACTCTTCAGTGCCCAGGATCCCAGCCACAAGATGAGGAAATCTGGATAGAGACACAGGTATCCATTGACCCTGTTCTAGGTTGGCATCATATAAGCCTGAAGAACATGGGGAGGGGCCAGTTAGCTCTTATAGTCGACTGATAATAAGACCACATGATTTATGTCTGGGTCTGTGGTCCTATGACAGCCGGGGTCTGTGTGGATGCCTATGGCCTGTGTTGCCACAAAAGGCCACAAGGATGCCCAGGTTCTGGGCTACCACCTGTGGCCATGTTGGCGTCTGAGGGTCAAACCTCTGCCAGGGTCATACAGATCTGAGTGCCGTGCACTGCCCCTGGGGCCATGGTGACATCCAGACCCAAGTTGCTGCTGAGAGTCATGTCTGGGTTCACGGCCCCGACTGCAGCCAGAGTCTTTGTCAATGAGTATGGTTCCTTTACCACTAAAGGTTGAGCAGATGTCCAAGACCTGGGCCAACACCCGAGGAGGCCATGTTTGTACCGAAGGGTCATGCTGCCACTGGAGGTGGCCTATGCTGTCGCTGAGCATGAGCTGTAGCCAGGGGGCCATGTCTGGGACCATGGCCCCACAACAGCCAGTGTATGTCTTGATATCCATGCAACTGCCTGGGGTCTGGGCTACCAGCACAGCTGGGACTATGTCGGAGTCCTGGACCACACTACTGCCCCTGGGCCCATGGTGACATTCAGGCCCAAGCTGCTGCTACTGGCTATGCCTGGGCCTATGGTCCTGCTGGAGCTAAAGTCTGGGCTGATATCTATTGCCCATGATACCACAGACGCCCATGTTGAACCGTGTGTTTAACCGTGTACAAGGGCTGAGCCAAGCTGGGCCTGGCCCTTCCTAGCCTGGGGAGACACGTGTGCACATGTAAGCACACACACACACATACACCAGAGAGCTGACCCCTCCCCTTGATGGCCCTGGGATAATGGATCAATGACCTGGGCACAGGAGAGCTGGCCCCACCCCTCAGAAGAGAGCTACTTACACACACACATACACACACACACACACACACACACACACACACACACACACACACACGCTTGGGAGGGTGGGCTCCTATCCCTCACCTGAGGGGGTTGGTCCCAGCAGCCTGGTCTAACTAACTCAGCTACCACCCAGGCATATATCCAGGGCTTTGAGTGGGCATACCCCAGAATCTACCCCATCTGTAAGCTACTGGAGTTCATGGAGGGATGGGTCTTACAGCACCACAGTAGCAGGGTCTCCATGACCCAGGGACAACAGCGGGCTATCTGAGAGGCGATTCGGTGAGGGCCCAGTACTGATGGTGCGCCAGGAGCCAGAGGCCTTGAACCTGACCTACGACACATTACTCAACACAAGTTTGCAGAAGCTGTTTGGACAAAGGGATACACTGCGTGATACTGCGCAGCTCCCAGGGCCACCGAGACGAATGGAGAGGTTTTCCTATGTACTTGACCCGCTCTTGTGGGACGGCTCGGTACCGTCAAGCGAAGAGCCGGGGTTTGCTTTGTACACTTGCTGGTTCCACATACGAATCGCTGAACCCCAATTCATCAGTGAAAACCACTGCCTGGAACTGTGTTTGGGAAGGACAAAACATGGTGAGACCCTCTGCTTCCTGCATTGTAGGTAACCAGCCCTACGCTGGGCGTACGCCTGGGGGGTGGTAGCACGCTTGCCCAGCATGCGTAAAGCTCAGGGTTCGAGCCGGGCACTGGTGACACATGCCTTTAATCCCAGCACTCGGGAGGCAGAGGCAGGCGGATCTTTGTGAGTTCGAGGCTAGCCTGGTCTACAGAGCGAATTCCAGGACAGCCTCCAAAACAATACAGAGAAACCCTGTCTCGAAACAAAACAAAAAACAAAAAAGCTCAGGGTTCGGGTTCGGTACCCAGTACTGGGGCGGGTATCCTGGGGATGGCTCTGGCTCTGCGTCCACATGAGCAGCCCTGCATAGTGTCTCTACTCCGGGACCGGCTCTATTCCAAGGCGGCAGCAGCACCATCTTGTAACATATGTGTTGGGAATAGGAGACCTCATGTCCCATCCCAGACCCACTCACAGCCACAATCTTTTTAACGTGGTCACCGGTGGCTGCATGCGCATTATTCTGGTAAAGGTACTGACTCAGGGATTGAGATCTTACTCTTCTTATCATTAATTGTTGTTACAGAGAGAATTGTTGTCTTAGAGAGAAATTTGTTACAAATTCATAGCTGGGAGCTTAAGAGAGAGAAAGAAAGACTATGCCGTTTGAGTAAGTCATGGAGGTCAGTCACGTGGCAGGGAGAGGAGCTTTGGAGGTGGGGGGGTGAAAACCTTCAAAGTACCAGAGAAAGCACAATTAGGCTCTGACCAGCATCTGAAAAAAAAAAAAGATAAACAAAAAGGAAAACCTAAGCCTTTCTTAGTCAAAACTCAGACAGAGCCCCACAGGAGCCATGGGGACTGCCAAGGCCGTAAATTTTAAATGCTCCGCACACTCTTTTGGGAAGAAGTAAGATCTGCATCAGAATATGGAAATTTTAAGATTGTTCCCAGGCCAAGCTCAGAGTGTCCTATCCGAAGGCATCACAGCAACGGTCTGACAGTTTTGATACTTTTCAAATCTTCAAAGGTTTAGGCACCAGGTGGGGCAGCCCAGTCAATAAAATTCTTGCTTTGCAAGCACAAGGACCTAAGTGTGATCCCCAGAGTCCATGGAAAGCATGCCAGGCATGGTGGTCTGTGTCTGGATTAACACTGAGGAGCAACAGGAGGGTAGGTGGGGCTTGCTGGCCAGTCTAGTCTAACTAGTATCCAAGGATGACACCTGAGGCTGAACACTGGCCTGCATGTGTGTAAGAGAGGGAGGGAGAGAGAGAGAGAGAGAGAGAGAGAGAGAGAGAGAGAGAGAGAGAGAGAGAGAGAGAGGGCTTCTGATGTGATCTCAAAACAAATTACATACCTAACAGGCTTCTTGTGTGTCCAAAAACCCCCACCACTTATTTTCCTGCTTTATTTCGTTTCGTTTGCCCCGATTTTCCTGGTTTTTCGTGATTCCAGTTTTCACTGCCATCTGAAAAACTGAGAATCTGGTTCCTCAAGGCGGCAAGCATTCTCTGCCTCCCACAGTGAGAAGGATCATGGAGGGAGCCTCAGTATAAGAAACGTAGTTGGAAGTTAAGTTCATTTTTGAAATTCTATTTAATGTCTGAAATACTTATTTATGAGCTAGGATTGGTCCATTGGAGGACAAATCACATAGATATTGAGCACAGAGGTTTGATGGGGAAGTCCTGCGTATATGTCAATAAAGCACTGTTGGCCAATAGGGAAGCAAGATAGGTGGGACTAGGAGTTGAGGAGGATTCTGGGAAAGAGAGACACAAGCAGATATCATGTAGCCATCATAGAAGTAAGAGGTCCGGACCCTTTCTCCTGTAACAGAAATATTTAGATTAACAATTATGGGGTAATTACTTAAGTCAGAGATAGGCAGTAAGAAACAAGCAAGGCCAACAGCGTCATAATTAATACAGCCTCCTGTGTGTTCATTTGGGACTGATGCGGCTCTAGAACCAGGTTGGCGGGAAGACAACACACTACATATGGTTGTCCAGAGTGGGATTGGATTTCCACGTAGAATGACAAAAGCTTAAAAGGAATTTTAGAAACAAAAGAACATTTTGGTAACAGCAATTTTTCTCAGGTGGGCTCTGTTTTGCTAGCAACAAGCAGAGACTCACGTGGCTTGCTTAAGGGAGTCTTCCTGACTCAGCATAAAAAAAAACAGCAAGGTTCTTTTAAGAGGCTCTGCTAATGATTCAAAGATGTGTACGTACAGCTGGAAGTGGCAGTGACCACATCTCCAAGCTGGCAGCTTTTGCTGGATGTCACCATAGACTGAGACAGTGTGCTGGAGTCACACTTATGCCCGACATCGTGGAAACACTACAGTTTAAACAGCCATGGTTTTTAACAGATAAGACATGTGGCCAGAAAAACATAAAGTTTTACAGTAAAGTCAGATTCAGATGAACAAAAATATAGGTAAACTTGGAAGAGTAAAAGAAACAAGATGTTGAAAAAATAAAAATAAAGTAGCTGGGTGTGGTGGCACACACCTTTAATCCCAGCACTGGGGAGGAAAACAAACACAGAGAGTAGCTGGGTATAATGGTACACCTTTATTGCCAGCACTCCAGAGGCAGAGGCAGGTGGATTTCCAAAGAAAAACTCTGTCTCAAAGAAAAATAAATAAAAGTAAAAGAAACAGAGTAATATAAGCCACGCAAAGATGGAAACTACACAGAAAGTCTGGATACTGTATGCTATTGTGTTTTTCAGTTGTTCAGTGGCTAAGGAAGGATCAACTGCTGAAATATGCTTGATTATAAATGCTGCTGAATTAATCCAACTTAGTATTTCAAAAATGGTTTGACTTCTGACTTTAAATATAAGGACAGGTTACTTGGGAAAAGAGTTTTTGTTTATATTTCCACAGAAAATGGAAAGCTGTGGATTACCTCCAGGCTTCTGTGGTTTGATTAACCAAGACCCCCGGAAGCAGTGGGCCAGGTGTTCCAACGACTGAGACAGCTAAGATGATGCAGCTTTACAGACCCCGAAAATACGGACTTATACAGGTTTCTGAGTTTTGTCATGATCCCCATGGTATGGACAGCGCCCCCTTCCAGCAGGAAGCAGTTTGGAATGAGCAACATCCAAATTCCCATATTGTTTATAAATCTTTGTTTTCATTTGAATGGGGTTGCTTATAATTGGTTAATGATCATAACCAATCTCTTTTTAATGGTAAAAGGGTTATTATGGTATGGAAATGAATATTTGGTATGGGTATGGTTTTTCATTTATTGATACAAAGTCAAGGTGAATTTTGGAATATATATATTTCTTCTCTTGATTAACTATTATGCTTATGCTGATCTTTTAAAATAAAGTACATGATAAAATACAGATTATAGATACTTACCTATAATAGTCAGAAATTATAGTTAAGTTAGTTAGGTTTTCTAGATATACAGAAATATATTTAAGATAGATAGTCTTCAAACCTTTCAAAGACCTTCAGAAAATGGCATTTAAAATGGTTTAGGGTTTTTTTGACAATGAGAAATGTCTGCTCCTGACAGCACCAGTTACATCTGAGAGGAAGATGGGCATCAAAGAAACTCATTATGGAGTTTGCTTTCAACATGGCAAGATTAGCCATTTGGGCAAGAAATGTTCTTGCCTAGACTGTTTGACTGTTGCTGTATAAACTGGATATGCAGGACCCACAGGAAGTGACTGCTGAACTCAAACAGTCCTTCAGGGTTCCTGCTTCATGGAAGAATCTGCCAGACTTTCTTCAGGACACAGAAAATGACTGACAAACTGCCAATGCAGATGGACAGCTTGAAATTTTCTGCTTTGCTGAGAAGTCTTCCAGACATACTGTGGCCTATGGGCTGAAGATGGATGCCCCAACATTACAGAGGAACTTCGGGTGACTGTCCAGGTAGCAAGATGTCTCTGTCAATCCTAGTGTTTATATATTATCCTTCTGTGGTCTTTGACGGAATTGAAGACAGCTATAATTATAGTTTTCCTTAGTTTTGATAAAAAATAAGCTACATATAAGACTTTAGACTTACACAGATAGGATAGATAATAAAATACTTTCTTTAAATCTTACTAAATGTTAATGGACAAAATATTGTAACTATGTTCTTACTTATATATAACTGTTCTGTTATATATAATTTGACTATGTTAAAGTTAAAACCTTTCTTTTTATTTAGACAGAAAAGAGGAGATGATGGGGAAGTCCTGTGTATATGTTAATAAAGCACTGTTGGCCAATAGGGAAGCAAGATAGGTGGGACTAGGAGTTGAGGAGGATTCTGGGAAAGGGAGACACAGGCAGACATCATGTAGCCGCCATAAAAGTAAGGAGTCTGGACCCTTTCTCCAATAAGAGAAATACTTAGATTAACAATTATGGGAATAAATACTTAAGTCAGAGACAGGCAGTAAGAAACAAACAAACGGCCAACAGCTTCATAATTAATATAGCCTTCTGTGTGTTCATTTAGGACTGATGCAGCTCTGGAACCAGGCTGGTGGAAAGACAACACACTACAGAGGTTTTTATGGTAAATTAATCTCAGGGGCTAAGCAAGAGCTTGGCTTTAAGCATCTCAGCCTCTTAGCACCCCTAGGCTTCCCAGACAAGCTTGGTTCCTGTGCCCCATGACCTTCTGACAGTACCCCACCATTCATTCTCTCTCAGCAGAACACATAGTATATTTCATTACGATCACTTAGCCATTTGTGTTTGTTCTCCTTGGAATGTGGAAGCAGGAATGGTATTGCCTGTGTGCTTGTGTGGTGGGTACCAGCATGGTGCTTAGCACACAGTAGGTATGTGATGGTGATGGGTTGAAGGGATGACAAACACAATAGAGAAACCCATGCTCTGGAAATAGGACAGGTGGCCTCAATAACCTATTTTCTGAGTAGGAAATACTATAAAATGGACGATGTTAAATATAACAGTTTTATAGACCCTCTATTTGGAACTTACGAAAACAGCTCTTGATTACACTACATTTCATGTTTTAGGACTGTGGTGTTTGGAAAGGAAATGGCCCCCAAAGGGAGTGGCACTAAGGGAGGTGTGGCCTTGTTGGAGGAAGTGTGTTACTGTAGGGATGGGCTTTGAGGTCTCATATGCTCAAGCTACACCCAGTGAGACAGACCACTTCCTGTTGCCTGTGAGTCAAGGGGTAAGAACTCTCAGCTCCCTCCCCAGCACCATGTCTGCATGCATGACTCCATGCTGCCTGCCATAATGGGCCAAACCTCTGTTCCATAAGTAAGCCACCCAATTAAAAGTTTCCCTTATAAGAGTGGTGGTGGTCATGGTGTCTCTTCACAACAATAGGAACCCTAAGACAAGGACTGTCTTTGGAAAAAGTATTAAACAGGGGAGCTCTCAGTCCCCAGGTTGATGGCTGGGTAGAAAGCATGGGACTGACTCAGACACCTTGAATGTGGGTGTCAATGAGGAGGCCTAAGTAATCTATCCGGCCTAGGGTAGTATTTACCCCTGTCATACAAATAGGCTTTGAGTGCCCATCCCACAATGAGGGATGCTCTCTCAGCCTGGACTCTTGGGGAAGGGCCTAGGCCCTGCCCTGGATGACATGACAGACTCTGGAGATTCCCCCATGGAGGGCCTCACCCTCCCTGGGGATCAGAGTGGAGATTGGGTGGGGGGCTGGTGGGGAGGGTGAGGGAGGAGGGGAGGGAGAGAGAGCTGGGATTGACATGTGAAACAAGCTTGTTTCTAACTTAAATAAAAAAATGGGTTTGTATTTAAATAAATAAATAAATAAAATCTCCATTTTGGAGAAAAAAACAACAAAAAAATATTAAACAAGATAAATCTAGGCATAGTGACACACAATCTTACCAGTCAGGAGACAGAAGTAAGAATTTGTCAAGTTTGAGGCTAACCTAGACTATACAGCAAGAGCTTGTCTAAAAAAAATAATTTTAAAAGGAGGAGATTAAAGAAGACAACTGACTTGGCAACAGATTACAGAGCATTGATTTATGTACCGTGCCAGGGTAATTTATATTTATGTTTAAACAGTAGGTCAAACCCTATGAAGGTACACTTGGGCAAAAAGGGTTTTTTTTTTTTACTCTTACATTTTTTTATTTTTAATTAAATTAGAAACAAGGTTGCTTCACACGTCAATTCCAGGTCCCTGTCCCTCCCCTCCTCCCACGCCCTCCCATCAAACCCCCCAGTCCCTCTTTCCCAATCCCCACTCCTTTCCCCAGGGAGGGTGAGGCCCTCCATGGGGGTGTATCCATAGTCTGTCATTTCATCGAGGGAAGGGCCTAGGCCCTTCCCCAAGAGACAAGTCTGAGAGAGCATCTCTCATTGTGGGATGGGCACAAAAAGGGTTTTAACTAGGAAGATTCCTTCCTATAAAGAAATGAAGGATCTCTTCAAATAAAATAAGGGTCTAGGCCCTGCCATAACTAAACTCAGTTTCCCTCTGAAGATCAATCAGGGTGAACTTGTGTCATAACTCATAAGAAAAATGTTCAACAGGAAGCAGCAGAGCATTTTGGAATCTTGTGGAATCGGTGCTTGTTGGCAGCCGAGTGCTCACAACGGTGTCAGGAACGCCGTCCTGTTTTGTAGCCCGGTGATCCTGCAATCAGAATGCGACCCTGGCCAAGCCCCATCCCTTGTTGTGAACTGTGTTTCTGGAAGGCATTGAATCTCCTATTTCTCATACACTCTTGTTGAGACTCCCAACTAGAAGCAGAGGGCGTCCTCACACTGGGAGGCTGAGGCAAGCTTTGGGAAGAGCCTGTTTGCAAGAGCAAAGGCAGAGAAACCCATGGGAACCCAGGGAAATGGCCAGGAGATTGCCAAGTGATGAGGGGGCCATGGCCACACCTACCCCCAGAGGGATACAAGAAGGAGATAGCCAACGGAAGCTCTTGGAGAAGCTGGAGCATGGGCCTTGTCCATCACCCTGCAGGAAGGGCTCCCACCTCTCTCTCCTACTGCGACTTTCCCTGCTAGCGCCTTCTACTAACAGACCCAAGGGCAAGACGACTGAATGTGCAGAGGTCAGATCCATAGGGTGTTGTGCATGTATGGAGCAGAGCATGGACTTAAGAGAGAGGTAGAGGACACCTACCAGGCACACCCTTTCCAGATTCTTCTATTGCAAAGAGTTTGCCGTTTCGCCCATGAAATATTTTGCCATATAGACTCCTAAGAGTATATAACAGTGAATTCACGGTATTGGATAGCTCCAGATATTATTTCATAGGAATGCAAGATTCCTGACGCAGTCCTTCAGAAACATTGAAAAGGCTGTTTTCCTTTACATCTCCCTGGAACTTGGAGAAATGAACTCAAGAGCGGAAAACTAAAAAGTCACCTTTCCCATGAAATGAGTAAAGAGTTAAGAATACAGATTTTAAGAAATTACAGACTATGAAATCATCTGCCACAAGAGTGTTTGTTTATCGAACAGACAAATATAAAGGATAATATGTTTTTCTAAAGACCCCAAAGGGTTTTCAATCCTCCCTCCCAGTGAAGAGACAATTCAGGGAAACACGCGGTTGGGATGCTGAGGAGGGACATGACAAAGCAGGGGAGCAGTCTGTGTGGAGGAGTGGCTGGCTTCAGGGCAGAGTGATGAGGAGAATGGCTGCCCCAGGGACTGTGTGAGCCCCCTCAGCTTTGTATCAGTGGGACTGAAAACTTAAAGCCTAGCACGGACGAAACATCTGGAGGCAAGGGAAGCAGAAAACAAAGGAATCACAGGACCCTGGCTGATGACTTTCCCTACCCCACTTCACAGATTCTGCGGTAGTTGCTCTCCGTTGTCAACTTAATAGGACTTAAAATTCATGTGGAAACACACCTCCTTGCATGTCCATGAGGCTATGTCCAGGAAAGTTATCTGAGAATGGAAGGTCCACACTGAATATGGGGGACACCATCCCACAGGGTACGCCCGGTGGTGGTTTGAATGAAAATGGCCTTCCACAGACTCAGAGGGAGCGGCATTATCAGAGGTGTGGCCTTGTTGGAGGAAGTGTGTCACTGGGGGAGTGGGCTTTAAGGTTTCAGATGCTCAAGCCAAGCCTAGCAGCTCACTGCTTCTTCCTACTGCCTGTGGATACTGATGTGGAACTCTCAACTACCTCTCCAGAACCATGCCTGCCTGCCTGATGCCGTGCTTCCTACCATTGAAGACAAAAGAACTAAACCTCTGAACTGTAAGCCAGCCCTAACTGAATGTTTTCCTTAATAAGAGTTGCTGTGGTTACAGTGTTGCTTCATTGAAATAGAAACCCTAACACACAGAACCCAGACTGAATAAAAAGGAAAAAAAGTGATCTGAGCATCAGCGTTCTCCTCTCTCTGCTTCCTAGAGGTGAATGCCATGTGGCCAGCTGTCCCACAACCCCCTGACACCATGCCACTCCTGCCACAGTAGCGAGTGCCTTGAGTCGAAATGGACTTTATGTCCTTAAGTTGCCTCTACCGGGCATTTTATCAGGGCAAAGAGAAAAGCAACCGTTACAGTTGCTGACTGAAAGCAACTAAGTGGTAACAAATAGGAACTAAATACCTACCTTTCCTGCACACAGACACCTCCACAGTGCTAGCGAGGTATGTGACCCCAGTCAACTGCTCACTCACTGTGAGGATTTGTTTTGGTTTTTTAACAAAAAGTTGTGGTAAAATTACAAGAAATATTCATGAGAAGATATCAGATCTAGTTCTTATCCTCCAGAACTGGCTGTCTCCATTTCTCAGTAGGAAAACTGAACCACTTTGTAAGTGCGAAGCACTCAGCATGCATAAGAGGCTATGCACACTTACTCGTTTTTTAAAGGAAAAGATTAGCAAGTAAGGAGCGGATGAGGGGATCTCGGAACATAGCATAATAAATGCATGAACCAAATAAATTACTCTCCAAGCATGCAAAACACTTTTTAAAATTATGCACCTTAAAAAAAACAGTGCAGGGGACTAGAGAAACAGTTCAGCAATTATGAGCTTTCATCCCACAAACATGAGGACTGATTGGAACTGCGACTCCAGCATTCATGTAACAAGCCAAGGGTTCCCACAAATGCCTTTCACACTCACTCCTTGGAGGGTGGAGATAGGGGGACTTCTGGGGCTTCTTGGCTTTCGGTTTAGCTTAGAAAATGCAAGCCCGGGTTTAGGAAGAGACCCTGCCTCAAAGGAACAGATGGGAGAGTGCAACAGAGGAAGACATCTGATGCTCTCTTCTAGCCTCCGTAATATACTCAAGAGTATACCCACACATCACATTGTGCACGTTCTCTCTCTCTCTCTCTCTCTCTCTCTCTCTCTCTCTCACACACACACACACACACACAGATACATACATAATAAATAAATAAATCCTTAAACAAGAATTTAAAAAGTAAGTGCCAAGTGAGCTAGCAGAGTCAGGAAAAGAACTGAAGATAGAAATAAAACCACTACAAATATGAAATCTACACAAGAATACCAATAAACAGATGTCACCTTACAAAGCAAAAGTGTCCACTACCCGTAGACTTTTCGGCGTAATAAAGCCTTAGGGATAAATCAGGAAAAGAATTAGTTATGGAAGGTGTTAACAGTGAGTTGCCCCTACAGAAGGAAACAAAGCAGGGAGAAAGCATGAAGAAACTATTCCACATACAGAAGACATCGAGGAAATGCCACATCTCTACAAGGCTAGAACTCAGGAGGATAAGGTGAGAGGATCATGAATTTGAGGCCACTTTGAGCAAAACCACAAGTTTGACAGCAAGCCTGTGTGACATAGTGAGACTCTAGCTCCAAAAACCAAATAATAATAATGAATACATAAATGGAAGCATGATTCTTCAGATCAAAGGAGTCACTATTTTCCAGAAAAAAAACTAACACAATAACTTGCAGTGAGAGACACCACAGAGAAGTTTCAAAGTTTTCAGTGCTTACAAGTAATTCTACCAGTGCAAGAGGCCTACAAGAGTATGGAAGGGTAGGAGGCAAGCCATCCACAAAGAAGAAATAATCGGTCTAGCTTCTGACTTTGCCACGGCAGAGATCTGAGGTTCTGACATAGAACAGCAGAGAAAAACACTTAGAATTACGAGAGGGAAGAACATGATTCTAATTGTTATCAGCAGAGTCTCATATAGCCCAGGTTAGTCTCGAACTCTCTACATAGTCAAAGATGGCCTTAAACTTCATTCCTGCCTCAAGCTCTCAGGTGCTGGGATTACAGGTGCGTAGTGCCATGCCAGTTTGAGAGCTAACAGTTTCCTGCATGCCAGGCTAGGACTCTGCCAACTGAGCTCTGTCCCCAGCTCTGCAACCCGAAAACTTTATACACATTCGTGTATTTATTCATCGAAGGAATAGGAGTAGGGTGGAAAGACCCACTGCCTTTGAGTCTTGCTTGAAAACGAATATTTTCAGCTAAATATTAAACTCACAGAAGCAGCTCAGGAAAGATCATTGCCCGAGGCGACAGTGCCCCCCTGGAAAGCTGACGCCAGGCACACTCATGCCAACATACAAAGGGCTCGCTAATGTCACTGCAGCAATAGGAGGCTGTGATGGTGGTATGGCCTTTTTTGGAGACTTTGGTGGTAGTTGACCAACTGTATGATATGCACACTCATTCACTCACTCCGCATTTCCGGAATGCAACTTTCAGATTCATTTTTTTGAAGCGTCCAAGGTGTTCACTGCAGCATTGCATATAGTGGGGAGAATTGGAAGCAACCAGTGAAGAAGGTTAGCCACACTTCCACGGTAAAAACAAACTTGTTAATAAATTCAAATGAAGTGGGTGTGGATCTGTTGCTATGTCAAGACATGCACAAAATAGCAAGCTACAGAGTAGGGAGAACAGACTGCAAGCTACAGAGTAACAAGAACAGTCTGCAAGCTACAGAGTAACGAGAACAGAATGCAAGCTACAGAGAGACACATAGGGGTGTTGTGGGTGAAAGGGAGTATTAATCCACAAAAGCACACGTTTCTGACTCTGCTGCGGGCATCCAAATTACTATCTCCAGACCGCTGATGGTAACAGCCTCTAGGGGCTGAGATTTGGAGGAAAAGAATGGAAAATGAAGATGTGTGCACCACAAATTCTGTGACATTACAGTTATTTAAAATCATACATTATCACAACATTAGCTTTAAAAGTATTTACACATTTTTCTTTTGGTGGTGGGGATCAGACCTGGGATTTTTTGCATGCCAGGCGCGTGCGCTGTACCATTGAACTCCCACACATTATGAAACATGATTAATGCTCATAATGGTCCCAGCCCAGGATATCCCACAAGAGGCAGGATTGGCAAAGAAAAACCTTCCAACATTACATGGTGTCTGCAGTCACATACAACCTGACCCATGGACTCCCTGAAGGCCGGGCAAAGGGCAGTTAGTCACCATTCATCCCAACTGGCCTCTCACAGAGCTGATTCGGAGAAACGCTTAGAAAAAGCTTGTGAAACAAATGAATGGCTGCACGATTGAAGGAAGGCATGGATGCTGGCCCTGAACCTGGGATTCCATGTCCCCACCACACTTATACCTTGGTTCATTTGCAAAACCTGACTTTAAGTCAAAGGTGGTGGTGCGCCATTTGTGATTGCAGAGCTCACGAGGTGGGGGCAGGAGAACTGTGGGTCCAAGGCCAGGCTGCACTGTACAGTGAGTTCTTGGTCAGCCTGGGTAAAGGGGCAAGACAGCGTCTGGTTCCATAACCCTCCACCAAGCTCAGCTGTTTTATGAGCCCCTCTGAGTGGCTTAAACTCGCCACAGAGGCCGTGTGAAAAGCCGGCCTGTGTCTGGGTGGGTGGGAAGGCCAGTTAGGGCTTCGAGGTTGCCAAGGACTTCACCAGCGCCTCAGTGTTTGCAGGGATGGCAACAGTTTGAAGAAGTCCCACGCTCCAGTTCTTCGTGCCTTTCTGATCCCACGCTGTTTTGTAGACGGCTCCAGAGATGTGTGAGGCAAAGCTTCCAAAGAGGCATCGCATTAGCAAGTGGGAGCACCTTCTCCCAGCTACATCCATCTCACACTCAAGCCGCTAAGAACCACAGCCAAGGAGCTGCCATTCTGACACGCTGTACTGCACCAGAGCGCCGGCGCTGCACGGACCACCCCATCCCTGCCTGCTCTTCCGTAGAGGGGCTCCTCAGACCTGTACATCCTGAAGAAAGCATCCAGCAAGGAATAGTCTAGACTCACTGAATGACTACCCTCTGAGCTTATTTACTGCGGGCCCTTTCCTTATCCAAACTGAGAAGCCCTTGTTTGATCAGAACCAGTAATGCACAAGAATAAATGAGTGCCTCCTTTGGTTACGTATAAATTCATTTCATTTGACAACCTCGATAGTTTCATTTCATTTGACAACCTCGGCTTGCTCAAGACTATCAGACTCTAGCACACAGCCAGCTGTAACTTTAAATTGATTGTCCCCTTCCCCGGAACAGACACAGTTTCCAAAGACTTGGCTAAGACAGTTTCTAAACCACCTGTTTTACATGTTTCTGAAGAAGAAAATGGGGAGGGGGGACCAGTTTATATAATTTTATATGTGATGTTTTATCATCATCTTCAGGGACCCTCTGAAACACTCTTGATGAAATCGGAAGTGTCTATGACTTTGTTGTAACCTTCCTTGATGTGGTTTGAATGTGAAATGGCCCTTACCGACTCACATGTTTAAACACTTGGTCACCAGGTGGTGGCACTATTTGGGAAGGTTGCGGAACCTTTGGGAGGCAGAACCTTGTTGGCAGGTTATATCACTGGGACAGGCTTTGAGGGTTTATAGCCTGGTCCAAACTACTGTTCTTCTAGGTGCAGATGCAATATGACAGGCTGGCTTCGTGCCTTCCCTGCTGCAATAGACTCACCTCCTGCTGAAACTACATGCCAAAATAAGCCCCTTCCCACCAAAGTTTTTAATCACAATAGAAGAGAAACACACACACACACACATTCACACATGCTCACACATGTGCACACGCACTCACACAGATTCACACACACACACCCTAACATACATGTTCTCACCCTCTCACACGCTCATGCACACTCACCCACACATACTAACTCTCACACACACATGCTCACACATTCTCTCTCTCTCCACACACACACTCTCCAGCCTCATCCCTGGACCGTCTACTGCTCACCCTTCAAAGCTCCAGGCACACCAGCTTTCTTCCAGTTCTGCCAACTTAGAAGGACAAGGGCCTTGGCACACGGCGCTTTTCACAGCTCCAGGTGTCTCTTCCCGTCATGTCCCCCTCGGCATCTCCTGCTCATCCTTTAGATCTCGTGTTCAATGTCAGTTTCTCGAGGAGGCTCCTCTGACCAGCTGACCCAACCACCCCCCCTTCTGTTTCTCACAGCATGTATTGCACCTTGCATCACCGTGGCTCCTGTGTGCTTACTGGGTTGGCATCATCTGCCCTTAATAAGATTTTGAACTCCGCGCCGTGAGAACAGTGACTGTTTTTGTTGGCCGCTGCTAATCTCAACAAATACCCGCTGACTAAATGGAAAAGTGAATTCAAATTCATTCCCACTTTTAATTGATTTTTTTCACAAATATAAGTTGGGCACAATGAGTGGTGAGAACTAAGACTACACACAGCTCGCTCATGGTCAAAGCAACCTGGCTACCAGGGATGAGGTGAGGGAATGGGATTGCATTGGTAGAGGTGCAAGGCTTGACATTCAAGAAAGAACCATTGACAGACACAAAATGTAGTCTTGTGAAGGAAGGAAAAGGGTGGGGAGCTGAGTATATCCAGGGAGCGAAGGGGGTGTGGCAGACAGACAGGTCAGGCAGGTTCACGGGAAGGTAAGGAGCACTTTCAAATGCCACAAGGTCAGGCTGGCCAGAGAAGAAGAACATGTAGATACCCACAAGGAGAGAGGGGGGCAGGTAGGAGTGAGGCTCACCTGGTACCAAACACAGCTCTGTGCCGCAGTTACAGAGACCAGATGCTAAGTCTAGGGGAGATACATTCATGTGGGGACGAAAACCACTGTGCCTCGTCCTCGAAACAAGAATAGGCTGCCATTGACCCTACACTCTGAGACAGCTGGGCCAGCATTCAGTCCCTGGTAAAGGGCAGTCTCCGTAGAAGAAAACAGGACCAAATAATGATGAAGCATTTCATAAACCAAGATGCCCAGCGACTGGACTGAATGAACACCAGGAGCTTGCCCAAATCCTCACTTCTACAATGTCGTCATGGGAACTGCAGTAGGCTCGGGTGCCCTCGGGGTATTGTATTTCTTTACAAATTATCTGTGGGCTGGAGAGCTGGCACAGCCGGTAAAAGCACTTGCTTCCAAGCCCGATGACCCAGGATCCACACAGTGGAAGGAGAGAACCAACACTGGCATGCTGTCCCCTGACCTCTATGGCCATATTGTGGCATGTGAACATGTAAAATTAGTAAATAAACATTTTAAATTACAAAAACTGTCCAAAAATTGGCTTTCTACCAACCTAATGCCCCATAGACTGTCAACAGAGAAGGCCGGAGACTACATCAATAATAATAATAATTCAATAATGGTAAATAATAGATGCGACTTATAGACACTAGGTAATACCTTCTGCATCTGTTCCAAGATGTGTGTATGTATTAATACATATGTGTTTGTATATGTGTATCAATTGCTTAATTTTTACTTAAAAAACTCAAATAAAATAGTTGCTGTTATTATCCCATTTTCCAGAAGGGGAAAATGAGACCCAGAGAGACTGACATTATTCAGCAATGTGTCAAAGGACTGACTCCCAGACAACCCAACTCTGGAGACGAACTAATAATGTCCATTTCTTTATTTGTTTTTCACAGTTTATAAAGCCCTTCAGAAGAGAAGTAAATATTATCTGATCCTCTTAGGAACACTGAATAATAAAGAACATCTTTTCCTGGTGGACAATTGGGGAAACTGAGGCTCACGGGCATTAAAACTCTGGGGTGAGAAATCAACTAGGCTGTTGCCAGCCAGAGAATTATTTTCCACAGCCCCTCACTCCTGACGTGCCCACATCCCCTCCCACTTTTCCTTTCCACTGCGTGAGGATTAAATTGCATCTACACAATTGGCTATGCAGAAGGATAAAAACCGAATCTAGAGTTTTGGGGTTTGGCATGGAGGTCCTGGTATCTAAAAACGTGGCATTATCTCCAACCTGAAATATGACTTCATACGACCTCAAAGTCAGTGAGTATCTGTGGGAAGGCAGCAAGAGGGAGAAGCAGACCAAGTGCGCAAAGATGTAATTGCTGGCTTTCTTGGAGCGGCAGGCTGACGCCTGTCACAGGGACCTTGCTGCAGTATCAGCCTGGGAGAGTGACCAGGAACGTGGAGAGAAACCAGCAACCCTAGTCTGGGTCCACACCCCGAGCCCTCATTGTGTCGTTTTTTTCTGGTTACCGCCTGCCTTGTCTCCATGCCATCTCCCCCCCCCCTCGCATGCAATGCGGGCGATGCCCAACATTGTCATTGAACCTCAGACTGCTTCGAGGACATGTCTGTCTCATTTCTCCCATTACCCCAAGAGCAAATCAATTATTTCGGGTCCTCCCGTGGCTTCTAGTAGCCAGGATCTCCCACAACTCAGCATCTTTCCTTCACATCCTTCGTATGGAATGACATTTACTTCTGATCCGCAGTGACACCCCCCATAGTGCTCGCGTACACACACACACACACACACACACACACACACACACACCTCTTAACTGCAGTCGGATAATGCTGACATGGTTAGGAATCGGAAGTAATCCTTATTGCGACCAACTACCCCAAGAAGGGCAAGGTGGAGGACAGGGACCCAGAGAAGCTTAAAACAGGTCTGGCTCCTTAGCAACGTGACCCGCCCCCATCCAACCCCAAAGGCAGTGGCACAAATCCTCGCAGCTAGGGCTATCGATACCCCCCTCTGCAGCGGCTGCTATAGAAACAGCAAGAGGAACACACTGGGCTGAAATTAAACACCCAGGCTGGACCGAGATGAGTGGAGATCGGTCACCATGGCAACATGCCCAGAGAGGCACCGAGCAGCGCGCTGCGCGGGGATACTCACTCCATCGCGGGGATCCGGGTGGCCCGGCACACTGCTGCGGGGCTCCGGGCGCTGCTGGCCTCTGCCGGGGCCGGGGCGCTCTGGCCTCTCACAAGGTGGAGCAGCCAAGCAGTCCCCTGGTCCCCGCCCGCCTCCCTCCTCCTTTGGAGCACTGGAGAGGGAACGCTCTGGCTCTCGCAGATCCCAGCCTGCGAATAAAACGGGAAGCAATTGGATAACGTTATTTGCCGGGCGCTAGACCGAGCCTCTTCACTTAAGGGGATCTGGGAGGGAGCGCGCCACCAGCTGTGCGCCGGGCAAGGCGGCTACCGCGCGCCCTGGTCGTCCCCCCCACCCCCACCCGGGCGCCTGAGGCTCCAGGTGCTCTCGCGACTCCCCTGGGACCCACGGCGGCGCCTCGTAGAGCTCTGGGAGAAACGTGGGAGGGGGCGACGGGTGGCACGGCCCAGGGGTCGTAGGGACACGATGGAGTCCTTGGCAAGGTAGCAGCTGTCGCCGCCTAGAAGTTGCAGGCGGCTTCTGGCCCCTGCAAAATAGCAAGTATTGCCCTCAGCGGGTCTTGTCTGGGACTGCGAAACGCCATTATTTACGCCAGCACAGCCGGCATCTGCATCTGCGGGAGGGTACCAGGAAAACTCCAGCTGCGCTGCCGCAAAGTTCATGCGGCGTTTTCCACTTGGGCGACCCCACGCCCTTCTCGGTGTCACTCCATATGCTCCGATTTCCTGCCTTTCCTGCCTGCCCGGAAGATATTCCTCAGATGCCCCTGGTCTGTCTTCTTGAAGACTTACACTTGGATATGATTTCCAAGTTACCTCAGCCCCACCCTGTGGTAATCAGCTCCCGGGAGTCATGAATTCTGTGCTTATGCCCACTGGAAGCAGGCTCGAACCCCTGCAATGCACAAGTGGGACAGGCTTCAGTGTTCCCATGCACCACTGCCTGGTCCGTCTACGGGGGACGGGGGGAGCAGTCCCTGCTCTAGCCGAGCTCCGGGCTGAAGGAGAAAGACAGTGCACAGAAAGAAAAACCATGGCTGAAAATGTTACAAATAAACAAACAAACCCGGCCAGGGAGAGAGAGTTCGGTGGGTAAATGTGCTTTGTCAAGCAAGCCTGGAGACCTGAGCTGCATCAAGGTGCAAGGTGAGAAGCAATTCCGTAAAGTCGTCCTCTGACTTTCACATGCCCTGCCACACCCATCTACTCTCAGATGCATACAAGACACGGACGCATGCGCCTAATAATTTTTAATGAGAACATGCTGTGTCTGATCATCTCAGGTTAATTTGTGATGTTTGCAGAACTCTGTGAGTAATCCAAAAATCATTGTTTTTTTATTTTTTAATTCCCACTGAGTGATTTTCTTGGTAACTGACATCTTTTAAAAAGTATAGCTGGGTGTAGAGATAGGCACCCCTGCAATCCCAGCCCTGACTGGGTAAGGTGAACTGCAAGTTCTCAAGGCTAGCCTGGGCTACAGAATGGGATAAGACTCTGTCTCACAAAAAAAAAAAAAACCATTGAGTGACCTGTCTGGCCAGATGCTGAGAAAAGTCTCTGCCAGTCTGGAAAGGACAGAGGACACAGACAGGGAGGCAGCAGCTGCCAACATCAAGTGAGGGCTGTGGGTTGCAAAAGCCCCCACCTATTCTTCATAAGGACAAGACCGCCAGGTTGAGCGGTAACTGCAAGGGAGGCTCCTGCTTTCCCTCTAGTGAGTGAGTCGGGAAGCCAGAGCCAGGGACGGCTCTTGGAGCTTCTGTCCATGAAGGCTTGTCACCTGGAAGACGCGGAGACTCTGGTGTCAGTTTCGGAAATTACCAAAGCCTCTTATCGCCGGAAACCTTCTCCAGCTGCCAGCCTGCCTTGACGCTTCCCTCCCATTGGCCTCCATAGTCACCAGCTGGACACCCCTATCTCCTGTATCCTCTCTGTCGTAGATTGGATGCAGGTTTGAGCACTGATGAGGCTGAAAGAGAAAAACTATTTTGTTTCCCACTCCGAACGGCTGTGTGTGTGCACACGTGTGTGCATGTAGAGGCCAGGAGTTGAACCTGGGTATTTTCCTCAGCTGCTCTCCACCTAATTTTTTTTGAGACAGGATCTCCTTGAAGCTGAAGTGTACTGGTTGGTGAGGCTGGCTGGCCACAAGAGCTCCAAAACATCAGCCCCTCTGCTTTGCCAACACTGGGGATAGAAATCGGCGCTGCTCCATCCGCTGTCTTTACATGGGTTCTGGGGACCCAACCTTCAGTCCTCATGCTTGTATTGCAAGTACTTTACTAATGGAGTCCTCTCACCCTCGTCTTCTACTCCTAAAATTTCAGAGATAAACAGTTCTGGGTCAACTTACCAAGTGTTTTCAAAAAAGGTAAAAGACCCAGGATCCCTCAAATGTTTGCTTTTCTATGTGGACTTCCTTCCTGAAATCATTTCATCGTCCAACTTGTCCGCGCCTCACCGGCTCCCGCCTTCGTGTCTGTGTTTCAGCCCTCACAGAGGGGGGAAGAGCAACAAACAAACAAACAAAAGGCCAAGGACATGCGTCAGCTGCCTCCTCTCAGGATTCTTCCGCTCACACTACTCTGTCCACAGTCCAGTCACATGGTGTCCCAGTTAAGTTTCCAGAGAGGCTGGGCAAAGCAGACCTCATTCGGCAGTCAAGAACACAGCCAAAATGAGGGAGTAAGGCAACCGTCAGTCATTGGTCAACCCATGTCTCAAACTTCAGCATTCTGGTTTCTGCCCCCCTCACCCCCAAGTCCATGGCCACTGCTCACCCTAAATTCCCCAATGTCAAGTCCAATGGAAACGTCTCGGTCTTCTTGTGTGATTTATATAAGGAGGGTTTGACATTTTGATCGATCATTCTCCTCCCCTCCTCTTCCTCCTCCTCCTTTTTTTTTTGAAGTCAGTTTTACTGAGTGTAACTTAGAGATGGTAAAACTGATTATTTTATGTGTACACACTCGTGAGTTTAGATGCGTTACTCATTTGTTTATTCTTAAGGAAACAAGAATGGTAGCATGGGTAATGTATTTATTTACTCAATTGAAAATATATTGACAATCCCAGCACTGGGAGACAGAGGCAGGAGGATCTCTGTGAGTTCGAGGCCAGCCTGGTCTACAGAGTGAGCTCCATGACAGCTAGAGTTACATAGAGAAACCCTGTCTCAAAAAACCGAATGTGTGTGTGTAAGTGTATATACATGTACATATACATGCATATTTATGTATATGTATATGTAGAGAGGGGTGGTGAGGAAAGATGGCTCGGAGATTAAGGTATCCGATACACAGGCTGACAACCTGGGATCCCCAGACCCCGCATAAAGGTGGTAAGAGAGAACAAATCCACACAGTTACCCTCAGAGCTCCACACACATCCATGACATTCATGTCCACATACACCATGTATACATTCACAGCAATACTAAAAATGTAAAGATATTGTCATACCTAGCTGCAAAACAGCAGAATATAACCACTTTCCAAGAATTAATTATGAACTAACAACTAGTTAACTAGTAGCTGACCTTACCGAGGATACCAAGTTTACATTAAAACTTGGAAAGTTCTCCAGTTGAAAGTCTGTACCTCAGCTGCTCCAAACTTGAGACTAAAACTGGGAAATTAAGAAAACAGCATCACAGGTCCCCGAGACAATGCACTTAGTTTGGGATATGATCACAGGGTTCTTTCTAAAGTCGTTCTTCCTTGAGAATGTCACACATGTCTGCAATATATTTTAATCATGCAAACTCCTTGCTTACTCTCCAACTCCTCCCAGGTCTCACCACCACCACCCACCTCATCATTCTCCTCTCAAAGCCATGCCCTCCTTTCTTAGCCACTAATTAGTGCTATTCTTGAGTGCCCAGGTAAAGGACCAGCCACTGCAGCATGGACAACCTAACAAGGGACACTCCCCCCCTCCAGACAAAGATGGGACGTCATGAGTCCCTCCCCCATCTATGACGAATTTAACTGCCTTCATCTTGCCTCGGCTTTGACCACAAAGTTCTTTTTTAGTATGACATTTTATTAATGTTTTGAAACCTCTGTATAGCCTATTTTGATCATAGTCACTCCCCACTCCCTCCCAACTTTTCTCGGATCCCTCCAGCTCCCCGCCCAAGCACAACTTCCCATCCTGTTTGTTTTGTTTTTTTCTTCTTAATAATCCAAAGTCCAGTTTCTGCTGCCCTTAGACTCATGGGTATGGAGACATTCACTGGGGCACAAGGTTCTTAAGGGATTCATGAAAACTGTGAGACCTTTTTGGCTCAGGGTCGGAGGGAGGGGGGCCTTTTGCTTACATCAAGACAGTTCGCTGACTTCGTGAAGGCTGCCCACTGTCTAAGGACCCAAGACCCCTCCACCTGCCTGGAGGGTGCAACCTGCTTGCCTTTGTGTTGTTTTGCTCTTGCCGACTTCTGTAGATGAAAAGAGAAAAGTCTGAAGCAGTAAAATGCCTGGCCACGTCCAGTATTAGCAAGAGTAAAACCTGCCACCTGATCCGATGTCTTCAGCCTGGTGGTCTAGAAGAGAAGCCATCTAAGAAAGAACATGTAGGGAGTTCTCTGAAATTGTATTGCCTAAGTTTTTGAGTGAGAAATCTTACATTGAGAGCCATGTGACCTTCAGAGGGCTGCCAGGAATTCTGGGTAGCATTGTGGCTTGGGAAGATGAGGAAGTTGAAGGGTGAGGTCCACTGCTCTAAGTAGGATTTCAGTGTTCGAAAAGAACAAGCTGTACACAGGACTCGCAACAGCATTTGGCTTGCTTGGTTCATGTCTTCGAAGTTACTAGGAATAGAAGCATGTAATTAGAAGGGGCGGGAGGGAAACAGGAAAAGTGTTACTTCAAACTAATAGCTCTGAGTGGGGAGAAACGTGTGGCAGTAGCACAAAGCAACACAGCAACATCCACTTGGGATCACTGGGCAGAGGAACGCACAGCATCTGGTCGCAAACCCCCCCCCCCCCCCGCACACCAAGGGCAGCCGTGCTCAGCACCTGTAGTTAGGAATAGGTGAGTCTTCGGGTTTTCCCACTCTCATTGTTCCCCATGTTGATATTTTGTTAAGGTCAACATTTACTTATTCAGCAAATGTGCTCTGTGTGTGTGTGTGTGTGTGTGTCACTCCCATCCCTTGTCAGCAGTAGATAAGCCATTACTGTGATTTCACACATCTAGCTGAACAAGAAGGAAATGAAAACTGAGCTTTCCCTGTGCTGTGATGTGCAGGGTCCCATTCCAGGACACTTAACAAGCCAAAAGCAAACCACTGGATGGATCACTAGAATGCAATGACACACCCACCCTCCTCACCTACTCAGCTTTCCTGGATTTTAGGTTGTGTCCATTCAACAAGAAGTTGTTATCACCCCTGGCGCTTTCTGCAATATCTGTGCTTGACGGAGTTCTCTGCTTGACCTTTTTAGACTTCTGTTACTGTCAGCTACACGCAGGAAAGAAACATTTCTCACAGAAGAGATGTTTGTCCGTCTGGAGCTGTGTGCGCGGGATGTGCGCTTTTGTTGGCCTGCAAGTCTCCATTCCGTGTATGGAGTCACCAGGAGCTTCTGTATCTGTCTGCTCGCACTCATAGATTCTCTCTGAAACGCGCCACCTCAAACACTGGCTAGTATTCCCACTGACTCTGCAACAAAATAACCCAGAGACTGAAACAGTAAGGATGCTGCCAAGGTGCACATTGTTTCTTTTCTTTCATTAACCATGGACAAAAAGGATCTCCATCCCTCATGGTGTTCCTGTTGATCTATGCGGGTGGGTTTATGAATGGACTGAGGCAAAACAGTGAGTCTCGACTCTTGGGTGATTCTTATCGCGACAGTCTATTGACAACGAGAGAGACCCTGAAGATCAGTGACACAAATGTCTTTGCTTGACCTAGGACCATCTATCCTCCTTGTTAGAGCCTGCTTATTGTTTTCTTTTGCTCGGGGGACTGAAAGGACCCATTTGTTTTTTGTTTACAAAATCCTCTCACCCACCCACAACGTGACGTATGTGTTCAGAACAGCCCATGATTATGTGTGCACTGATGAGGCCAGAACATTTATTCCACCACTGCCAAGTCTGACCTACAATGGGAGACAAACAATGAACTCTCAGAGATAATCCGGTGACACCATGGACTCATCCAGGGAACTTTGCCAAGGACAATGGCTGCCCATTAACCACATTAACCACCAAAGAGAAAACAACCCGGTGTCTGCAGTTGGAGTTTCTTTCCCACCTAGTCCCTCCGCCCTTCAATCCCAAATAAATACACAGAGACTTTTATTAATTGTAAACTGTTTGACTAATGGCTCAGGCTTCTTACTGGCTAGCTCTCTCTTAATTATTAACCCATTTCTATTAAACTATGTATTGCCATGAGGCTGCGGCTTACCCATAACCCTGCATGTTACTCCTTCAGCTGCTACATGGTCTCTCTCTCTCTCTCTCGTAGCTCCTCTCTGCCTCCTCTCCCCAGCATTCTCCTTGTCTGGTAACCCCACCTATCCTTCCTGCCTGGCTATTGGGCCAATCAGTGTTTTATTTATCAACCAATAAGAGACATATGTACAGAATGACATTCCCCTTCAGATGTTACCCTGGGATTCTACACATTGGTCAAACCATGAGATACAGGATCATGGTGCTCTGCACTTACGAGAAGGCTAATCATCTTGGTTCAGCATCCTGCCATCAGCTCCCTTATGCTGGATGAGGCTTACGAGCTGTTTGATCGGTTTGTATTATGTTTAATGAGTATGTGCTGCTTAGTTTTTTTTTTGTTTTGTTTTGTTTTTTTGTTTGTTTGTTTTTTTTTTTTTGTCCACTCGATGAAAGCTAAGGTCATCTGAAAAGAGGGAATCTCAACTGAGAAAATGCTTCCATCAAAAAGGCCTGTAGGCAAGTCTGTAGGATGTTTTCCTGGTTAATGATAGATGTGGCGATGCCCCTGGGCATGTGGTCCTGGGTGATTTAAAAAAACAGGCTGAGCAAGCCATGAGGAGAAAGCCAGGTAGTGGTCTCTGCTTTAGTTCCTGCCTCCAGATTCTTGCCATGAGTTCCTGCCTTGGCTTTCTGGACGATGGATTGTAACTTATAAGTCAAATGAGCCCTCTCCTCCCCAAGTTGCCTAACCAATACAGGAGGTTTATATAAATTAACATTAACTATTTTTATCTGCTGATACAATATTAAATGACAATATTAAAAACAGCCCTAGCTGAGATGGGCCTTGAGATATTTTATTTTTCCTTTGAAACATTTTTTTGAAGGCAGATCACATGAAAAGTTAAAAGTCGTGTAGTTCCCTATAGGTTTGTCTCCAAATCAGAATATTATGTTTTTCTAGGAAAAAACTATGAGTAGACTATAACCAATCCACTGGAACATGAGCCAAATGGGAACAAAAATTTATATATATATATAACTTTATTCTTTTATACTTCCAAATGTGTTTGCACATAGTAGGTACTCAGTAAATGTTTATTAAATAAAACGGAAAAAAAACTCCTCTTGATCAGGGCCCTAGCAAATTGTTCTTTCTTAGCTGTATCTTTAATCAGATCAAAGTCTTTACAGTTGATGGTTGCCATGGTAGCATGTCTCTTGGCACAGCAGCTGCCCTATGCCTGGACAGGATTGTTTGTACCTGAAAGATTCAGAATGTCACACACACACACACACCCCAGGTAGGAAAGTCTACAAAACCGGCTTCTTTCTCTTTAATGCTGGAGAAAATTTCAGAAACAAATTCATCTGGTGCTTGAAGCAACATAGCCTTGTCCAACAGCTTGTGTTCTGACTTTGGTGTTCATAGTCAGGAAACTGGACCTTGGGTATGTGCTTGGGTCTAAAAACTATATTTAACATCTTTCAAAGGTCTGTAGGATAAGACAGTATCCTTCTAAGGCAAAGGAGGGTTTCCAGGAATAATCTCACCCATACGGTCTTTGGAATGGACCACTTGGAAGGGTTAACACCAACACTATGTTGCAGGAAAGAGGGCATGATGTACACTGAGACCACTGTGATACATAGGACCCCTAAAGATCTCAGGGTCTGGTGAGGGGAAGATATATACATGACTGATATTAAAACACAGTTTCGTAAGTGGTGACAAAGACGGAGAAAAGAGGAGGAATGGGAAGTTTGCCAGGAGGAGTTGATAGTGATGCTATGTCTTTAACTGTGGATAGCTTTTAGCCAGAAGCTGTGTGTGTGTGTGTGTGTGTGTGTGTGTGTGTGTGAGCCAGTGTGTCTGTGAATGTGAATGGGGCATAGTGAGGAGTCATAAGAAACAGGAACCAGCAGGGCAAGGTGTATATGTTTTCAGTATTGACTTTAGTTTTGAACAAGGAGAGAGACCGTGGTATTAGTCACTTCCAGTCATACACAGTTCCAGTTATGTACATTGTGGTGTGGCATCACTCGGTTTGGGCAGTGAGGTGGTCCTGCAGACAGTGGCTAGAGGTGAAACAGGAAGAGGAAACAATGGGACCTTGGATGCAGAAGCCTGGGAAAAGGGTGCATACAGACAGCAAAAGCAACACGTGCCTTCTTCACTCCCTCAAATCACGCTTAGGTCATCATGATTGCACACAGGCGTCTCAGCCTATAATTTCAACTTAAAATTGTGGAAACGCAAGCCGGGCATTGGTGGCGGCAAACGCCTTTAGACCCAGCACTCGGGAGGCAGAGGCAGGCGGATCTCTGTGAGTTCGAGGCCAGCCTGGTCTACAGAGTGAGTTACAGGACAGGCTCCAAAGCTACAGAGAAACCCTGTCTCGATAAACAACAACAACAATGATTGCGGAAACATATAAAGGACAAACCCGAGCAGCTTTCATGACTGGCTTTGGTGGTTTGATCTGGGACCACAATTTGCATTCTATCACGTGTCATGCTTTGTAGGGTGTAGTTTTCCTCCGCCAGCCGCTTTGGTCCCCCATCCAAGCTTGAGCTCTGCCACAATTGCAGTCCCCAAATAACACACAGGACACTATATTAATTATAGGAGGCTATATTAATTATGAAGCTGTTGGCCGTTTGCTTGTTTCTTACTGGCTAACCCATAATTGTTAATCTAAGTATTTCTCTTACCAGAGAAAAGGGTCCAGACATCTTTCTTCTCTGGTGGGCTACATTGTCTCTGCCGTGTCTCTCTTTCCCAGAATCCTCCTCAACTCCTAGTCCCACCTATCTTGCTTCCCTATTGGCCAACAGTGCTTTATTGATATATACACAGGACTACCCCATCAATGCTTTAGCGGTTTTCTTCTTCCCTCTAGGAAACTGAGAGAGGGTCTTGTGGTACAAGAGGAGGGACTGCAGGGTAGACAGGGTGGTGGCTCCCACCCAGACTCCTGTCACGGCTCCACATCATACTGCCAGGGACTAGAATGTAGCAGATGATGGGTTTTAGGGTGTGCGAGACCAGAAGGCTGCTCCCTGGTGTAGGCAAAACCATGGTGTTGTCCTCAACTAGGGCAGGAGGAGCGGGCACCGAACGGGAAGAGGGTGGAGACGCGCTGCAACTCAGAGCGCATGGGTAAGAGAAAGGCACCCGGCCTGGTTCTCAGGGCGCAAATGGCTCAGAGTAAAAGTGATAGCACCGACGGCAGAGAGGAGCTTCCAGGTGCTGCCGGAAGGTTCCGACTTCAGCACAGGAAAGCATACTATCAACTGATGAACGAATGAACGAACAAACGAAAGAATGAGTGAATGAATGAGTATATTAATGGATGGGTGAATGGGTGGGTGGGTGGTGGGTGGATAGATGGATAAATGAAAATAAATAACTGTATCATCATTTCCTTCTGGACTGGAACCACTTTGTGCTCTGTGTACAGCCAGGGAAAGATACTGATCTGCTTTTAAAACAACTGAACAAGAGGCCAGGAGATGAAAATTAGCAGGAGCAAAAGGAACTTGAGTTTCTGGAATAAGTTCATCTGAAAATGACAATGTCAGAAAGCCCCAGGGGTGCAGGACTGGTCTTTTGGAGGTTGCACTTCCAGCTATGTGTAAATCTAAGGAACTAGGTAAGTTACTCTCGGTAAGAAACTTTATTGTTTTCTTGTAACAAACTTTCTACCATTGGGGGAAAAAAAATCAATAAGCTTGAATGACTATTCCCAGAGCCACTAATTACCACTTCTCCCCATTATACATCCAGTGTTGCCTGAATGTGTGTGGTGTGTGTGTATGTGTGTGTGTGTGTGTGTGTTGCACGCATACCACAGTGTGACAAGCGTGTGTGAGGGTGTCAGAAGACAACTTGAGGGAGTCAGCTCACTCCTTACCCCATGTGGACCCCAAACATGGGACTTGGGTCCTCGGGCTTGTTAACAAGCGCGTTTGCCTGCTAAGCCATCTTTTTTGTTTTTGCTTTATCTTTTGTTGTATGCATGTGACTGCCTTGCCTGCATGTATGTCTGTGCACCATGTGCACTGAAGTGCCCACAGAGTCCAAAAGAGAATTCCAGGTACCCTACAGCTGCTGACAGTTGTAAGCCATCGTGTGAGGGCTAAGACTCAAACTTCTGCAAGAGGAGCCAGTGCTCTAAACTGTGGAACCGCCTCTGGAGCTCCATGCTAAGCAGTCTTTCCACACCCCAGGTGTTGCCCTTGGAGCTAGTAAATGACAAAAACCTTTCTCTCCCATCCCCGCCTTCACTAATACAACCACGAATTCCTCTTTGTGGTGATCTCACCAGAAGACCCACTGATGTAAATGCGCAAACGCCCTGTGCAAGCCCAGGCTTCAATGTCTCCTTGACTTCCCCAAGCCCAGCAACTTGACTTTCATCCCAAATCAAGCCACCAGCTCTAATCAGCTTCCTTCCACATTCGGCTGTCCGTTTTCAAGCCGGGATACACTAACAATGACCTCGCTTTACGTTCCCCACGTCTAAGCTTACCATGAAACCTATGGGTGCAGCCAGAGCCTGCACCAAAGCCTAAGAAGGAGATGGTGCCACGCCGTCTCCACATCCCTCTCGATTTCTCCTTCACAGCCATGCTTGGGAGGTGGGCATCCCCTGAGAATACAGCAAGTTTGGGGAGCAGCAATGAAGGAAAGTTCAGTCGAGGACAGTTGCTCTTCTTGCTTCCCAGATACGGTGCTCTTGCTCTTGAAAGCCCCCGACTCTTTCAGGGAGGGAGGTAGTGATGCATGGTGACAAGGTTCATGACAGTATCAGAGGACAGGGCTGTAAATGGCCTGCAAGGAAAAATGTGTGACGTGTACTCTTTCCGGCCAGCAGCCTGGGTCCTACCGCCACTTCAGCCCCCCAAATAACACACAAGACACTATATTAATTATAAAATTGTTGGCTGTTGACTAGGGCTTCTTATTGGCTAGTTCTGTCTAAATTATTAACCCATTTCTAATCATCTAAGTATTTCTATGTGGCTTTGGCTTATCGGGAAAGAGTCCGGACCTGTTACTCCTCTCGAGTCCTACATGGTGACTGACTGTGCCTATATTTCCCAGAATCCTCCACATCTCCTAGTGCCTACCTTGCTTCCCTATTGACCAACAGTGTTTTATTCATTAACCAGTAAGAGAAACATATTTACAGAATGACATCTCCCATAAAAAATGTCAGGGCATTTTTGGCACCGAACGTTTGTGGCCTGAAGTCGGATAGCCAGGAGGAAGCTCAAAAACCTTTTTCAAATCATGTATTAACTCTCATTTTTTTTAGATTTTCTCTTTTTAACCATAAAAATGTAGGAGGATCTCTGTATTCTCTCCTCTGCTAAATTCTATTGAATAATCCCTACAGATTCTCTTGGCTCCTAGGCCATGATGTAGGCTTCTGCTATTTTTCTAATGACTGGCTCTGAAGGCTTAAGTCTTTTATCTTTCCTGTTAAGACATTGGCCGACTGGATGGATGCTCCTTTTGGCTATATTTAAATAAATTTAGGTAGTCTTTTTAACTATATCTGAAGTGATTTAAGTATCCTTTTAATCATATACAAGGCAATTAGAACAGTTGCTTTTGTCAACATTCCCGCATTTACACTCATTCCATACATAACGGTGTGGCCACACCTATACACACAGACCATGTGTACATATCTCTCATCTCTCCTTTTGCCTAGGTTATGATTAGTCAGTTGAAACGAATGTTGTCTTTCTTTCTCTATAAGGTCTTAAAACAGTTTCTGAATGGCTGTATCATCCGTGTGTGTGTGTGTGTGTGTGTGTGTGTGTGTGTGTGTGTTTCAGGTAACTTACACTCCAGCTGCATTTATTTTTTTTGTTTTAACCAGAAAGGGGGAGATGTCAGGGGCCTCTGCCAGGGGGAAGGGAGCTGGGGTGGTGTGTACCATGAGCCTACCTGTCAGGATGAGGGCTGAGTGAGCAGAGGCAGAGACTCATAGGCCTGCCCGGAGCCATTTGCCCTAGGCAGGGAGACAAATCCATGAGCCTGCATGGTGCCATGAGGGCCAGGCAGTCAGGCGCTGTCACGGTAAGCAAATATATGATGGGGTATGGGAAACAGAGGGGCAGGATGGCTCGTGTCCTGTGGAGAGAGGCAGGTCTGAAGAGGAGAAGGAGGACAGGCTGACGTGGGAGGCCCACTTGTCATCCAGGGCCATGGTAACTGCTGGTCCCAGGCTGCCGCCAAGGGTCATGTCTGGGCTCTGTGTTGATGTCCATGGCTCCTGTTACCATTGGAGGCAGCAAGTATGCCCAGAGTCTGGGCCACCACGTAGGTCCCATTGGCGCCCAAATGTTAAAAGAAGCCTTTTCCTTGCCAGCCGCTTTGGTTTTTCCCCCACCAGTCATCTGGGCTCTGCCACATTGTAATCCCCAAATGAACACACAGGACACTGTATTAATTAATTATGAAGCTGTTGGCCATTTGCTTGTTTCTTACTGGCTAGCTCTGACTTAAGTATCTAATCCATCTAAGTATTTCTCTTACCGGAGAAAGGGGTCCGGACATCTTACTTCTCTGGCGGGCTACATCGTGACTCCCTGTGTTTCTCTCAGAATCCTCCTCGACTCCTAGTCCCACCTATCTTGCTTCCCTATTGGCCAACAGTGCTTTATTGACATATACACAGGACTTCCCCATCACCCAAAGGTCATGCCACTACAGGGGCCGTCCAGGTCTGAGTGGCCTGGACTGTCAGCCAGAGCCACAGAGACATCCAGGCTTCAGCTGCTACCTAGACCCTACCACAGCCAAGGTCTGTGTTGATATGCATGGCTTCTGTCATCAGCAAAGGTTGTGTGGATGCCCAGGGTCTGGGCCCCCATCTAGGGCCACGTTGATGTTGGTGGCCCGTGTCACCACCAAAGGCCACAATGATGCCCAGGTTGTAGTCCACTACCTGTGGTCATCTGGGTCCCAGGACTTACCTGGTCATTCTTCTGAAATAGACAGCCAAGCATTTTCACTGGTCTAACTGACGTCCAATCATCCCAGCTGTGTTACTGCTCATTTGAGAGCTGCTTTGTGTTCAAGTGTTGACATCTGTGGGGCCATCTTGGTGACAGCAGCCCTCCCATGAAGCAAGACCATGCTAAGGGAAGAAGGCAGCATGTGGCCAGTTATCTCAGATCATTAGCATCTCTAATCCAGGAAGACTTGGAACAAAGACATTGGACAGGAAGCTCACACAGTACAACTGCCTTCAGGGTAAGCTAATTCCTGTTACCTCTGTGTGCAAGAGTGTGCATGTATGTGTGTGTGTCCGTGTGTGTGTGTGTGTGTGTGTGTGTGTGTGTGTGTGTGTGTGTGTCCTCAGCGCACCTCTGCTCAATGGTTTGGTTTGGTTTGGTTTGGATTGTTGAGAGAGGGTCTAGCTGGGTGTCCCAATCTGGCCTCAGATGCACGATCCTCCTACCTCCGATTCCCAAATGCTAGAATTACAGGTGTGTACCATCATGTGTGACTCTTCCTTGAATTTTGACATACTTGGAGCCTATAGCCTGAAAGATAAACATCCCCTGTGGCTACTGCACATGACGATATTCTATTTAAAAAATAAGACCAAACAATAAAAGTTCACTGTAAATAGTAGAATATTACAAAGACATGAAAGTAAGAAGTAACAGTCTCAGCCCAAACCCCTCTAAAAACAGAAAAAAAACCCAGCATGGTTCTTGTCTTCTACCTCTTTTTCTCCTAAAGCTACTGTATGTAACATTTCATACAAATCATGAAAGCCTTCATATTGCAAAAGTAGTACAATTTCTGTCTGCATATTTTATGATGCACACAACTGCATCCCATTATATTACAGCCATGATAGACCCTTGCTCAGTTTTGCGTTAGTAGATTACAGTGTTCCCACTCTGAGTCTTCGCCAATCCAGAGCCTTGGTTTCTTTTCCCCCAAAGAGAACAAAAGCAGCGGGCACCCTGGGTGTGGTTTAGAGGCACAGATACAGAGGAGGACGTTGTCTACTTGTCCAAAGGCTGTATTGTGCGTGGGTTATGGAAGGCTTCCGACTCTTCATTCGTGAAGTACAGGTGGCTACATCCTTGAATGCGGGGAGAAGAGGAAAAGTGAATGAACACTCCCGAGGGTGAGCGGCTGAATGGATGAGTGAAACAGCCAGTCAGCTTAATTTCGGTTTTCAGAATTCTCTCCCATAACGAGCATTGCAATTATTTTACCTCTGGTGAAAATAATAAGCAGACTGTATTGTGTGGGTAATGGCATGTATGAAATAAGTGAAGGAAAAAACAAATTGGAAATTCATCCCTTGGATCTGTCTCTTGTTATTTACACATAACGTTTCCATTTTGCCAGGTCCCACTGTTTATGAGAATGGTGTTTTTGCAGAACCGCAGCGTGATGGCTATTCTTGGCTGTCAACTTGACTATATCTGGAAAGAACTACAGTCCAGAAGGGGAGGGCATACTTGAGGCAGGAAGACACAGGCCTTTAATCCATATCTTGAGGCAGGAAGGTTCTCACCTTTGACCTGGGCCATACCTTCTGCTGGAAGCTTATATAAAGACAATGGAAGAAGGAAGCATTTGTTCATTCTTGCCTGCTTGCCCTTGACTTGTCAGAACATCCATTCCTTCTCTGGCATTGGAGCCTACTCCTTCAGGATATGCGGAAGAGCAGCTAAGACACCCAGTCTCAGGGGACTGAGCAACTACAAGATTCTTAGGCTTTGTATTCATAGCTAGCCATTGTTAGCCTGTAAGTCATTCCAATAAATTCCCATATTTATGTATGTGTGTCTGTCTGTATATATATATACATATATATATATATATATGGAGAGAGTTTCATTCCACAAAGTTCTGTGACTCCAGAGAACCCTAATTAATATGCCCAGGATCTAGGTTGTGAGGCATTCTGCATGAAAATGCAGGTTCCTAGGTCTTACTTAGACATCTGAATCAAAACATTTGAGAATAGAGAACTATAAAAAAGAATATTTGGGAAACAGGGCGTGTATTCCTAGGTAGCCCAGACTGGACTCAAAACCCGGTGCTGCTTGTGCCTCAGCCGCTCAAGTTCCGTTTTTCAATCTTGCTCTTGAGAACGATGGGTGGAGATTGGTAATAGCACACTTAGGTATCGTGCCAAAGGCCCTGGGTTCGATCCTCAGCACTGTAAAAACAAGCGGCAACTAGCCGGCTGCCTGTTTGAGGACCGTCTAGTCCCCCATGAGATTGGGGCTGCCGTGCTTCCTCTCACAGGTTCTAACTACCTCTCGTACCTCCATGCTTTGTCCCCCACAGCTCCTCCCCTTGTCTACCCCCACCCCAACCAGATTACAGAAAAGGCAGAGTGCCTGATGCTTCGGTCGGGCTTGATAATTAATTGCTCTTGGCTCCCTGCGCTTGGGGGGCGGGAACTATTGCACAGAGGATGTGGGGCTGGACAGAGCAGGTGCAGGGAAGCACGAGGAAGGATGAGAGGACAAGGACCACCCCACCAGCAGGAGCAGCACCGCCCCATCCCGTCTTGTGACTTGGTGCCGGCAGTGGGCGGCAGTTTCTCTTTTAATTAAAAACGAAATTCCTTGACAAGGTGAATCCTGACTGTCAACCTGATAGATTTAGAATCATCGAGGGAGCAAATCTCTGGGCACGTCTGAAGGCAATGAGTATCTGGTTTGGGTTGGCTAAGGTGGGACGACTCGCGGTAAATGTCGGGGGCACCAATCAGCGGGTCAGGGTACTGGACCGAATGAAATGGAGAGAGAAAGCTGAGCACCAGACATCTGCTGACCCCTGCTTCCCACGTGTAGACTCGCCGCCATCAGCCCCTGCCACCACGCCTTCCCTGCCACACGGATTGAATCCCCCTACGCCGAAATAAACCCTTCCATTAAGTGTTTTGTCATAGCCAGGAGACAAGAAACTACTACAATATCCCCAGCCCCAAAAGGCATGGGGCTGAAGAGATGGCCCCCGTGGCTGAAAGCATTTGCTGCTCTTGCAGAGTGTTAAGAGAAGCTTTTTCCTTGCTAGCCGCTTTGGTTTATCCCCCGCCAGCTGCCTGGGCTCTGCCGCTTTGAAGTCCCCAAATAAACACACAGGAGGCTGTATTAATTATGAAGCTGATGGCCTTGCTTGTCTCTTACTGGCTAGCTCTGCCTTAAGTAATTACTCCATAATTGTTAATCTAAGTATGTTTCTTACCGGAGAATAGTTCCAGGATCCTACCCCATGGCGTTACATCTCGAACTCTCTTGTGCTTCTCCTTCCCAGAGTCCTCCTGGACTCCTAGTCCCTCCTATCTAGATTCCCTATTGGCCAGACAGTGCTTTATTGGCATAAGACTTCCCCAACACAGAGGACCTGGGTTCAGTTCCCGGCACATCCGTGCCAACCCGCCTATCTGTAATTCCGGTTCCAGAGGATCAACACCCTCTTCTAGCTTTTGCAGGCACCAGGCACAAACCGGGTACACACACATGTAGGCAAAACACATAAAATAAAAATAATTAGATCTTAAAAAGCAAACAGCCCCCCAAAAAACATTGCAATTCTCAGAACAGAATACATATTCTAATGCTCATAAATTTGTATGATAAGCCTTAGATCCCGTATTCCAAATGCTAAGAGGAATTAACTAAGTGGATAATTTAAACTGTCAATGAAAAATTGCATACGTCATTCACATTTTCTGTCTTTGAATAAATAAAATGTGAGAGTATGAATAAGTGTGTGGGCAATTTTGTTCAGTATTTGATTGTCACAGTGCCCAAAAAATCGTATGAATAATTTGTTTTAAACCCTAGAGGACTGCCCATTAGAAAAAAAAAAGTGATGTCCGCAAAGAAAACTGGTGTGAATAGGGTCAGTTTTAAAATTCCTGAGGACGGAGCACAGAATGCCCTGGAAATAATTTGTTATGAAGACGAGTAGACCAGCACTGGAGTTGAACAGGGGTGAGTCAAGGCTTATGAAGTAGAGAGAGAGAGAAAAATAGGGCCGTGGATAGTCAGGCATACCTTTAATTCAGGCACGCCTTTAATTCCAGCACTTAGGAGGCAGAAGCAGGCATAACTTTGTAAATTTAAGACTAGCCTGATACAGGTGGTGAGTTCCAGGCCAGCAAGAGATAGAAAGTAAGACGCTGCCTCAAGGACACACAAACACAGGTACAGGGAAGAGGGAGAGGGAAGGAGAGGGAGGGAGGGAGGGAGGGAGGGAGGGAGGGAGGGAGGGAGGGAGGGAGGGAGGGAGGGGAGAAACATAAGACCCAAGATCAGAGGGCACCCACGTGCAAATACTGCACAGCCAAAGCTAATCACAAGGGACCTGAGCATTCCTCAGGCACCGCTTTAACTAGTCATTTTCCCCTTTAGATTAGGGTCAGAAAAGAAATAAAATGAAAATAACATTTCATGGAACAGAAAATGATGAAATAAACATAGATTTACCAGCTGGATCCTCATAATTCCTTTAAGACTATAATTTACCCACTGCAAGAGTCCAAAAGAAAAAAAAACAGTTTAAACATCCAAATTGTGCTGTGTGTTAATTAAAAAGAGGATCCAAATGTGGCCCCTACCTTTGTGACAGGTTGACCCTTTATGCGCGAGCAGGTCGCCAAACACAGCAGAGGTGACGGGATGTGACTAGGTTGCAATTTCTGCCTTTGGAACAGCTTCCATCACGTGTATCCTTGGAAACAGCAAAACAAGCAGCCCCCGCTGGAGAGGCCCACGGAGCGGGAGCCCAGAGCGGCATCCAATCAGGAGCCAGCACAGTTCAGCAATCCTCCCAAGAGCCAGT